>NC_133403.1:10713013-11338013 GCF_047511655.1 Castor canadensis | reverse complement strand
AATACAAAACCCTAGCAGCTGCTGTGCCCTACATGGGTGTACTTAGATAGGATGGCAAGTTGAGAGAACCAGCCTCAGAAGTACATGCCTTCCGGCTCCATCTCAAGGAAGTTTGACAGGCAAAGCTGATCTCTGGTACCAAAAGGGATCAAGATGCCTTAAGGGAAATGAGTGGACCTAAGTAGCCTACCCTCTGGGTGCATCAAATATTCTATATCTTGACAATTCATATTTACAAATTAATAGACCTAATATCTATATACTTTATTGTGTGTATATTTTGCTTTAATTAAGAAGATGTAAGAAGTGGTTGTGGAGAACAAGAACTGGAGGTAGGAAGGATGAGCAAGGTCTCAGGCTTCTCAACATACTCCATTCTGTGAAAGATTTCCCAGTGTCCAGAACAATGAGAAATAAGTGTTCATACTGTTTAAGCTACCCAATCTATCATATTTTGTTATAGTAGCTTGAACTTAGACAGAAATTGATAATGAGAAGTGGGGAGCTATTGTAACAAATACGTAAAAATGTGCAGGAGCTTTAGAACTAGGTAAAGGGTAGAATATTGAAGTTTTGAGGTGTATGTCATGAAGGAATTGTTAAAGGTGATTTTGGTGAGGGCTCAGAAAGAAAACAGAATAGCTGTGCAGAAAGCTTCTGTCTTACTAGAGAATAATCATGAATGGAACGTTAATAGAAGTATGGAAACGGACTGGGTGTGGTGGTGCACATCTGTAATCCCAGCACTCAGAAGGCTACGGAAGGAGGATGAGTTCAAGGCCAGACTGGGCTATAAAGCAAGACAAAGATAAAGAAAGGTAAGGGGAGATTAGCAGAGGGGGAGAGGGGAGGGAAGGAGAGGGAAGGAAGATAAGCATATTAGTTATTAGTCAAGCATGGTGGCACATGGCTATAATCCATGAATTGTTCCTCTAGTCTCATGTACATATGATTTAGATGAGACATTAGAGTTGATGCTGAGACTAGTTAAGGCTCACACCCATAATCGCAGCCATTTGGGAGAGTAAGGCAAGATCTGAGCTTTGAAGCCAGCATGGCCTACACAGTAAGACACTGTCCCCTGCCAAAGACTTTTGGGGATGCTGGGATAGAATGAGTATATTTTGCATGTGAGAAAGACACGAATTTTGGGGGGTCCTGGGTAGAACACTATGAACTGAATGTTTATGCCTCTCCAAAATTCATATGTTGTAGCCTTAATCCCCAAAGGAATAGTGTTTGCAGGTGGGGCCCTTAAGAGGTAATTAGGTTTGATGAAATCATTAACGTAGAGGCCCCATGATGGAACTGGTATGTCTGTAAGAGACTAGAGCTCTTTCTCTCTCTTCACCATGTGAGAATATAGCAAGAAGGTAGCCCTCTATAGACCAAGAAGACAGCCAAGACCAGATAGCAAATCTGCTGACTCCTTGATCTTAGACTTCTCAGTTTCCAGAATTGTGAGAAATAAGTTACTGTTGTTTAAGACAGTAGGCTTTCAAAATGCCAACAAGGCATAACCATCAAACCAGCACTGCAGAAAATACTTCAAGTAATCCTACACAGAAATGAAGAAGACAGACACAGTCAGTAAAATGTGAAAAATAATAAGCAACACTAATCAAGTAGATTAGCAAACAAAGAATAGGGGAAAATAAACATCAAAAACAATAAACCGACTGGAAACACTACATAACTTTAAATATTAACACTGAATGTTACTATTCAATTCCCCAACCAAAAGACATAGAATGGCAAACTGGATTAAAAAGCAAGACCCAACCATTTGTTGCTTATAAGAAACACATCTCAGTTGGGTACTGGTGGCTTATGACTGTCATCTTAACTTCTTGGGAGGCTGAGATCAGGAGGATCAAGGTTCAAGGTCATGTCAGGCAAACAGTTTGTAAGACTTCATCTCTAAAATAACTACAGTAAAGTGAACTGGAGGTGTGGCTCAAGTGGTGGAGGGCCTGACTTCCAAGTGCAAAACCCTGAGTGCAAACTCGAATCCTACAAAAAAAACCCCAAAAAAACAAAAAAAACAAAGAAATGCATCTCAGTGACAAACACTGGCTTAGAGTAAAGGATGAAAAAGATCTTTCAAGCAAATGGACCCAAACAGTCAGAAGCTATACTTATATCTGATAAAGCAGACTTCACACCAAAATTAGTTCCAAGAGACAAAGAATGTCACTTCATATTAATAAAGGAAACAATCCATCAAGAGACAATAATTCTTAACATATATGTGCAAAATGACAGTGCATGCAACTACATTAAAAAAAAAACACTACTGAATTCAAAAGCACAGATGGAT
The DNA here is from genome assembly GCF_047511655.1 of Castor canadensis. NCBI lineage: Eukaryota > Metazoa > Chordata > Mammalia > Rodentia > Castoridae > Castor > Castor canadensis. The sequence goes on along the minus strand of NC_133403.1, from coordinate 11,335,693 downwards.
TCCTACACAGTAATAGTGGGAGACTTACTCTCAACGATAGTTAGATTATTCAACACGGTAATAGTGGGAGACTCCACTCACAACAATAGTTAGGTCTTCCAGACAAAAAAAATCAACAAAGAAAACTCAGAATTAATTGACACTGTAGACCAAATGGACTTAACAGACATCTACAAAGTATTTCATCTAACTACTGCAAATATGCATTCTTCACAGCAATTCATGGAACTCTCCAAAATAGATAATCTTTTAGAACACAAAGCAAGCCTTAGGAAATATAAGAAAGCTGAAGTAACCCCCTGTATTCTATTAGACTATAATGTAATAAAAATAGAATTCAACAGCAAAGAAACCATAAAATATTCAAACACATGGAGGAGACAGTTCTAGAATCTAATTACCTACCAGAACCTTTGGGATACAGCAAAGTCAGTGCAGGGAGAGAAGTTTATAGCTTAGAGTGCCTGAATTAGAAAAACCTATAAAGATCACAAATAAACAACCTAATGATTAAGCTTTCAGAAACACAAGAACAAGCAAAACCCAAAACTGGCAACAAAAGTAATAAAAACTAGTGCAGAAATTAATGAAAGAGACCAAAAAAAAAAAAAAAACAACTATACAAAGAGCCAATGAAACAAAAACTTAGCTCCTCGAAAAAATAAGTAAGATTGATAAACTCTTGGCCATTCTGACGAGGAGGTGAGAAAAGACCAAATTAATAAAATTAGAGATGAAAACTGGAATATCACAACAAACTCTAATGAAATCCAGAAGATCATGAGGGAATATTATGAAAACCTATATTGAAATAAACTAGAAAACAGAAGAGATAACTTTCTCAATGTATTTGACCTACCAAAATTGAAACAAGAGAATCTATAACAAGTAATGAGATTGAAGCAATAATAAAGAGTCTCCTAACAAAGAGCCCAGGACTTAATGGATTCACTGACAAATCTACTTAAAGAAGAATACCATTACTCTTCAAACTTTTCCATGAAATAGAAAAGGGAAAGGGACACTACCAAACTCATTCTAATAAACCCAGTAAAAAATTTATCTGAAAACCAGACAAAAAAAGACATAATAAAAAGAGAATTATAGACCAGTCTCTTCAGTGAACATAGATGCAAAAATTCTCAAAATACTAACCAACCTAACAATATATCAAAAAGATCATACACCATAATCAAGTTGATTTCATCCCAAGGATGAAATCCCAAGGATGCAAGGATGGTTCAACATAAACAAATCAATAAATATAATATAGCATATAAACAGAATCAAGGATAAAAATCACATAATCATTTTAATTGATGGGAAAAAAAAACCCTTGACAAAATTCAACCTCCTTTCTTGTTAAAAGCTCTGAAGAAACCAGGAATAGAAAGATTGTACCTCAACATAATAAAGGCTATATATGACAAACCTATAGCCAACATCACACTAAATGGGGAAAAACTTAAATCATTTCCTCTAAGATCAGGACAAGACAAGGGTGTTCACTCTCCCCACTCTTATGTAATGTAGTTTAGAATTCCTAGCCAGAGCAATTAAGACAGGAGAAAGAAATAAGAGAGATTCAAATAGGGAAGGAAGAAATCAAATTATCTCTATTTGCAGATGATATGATCTTATACCTAAAAGATCCTGAAAACTCCACCAAAAAACTCTTAGGTATCATGAGCAGTATCAGCAAAGTAGGGCACAAAATCAATATACAAACCCAGTAACTTTTCTATATACCAACAATAAACAGACTGAGAAAGAAACCAAGAAAACAATTCCATTCACAATAGCCTCAAAAATAAATTAAATACCTAAGCATAAATTTAACAAAGTGAAAGACCTCTACAATGAAAACTATAAATCACTGAAGAAAGAAATCAAAGACATCAAAATATAGAAAGATCTCCCATGCTCATGGATCAGCAGAATTGACACTGTGAAAATGGCTATACTCTTGAAAACCATCTGTATGTTCAATGACATACAGATGTCATTGAAATTCTCTTCAAAATTCCAATGACATTCTTCACAGAGACAGAAAAATAATCCTAAAGTTCATATGGCAGCACAAAACCTCAAACAGCCAAAGCAATCCTGAGCAAAAAGAGAAACAATGGAGGTATCACAATATCTGACTTCAAACTATACTACAAAGCCACTGCAATTAAAACAGCATGGTACTGGCACAAAAACAGACATGAAGACCAATGGAACAGAATAAAGGATGCAGAGATAAATCCTTGCAGCTACGGCCATTTAATTTTCAACAAAGGAACCCAAAACACACATTCAAGAAGACAGCCTCTTCAACAAATGGTGCTGAATATCCACATGTACAAGACTGAAACTGTCTCTGACCCTGTACTAGTATCAATTCAGAGTGGATCAAAGAGCTCCTGAAACTTGAAACTGCTACAGGAAAGAATAGGGAAAACACTGGAACATATAGGCATAGGCAATAACTTCCTGAAGAGAACTCCAATAGCAGCAATTAAGAGAAAAGGACTGACAAATCAGACTGTATCAAACTAACAAGCTTCTGTACAGCAAAGGAAACAATCATTAGACTGAATAGATAGCCTACAAAATGGGAGGAAAACCTTTGCCAGCTAAACATCTGACAAGGGATTAATAACCAGAATACACATGGAGCTCAAAAATCTTACCTCCCAAAGAATAGACAACCCAGTGAATAAACTCTTTTCAACACGCCACCTTTCATATAAGAGAAGGATATAAGGGGAAAAAAACATCTATCTGCTCATTTGTGCAAAAGAAACTCAGGATAATCCAAATATTAAAGTGAGCTATACAGGACAAGTGGAAAGGGACTTAAAAAAAAAAAAGTAGAGGAGAATGGCAACAGCATGGTAGAGAAGAAGAAAGTGACACTTCTCTTAAGTACACCTGTGTGTATAGCCCTGACTCTCATAACCAAAGTCAAGGTTCACATCCCAAAATAAACAATTAAAAATCAACTTGGATATAGTGGGAACACAAATTGGAATATAACCAATTGTATTACAACTAACAAAAACCATACTGAAGGGCATGAGGAAGAAAAGAACCAACATAAGTAACTGAAAAACACTATCTTGACTGGATAAAAACTAAAAGAACCAAGATTTCATGGTTGAGGCTGAAAAAAATACAAGATAAATTTAGAACACTTTGCAGCACTGCAAGAGCTCAGAAAAACTGATAAGGACCCACTGAAAGAATACAGAAGCTAACCTGAAGAAGATTCTAAATAGCGAATACAGAAACAGTAAGCAACAGAATAAAAATAATATTGAAATCTAACTCATAAAATAAAGTGAATATCCATGGTCCATGCTAATACAAGTAAGTAATCAAAAATGAGAGAATGAAGAGTTCTTTCTTCAGTAGATTTTCAACTAATCAATACAGCAGGAAAGACAAAGTGGATAATACATTTAAGCAAACATCAAATTTAGTATCCACTAAGCAGATATTAAAGTCAGTGGGCATGAATTTATGGAGGACCAGAATATGTATCCTCTCCAAGATTAACTAGGAAGGGGACAATGCTAACTTTTTAATGTAGAAACCTGGCAGGCGCCAACTAAACCAAGTGACCAGGGTAATTGTCATATATAAGACAATATACCAACATCTTAGATTCCCTTATAAGATGACTGAGGACACAAAAATGTGGTATTTGGGGCTAAAATGCAAAACCTCACTTCAATCATGAGAAAACACTGGACAAATCCAAAGTGAGGAACACTAGACGAAACGACAACAGTTCAATCCACAGTATAAATAAATAAATAAATAAATAATATCCCTGACCAGCATTCTTTAAAAGTAGCAAACCCAAGGAAGACAAGAAAAGACTGAGGACCTATTATGGACTGCAGCAGACTAAGGAGAAATAACTAAATGCAGAACTGGATCTTGGTCAGGATCCTGGAATAAAACAGAAACCTGGCAGAAAAGCTGGTGAAATTTGAATCATGTCTGTAGTACAGTTTCCTTCAAACTTTGGAATATGTGCATATACAAAATGATACATTTTGGGCTCAGGACCTAAGTCTAACATTAAATTCATTTATGCTTCATATACATGGTATACTTGTAGCCTGAAGATAATTTTATACAATTTGTTTAATAATTGTATACATGAAACAAAGTTTCATTGTGTGGAATTTTCAGCTTGTACAGTCATGTGTACACTCAAATAGTCTGAGATTTCAGAGCACTTCAGATTTTCCAATTACAGGTGCTCAACATGCAATCATTTCTCAGATTCCCAGTCCAGTAGTTGCATTTTTCTCAGAATAGTACATTCACCACTTTAAGCTAGCAAGTTTCCAAAGTCTTTAAAGTATGGTTTCCATAGTCTAAGAACACATGATTTAAAAAAAAAAAAAGGGGGGGGGGACAAGGGAAGAACAAGCATTTTGGGTACTTCGGCCCCTGATCCAGAATGATATGTGGTGGTGTTTCCTGACCTGCTCTGACTTACAAGTCTGGATGCTATGGTCTTAAACTCGGTTGTGGAAAGACCTGGGTGTGAATGACTTGCCTAGATGCCCCTCCCTCTACAGTTGCAGTTTCCTCTACTGTGTGAGGCTCTGGACTACACAAGGCTTCCGCAAGCTAACCACTGTACACTAAGCTAGGCAGGATGTACACGGCTTTTGCACAGCCTTGGAGCAAAAAATGGTTTTTACACTTCTAATGAGAAAAAAATCATGACGCATAAAAATTACCTAACATCCAAATTTCAGTAGCCATAAATAAAATTTTAGTGGACTATTGCCACTCATGTATTGTCTTTGGCTGTACTCACACTACAACACCAGAGTTTAGTAGACAGAGTGTGAGCCATAAAGATTAAAATAATTCTCTACAAGTACTGTTATACTTGTTAAATTTACAACACGTGAAACAATACAAATGATGTTTACAAAGGCTCGCTGACCCCTGAACAAGACCGTTCTAAGGATATTCTATTTCTAACCATAGAAATGAATCACACAGAAGGAACCTGAACCACACGGGATCTGTAATAACTCAGGTCCTGAAGAGTTAAGCAGCCCCCAGATCCACCTGTGCAGAGACCTGGGCGCGTCACGTGACGTCAAGCCAACCAGGGCCCGCCCCTCCTGGGAGGCTGGGCCGCAGAACGGAAGTCTCACTTGCAGTCGAGTCGACCCACGGGATGACAAGAAGCCAAGTCATTTCACCTTCCCCCAGTCTCAGTTTCCACCTCTGCAAATGGCCCTAACCACACCCCTCACCTCGGCAGGCTGCCGTGAAGGTGAGTGAAAGGACGCCAAGAAAAAGGCTAGTGCCAGGCTGTGCGCCTGGCAGTCTCCCAGTGGTCACCGCGAGCCGCTACAGAGGCCGGAGCCCATCCTAGGACACCTCAGGCCGCCCGCAAGAACCAGGAAGCCCGCGAAGTAGGCAGAAGACCCCGCCCAGTCCCTCCTGCTCTCGGGCCTCGCTTTCCCTTACGGTGGCTCTGGGGATGCCGGAGGAGTCCCCTGGAGATCTCACTTGACGCGACCTCGCGCCCGCAGTCCTCCCGCCCCGCGCCCCAGGCTCACTCTAGCTGCGTGCCTAAGCCGAACAACCCCCCTAGAAGCACACCGGCAGCCCTAGGAACTCACCAGGCGTCTCCACAGCAACGGCCAGTCCGCCAGGATCCCCGCGCCGGCCGGCTGCGCGCCTGACAATAAGGAGCGTTTCCATTGGCTAGAGCGCCGGCCCTGCCAACCAATCAGCGTGGGCACACGCGCTGCTCGCTGGCCGGTGCTTTCACTGGGGCCCTGCGGGCGGCGCCTGCCTTACGGGCGGGGTGTGCGTAAGGGGCTCCGGGTCCTTGCTCTAGGTCCAAGAGTTTATATGGGAGCTCAGAGCGCTAGCTCTGGATCGGACTTCAGGTCCACCACGTGCAGTACTGGTGAAGCGCTGACCTCGCGCGTGGTCCTCAGCGGTCGCCGAACGAAGGCCTGTTTATCTTGGTAGGGCCTGGGACAGGAACTCTGAAAGCGGAAACCCGAGGAACACTTAGAAGTCGGGGGCGGAAGAGCGTCCTTCTTATTGCGTTACCCGTGCCTCTCCTTTTTCTGAAAAGTAAAAAAAATGAAGCCCAGACGGACATAGTGGTGAACTTATGTCATCTCAGCACTCGGGAGGCTGAGGCAGGACGAGGCTGAAACAGAAGAATGGTCTGGCTCCATAGCCAGACAATGTCTCAAAAGAAAAGGGGGTGGGAGTTTAATAACCCAAGAGACACAAACTAGTTTGATTCGATTCAAACTATTGAAGCAAAGGGGGAAAAAGATCGAAAAAATGAAGGGGAAGTGGAGTAAATGTCAGAAATCAGGCTGAACAGAGGTTTCAGAGTTGAGGGATTTCTGACAAGGGCTTCCATTTGGAGAGGTTATTTTTTGGCAGTACTGAGATTTGAACTCAGGGCCTCGTTGGTGTTAGGCAAGCGCTCTACCACTTGGATCATGCCTGTAGCCCTAGAGGTTACTCCTATAAACCATTGTAGGGACGGGCTTTCGAATGAGTTGAATCCATGGCTCCTTGCATCGTCCAAGAATGATTTAAATAAGAATGAATGTTATAGCCTTTTTGGCATTGTATAAAAACAGTAAACAAATTTTTTTTAAACACTGAAGACTAAAATTATGCTGACTAACTCAGAGTCAGCGCAATACCCAAAAAAGGCCCTATTGATATGCCAGAAGATACAAAAATTAATAAGTAATTGACCTTGACTTTAACTTTAATTAACCCCTGCAAGGGGGTGGGGCATGGCAGAACAGAAATCGATGATTTTTTAATTGCATGGGTAATGTGCACATTGGGTGCTTCGATCACTAAGTGGTGTCTGAAAGATGCGTTACAGTGAAACCTTTGATTAAAGGTGAAAGGGTAGTCAGAGCAAGAAGGAGCTGTGAGGCAAGGGTTCAAAGTGTTAAACAGTGTTGCTCCTGCAGCAACCTCAGATAGCGCAGTAGTAACAGGCGTTAAAATTCAGAGTCACTATGGGGGTAGAGAACATTGGAGAAGGGAGGTGCCAGTCCACACAGCAGGCAGATGACTTCACTCTCACTATAAAGTCAATCTACTTAATATAGGGAGACAGTCACTTCATGATCCTGCTGAGAGTTAAAGACCTCAGTCTCATTCTTAGGCACTGCAACCATTCATTCATTCAACCTGCAAACATTCCTTGAGTCATTCTAGGACCCAGGACACCTATGAAACATGTCTGCAGAAGGAATGAGGGCAGAAACAATTGGGACAACAAGCCAAGGAAAAGAACTCCAAGATCTAGGTTTTCTGTTGTTCTTTGTGGTTTTTTGGTCTTGTTTTTTATGGTGGTACTGGAGTTTGACCTCAGAACCTTGCACTTGCTAGGCAGGTGCTCTACCACTTGAGCTAAACCTCCAGCCCTTTTTTACTTTAGTTATTTTTCAGATAGGATTGCATTTTTGCCCAGGGCCAGCCTGCAACCTTGATCCTACCTATGCCTCCCCATAGCTAGGATTACAATCATAAATTGTCACACAGAGATTATTTCTTGAGATAGAAAATCCCTTTTTGTAAGAGTTGGTCTCAAGTCTCAAACTTCCTGATTTCTGCCTCCTGAGTAGTTGAGATTACACGCATGAGCCACAGCACCACCACCCTCCCCCATGAGAGGCATAACCAGTGGTCAGTCAAACACAGCAGGCAGACATATTCCATTGGAAACTAACTTTATTAACTATGTAGCCTACAGAACAAAATTCTAAATATGGTATTTGACTGGTGCACTGTAGAAAAGGATCATCAAACCTCTGTGCAGGGAAACATCTCCCACCAGCATCTAAGGGTCATGTGCTGTCAATTCTTCATGAACATCTGGAAAGCTACTAAGATAGAGACTTCCTTGTGGCTCTCCCGATCACACCTGTAAACACTCTGAAATACAAAGGCATAATATGGTATGTAGGTGTGGTTGAAGATGGTTCTTATTCTGTCTCTAGTGGCAGACATTACATTTCCATGCTTGGTACTCTGAGACATGATTTTGCAAGGAGCACAGCTCAAGAGAATTCTCAGCAAGAGTCATATTTTTAGAATGACCCAGGAAGCTGCCTGAAAACCACCAGTCCTGTTCCTTTGCCTAGCACAGCAGTCTACAGAGAGTAAATGTCTCACACCACTTAGAGCAGAGTTCAGGAGCCTCAGGATATCAGTAGAATGTACAGGATTCCATGCCAGACCAGCTGTCCCCATGTACCCACTGGATTACACATGCATGTAGAGAGCAGAACCTCCAGGCTGAGCCTTCCACCCAAGATTTCAGCACTGTAAACATATGAAAGAAACAGGAAACTCTGAAAACAGGAAACATCTTACCTCCATGATCACAAAGATCCCATCCTCATAAACCAGACCCACTACCTACAGTGGCTCAGTGGGCTGGGGAGAGAAATAGGAGAAGAAGTCATATTTGGTTCTCTTCATTTATTTGGCATAAGGAAGGGAAGAGGAGGAGTGCGAGATCACCAACATTACTACAAGAGGAGGTACATGAAGATGGTGTCCACCAAGCACTGATTCTGCCAGGAAGCCTCTCTGGAACAGGCAACTGGTTCACAGTTATCCTGCATCCTTTTTGTCAATCTGAAAAAGTAACAACTGTCCCATCCTTGCCAATCTGCCAGGGCTCCACTGGATAAAAGCAGATAACTATCCTTCAGGAAACAGAGAAAAAGATGTCAGCTCCTCAGCAATCTCCCAATCTTGTAAGCTGCCTCCCAGGCACACCCACTCCCAGGGCTCTCCGACATTTGGCCAACCTTCTCATCCCAGTTATTGCTCTTCCATTAACCGAGACAAAACTGAGGGATGATTAGATGCAAGGTGATGGCTACCCATGAATGTGGCTCAGCCCGGACAGACACAACCCAGTGGCCTGCCTGGGTCTGCTGTGTGCTCCATTACACCTAACAGTGTCATTTAGCATGACCTCACTTCCTCTATTTCCAGATGAGGCTGAAAACTACAGATGTGTGTGTGTGTGTGTGTGTGTGTGTGTGTGTGTGTGTGTGATGCTGACATTTGAACTCAGGGCCCTTGCACTTGCTAGGTAAGCACTCTACCACTTGAACACACCTCCAAGAAGAGGCCCAAGTTTTTCATGAGTCAGTTCTTGGACTGGAATCCTAACCTAAGGCCTCCAGAGTAGCTGGAACCACAGACATCTGCCATCATGCCCAGCTCATTGATAGAGATGGGGATCTCACTAACTTTTTTCCCCCAGGCTGGCCTTGAACTGCAGTCCTCCCAAACTCCATCTCTTGAGTACTTGGAGTTAGAGATATGAGTCATAGTGTCTGGCCTCATTTGAAGGTTTGCCTTGGGTCAAAGACAGAACCTGGGTATCCATATATCTAGATCAATTCTCTCTTCAGTACTCCATGACCCTCTCCACCAGCTTCACCTGGGACCTGGTTGGCCATTGATGGAAAAGACATACCCACATTTCCTTCTGACCTGACTAGAAAACTTCTTAAAAATCAGACTGGCTTTTTCTGGGAAATAACATCCTTCTAACTTGCCTTGTCATGGCAGGTATAGTCCACAACCCATCTCAGTGACCCTTGCAGTTCCCCTGGGGAGTGGTTAAAAGACAGCCTCCCAGTGAACAGCAGGAAACATGAGGTCCCAGAGGCCAGGCGCTGCCCAAGTCTCACAATATGAAAATAAAGCACAATGAAAGCAACATTGAGAGAGCAGTTAAAAATGAGTCCAGAGGTCAGTCAAGGAGGCAGGACTGAAGTTCTGAAGCCCCATTATCAAGTAATACAAATTTAGGTACCTTGCACCTTAGACGACAGGTATCTAAAATAATCTGAACACTAAGCCCTAAACCCTACACTGTGCCCAGAGACTCACAATTCATATCAGGAGGTTCTCGGGCTCTTATTTGATAGGCATTTTTACTAAACGTACCCTTTCTTTACCTGCTACCCCTCAAGCAATCCCTGTTCTTAAAGAAGCTTTCTACAAAGGAATTTTGACTGCTTTGTAATAATGCAACCCTTCTTGCAGGTATACAGTTCCATTTTCCCTGCCATCCTGAGAACACTGGGTCAGAGATGTCTCAGTCTCAATTCCTAAGATCCCCAAGAAATACTTTTATAATTTCTGAGTTTGAATGGGTCAACAACAGGGAACACTGCAAGGCTTAGAATGTGTTCGGTCCTCTAGTAACCAGGACCACAAGGCTTGATATGGCTGTCCTTCCTGGACAATAAGGAATGTAAAAAATGTAATTATCACCCTCTTATCCAGGGGCCCTGAGGAGGATCACAGCCTCTGGTTGTCCAGTAGTCTAAAACGGGTTTGCTACCTACCAGTCCTGGCCTAGGGCCCGCTCCTTGGTGAGGAACTCAAATAAGCGAGAATTGTGGCCTCAGTTCTTCTCGGCAATGTCCACCACGCCAATGGACAACACTGACAATTGAGCACAGAGCTCTGTGGATCTGAACAGCGACATGGTCAGGCCGGGCCTCACCGTCACATTCACGTACTGAGAGGGACAGAAAAGTTTCACCTGAAGCTCCAATTACCCAGCTAGCACTGGAGCCCAGATGTAGGAGGGGAAGGGGGGCCCAGGGTGTTCTTGAAGGTTGTGTCAGGGTCATGGCTGGAGAGGGTGACAGGAGGCAGTGGGAAGGGGGAACTGTGGGTTCAGGGGCATAGGAGAATAGAGATTGGTGGGTAGATTGGGGATCCCTCAGAAGAAAGCCAGGGTCACTGTGGGAGGCTGGATGTGGAACAGCTCGACTCCTTACCCCAACATCCTCCCTTGCCAAGGGCACCCCAACCCTTACTCACATGCTAAGGTTTGCCCAGGATGGCTGCAGTGGCTGCACAGAGCCGCTTCTCTAACCCTGTGGGTAGGCGGTGAGCAGGCAAGTTTGTGTCCAGCTCAATGGTTGGCACATCTGGTAGGAGAGGGAGAGCTAGAGGGACAGCTGCTGCAGAGGTGTGCTCTAGTAGATTTCAGACTTCCAAAGGGTAATGAAATAGGGAGCAGGACCAAGGTGCCCAGGCAACCAGGCTGCTCATTGGCTGGGCAGAGACTCACTGCTCCCTGATTGGCTGCCAAGGTTACATCTCATGGACAGGTGCACTGGCTCTGATTTCAGAAAGCCATGGCACCCTACATGCTACAAGACTGGCTTCATAAGGACCCGGCCATCTGCCCTAGCTGGACTGGTGGTGATTTTTCCTCTCCTCATGCTTTCTGGAAACTTTTCACGGGGATCACATTTCCTAGCAATATTTAGGTAGAAGTGTAAACATCCCCCCCACCTCCATGCACACATCTTTGGTGTAATATCCATGCCAGAGAGGTTTTAAACATTTAAGAAATGGCAGCATGGCACACGTGGTAGTGAGTTCAAACCCCAGTACCATCAATCTACATGTATTTGTATTTTTAATAAGTTGCCACTGTTTCAAAGTCACAGGACTTCACATTCAGTATGAAATCTGAGCTTCTCTTAAACAATCAGGAGACCCACAGACAGGCTCCAGCAGGTGGGGCCACGCCATCTCTGTCTAGTCCCACAGACATCTGTATTTCTAGACTCTTATGCCACAGGATTTCAAAGGGTGTCATCTAAATCACAGAAATCAGTGGGTTGGTTCAACATGATCCTCATCAATGTTGCCAAGTCATTTGAATTGGGTATTTCAAATATAATTAACATTATGTGTGTATATATACACTTTCAATTACAAAATAAACTTCTATGTAAGTGTGCATGATAAAGGAGCCTCTATGGGAAGCCAAGAGACTCTGTCCTTCCGTCTCCTGTTAACAGTTTATTAGATGTCAGCTATCAGAGAATCTGGGACACAAGATAGTAGGTTGTGACAGTTCTGAGAGGAAATGGCAGGGACAGGGGGCAAGTCTGGGACTCAGAAAAGATAATAGTCAGAGTTAGGAACAGGCATGGAGGACCAAGGCTGCTAAGCACCAGGATAGACTGTGCATAGACCATGGGCTGTACAGCCACTTTGCTCCAAGTAGATTTAACACAGAGGCACTCTGTAAAGGTTAGCACCACCATTCACCCACCAGCCTAGAGGCCAGTCTTGGCCCCATTTCTTGGCTCCCATTTCTCCACTCTGCTAACCCTATGCAGCCCTGTAGGCTGGTACTGATGGGTAATCAGTACCCATGGGCATTCCTTCAACTTCCCAGGGAAATAGTACTTCTTGCCAGGATTTATATGAGAAATGGTGCTATGTAGATCGCAAATGCTGACCTCATCAGAGGGACTCCTTCCTTGTTCCCACCCTGGGGGAGCAGGGCCAAGCAAAATCTCCATTTTGGGTTGTGTGAGGGTGATTCTATATGTCTGTAATCACCTGGCACCCCAAATCAGGTTTATCCCCAGGTGTAAAACACTCCCTGAGCTTTAGTATTGCCTCTCTGATCCATTTTCCTATCTGGAATTTGGAGGGGAAGGCTTAGGTCCTTTTTGTCAGGCTGGGAGTGTAACCTATGAAACACCTGTAGATAGAAAAGTGCAGAAAAAATTGGTAAAGCGAGCCATGGGGAAGAACTCCAAGATCAACCTTTCATTTGGTTATTTATTTTGGTGGTACTGGACTTTGAACACAGGGATTCACACTTATTTGGCAGGCACTCAACTGATTGAGACATGCCTCCAGCACTTTTGCTCTGGTTAGTTTGGGAATAGGGTCTCAATTTTTGCCTGGTCAGCCTGGACAGAGATCCTTCTATTTAAGCTTCCCACAGTCACATAGATAACAGTTGCGTGTCATCACACATAGCTGTTTTTGAGATGGGATCTTGAGAACTTTTTGCCTGGGCTGGCCTGGACCTGCTATCTTCCTGATCTCCACCTCCTGGGTAGCTAGGCTTATAGGTGTAAGTCTCAGGGCCTCTGAAAACTGCCTTAAAACTGTTTTTCAGTACTGGGGTCTGAAGTCAGGCCTTTTCACTTGCTAGGCAGGCGTTGTACCAGTTAAACTGCACTCTGAGCACCAAGGCCAAGTTTGAATAGCAGACCTGAACAGTGCTCAGGCACACACACAGTAGGCAGGCATTTTTCATTGGAAACTAACTTTATTAACTATGTAGACTGAATAGAACAAAAATCTCAACTTGACATTTCACGTGTGACTGAAAACAAAGATCATCTGATGTCTAACTGGCAGGGAAACAGCTTCCTCGGGGTCTAAGGGTCATGAGCTGAGTTCAACTCTGCACGAACATCTGGGAAACTACTGAGATGGAAACTTCCTTTGGGCTCTCACTATTCCACCTGTAAATACTCTGAAATGCAAAAGAATGGAATGATATGGTATTTAAATCACAGAGCAGGGATGGCATTCACTGTTTCTCTTGATATTGCATTTTCATGCTTAGCATGCTGGCAGAATTTACCGTCCCCATGATTGGTATGAGTTTTCCTCAGTGCACAGTTCCCACTCTAGTGATTAGTCAAGAAGAGCCAACATGCAAAGTGAAGTCCAGGGAAGATCCCTGAAGCTCAGGCAGCCCTATTTACCAGGCCAGCACAGCTACCCTAGGTTGATGTTAGAAATTTCAGGATATCAATAAAGTATGCAGGAAGTCCTAGGGCAGGACATTGATGTGTAGGTTCCTCTACACATCAATGTTTAGTTGCATTGCCCTTCACCTGATTTCAGTGCTATAAGCATATGAAATAGCAAGAAACCATCCAACCTCAATAAACCAAGACCACTCCCCACCGTGACTCAGGATGCTGGGGAGGGAATAGAGAGTAAAGAAGTCATAATTGAATGATGAAGTTCTCTTTATTTATTTAGCATGAGGGAGGGGAAGAGATCACCAGCATTTCTGCATGAAGGTACACAAAGCTGATATCCACTAAGCACTGAATCTGCCAGGAAGCCTCTCTGGAACAGGCGGCTAGTCCACAGATATCCTGCATCCTTTATGCCAGTTGTAAAAAGGTAACAACTGTCCCATCCTTGCCAGTCTGCCAGGGCTCCACTGGATAAAAGCGAGTAAGTATCCTTCAGGAAACAGAGAAAAAGCTCCTTAATAATCTCCAAATCTCACAAGATACCTACTAGGTACTATCACTTTGTGCTCTCATGCCAGCTCACGCCGGCCCATGAAGCATTTTGCCAAGCTGCTCATCCCAATTAGTAATCTTCCATTGACCCAAACAGAACAGGGGAACGATCAGATGCAAGGTGATAGATGCTTATGGGCGTGGCCCACTCAAGACAGACACAACACAGTGGCCTGACTCGGTATCCTGTGTGCTCCACTGTGTCTCTCAGTGCGTGGGCTCAGAGAGACAGACCCCCGCAACTAAGTGCAGCTCCCTGGGGGCATGCCCAGTACACCAGCCACCCTAGTTTTCTCCAACTCTTGTTCAAGACTAGGCACAGGGTAAACCTGATTAAAATGTGTAGAAAAAATAAAGGTGACCATTGCAGAGATCAGAGGAAGTTCTTCATGAAAAGCACAGGGATTGGGTTAGCCTGACAGAGGGTAGAGGACTGGCAGGGACCAAGCCTCAGTTTTACCATCTGTAAGGTTGTTATAATGCAGACATCCACCTCATGGAGATGGCAAGTCTGCACCAAAGGGATGTGGGCAAGAGCTTGTCAGGGTGAAATGGCACTAAAAGTGCAGAGTTCCTGGCACATAGGAAGCCCCGGTACATTATTTATTGTTAGAATTATTATCTCTCCCCAGCTTCAGGATCTGAACACCCACCAGGAGCAACCAGTCCTCAACAGCCTTTGTGGACCAATCAGGACTCCATTCTGGAAGGTTCTTTCAAGCGTCTCATATCTTTTGTTCCTCACAAGCTTGGACTAGGCTCAGAAATTTTTCCCCTCAGAGATAAACTTTAACTCTGACACACAGTACTGGTCTGGGTGGAGTAGAGCCTTCTTGTGGAAAAGGTTGTTCATTTGGCCTGATTCCTTCCTCTATTCAAAGACGAAGAGGCTGCAAACGACAGATGGTTCATTCCCAGGTTTTGTTTTGTCTTTTAATTGAGGGTTGAAGACAGGGCCTTCCACTTTCCAGGCAGGCACACTATCACTTGAGAATGCTGCTAATCCTTTTTTGCTTTGGTTATTTTTCAGGTAGGCTACCATGTTTTTGCCTGGGGCGGTCCTGGAACTAGAAGTCTCTTAACCTAAGGCCTCCCAAGTGGCTGAACCACAGGCATCTCTCACAATGCCCAGCTTATTGATAGAGATGAGGGTCTTGCTAACTTCTTTTTCCTAGGCTGGCCTTGAACTGCAGTCCTCCCAGTCTCCATCTCCTGAGTAGCTGGAATTACAGAGGTAAGCCATTGTGCCCAGCCTTATTTCCAGGTTTGTCTTGGTTCAAATGCAGAACCTGATCAAAAGACATACCCAGACCAAACTACAAACCTCTTGAAAACCAGATTGTCTGGCTTCTTCAGGTAATAACTTCCTCCTACCTTGCTTTGCCATGGCAGGTGCAGTCCACAACCCATCTCAATGAACCTTGCAATTCCTCTGGGGAGTGGTTAACTTGACAGCCTTCACAGGGAACAGCTGGAAACACTGAGGTCCCAGAGGCCATGGTCTCACATTATAAAAATAAAGCCCAATGAAAGCAACATTGAGAGAGCTATTAAAAATGAATCCAGAGGTCAGTCAAGGAAGCAGAACCAAAGTCCTTTTGAAGTCCCATTATCTGCTAATATGAATTTAGGTTTCTGCCACTTAAGACCACAAGTATCTGAAAATATCTGAACCCTGAACCATTGGATAATTACACTGTGCCCAGAAATATACAATGCACATCAGGAGGTTCTCAGGCTCTTGTTTTATTGGCATTTTTATTAAACATACACTTTCTTTACCTTCCACTCCTCGAACAGTCCTTGTTCTTAAAGAAGCTTTTTACAAAGGAATTTTTACTTCTTTGTCATAATGCAAGCCTGCTTGCAGGTATAAAGTTCCTTTTCCCTTGCTTTCCTGAGAACAGTGGGCCAGAGATGTGTTTTCAGTTTCAATTCATAAGATTCCCAAAAAAGTTATTTTACCATTTGTGAGTTTGCAGGGAATGCTGTGAGGCCAGGAAAACATTCTGTCTTATAGTCACCACCAAACATTCATGTAGCATCCTTCTTGTGCAAGGCATAAATATAACTTATCCCTACTTTATGCAGGAGCCATGAGGCAGGATCACAGCCTCTGGTTGCCCAGCAGTTGCAAAACGATCTGCTTCCTACCGGTCCTGGCCTAGGGCCAACTCCTTGGTGAGGAACTCAAAGAAGCCAGCCCTGTGGCCTTGGTTCTTCTCTGCAGTGTCCACCACACCAAAAGAGAAAACCAGCAACTGAGCACAGGGCTCTGTGGATCTGAACATCAACATGGTCATCAGGCTGGGCCTCACTGTCACGTTCACAAGCTGCAAAGGGCAAAAGAAAGTTTCACCTGAAGCTAAGGTTACGGGGCTAGCTCTGGGGCCCAGAGGTGGGAGGGGAAAGGGGCTTAGCATGTTCTTGAAGGTTGCATCAGGTTGGGGTCATGGCTGGGGAGGGCGACAGGCAGCAGCGGGAAGGGAGACCTGCAGGTTCATAGTGCATGAAAAATCAGAGATTGGCGAGCAGATTGGGGGTTCCTGAGGAGAAGAATCTGGGTCACTGTAGAGTGAGGGTTTGGACAAAGCAAGACCTCTATTCCTCACAACCTTCTTTCACCCAGGTCACCCCAACCCTCATTTACGTGCTCAGGTTTGCCTAGGATGGCAGCGGTGGCCGAGCAGAGCCTCTTCTCTAACCCCATGGGTATGCTGTTGGCAGGCAAGTTCGTGTCCAACTCAATGACTGGCATGCCTGGCAGGTGAGGGAGAGCTACACAGACAGCTGCTGCAAAGGTGTAATTGAATGGAGTTCAGACTTCCAAACGGTAACGAAAGAGGGACTAGGGACGAGGTGCCCAGACAACCCGGCTTCTCACTGGCTAGGCAGAGACTCCCTGCTCCTGAACTGGATGCCAAGACTACATCTCATCAATAGGTGCTCTGGCTTGGTTCAGAAAGTCGAGTCATCCTACATTCTACAAGACCCTGGCTGTGTCAAGGACCTGCCAACCTGCTCCAGCTGGCCTGGTAGTGACTTTTCCCTTTCCTCAGGCTTTCGGGAACCATTGCATTGGGGCCACAGCTTCTAAGCTATATTTAGGTCGAGGTCTTAACATCATCTCTCCCTCTCCCCCAATTCCCACCGCAAACACACACCTGTAGGGGCGTTACCCAAGCTGGACTATAATATCCATGGAACAGAGGTTTTAAAAAAATTTAGGAGATGGCAGAGTGGCTCAAGTGGTAGTGAGTTCAACCCTGTGTACTATCAATATATATAGTTTAAAAATGTGTTACCACTGTTTCAAAGTCAGTCAACTTCACATTCGATGTGAAATTTGAGCTTCTCTTAAACAATCTGGAGACCTGCCAACAGGAGCCAGCAGGTGGTGCCATACCCTCCCTCTCTCTCTCTCTCTCTCTCTCTCTCTCTTTCTCACTCTCTCTCTTTCACTCTGTCTCCCCATAGACATCTGCCTTCCTACTCTTTGCCAGAGGGTGGCAAAGGGTGTCATCTAAATCACAGAAATCAGTGGGTTGGTTCAACATGATCCTTATAATATTGAAAAGTCGTTTGAATTGGAAATTTCAAATAAAAGTATAAATTACATAAATTTCTATGTAAGTGTGCATGGTAAAGAAGCCTCAGTGAAGACCAAGAATCTCTGTCCTTCCCTCTCCTGTTAACAGTTAATTTATTAGATATCAGCTATCAGAGGATCTGGGACACAAGACAGGTAGGCTGTGACCATCTTAAAAGGAAATGGCAGGGACAGATGGCAAATCTGAGACACAGTCAGGATTAGGAACCGGCATGGAAGACCAAGGTTGCTCAGCACCAAGACAACCAAGACATAACTAGGAACTCCCTTCCTGCAGGGAAAGTCATGAACTTCCACTTGTATCCCACTTGTGGAAGACGTCATCTCAGAGAGAGGAAAAAGACCTAGGTTCAGAGGACATTCCTGATCAGACATCTCTTTACCCAGTCAACCTCATTTGTGACTGTGTTCAGTCCAGGAGACAAGGAGCCTGCTCCGTGTTACATCTGAGAGAGAGAAACAATGGCGCTAAGGAGACCAGAGAAGTCACCTGACCTGGCTTGGGATTGGAGAGGTCAGGAAAGTCTCCCTGGGGTAGCAACATGTTAAATGCCAAAAGACCCAGACAGGCACTAGGCAAAGAAGATGAGGTGAAAACGGCATGAGGGAAGGCTAGGAGGCCGAAGTAGGAGTAAATGAGGGGTCTGAAATGAATGTAGCTAGGAGGGATGAAGCAAGTAACTCCCATGTCAGTTACTTGTAGTTTTTCAGGGCAGTGAAAAAAACTACTTCAGCCAAATGTCGTTCCAGAAATGGGGTACCCTACCTGCAGCTGGGGATGAGCATGGTTCACTTTATGCTCACTCATAACACAGGGTCCCCACTGTGTGCTAGAAATTATGGTAGTGCTCTGCAAATATTAATTCAGAGTATCATTTCAAAAACATATGCACATTTGATAACAAAAGTGGAATGTGTATATTGCCTTTTTTAAACATGTTTTCATCCATCTATTAGCCATTTCCCTCTATCCATCAATTAAACCCTTCCTTGGTGGGTTCTGTGGCCCATATTTCTCCCATATACTTGTCTGATGGGTTTGTAAGAGCACCTTCAAGAATATTATTTACAGCATATCTTTACCAACCTCATTCCTACATTTTCCCCTTATTTTAAGTTTCTTTTTTTTCCTTACATACAATTTCATTGAATATGCAAACTCTATCACAGTTCTTTGTTGAGTTGTGCCACTATGCTAAGGCTTAGAATGTCCTTTCATACACAGAAATCAAACATTTATTGAAATGTCTCCTTATGTCTTCCTGCTTTGACTCTTTTTTCACTGAATATCTCTGTATACAAGAATAATATGTGTAGCAAAACTGTGATTTGTATTTTTTTCTTCCCTCAAAGTCAGTATTTCCAGACAGCCTGGAGTGTCCAAAGGGCATAGGAGTAACTGCTGGCAGCTCAGGAAAAATGGCATATTAGGAGAATTTGTGCTGAGCTCTGTGCCTTGGTTTCCCTTTGTGACACAAAATTTGGCATTCCACAATTTGGTGTTCTGAGGTCCCACCAACTGCCTGTCTACCTACTCAAAGTTGCCAGTCCCCTTCCCCAGGAGTCCTCCCCTCCTGTAACCCCCATTCCATCTAGCCTTTGCAGTCAACTCCAAAGCTCCTCATGCCTCCCTGGGTGTTGGATGGTGCATAGAGCACAGACTCTGCAGCCACATTGCTCTAAGGGGCTTCAACACAGAGACATTCAGTAAAGGATAGCACCTCCATTCAGATACCTATCTGGAAGCCAGGATTGTCTCCCATTTCTCCCCTCCCCTATGACCAAACCTCTGCAATCTCTGTAGTTCCATATTCAACAGCTCTCAGAGCTGTGCATCTGTAAGACACCTGACAGCCCTAGCCAGGTTCAGCTACATGACAGATTCTCCGTGATCTGCCCCTCTGATCCATTTTCATATCTGGGGTTTTGATCAGACTGGAAGGCCTGTCTGTATCTCAGAGCTCCAACCTATGGATCACCTTGGCAGAAGGAATAAGTGTAGAAACAGTTGGGATAGCAATTCCTGGGAAGGAACTCCAAGGCCAGCCTTTTATTTTATGGGTTTTTGTGGGTTTTTTTTTTTTTTTGATGGTACTGTGGTTGGAACGCAGGGATTCAAACCAAGCCAGGCAGGTGCTTGACTGCTTAAAACATGCCTCCAGAACTTTTTCTCTGGTTAGTTTAGAGATAGGATCTAATTTTTGCCTTGAACTGTGATCTTCCTAATCTCCACCTCCTGAGTAGCTAGGAATATAGTTGTGCCTCAGAACTTCTGGCACCCATCTTAAAACTTTTTTTTTTCAGTACTGGGGTTTGAAGTCAGGGCTTTGCACTTGCTAGGCAGGCACTGTATGACTTGAGCCACACCCTAAGCATAAAGGTCTACTTTTAATAGGAGGCCTAAACAGTGCTCAGGCACAAACACAGCACACAGGCATATTCCATTGGAAACTAACTTTATTAACCATGTAGACTGACCAGAACAAAAACTTCAACTTGAAAATCACTAATGCACTGAAGACAAGGATCATCTGATGTCTGACTGGCAAGGAAAACCTTCCACCAGTGCAGAAGGGTCATGAACTGAGTTTAACTCTGCAGGAACATCTGGAAAGCTACTAAGATGAGACTTCCTTTGCATTCTCCCTACCCCCACCTGGTAATCCTTTGAAATTCAAAAACACAATATGTACCTACATTGAAAGTAAAGAAAGCATTCACTATTTTAGGGGCATTGTATTTCTCTGCTTGGCTTATTGGTAGACACTACCTTCCCCATGTTTGGCATGGGTTTTGCAAAGTGCATAGCTCTCAGATCCAGTGATTTATCATCAAGAGTGAACATACAATGTGAAGTCCAGTGTGAAATCTTCAGGGAAGAACTCTGAAATGCAGGCAGCTTTATTTGTCGACCAGCACAGCAGTCAACAGAAAGTAATGGCCCCTGATCACCCCAGGGTGAGGACAGAAATCTCAGGATAACAACAGAGTATTCAGGAAGTTCCAGGCCAGACCAGGTGTCCCCCACATCCCCAGTGTGCTTACATGTGTGTACACAGTATACCCTTGATCTTAGCCTCCCCTGATTGCAGAGCTATAAACATATGAAACAGCAGCTATGAGAACAGGAAACAACCAACCTCAATATTCCTCATAAACCAAGCCCATTCCCCACAATGTCCCAGGATGCTGGAGAGGATAATAGAGAGATAAAGAAGCCATATTTGAAATATAAAGTTCTCTTTATTTATTTGGCATGAGAAAGGGGAAGAGAAGAATTGTGATATCACCAGCATCTGTGCATAAGGAGATACCGGAAGCTGATATCCACCAAGCACTGTCTCCACCAGGAAGCCTCACTGGAACAGGAAACTGGTTGACAGATATCCTGCATCTTTATGTCAATTGCAAAAAAGTAACAACCGTCCCGTCTTTGCCAATCTGCCAGGGCTCCACTGGATAAAAGCGAATGAGTATCCTTCAGGAAACAGAGAAAAAGATGTCAGCTCCTTAGCAATCACCCAATCTTGCAAGATACTTACCAGCTACTGCCACTGTGGGCTCTCAGGCCAGCTCACGTCGGCCCATGAGGCATTTTGCCAATCTGCTCATCCCACTCAGCAATCTTCCATTGACCCAGACAGAATGCAAGGTGATGGCTGCACATAGGCGGCCATCACCCAGGCCAGAAGCAACACAATGACCTGACTGTACAGTGTGTGCTCCATTGCGTCTCCGTGTGGGCTCAGAGGACAGACCTTTCCTCCTAAGAGTAGCTCCCTGGGGCACGCCCAGTGTACCAGCCACCTTAGTTTTCTCCAAATCTGCTTCAAGACTAGGCACAGGGTGAACCTGACTAAAGTGTACAGAAAAAATAAAGGTGCCCATTGCAGAGATCAGAAGAAGTTCTTCATGATAAGCACCAGGGATTGGGTTAGCCTGACAGGGATTGGGATCTCTGATTGGCAGGGATCAAGCCTCAATTTTACCATCTGCGAGGTAAAATCTCACCTCACGGAGATGGCAAGTCAGCACCAAGTAGATGTGGACAGGGCTTGTCAGGGTGAAGTGGTATTATGAGTTCCTGGCACATGGTAAGCATGGTATGTTATTTATTCTTAGAATTATTATCTTTCCCCAGTTTGAGGATCTGAACACCTGCTAGGAACAACCAGTCCTCGACAGCCTTCATGGGCCAACCAGGGCTCCATTCTGGAAGGTTCTTTCAAGCGTCTCATGTCTTTTGTTTCTCACAGGCTTGGACTAGGCTCAGGAATTTTTCCCCTCCGAAATAAACTTTAACTTTGACACACAGTACTTGTTTGGGTGGGGTAGAGTCTTCTTGTGGGAGAGGGAGTTCATTTAGCCTGACCTCCCTCACCTCATGAGGCTGAAAACTACAGATGGTTCATTTCTAGGTTGAGTTTTTTTGTTTGTTTGTTTGGTGGTGCTGAGGTTTGAAGTCAGAGCCTTTCACTTTCTAGGCAGGCACTTTACCACTTGAGTATGCTGCTAGTCCTTTTTTGCTTTAGTTATTTTTCAGGTAGAGTCCCATGTTTTTGCCTGGGGCAATCTTCTGTCTGGAATCCTCCTAACCTAAGTCCTCCCTAGTGGCTGGGACCACAGGCATCTTCCACCATGCTCACCTTATTGATAAAAATGAAGGGTCTCGCCAACTTTTTGAGCCCAGCCTAGCCTTGAACCGTAATCTTCGCAAGCTCTACCTCCTGAGTAGCTGGAATTACAGGGGTAAGCTGCTGTGCCCAGCCTCATTTACAGATTTGTCTTAGTTCAAAAACAGAAGCTGGGTATCCATATATGTAGACCAATGCTCTTTTCAGTACTCCAGGACGCTCCCCGCCAGCTTTACTTGGGACCAGGCTGGCCACTGATCAAACATACATACCCAGATTTCCTTCTGACCACACTGGAAAACCTCCTGAATATATGACTGTCCGGCTTTCTCAGAATAACATCCTCCTACCTTGCCTTGCCATGGCAGGTGCAGTGCACAACCAATTTCAATGACCATTACAATTCCCCTGGGGAGTGATTATTAGAGAGCCTTCCCAGTGACCACTGGAAACACTGAGGTCCCAGAAGCCATGCCATTCCCAGGTCTTACAGTATGAAAATAAAGGACAGTGAAAGCATCATTGAGACCACTGTTAAAAATGAGTCCAGAGGTCTCTTTTGAAGCCCCATTATCTAGTAATATGAACTTAGGACTGTCTACCTTTGACCACAGGTGTCTGGAATGATCTGAACCATGAATTCTGAACCACTGGATAATTATACTGTGACCAAAGACTTACAATGCATATCAAGAGGTTTGGGGGCTCTTTTTTATTGGCATTTTTATTAAACATACACTTTCTTTACCCTTTGAGCAGCCCCTGTTCTTCAAGAGATGCCTACAAAGCCATTTTTACTGCTTTGTAATAATGCAACACTATCTTTCCATATAAAGTTCCATTTTCCCTGCCTTCCTGACAACACTGGGTCAGAGATGTCTCCTCAGCTGCAATTCCTAAGACGCCCCCCCACCCCCACAAAAAAAGTTCTTTTTCAGTTTCTGAGTTTGAATGGGTCAACAACAGGGAACACTAAGGAGTCAGGAATACATTCCATCCTACAGTCTCCACCAAACATTACTATGGCTGCCCTTCCTGGACAGACAAGGAATGTAATTATCACCCTCTTTATGCAGGGGCCCTGCGGAGGATCACAGCCTCTGATTGTCCAGCAGTCCAAAATGGGTTTGCTACCTACCGGTCCTGGCCCAGAGCCAGCTTCTTGGTGAGGAACTGGAATAAGCGAGCACTGTGGCCTTGGTTCTCCTCCGCTGTACCCACCACACCAATGGAGGATACAAGTAACTGAGCACAGGGTTCTGTGGATCCGAACAGCGACATGGTCAGGCCAGGCCTCACTGTCAAGTTCACGTGCTGTGAGGAGCAAGAAAGTTTCACCTGAAACTCGAGCTACCCAGCTAGCACTGGGGTTCCGATGTGGGATGAGGAGGGTGGGCTCAAGGTGTTCTTCAAGGTTGTGTCGGGGTCATGGCTGGGAACAGTCACAGGAGTCAGTGGGAAGGGGGTGCTGCGGGCTCATGGGGCATGGAAAATCAAGAGATTTTCGGTTGGATTGGGGTCCCTGAGGAGACGAGTCTGGGTCACTGTGGGAGGTAGGGCATGGATAAAGCCCAACCCATACCCCCAACAACCTCCCCTTGCCAAGGGTACCCATCTCTCGCTCACGTGCTTGGGTTTGCCCAGGATGGCGGCGGAGGCTGCACAGAGCCGCTTCTCTAAACCAGCGGGTAGGCGGTTAGCAGGCAAATTCGTGTCCAGCTCAATGGTTGGCATGTCTGACGGGAGAGAGCTAGAGAGCTAGAGAGCTGCTGCAAAGGTGCGCTCCGATAGTTCAGAGATCCAAAGGGTAATGAAATAGGGAGCAGGGCCAAGGTGTCCAGGCAACCAGGCTGCTCGTTGGCTGGGCAGAGATTCACTGCTCCCCGATTGGCTGTCAACATGGCATGTCATGGACAGGTGCGCTGGCTCTGAGTTCAGAAAGTTCTACCACCCTGCATGCTACAAGACTCAACCTGCACCAAGGACCCGTCCACCTGCTTCAACTGGACCGGTGGTGATTTTCCCTCTCCTCAGTCTTCTGCGAACCTCTGCATTGGGGCCACATTTCCTAAGCCATATTTAGGTAGCTATCTTAACATCTCTACCCACCCACACACTGA
The DNA here is from genome assembly GCF_047511655.1 of Castor canadensis. Lineage (NCBI taxonomy): Eukaryota > Metazoa > Chordata > Mammalia > Rodentia > Castoridae > Castor > Castor canadensis. The sequence continues at coordinate 11,311,167 of NC_133403.1, read as the reverse complement.
GGGACCTTATCCAAACTGGATTGTAATATTCATGCCACAGAGGTTTAAAATAATTTTAAGGTCTGGCAGAGTGGCTGAAATGGTAGTGAGTTCAAATACAAATATACATGCATTTCTTTAAATGAGTTCCCACAGTTTGGAAATGAGACAACTTCACATTCAGTATGAAATCCTAGCTTCTTTTAAACAATCCGTAGACCTGCTGACAGAAGCCAGTAGGTGGTGCCATACCATCTCTGGCTCTCTCCCTCCCCCAACCCCTCCGCAGACATCTGCTTTCCTACTCTTTGCCAGAAGGTGGCACAGGGTGTCATCGAAGTCAAGATTAGGAGTTGATTTAACATGAGTCTCATCAGTGTTGCAAAGTCATTTCAATTCAGTTATGTGTGTGTTTGTATATGGACACTTTCAATTACAAATATAAATTTCTGTATGAGTGTGCATAATAAAGGAGCCTCTGTGGGAAGTCAGGGAGACCAAGAGACTCTGTCCTGTTAACAGTTTATTTAGTACATGTAGCTATCACATAATTTGGGACCTGACAGATAGTTTGTGACAGTCCTGAGAGGAAATGGCAGGGATAGGTGGTAAGTCTGAGACACAGAAAAGAGAACAGTCAGGATTAGGAGCAGGCATGAAAGATCAAGGCTGTTCAGCACCAAGACAGGCAAGAAATAACTAGGGACTTCCCTTCCTTTGAGAAAGTTCATGAACTTCCACTTGTATCCCACCTGTGGAAGACGTCATCTCAGAGAGAAGAAAAAGACCTAGGTTCAGAGGACATTCCTGATCAGACATCTCTTTACCCAGTCAACCTCATTTGTGACTGTGTTCAGTCCAGGAGACAAGGAGCCTGCTCTGTGTTAGATCTGAGGGACAGAAACTATGGAGCTAAGGAGACCAGAGAGGTCACCTGACCTGGCTTGGGTTTGGAGAGGTCAGGAAAGTCTCCCTGGGATAGCAACATGTTAAATGCCAAAAGACCCAGACAGGCACCAGGCAAAGAAAGCAATGTGAGAGCAGCATGAGGCAAAGCTAAAAGGCCAAGGTAGAAGCAGGAGAGGGGTCTGAAGTGAATGCAGCCAGAAAGGTGTAGCTAAGAGTGAAGCAAGGTCTTCACTGCCAAGTTCAACGACTTGTAGTTTAGTTTTAGGGCAGTGAAGAAACTTACAGTCAAATGTCCCTCCAAAAATGTGATACCCTACCTGCAGCCAGGGAGTTATGCTCCGTCATTAACACCAGGCCCCCACTATGTGCCAGAAATTATGGAAGTGCTCTGCAAATATTAATTCAGGGTATGCATTTCAAAAACACACACATTTGATATGTAAAAGTGACATGTGCATCTTGCATTGATTACTAAAGTTAAACATGTTTTCATTCATCTATTAGCCATTTCCCTCTTCAATTCAACCCTTCCTTGGTGGGTTCTGTGGCCCATGTTTCTCCCATATATTTGATGCTTTTCTAAGATTACCTTAAAAATATTAGTTATATATATTGTGCTCGCTTCAGCAGCACATATACTAAACTTGGAACGATACAGAGAAGATTAAAGTGGTCCCTGTGCAAGGATGGCACGTAAATTCATGAAGCGTTCCATAAAAAAATTAGTTATATCATATCTTTAACAGTGTTATTCCTACTTTTTCCCTTAAAGTTTCTTTTGTATTTCATTGAATGTGTAAGCAATTTCATTGCATATGTAAAATCTGTTAGCCTTTTGTTTCGCTCTGTCACAATGCTAAGGCTTGGAAATGTCCTTCCATACACAGAAGTCAAGCATTTATTGAAATGTCTCCTTTTGTCTTCATAATTTGACTCTTTTTTCACTTAATACCGCTATATCCAAGTATAGTATGTGTAGCAAATTGTGATTTCTATTTTTTCCCCCAAAGCCAGTTTTTCCAGGCAGGCTAGAGTGTGCAAAAGGGTATAGAACTAATTTCTGGAAGTTCAGGAATCAAGGCACATTGGGGGTAACTGTGCTGGGCTCTGTGCCTTGGTTTTTCCTCTGTGACACAAAATTTGGCATTCTCTGGAATTCTAGGATTTGGTATTCTGAGGTCCCATCTATCTCCTTTCCACCTGCTCAAAGTTTTCAGTACACCCACCAGCCCCCTGGAGGAATCCATCTCTGATCTCCTATCTCCCATCACATCTGGTCTGTGCAGGCTGACTGCAGAGTTCCTCATGTCTGCCTGGGTGTTAGCTATGCATAGAGCATAAGCTCTACAACCACAGTGGTCTGAGTAGCTTTAACACAGAGGCACTCTGTAAAGGATAGCACCTCCATTCAGCCACCAACCTGGAGGTCTATCTTGGCTACCGTTTCCCTCCTCCCCCATGGCCAACTGCAATCCCTGTAGTTCTATATTCAATAGCACTCAGAACCTATCATCCCCACCCTGCACAACCCCCACCAGCTTGTCAGGGTCCAGGCACCTTTAACTGGATTATCACAGTAGCCTCCTTACCTCAGCCAATGGGATTCATTAAAACACAAGTGCTTCACAACTCTCCTTTACTCAAAAACCCTATCCATGCACAGGAAAATCCAAAGTCATTCTTGTGTCATGTGCTCCCCTCCCACTTTTCTTCTTGCTCAGCCTAGTCAGACCATCCCCCTAAAGCATGGCCTCATCTCATGGCTTTCCACCCAGAATATGCTTCTCTAATCCCTAGTACTTCAGTCCTACAGGTCCCTACTTACAAGTCAGCTTCTCAGGGGACCTACCCTCTGTGTCCTACTCAAAGTCGTCTCTGAACAAAAGTTGTCTTCTTCACAGCAATCACCACCTTACTTGCTACCTATTCGTATGGGTCACTGTCACCCTCTCTCTCTGTGATGTGACCTCCACGTGGGCTTAACCCTCAGGGACTGGATCCTCATCAGACTGGTGTTGATGATTGCTCTGCACCCATGGGTATTCCTTCAACTCCTTGGAGAAACAGCATTTCCTCCCAGGACTTACAGGATACGTGGTGCTATGCAGATCATAAATGCTTACTTCATCAGAGGTCCCCCTTCCCTGTGCCCACCCTGGGGGAGCCAGGGTCCAGCAAAATCAAAACTTGGTTCTGGGGGAGAGGGTGATTCTGAGGATCTTAATTCCCTGGCACCCCTAGCCAGGTTTACCCAAGTGTCAGAAACTCCCTGGGCTTTAGTTTTGCTCCTTTGATTCATTTCATATCTGGGGTTTGGAGGAGTTAGTCCCTTTTGGCCATACCCCAGAGCTCTAACCTGTGGAACACCTTGGCAGAAGGAATAAGTACAGAAACAATTTGGACAGCAAGCCACAGAAAGAAACTACAAGGCCAACCTTTCATTTCATTTATTTATTTGTGGCGGTACAGGGAATTCACACTTACTAGGCAGGTGCTCTACCTCGAGCCACACTTCCAGCCCTTTTTGCTCTGGTTATTTTGGAGATAGGGTCTCACTTTTTGCCCTGGTCAGCCTGGACAGAGATCCTTCTATTTATACTGGGATGACAGGTATGTGCCAGCATAGCTAGCTGTTGGTTGAGGTGGGGTCTTGAGAACTTTTTGCCGGGGCTGGCATTTTATTGTGATTCTCCTGAGTGGCTAGGATTACAGGTATGAGTCTTAGAGCCTCTGGCACCTGGATCAAATTTTATTTCATTACTGAATTCAGGGCTTTGCACTTGCTAGGGCAACACTGTACCACTTGAGCAACACCCTAAGCACCAAGGCCAACTTTTAATAGGAGGCCTAAGCAGTGCTCAGGCACAAACACAGAAGACAGGCATATTTATTTGGAAACTAACTTTATTAACCATGTAGACTAACAGAATAAAAATCTCAATTTGACATTTCACTAGTACACTAAAGACACGGATCATCAGATATCTAACTGGCAGGGAGACACCTTTCACCAGTGTCTAAGGGTCATGAGCTGAGTTTAACTGTGCGCAAACATCTGGAAAATTACCTAGATGGAGACTTCCTTTGGGATCTCCCTACCCTACCTGGAAATACTCGGAAATGCAAACGCATAGTATGTTATTTCAGTTGGAGAACAGGGACAACATTCATTGTTTATAATGACATTGCATTTCCATGCTTGGCTTGCTGGCACTTTACTTTCCCATGACTGGCATGCATTTTGCATAATGCACAGCTCCCTGCTCCAGTCATTTGTCAACAAGAGTCAGCATGTAAAGTGAGTCCAGGGAAGATCCCTGAAATGCAAGCAGCCCTGTGTGCCAGGCCAGCATAGCAATCAACAGAAAGTGACGGTCTAGGCCACACTAAGTTGAGATTAGAAATCTCAGGCCATCACCAGAGTATGCAGGAAGTTCCAGGGCAGACCAGGTGCTCCCACACATTCCCATTGTGTTGCAACCCTCCAGGCTGAGCCTTTCACCTGATTTCATTGCTATAAACATATGGAGCAGCAAATGTGACAACAGGAAACATCCCAGTTCAATATTCTTCATAAACCAAGCCAACTGCCCATATGTTCCAGGCTGCTGGAGAGAGAGTTTAGAGGTAAATAAGTTATGTTTGCATAATGAGGTTCTCTTTATTTATTTAGCATTGAAGTTAGAGAAGAGGAAAAAAATGTTAGGTGAATCACAGACATATCTGCAAAAGGGATACCCAAATGTGATTTTCATCAGGCCTTCACTCTGCCAGGAGGCATCTCTGGAATGGAGAGTCAGCTCACAGATGCCCATGATACTCTGTGCCAATCACAAAAATGTCATGACCGTCCCTTTCTTTCCAATCTGCCAGGGCTCCAATGGGTAAAAGCGGATAACTATCCTTTAAGAAACAGAGAAAAAGATGTCAGTAACTTGGCTATCTCCTCGTGATGCAAGGCCCCTGCTAGGCACTCCCACTGTGGGCTCTCAGGCCAGCCCACGTTGGCCCATAAGGCATTAATGATTTTCCATTGACCCAGACTGAGAAATGATCAGGTGCAAGGTGACAGATGCACATGGGCACGGTCCATCCAGGACAGACATCCAGGACTGACTGCGTATGCTGTATACTCAATAGCTTCTGTCAGTTGTGGGCTCAGAGGGACAGTCCTTCCCTCCTAACTGCGGGCACCAGTCACTTAAATTTTCTCAAAGTCTGGTTTAAGACTAGGCATAGGCTGACCATGACTAAAGTCTGTGAAAGAATAAAGGCTCCTCTTCCAGAGATGAGAAGTTCCTGATAAAGAGCACCAGGGACTGGGATAGTTTGGCAGGGGCTGCAGGACTGGCAGGGATCATGGTCTCAAGTTTTATCATCTGCAAGGTTCATGTAATGCAGACATCTCTACCTCATGGAAATGGCAAATCTACACCAAGGGGACCAGGGATGCAGTTTTGGATCAAATGTTATTATGGTTGTTGAGTGTGTTGCTCATGGTAAGCATTGGTATATAATTTATTGTTAGAATTATTATCTCTTCCCAGTTTGAGGATCTGAACACCCACCAGGAGCAGCCACTCCTCAACAGCCTTCCTGGGCCAATCAGGACTCCATTCTGGAAGGTTCCTTTGCTCTTCTCCTGCTTTTTTCTTTCATGGGCATAGACTAGGTTTGAGACTATCTTTCCTCCAGGAGGAAGCTTTAACCCTGCCACAGGATGCCAGGTTTTGAGGAGGGGAGAAGGAGGTAAAGCTATCTTGTGGGTGAGAGAGTTCATTTAGCCTGAAACAGCCCCCATTCACAGATGAGGCTGCAAATCGGAGGTGTTTCACTTTGAGATTATTTGGGGTCTCTTAGCTAGACGCCCAGAATCCAGGCCAATGCTCCATTCACTACCCTGTGATCCCCTCCCCCCAGTCTCACCTAGTCCAAAGGTTTCAGTTTCACAACATAGTCAGATATCCTACCCAGACTGGAGAAGTTCTCCTTGAAAATAAGATTCTCTGGATTCTTCAGGGTAATAAAACTCTGAAGGTGCAGATGTGGTGCACAGGCCATCCCTAAGACTCCTGCAATGGCCTTAAAGGATGCTTTAAAAAAAAAAAGGCTCTTCCCAGTGTGCTGATGGAAACACTGAAGTCCCAGAAACCATGCCTTGACCAGGTCTCAGACAGTTGGCTGTAGAGCCAGGAATTCAACAATCTTACAGCCATTCTGACCGCAGACCCACCATCAGCGTGGCAAAGGAGTGTGTGGGCCTTCCTGCACTAAGGCCCCCATGTGCCCTTCCTGGACAGTGCAGAGGGTTTATTCCCCCCGCCCCCCAACTTCAGATGCCCTGAGGCAGAATCACTGCCTCTGGTTGCAGCAGCAGTCCCAAATAGGTCCTCTTACTACATACCGGTCCTGGCCTAGGGCCAGCTCCTTAGTGAGGAACTCGAAGAAGCGGGCACTGTGGCCACGGTTCTCCTCAGCGGTCCCCACCACGCCGATGGAGGAGACAACCAGCTGGGCACAAGGTTCCGTGGATCCGCCCAGGGTCATGGTCAGGCCAGGCCTCACGGTAATATTTATGCGCTGCGATGGACACAAAAGTTTCGCCTGAAGCTGGCGCCCGCAGTATTGGCGTTGAGCACCGGGACGTGTGAGAGACCGCACGCGCGTGGCCCGAGGGGTCATGGCTCAGGGCACCCGCCAAGGTGCTTGGAGGTCACATCGGGGTCATGGTGGGAAAAGCGACGAAGGGCACTCGTGGGGAGAGAGGGCCATGGGTTCATGGGGCACAGAAGGTCAGAGGTTAGCAGACCAGCGGGTCCCTAGGGAGAAGAGTCCGGGTGATTGTGGGGAGGCAGAGAGTGGACAGAGCCCAACTCCCAGGCCCCCAACCTCTCAGCGCCCAGGGCACCCGATCCTCACTCACCTCCTCAGGTTTGTTCAGGATGGCGGCGGTGGCCGAGCAGAGTCGCTTCTCTAGTCCCTCGGGCACACGGTTGCCAGGCAAATTAGTGTCCAGCTCAATGAATGGCATGATGAACGGAAGAGCAGAGGCAGCGGAGAACTGGGGCCGAGTTGGATTCGGGATCTCCAGGGTGGCAGAACGGGCTCAGGGGCGGGGCGTCACAGCAGCCAGGCTCCTCATTGGCTCGGCTGAATCGGCAACTCCCGATTGGCTGCCAGGGCTACACCCCAGCCTGTCAGTCACGTGGGCTGGCTCCAAGTCTCCGGAAGTCCTACCTCCTAGCCGGTTAGGAGTGACCCTACCCCCATCAGGACGCGATGGCAGATCCGGGCCCCAGGCACCCAGCTGCAGCCCCAGGGCAGTGTTTCCTTCTCAGACTTTCAGGCTTTGAACCCACCAGCTCCTAAATCGTTATTGATATAAAGGTCTAAACACCCTTCTTCCCATACATACTCATCGGTAGGAGCCTTCCCATCGCGCAGGGGTTTAAAATGGTTTTGAACGCTTTGCTATCATTTCAAAGTTCAGCAACTTCAATATGGTAATCTCTCTCTTCCTTTCCCCCCTCCCTCTCTCCCAGTCTCTCTCATATTTGTTTTTCTGAACTGGTCTCCCAATGTATGCTTGAACTCGCTAAGTAGCCCAGGCCGGCAAACTTTCCCTTTTTTGGTGGTGGTGGTGGTGATACTGGTATGGGCCTCAGGCTTGCTAGGCAAATAAATGCTCTACCACTTCAGCTACTCTCCCAGCCCCTGGCTTTACCTAGAGTGCTTGAACGGTTGGCCTTTTGTTGTTTTGTCTTTTAGTGTTCTTGTGTTGTTGGAGATACAGCCCAGGGCATTGGGCATGCTAGACAAGCACTCTATCACTGAGCTACATCCCCAGACTCAAATCTGGACTTCTTTTGAACAATCTGGAGACCTGTAACACAGGGTTACAGGTTTCCCCGGTTGGCACAGATGGGATTTGGAATGCCCCTAGGACAAGGGCATCGCCACCTGATCCCTGAGGCACCAGCCTCTGTAGCCTCTTGTGAGTTACTGTCCACTAGGAGGTAGCAGGATCATTTAAAACAAGTCTATCCAGTTGCACAGAGGAAATTCTATACAAGTGTGCATATTAAAGGAGTCTCCGTGGGAAGGCAAATAGGCTGAGATTCTGACATCACCTTCTTTGTCTGGTTAGCAGCTTATTTATTAGATAATTCATATGACAGAAGGCCTATGATACGAGATGGGTAAATGTGACAGTCATGAAGTGGTAAGTTTGGAACTCACAGTTGGGTGGGGAGAAAACAGTAGTCAGAGTTAGGATCAGGCTTAGGGCAGCAAGTCTACTCAGCAGCACTTGGAATGTCAGGAAAAAGCCAGGGACTTCCCTCCCTGCAAGGAATCTAGCCCTTACATTCCACCTGTGGGAGACATCACTCCCAGAGAGAGGAGAGAGACCTAGGGCATGGAGGACATTCCTAATCAGATACTCTTTACCCAGCCAACCCTGATCTGTGACATGTACTCAGCCCAGGGAGTCTGTTCCCTGTGAGAGCTGAAGGAGGAAAACACTGGGGCTGAGGAACCCAGAGTAGTCACCAATCCTGGCCTGGGACTGAGGTGATCTGAGAATTCTCTCTGGGGAAGTAACATGGGGCCAAGTGCTAAAAGAGAGGCATCAGACAAAGAAAGTGTGGTAAGAACAGCAAGAGCCAAGGCTAGAAAGCCAAAGTAGGAGAAAGAGTTCTGAAATGAATAAAGTCAGAGGGACAATTTGGAGGAGTGGGGCAAGGTCTTCACTGCCAAGTTCAATGACATTCTTTAGCTTCAGGGAAGTGAGGAAACACAGGATTTCAAAAGAGAGGAACAGGGTCAAATATTTACCAAAACTCTCTCCAAAGGTCAGATGCAGACCAAATATTTGAGTAAAAATTGGGTAGGAACATAACTTGTTGCTGGCATGATGAAACTGTGAACCACAGACTTTGTGGACACTGTATAACCAGAGAGAGAAGCCCCATCTGTATTCTGACAAGTCATTGTTTTCCTTGGTGGCTCCTCAGGCCTAGGCGACCCACTCAGTGCAACAAACCCTGGACGGAATGCTTCAATTTCTCCTTCAAGATAGGGTCCAATGGAGGCATATCCTTGGCCTTCAGGACAACTGCATGGGCCTCCTGGAAGAGCTCCTCCCCAACTGCAGCCTCCACACGCTGGCGCCACGCAGCCAGCTTTGGTCGGCTTTCGAAGACTTGGCAGCCAGCACTAACAGGCTATGGAAAAAGAGGTTGATATGCTAGGTATAACTAAACACAAGGCAGCATGACCTGCCTTAGGATTCCTCAAATGGATTTTCCCTCCTCCACCACATGTGTGATGGTCTGGCGGGGAGGTCCCCTTCCCAGGGGACCTCTCAGCATCCTTGCAGTGAGGGCTTATGAAGATTCGTTTTACAGATAAGGAGACAGGCTCAGAAGGTGAAGTGACTCACCCAGGGTCCTATAGCCAGAAAGGTCAACATGAGCAAGGACATCAGCTCCCTCCAAAGCCTCCCCACTAATTCAGTGGACCACCTTACTTCATGGCACTCACATGCATCAATTCTGTGATGGCTACCAAGTCAGCCACAGAGATTTGGGGCCCAGTAAGGAAGGCTTGGTCTCTCAGGAACTTGTCCTCTAGTAGCTGCAGACACCTGTCTAGTTCAGCCAAAGTGTTTGCCAGTGTCTCAGGGGGTACCGGCTGGCCCAGGAACACAGGGAACATCATCTGAAGGCCAGCAAGTAGAGAGAGGGTCAAGCTCCATCCAATGCCCATTCTTTATCCCACTCCCATTCTATGCATCACCTTCAGGTTTTTGTGCCCTTTCCTGCACAAAATTTTCCACTGCCCTTAGGACTAAAACCAGAACACAAAACCCTCCTCAGTGCAGCAGCTACCCTGCCTCACTCCCTACCCACCTAGCACTACACATGCACCTTCCCAGATAGCACATTTTTATGAATTCCCTGGGATGTCATTAAAGTGCTTGATCCTAAGTATCACAATTGGTAGTCTCTGGCATTCCAAAATTTGGTGTTCTAAGGTCCCAGATCTGAAAGGAACCCTTTCAACAGAAAAGCACCATCCCTTGAGCATCCTGGGAGGTATCCCTGCTTCCTGTGGCTCACCTTCTGCCACATGGCCCTGGTACAGCAACTCCTCAAGGCTGTGTGCTGCCAGGACAGGTACTCATCCACTCGGGCTTGGGCCTGCAGGTCCTGGGGGTACCAGTGGTCAGGAGTCTTGTACTTGCGGCTCAGATACAGCAGGATGGCCACACTGAGGAAAAGTGGTCGGGGTGGAGGACAGGCCCCAGTCACTCTTCAGCCATTTCATAGGATATTTTCACTATTCACATGGTACAGAGGAGGAATGTGAAGCTCAGAGAGGTTAGATGACAGCAAGAGTCACACAGCTCTACCTCTGAACTAAGAGTGTCAAAAGGAGAAACTAAATCTCATGGATTTCAGGAGGAGCTAGGAGTTCAGGGAAGGCTGACCCCACAGCTCTTTATGTCTCCCTGGTTGTTGGACTGTGCTTAAGCTACAGACTCTGCAGCCACGTGGCTCTGAGTGTGAATCTGGCTCTGCCACAGAGGCATTCTGTGGTTTTGGTAAAGCAAAGCACCATCCTTTATCTTCCAATCTGGAGGCCAGCCTTGGCTCCCAACTCCCCCATCACCAATTCTTTTGTGAATTCTGTGGTTTGACCTTGAATATCACTTAGAGCCAATCATTCCCCACCCCGCACCACCACCATCTTGGCCTGGATTTCCAGGTAGCCTTCTCAACCCAGACAAGGGATCCTTTCAAACACAAGGGGGATTACCACTCTCCTCTGCTCAAACCTTCCAATGGCTCCATCCATTCACCAGAAAAACTACATGTTCCCCTCTGCTCTTCCCTCCTGCTCTGTTCCCCAGTAGGGGCCAATAACACTGGCCCCTTTACTCTTCAGCCAATATCCCAACATGGTCCCATCTTACGGCTTTCCCCCTCATTTTCCCTTCCAGTCAGAACATGCTTCTCACACACCACAACAGCACTTCAGCACCTCAGTCCTGTAAATCCCTGCTCAGTTGCCCCTTATCAGTGGGCCTTCCCTTTGCCTCCCACTCAAAACCACCCCTGCTACACCTATTTTCTCCATAGCAATCACACACCTGACTTGCTACCTGTTTGTATGAGTTATTGTTGGCTCCTCTCTCTCTACAATGTGAGCTCCATGAAGGCTTACACATATTCTCTGCTTGAGCCCCAGGGACTGGATGGGGGCTGGTGCTGAAGGATGCTCAGCAGATAGCCACTAAGTTCACTGGGTTTTCCTTCACCTCCCTGGGGAAACAACATTTTCCCCAGGATTTGTGGGCAAAGGGAGTGCTGAATGGGTCCTGGTATAGCCACTGTTTCATACTTTCATTCCCCTTCCTTCTGAGATCTGGGCTGGCAGGGAAAGGACCTGGAACCAGGCTAGGCCCTCCAACTTGTACAAGTACCTCCTCTCTCCCAGCCTCAGTTTCCTCATCTGTACAAATTAGTATGGCAATGGAGATGCCATGACTTTCAACAGCCCTTCACAGCCTTGTATACCCCTGCCAGCTTCAGCCCACTCTTCACTCTGGGGCTGGCACAGGTACTTGGGATGCAGAAGTATTGGCTCCAATCTTCAATAGTGAATTCAGACAGGTGACTGCACCCACAAGGCTTAGCTGCAGATCAGAGATCCATTACCTCTCAGCTAAAGTGAAGTCCCCATCCTTCAAGGCTGGCACCTTCCTCAGGGGGTTCACCTCAGCAAACGAATCAGTATAGTGTTGGCCTGTGGGAAAGACCAGTGAGGAGTAAGGAGAACCCTGAGACCTCTGAAATATCTGTCTGTCCCTCCCCTAAACTGAGTCACCAGTTTTCTGCAGGCAGCGTGAGGAAGAGGGCCAATGTGTATCATAGAAGCTGACCCCATCAGATGTCTGCCTTCCCTATGCTCACTCTGTTGGATCCTAGACCAAGCAGAATCAAAATTTGGGTCTGGGGGAAAGGGTGACTCTGTGGAGTTGTAATCCACCTGCTACTCCCAGCCAGCTCCATCAATGTGTCAGACACTCTAGTCTCCTTCTTGGGCTCTAGTCTTGCCCCTCTGATCCATATTCCTATCTGGGGCAAGAAGAGGAAAGGATTTAAGCCCTTCTGACTGTTGGATGACTGTGGACACCCAAGACCTCCAGCCACCCCTATTCTCAGCTTTCAGTCCAATCTGGTTCTTGCCAGGAACACCTTGTCTCATTACCCCAGCCTCCAGCAGCCCAGGGGTTCTTCCTTTCCTGTGCCAACTCCTTAAAGCTCCCATCTCAATGGGGCTTCCCAGGTCTGACTCACTTCCACATACCCTACCCTGAAGCCCAGGCCAGTTCTGGAGGGTACACTAGGTGCCTAGTTAATGTGTATCAAGTCAGACTTGAGCCAGGCTCCAGCTTGACTATAGGCCTATCTGGGGGCCTCTTTTTCTTTGTACTAAGTGGACACTATCAGCCCTCTGCCCATTCTCCCTCCACAAATTGCCTAGGGCTAGCCCCTGTCCTGCAGCAGGTTTTCCAAGCTGGGGATACTAAAGGCAACCAGTGGGAGGGCCCAACTGAACAGGGGACTTCCTCTGACCTGCCTAGGGAGCTCTAGGTCCCATGCTTACCCTTCTGTCCAGTTATGGTCCTGACACCTTCACTGGATTCTACTCCAGATGTTTTTCCAGGCCAACCAGATCAGTAACACTACAGCTCAAGTGAGGGTTCTGGCCTCCCCATACTGCCTTTGCACAGAGCCCTCCAGATGAGTGGGGCAAGAGCAAGTCAGAAACAGGAAAAAGCAAAAGTAGAAAAAAGCAAGGGAGATGTAAAAGTGAAAGGGTCGTAGGCAGGGGTAGGCAGGAGAAAGTGGAGACTCCTGAATTGGGTGGGTGGGGAGAGTAAAACAACCCTCTCCTGCCTGAGGATGCAGAAACGCAAGAGATGGAAGAACACCAATTAGGGAACGAGAAGGCAGTTCAACTGCTTTTTCAACCTTGGAGGTTGAGATCTACCCTTTGCTGCACTTCCTTCTCCTCCCTCTGGGAGTTTTTTCTGCTCCCTTTTATTCTGTGTGTGGAAGAAGGTCTTGTATTCACCAGGCGAATATTAAGGTTCTTTAAACATACACAACTGATAACTGATGAAACGGCTTCCTACTGGAAAGGCTGACGTTTCTCGCCTGGCTGCAACACCAGTCTTGTCCCCGAGAGGTCGTCGATGGCGAAATCCACCCGCACACCCCAGGCCTAGGCTCCCCAGCCCGCTCTTGGGGCTCACCTTTGAGCAGCTCCACCGTGCGCAGCTGGAACGGGATGCTGTTCTTCTTGGCAAAGATGTAGACAGCGCGGCAGGGCTGGGACAATAGGTCCAGATAGAGTTCCAGGCCCATGGCGGTGGTGGCAGCTGGCAGACCTAACAGGCGGGCCTGGGTGACAAGCTCCCAAAACAGGAAAAGCAGGCAGGAACTGCTGGTACTTGAACCACAGCTGTGCAGACCAGGGACCCGAGCTCCGTTACGCCCTCCCCGCCCATTGGATGGCTTCGGAGAACTTTGGACCAATCAGCGACGCCCCTGAGAATCCGCTCTGCAAAGCTCTTCTCCCACGTGATGAGGCGGAGCGCAGCAGCAGGTCTGTGCTCTGATCTGGGATATCACTGCCAGCAGGACCCCTTCCCAGGACCTCAGTTTCCACCTTAATCAAGTGGGTCAGGGGGAGTGGTAATGGGAAGCGGGACGTCCAGGGGGCTTTCTAGCAGAGACCCTCAGTGAATTTAGGGTGGTAAGATCTGTGTTGTCTGAGGGCAACAGCTCCCTTCACACCTTCCCCTTTCTTTCCCTCCCCCTCCTTCTCTCCTCTTCCCTCTCTTTCTCCCTTCCTTTAGCAGAGGACTGAAAGAGGAGTGGTTTCCAAGTCCTTTAGAACAGAACGGGAGTACACCTCCTTCCTGTCCCACCAGCGCCCAGGATGGAAGCTAGGGAGGATATTGGCTCCCTGCTCTCTGCACAGGCCAGGCCTGCAACCCACAAAGGAAAGAGAGCCCACACCCTGTGATGGAATGAGCTCTCTCTCCCTAATCTCTTGGGTCACATTCATTATACGCTGTCTGCTTGGGATCGGATAGAACTTCTCCACCCCTTTTGCAGAGCCAAGTTCCTCCTACTTCAGTTCTCGGGCTCCAGAGGCCGGTGGCTATGACATCCCCATTTCTCAAAAGAGCTTCCCAGGGTGAAAGGACCCTCTCCCCAAACACAAGATTGAGAGAATGCCCCTTGGCAAGAAAATAGGTTATTCGGAAACTTGAGGGTAGATTTGACTTTCTGGTCTCAAATGTTCCCCTTTAAGGAAGCCCCCAAGAAGCTGCCTTCTTGGTATAGTGCTGCAGAATGAGAGCAGACACATTCTTTACTTCTTCAGCCCCTCAGTGCTTGCCACAAGTCACCTCTGTCCCCAGTTACTGCAACATCCAATCTCCCTACTACCTCCCTGGCTCCCTTCCAATCCACCCTCCACCAGCAGCCAGAATATTATTGTGATTCACAATCTGAGCCCTCCATCCCTGTTTACAGTTTACAACCAAGCGTCTAGGGATAGCATTTAAGCCCCTGCATGGCTGGATCCTGACCAGGACAGATGCTGTTTGGGTTTTGTCCTACTGGCCAGTTCCCCAATACAGATGCACGACAGGTGATAACAGGTGATCTGAGGGCATGTCCTCAGATGCTGGCTTGGTCAACTGATCAATTACCATGGCTGCAGCCAACACATGACATACTTGCTGACCCCTGTGCTGTCTGACAAATCATTCTCCACCTATCAGACAACTATAGGGTATTTGTGAATTTCACTTTTGACAATCATCAGGGGAAGCTGACACTCAAGTCCTGAAATAAGAGGCCAAGATCAGGGCCAGACAGAGGAAGGTCAAATAAATGACACACAGAAGGCAAGGCTCAAATTAGGCCAGGTTTATTACCCAAACTTAAAATGAAGTGCAGTGATTAAAGGTCTCTGTGTGTCTGTGTGGTTATCATAGCATTCAGGCAACTGTGGAATAGAGGATGGGGATAGAGTTCTGGCCTGGGAAGTGGGACTACAGCACTCCTGTTCTCTGGGCCTCATGGGACATTGAAAATGAAGGTATTTTGTAAACACACACACAGAGATGAGGCTTCTGATCTCACCGGATCATGGCCAGCATTCCCGGCATTATCTTCTGCTTTATGGTGGGGTCAGCAGGGGGAAAGTCCTTGGCCTTCATGATGACCTCATGGGCCTCCCAGAAGAGGTCCTCCCCCACTGCTGCCTCCACTCTCTGGCGCCATGCAGCCAGCTTGGGACGGCCTTCGAAAACTTGGCAGCCAGCACCCACGGGCTGTAGCAAGAAGGAGACAGAATAGGGGCAGATGAGTAAAGACAAGGACAGGCCTCATCTGCCTGGTTTGGGAACCCCAGAGATCCAGAGGGTTTTCCATACATAAGCACAGACCTGCAGTTTGGTGAGGGCAGCAAAAACAGGACTTTAGTACTTGGCTGGGGCACCCTCTATCTAGTGTGTCCTCCTTGTCCACAGTACTCACATGCATAAGTTCCGTGATGGCCACCAGATCAGCTAGGGAAATGTGGGACCCGACAAGGAAAGCCTTGTTCTGGAGGAATTTGTCCTCAAACAACTGTAAGAGCTCATCCAACTCTGCAAGCGTGGTTGCCAGTAACTTAGGAGATACTTGCTCCCTCAGGAAAACAGGGAACATTACCTGGTAGGTAGATAGGCAAAATAGAGAATTAGGAGTCAGCTCAGCCCTTTGGGGCAGGAAGGCAAGTCCCCTAACCTTGTAGTTGCCTTTTGGTTCTATGCACCTTTCTTCCATGGCCTGGCTGGGCCTGCAGGGGAATTGACAAGAACAGCTTTTTCCAGAACTATTCTTGCTTCCATGATCTCTGATTGGCTAGAGAATCAGAGAATGACTCAAACCTCTTTGAGAAGGACTCAAATGGGGACTTGAAAAATAGGCCTAACATCTTGGGGAGATGAAATTAATTTAGGAGCTATACTCATGTGTCACTTAATGACAGGAATAAGATAATTTCATCTTTGCACAAACAAGACAGAGATGGTACTTAGGACAATCACTCAAAGTAACCTCTCAATACAATTGGGAAGACATGGTAAACCTGACACATATGAAGCTGCTGCTGGGATAATATGACAAACTTTTTTTTTTTTTTTTGCAGTACTGGGGTTGAACTCAGGGCCTACACGTTGAGCCATCAGCCCTGTTTTGTGGTCTTTTTCTTTTTTTTTGAGATGGGGTCTCTTGAACTATTTCTCCGGGCTGGCTTCAAACCGCAATCCTCCTGATCTCTGCCTCCTGAGTAGCTAGGATTACAGGCATGAGGCACCAGAGACCAGCTTACAGTAAACTTTTTTATATGTGAGAGTCCAGTCTAAAAGTAAAAGCACACTACAGTGTAGTAACTACTATAGTATAGTAAACCAAAAACATAGTTGTTTATTATCATATCAATACATAATATCATATACATAATTACCATATTATCATATACATAATTACACGTGCTCTACATTTGACTATCATCAGCAAGGTAAATTTGTTTGCAGCAGCAAACATGATGAATCCATTGTGCTACGAATATTATGATGGCTACAATGTTACAAGTGACAGGAAATTTTTAGCTCTATTATTCCATCACCATATATGTGGTCCATTGTTGACTGAAACATTGTTGTGGTGCATGACTGTATCTATTTTATAGCCTCTTTCCCCTGAAGAAAAAAGTCAGAATCTCTTACACTATAAGTAGTTAGGAAAATGGGCTTTTAAGGCTGATACTCTCCCCTATAAGCTGTGTAACCTTGAACAAAATATTCAAACTCTCTGAGTCTCAATTTCTTCATCTATAATATAGGAATAATAATAGTACATGTCTCATCTTGTAAAAGGAAAAATGAGGCCTAGAGAGGGACAGTTAATTGCCAGAATACCACAGTCAAGAAAAAAGCTAAGCCAAGCATAGGACGAATGCCTCCTGACCCAGAGAGTTTCCAGGGACTAACAAGAAGAGCCACTGGACCAAGAGGAGGGTAGTGGATGGGGAGGCCATCAACTCTCTCAGGCTTGGCAGACACAGTGGGTGGGTATCAAAGGAGGGGTGAATGTTCAGGCAGGTGTCTTGCTTGGGAGCCTGGAGTAGAGGAAAGAGTAAACAGAACTAGGATTGCACTGGACCCCTGACTCTGGGCTTCAGTCTCCTCCCAGCGAAGTAGATGGGATTAGAAACAGCACACAGATGGCCTAAAGCCAGTAATGTGCTACTGATATTCATCTGATGACAGAGTTTTAAAATATGGATTAATTTCTGGTATTTTATCAATTTGGGCATTTCATATTTAAGTATAGATTTCCAGCTTTTTTTTTTTTAACTTAAGGAGTGCTAGCCACATGGAGCCAGTATTTCTACTGGTACTCCTGCTCAGTATCAAAGGCTGATGCTTGGGAGAAGCTGCTCCAACAAGGGGCCACTGTGAAACTGTCTTCAAATCCCTCACTTACTTGTCTGCCTCACCCCTGCAAAAGACTGTCTACATTTCTCTTTGGTTTTGACTTGGAGGGTCCAAAATCTACTGGGTTATAAAAATTTGAAGAGGTTTTGTCCCTCTTCAAATTTAAAATATAGTCATTTGCCATACAACATTTTTATTATATAACATTCTGTCAGTGACAGAATATATATACACTCTGGTCCCATAAGATTATAAGAGAGCCAAAAAGTTCTTACAACCTAGTGACATCATAGCACAACACATTTTTCACTTGCTTATGTTGCTACTGGTACAAACAAACCCACTGCATGCCCAGTGGCAAAAAAAGTATAGTACAGTACATAATACTCAATATGATAATAAATGACTGTGTCACTAGTTTGAGTACTAACTGTTGTCATTTTAGAGTGTCTTACTACTAAGAAAGTTTACTGTAAAGCAGTATGTTCTGTTTCACTGGTAGCAGTCTCATGCATCTCATATCTCTTGATTTTGCATCAAGAGACCATATCAAGTGATTGGCACAGCCCACTAGGTTTATATAAGCACACTCTAGGATATTCCCACAATGAAATTACCTACTGACATATTTCTTAGAATGAGTATATTCCCATGCCCATATAGTAATAAGACAATAAATAAATTCTGGTTTATTCGTATTGTGGAAGATCATAGGGGAATTTAAAATGAGTAATTAGGTCTACCCACAGAAACATGGGGAAATCTAAAACAATGCTAAGAGAAAAAAGTCAAGTTGCAGAATGGTAAAAATTTAAGCACTCAGTATAAAACCTTATTTTGCTTACAATTACACATGAGTAATGTACAGAGTCAGAAACTGTAATGGCTTGCACCAGATTGAGGAAGTGGCCCATGAGGAAGAAGTAAGGACAACAAAGAGGTCTTTTGACTTTTGTTCTCTAATGTTTCTTTTTATATAACAAAACCCTTGAGACAGAATAAGGCAGAGACTTTAAAAAATGAACAGTCCCACATCTGATTAAGATACCAACAGTTACAAAAGACCATTGTGCCCACTACAAAGACCTGGAAAGAAAATAATCAGATTTTCCTCTAAAATTATCAAAAAGTTATGGAACTTTATAAAAAGGAAAATAGGATTGGCAGAGTAACTCTAGTTAGTGGTAGAGTGCCTACCTAGCAAGTGTGAGGCCCTGAGTCCAAACCCTGGTACCACCAAAAAAAATGAAAATAAAAGAATAAAAAAGAGAACAGGAGTGCTCTAGTCCTGCTTCACCTTAGCTTCCCAGGCCAGAACTCTATGCCCATCCCTCTTCCACAGTTGCCTGAATGCTATGACAATCCCACACACCCAGACCTTAATCACCGCACTTCATTTTAATTTGGGTAATAAACCTGGCCTAATTTGAGCCTTGCCTTCTGTGTGTCATTTATTTGACCTTCCTCTGTTCTGGCCCTGTTCTTGGTCTCTTATTTCAGGACTTGAGTGTCAGCTTCCCCTGATGATTGTCAAAAGTGAAATTCACAAATACCCTATAGTTGTCTGATAGGTGGAGAATGATTTGTCAGACAGCACAGGGTCAGCAGGTATGTCATGTGTTGGCTGCAGCTATAGTAATTGATCAGTTGACCAAGCCAGCATCTGAGGACAGGCCCTGTTCACACGAAGTACTGTTATCACCTGTCGTGCATCTGTATTGGGGAACTGGCCAGGAGGACAAAACCCAAACAGCATCTGTCCTGGTCAGGACCCAGCCATGCAGGGGCTTAAGTGCCATGCCTAGGCACTTGGTTGTAAACTGTAAACAGGGATGTAGAGCTCAGATTGTGAATCAAATGATTCATATGGAGCTAGGTCTGTAGAGACCTCTTATCGTATGTAATTGAGTATATCTTCCCCAGAAAGTTACCCAGGTTCAGCATGTAGTGTCAGTTTGGTGCAGATACTACCCTATTAATAGATAATTAAGGGCAATCTTATCTAAGACTACCCTGGTGAGGGAAGATGTATATTGTTGTGCAGTGGTAAGTCTTTGCAGCAGAGTTTATGAGACTACCTAAAGAGTTGAATGGATTCCTTATCATTTCTTCATTACATGTATGCTATATTCTGTTGTAAGGACTCTGATGAAAGAAGCAAATCTGGGGTTCCACACCCCCAGGTAGCTTACATTTGACTTTCTGATGTAGAGAGATGGGGCCAGCCCAGTGACTATACCGGTGATCAGTTTGAGATCTATAAGGAGGTCAAATATCATAATCCAAATTGCATATGGTGGTGCTTACCTGTAATCCCAGCACTTGTGAGGCTGAGGAAGGACAATCATGAGTTTAAGGCCAGTCTGGGCAACATAGCAAGATCTTGTCTCAAAAATATAAACAAGGACTGGGGGTGTGTATCAAGTAGTAAAGTGCCTTCCTGCCTGCCTAATTAAGTGTGAGGCTTGGAGTTCAAATACCAGTACCGTCATAATCAAAACAAAAATAAATAAATACACTTATTTATCCTAATTCACACTGGCTTCCACTAATTATTTATCTATGTGTCTAAATAATTGGAACCCCAATCTCCATCTACAAGTAGAGCTCTATCAAGGTGAGGCACGTATGGTTGTTTTGTTTTGTCTTTTTGGCAGTGCTGGAATTTGAACTCAGGGCTTCATGCTTGTTAGGCAGGTGCTCTATCACTTGAGCCATGCCTCCAGCCCATGTATGGTTTTTTGGAGGAAGGCCTCTATATGTTACTCAGTTAAACCATGGATCTATTTTGTTAGCACATCCAGTTAATAATCCTTTTTTTAAAATTCACCCTAATTATTTTGTTTACAAATTTGTATTTGTTGTTACAAATACAAATATTTTGCTCCTGGGAGGAACTTTGTAAGTTTTGTTCAATTGAATGATTCAGAAGCCCAACCAGCAACTAGTTTGGCTCAGTTAAGTAAGGCATAGAAGTTGAAGGGTAATGGGAAAGTTTACTCTACAGAGAAGTCCAGGAGGTTTAGGTCAATTGGTAGAGTGCCTGCTTTGCAAGTGTGAAGTTCTGAGTTCAAACCCCGTCCCACCCCCCCCAAAAAAACAGCTAACATCCAAATATACAAGAGTTTCCTGTCAAAAATGTCATCTATTAAAGTAAGACCAGAAGCCTGGTGCTAGTGGTTCACACCTATAATCCACGCCTGGGAGGCTGAGATTGGAAGGATCACAGTTCAAGGCCGGCAGGGAAAATAGTTCAAAAGACACCCATCTTCAAAAATAACCAGAGCAAAGTAGACTGGAGGTGTGGCTTAAAGAGTAGAGCACTTGCTTTGCAAGTGCAAAGCCCTGAGTTCAAACGCCAGTCCCACCAAAAAAAAAAAAAAAAAAAGCTAGAGCAGTATGTTGTCCAAGAGAAGAAGAAGGAAACAGCAGGAGTAAGATAATTATAGCAAGAGAGAACAATGTAGACACCAGGCATGGTGGCACATGCCTGACGGCAGAGTTAGAAGGATAGCAAGTTCAAGGCCAGCCTGGGCTATACAGTGAGAGCCTATCTCAAAAAACCAAGGTCTAGGGATGTAGCCCAATGTAGAGTGCTTGTCTAACATGTGTGAAGCCATGGGTTCTATCTCCAGGACTGGAGAGAGAGAGAGAGAGAGAGAGAGACAGAGAGAGAGAGAGAGAGACAGAGAGACAGAGAAATACCATGGAAGCAGTTGATAGAAGGATCTCATAACAAGTGAGATAGCTAAAAGAAATGAGTAAGAAGACACTTCAAAAGTGCTTCTACGGCTGTGTGGTACATGAAAATGGTGAAGGGGGAGCCCATAACTACTTATTTGGAGGATTTGACCAATAGTGCAGTGGCAGAGACAGCCCTTCACTAAAAATGGTACCTGTGGGTAACTGGGTCCAGCTATTGGCTACAGTATTCTACATGGTAATATTGATCTCCATTTCTTTGAGTTAGAACTCATAGGGCATTTCCTTCCTTCTTTGTGCAAGCAACTTATCTGGAATACTGCAATCTTGAGGAAGTTCTTGTCATAAGTTCTGTTACCAGTCTACACGTAGGAATGTTTTAGGTTATATCCCGATATAGGCATATATGCATGAAGGCTCTTTTTTTTCCACAGCCTCTCCCAACACTGTTTTGTTGGAGTTTGACATAAGTGACTCCATTTTGGTTCTAGCAACTTTCACATGTGTACTTCAAAGTGCACAGTTGAAGTACTTTCACATTGTTGTACAACTATCACCATCACCTACCTCTGGAACTCTTTTCATCTTGTAAAACTGAAACTCTGTACCCATTAAACAGAAACTCCCCATTTCTAGCAGGGTCAGTTAACTGTCTACTCTTTTCTGGATCCCCAAGAAATTTGTTGAGGATATCCTCTGGATGTGTTTTACATTTCATAGTTGGCACTTGGTATCAAATGGAGTATCTAGATATGAAAAATACATATCTCAAATAAGAATTATTAGATGAGTTTAACAAGAACCCAGGTACAACTGAAGAAACAGTGAAAGACAAGGTCAGAATGTGATGTTGCCTGAGACACTTTGGAGTGATGTTCTTACCCTTCTCCCTGCTCTGGGTAATCACCATTCTTTCCCAAAGCCCCGCTGGGATGAGTGAGTAACCCAATCTTACCTTCAAGATATAGATGCTCCTCGACTTATCATGGGGTACATCCTGACAAAGCCATCATTAAGTAGAAAGCATCATAGGTCAAAAAAGCATTCAATATACCTAACCTACTGAACTTCACAGATTAGCATACAGTACAGCTAGAATTGTGGCTCACTGCCACTACTTAATATGGTGAGAGAGTATCATACATCATGTCACTAGCCAGCAGAAAGATGAAAATTCAAAGTATGGTTTCTTGCCGGGCACTGGTGGCTCATGCCTGTAGTCCTAGCTACTCAAGAGGCAAAGATCAGGAGGATCACAGTTTGAAGCCAGCTGAAACTCCAACAGAAAACAGGGCTGGCGGAGTGGCTCAAGTAGTTGAGCGCCTGCCTAGCAAACGCAAAGCCCTGAGTTAAAACCCCAGTACTGGAAAAAAAAAAAAAAGTA
Organism: Castor canadensis; assembly: GCF_047511655.1. NCBI lineage: Eukaryota > Metazoa > Chordata > Mammalia > Rodentia > Castoridae > Castor > Castor canadensis. The sequence continues at coordinate 11,288,617 of NC_133403.1, read as the reverse complement.
TGGTTTCTACTGAACATGTATTGCTTTCACATTATCATAAAATTGAAAAATTGAAACATTATAAATTGGGGATTATCTGTTTGAAACCAGGGCTGAACTGAAACGAACTAAACCCACAACCCAGCCCATCTCCTCATTAGCTGGAAGAGATGAGCCTCACAGCCCAGCTGCCTAACAAGGCAAGTGCAAGCCCTTTCTGGGTATTTATTACATACTTCAATTTCTTATACACTTCTACTCTTCTTTTATCTATAATATCTGGCACACAATTTATGAAACATGTAAAGAATCAGAAAAATGCAATCCATAGTCAAGAGGCAAAAAAAAAATCAATAGAAACAGATCCACAGAGGACCCAGGTCTTGAAATTAGCTGACAAAAACTTTTAATTAAAAATGACAAATATGTTAATTTTTAAAGAAAAGATGAACAAAATGAGTGAATTTCAGAAGAGAGATGAAAACTACAAAAGCAAGTGAAATTTCTAGAAATGAAAAATACATATCTTTTACAGGAATGGGGGAGAAGAGATAAAGGAAGAATGATTGAGGGGTTAAAAAAAAAAAGAAAAATGCATATCTCAAATAAAAGGTGTATTACATAGACTTGACAGCCAAGCAGCCTCAACAAAAGGATTAGTGAAGCCAAAGGCAATAGAAAATACCCAAACCAAAAAGAAGAAATTGGTTTTGCCTGAACCCCTTTGGGATTTTGTCCTCACTGTCCCTCCCATCCTTCCAGGCTCACCTTATGCCACAGGGCCCGGAGGCAGCTTCTCCTCAGGGTTGTGTGTTGCCATGCCAGGTACTCATCCACACAGGCACGGGCTTGCAGGTCCTGAGGGTACCAGAAGTCAGGGACCTTACACTTGTGTGTCAGGTAGAGCAGGATGGCCACACTGTGGGGTGGGAGGTGTGACATAATGGATGGGAGAGGGCACTGTGCTAGGGACTTTATACCCAGTACATTCCTGATCTTCCTGATAATCTGCCAAAGTATGGCCCTCATTTTCCAGCTAAGGGAAGCAGGCTTTAAAAAGGAAAGGGATTTGTCCCAGGTCACACAGCCCGTACTAACAGACCTGAGAGTCTTTCTGGGGCTAAAACTCCAGCTTATTCTACTACCAGGTAAAAATCCCACAGCAGAGTGTCCAGTCAAGTGTTCAGACAGTTTCTGATCACAGGACAAGAGAGAGCTTCCTGGAAGAGGTGTCACACAAGCTGAGCCTTGAGGAAGCTCATTTCTCACCAGTTTGCATCCACTCTCATCCTCTGGCATGCAGACCAGCCTCCAATGGCCTCATGGTTCAGAAAGACTTTCTCATCATTCCTTTGTTCTTTTGTCACTCTTTCTTCTAAAAATCAGCTCCTATATAAATCTACAGATGTGATTTGACTCCTTAAAACCTTATCCAGGAAACTTTCTTCAGGGTGCTGCAGGTTCCTGGCAAACAAGGCTCCCTGGCCCTCTGCTTCTGTCCTGGGTTATGAGGGTTTATCATAGTGTAGGGAAGAGGATGGACCTTAAAGGACACAGAGGATGTATGGATTTGGGTCATAGGAAATTTTCAGGAATTTGGAGTATCTTGAGGGTTGGGTGCTCTAGCACAAAGGACAGAAAACCTCTGATCTGCCACAGCATCATGTTCTCGCTTAAAAGTCCTGCATCCTCAATCCAGTTTAGTGACTTCGTTGCCCTGATGCTCTTTTTGCTCCCAGCTAATTGCTCAAGGCACCTCTGAGGGAAACCCAAGGTTGAGAGAAGTGCAGAGATTGCCTCCAGCTGGTACATGTAGGAGGTCAACATTGGGTAGACAAAGACTGAGGACACTGGTGGCACCAGGAAGGAAGAACAGCAGTGGCAGAATGTCAGAGGACTTCATCCGGGTGCATCCATCTTGAGATTCCAGAGATGAGCTCTAAAGCATAAACTCTAGGTTTTCCTTGCTATGGGATAGCTGGCAACCCAGGTGACAAAAGGGGCAGAACTGGGAAAAGGCTTGTCCTTCCCTGAAGAAGGAAGGTTCAACTTCCTTGCAACCTGCTGTGATGTAAAACACTCACATGTCTGGAGGATCTCTTGAGGGGGAGACTCACCCAGGGAAGCCTTTAGGCCATCTCCACACAAGCTGGGCCAGAAGGCTGCCCCATGGTGGATGAAGCTACCTTTCTTCCTTACCCTGTTTCCTTGTCTTGAACCCTGCCCCATGGATACTCTCATCAACAACCAGAGGCATGGTGCAGAAGTAAAGCAGGTGCCTGGTTCTCCAACCTGCCTAATGAGCTAGAAGAGCAGGCAGGCAGGGGTCTGAGTTCCAGCACCAGCTCTGTGGTATATGGGCCAAAGTCCACTGAGGACTTTAGTTTCCTTATCTATAACACAGATAGCCAGGACAGGATGGTTCCAGCAAGGTGTGGCAGCGGCCCCAGTGGTTCAGTTACCTCTCAGTCAAGGTGAAGTCCCCATCCTTCATGGCAGGTACCTTCTTCAGAGGGTTCACCTGGGCAAAGGCATCGCTGAGGTGCTGGCCTGCAGACAGCCCAGCATGAGAGGTGGTACACAACTATAATCCTAGCTACTAAGGAGAGGGAGATCTTGAGACAAAAACGTCATGAAGAAAAAAGTTATAAAGAATCCATCTTAACCAAATAAGATGGCCCTAAATTCAAAACCCCAGCAGCACACAGACAAAGAAAAAGTAAAGAAAGAATATCTGTCTCATTGCTTCTCTGCTCCACAGCCCTCAGTGGCTCACTGTTAAGCCTGAATCGGGTGGAAGATCCTCCAAGCTCTACACAATAGTGTTTTTTCTCCAGTCTTCTTGCTATCCTCCCATTACCCTCTGTCAGATAATTCCTTCACCAGGCGCACCCTCTCTCTTTTCCTGGTGAAATGCATCTCCATGTGCATCCCTACTCCCGGGCCGGGCCCTTTTTCTTGCCCCATAGTCTGCAGGGGCAACGCTTGTGTGGGGGTAAGCCAGCTGTCACCAGAGAAGACTAGGACGAGGTGAAGTTTTAACAGAGGGACAGGCAGCGCAAAGGCGCAAAGGTACAGCAGGAGCGCTGGGTAGAAAGTTTAGCCAAGTAGAGTTGCCCCACTTGCCCACCCGGAGCAACACTTAAATTGTGCTGTCATCTCTTCCTACCACCCCACCCCCGCGAGGCTCAGACCTGCCAGCAGTGTCCTTGAGGGCCTCAGCCGCCAGGCCAGAGAAACAAACAAGCCTCCCTGCTCAGGGTTCAGCAACTCCCGCTGTGGAGGAGGGGCTCCCGTTCCTAGCATAGCTTTGGGGACAAATCTTTCCCTAGCTAGACAAGAGAGGCGGGGGACAAGGTAAGTAAGGCAAAGCAGGAAAAGCAGAAGAAAGGGACAAAAGCCACTCAACAGAGTCTAGGCTGGAAACGCAGGTCCACCAAGCAATGCTTCCTCTGCGTGCTACTTGCCAGTTTCAACACTGGGGACCACGAAGGAGGGACTTGACTGTGTCAGTCTGTACACTTGATCTCCTGGCTCCCCTCCCTCCTCCTCCTCTTTTCTGGAGGTTCACGATCCCCCGCACCCCCAAGTCCAGGCCACACCCATTTCAGTTTGCAGGTCTCTTCTCTCTTCAGGCGCCTCCCCCTCTTAATCTGCAGCAGATGAGCCCTTGTTATCTATTCCATAGGACAGCACAATCTAGGGGAGTCCCGAATCTTGGATCTCCCTAGTGACTCACTTTTCTCACCTGGTCTCCAAAGCAGACCAAGGAAGGCCCCAACAGGCACGGATCCTCTAAATTACGTTTGCTTCTTGCTCTGCCCCTCCCCCCCCCTCCCCCCCCCCGCATTCTCGGTTCTCTAAACCTGACACCCCACCCACCCTTGAGCAGCTCCACGGTGCGCAGCTGGAAGGGGATGCCGTTTTTCTTGGCGAAGATGTAGATGGCGCGGCAGGGCTGGGACAGCAGGTCCAGGTAGAGCTCCAGGACCATGGTGGAGGTGGTGGGCACCAGAAACCTGAGGGACACAGCAAAAACTCAGGCGGGTCTCTGGTCTCAGACCAGGCCTGGCGCGGCCACGCCCTCATGGGCGTGGGCACTTTCCTCCAATTGCTGGCTAGCCAAGGACAAGTCCCAGGAATTGAGGCCTCTGGGCTCTCTGCCCCAGCAGAGCCAGAGTGGTCAACCCTGCGGGGATGAGGGAGATGGAAAGGGACCCCAGTTCCAGCCCAGTCGCAAAAGTGACTCACTTATTTGACTTAGCATAATGTCTTCAAGGTGCATCTGTGTCATAGCGTATGTCAGAGTTTCCAATCGTCCCCATTTTACAGATGGGGAAACTGAGGCACTGAGTAATGATAAAACCAGAAAATCGGTTTGGAGGGTCCATTGTCTTAGACCAACACCCCAGAGATCTTGGTACCAGCAAGGAGCAAAGCTTCCGGGCTTGTGTGCAGTATTTTGATCCACTGGTTGTTTTTGAGTGTGTTGTTTAATTTCTACAAACTCATGAATTTTCTGTTGTGTTCAGAAAACATACTTTGCATGATTTCAATCTTCTTAAATTTGAGACTTATGTTGTGGCCAAACATATATATATATATACTTTAGGAAAGTGTTTAATCTGCTATTGTTCTAGATCCAAGTGTTTTCTACTGTTGTTCTTTGATGATCTTTGTTATTCTCATACTGAAAGGGGATGTTGAAGTCATGAACTGTTATTTACAATGTAATCAGATTTAACCTTTAATTCTACATTCTTTCTGGAACCCTAGAGGACCTGAGACTACCAAATACTCCCAAATCAGGCTCTCTGCTTACACTAACTATCCCTGAAACTCAGCAGCCATGGTGTTGTTCCAGTTCTTTATTAGGCAAAGGAACAGAGTTGGTTGTCAGTGTCTTCCCTAAGGAAGGAGGCTCAGAGGGCTGAGCCAGCTGGGCCCTGCAGGATGAACGGCCTCTGGGATCACATGTGCTTCTGCAGAAACTCACAGATCCTCTCCTTGACCATTGGATCCAGTGTTGAACAGTCCCAATCTGACAACTTCGCCAGCCTATCATGGGCCTCCCAAAACAGGCCAGAGCCAATGGCCAGCTCCACCCTCATACGCCATTCGGCTACCTTGGAACTGCTGAGGAAGACATTATAATTGCTTGCCATGGGCTGTGGGTAGACAAGAAGATGTGGTTAGCCTACGGAGCAGCACTACCTGGATCATCACCTACAGCCTCAAGGGTCCTCTCCACCTGCTTCTGCTCTTGTTCTCTGGTCTTATTCCAAGAATCCTGATCCCCTTTCTGAGGTGACACCTGTCCTAGTGGTTCCCACTTCTCCTGCCTGAAGCCTTCCATGAGTCCTGCCTTCTTCTAGGGAAGTCCCTTGTCCCTATTGGAGGGGGGACTCAGTTCTTCCTCCCCGCCCCATGTTGTACCTCCTTCTGTTATCAAACATAGAAGGAGGAGATCTGGCAGGCAGCCTGCCTCACAGTTCAGCACTGTTCAGGAGTCCTAACAGGGGCTGAGGTGGCAAAGTATGAAAGGTATGGGAGGTTGAAACACAGGGTTCTATACTTGGGACAGGCCAGAATAGTTTTTCCTGGTGTTCCTCTGCACTGCACATTGACCAGGGACCAAAGTGGCCACTTTGCATAGTGGCCAGACTATGCTGGCCTTTCAAGACGCTGACCAGGTAGTGTCTAAATTAGCTAACCTGCACATACCAGGTAGCTCAGAACTGGCCGCTCTTCTCTGCCTGTAAAGACCATGTAAAAGCCAACACCTAGGTATGCCTCCAAATTCACAGTGGATGCTACTCAGTCCCAGAGTCAGGGGAGCTGCACTATACAGCTATCTGCCTGGAGCTCTGGAAGAGAGACAAGGCCAAGAGGACACATCTGGAGTCTCTGAACTTTTATTTCCTGGGGAGTCCATCAGCAGGAGGAGGAGGCATCTGGGATCCTGATGGATGGATTGAGACATGCCATGTTCTTCTCTGCATTTCAGGTTTATCCTCTAACTCCTCCCCATGCTGTACAATCCTTGTCAAGCTAAATAATCATAATCCTCTCCAATTCAAAACTTTCTGTGCTGCTTTTGGAGTCCAGACACTCAGACCCGGCTCCCACAACCCTCAGGATAGCCCTGCTTGCCTCTCCTACTTCACCAGTCTGTCCTCAAGTTATACGGCCCCACTCATCCCAGAAGCATCTTGCTTCCGCCAAGGCTTTGACCACCACCGCACCACCCCACCACACACCTGCATCATCTCCACCAGGGCCACCAAGTCAGCCAGGGAGACGTGGTCCCCGGTGATGAACATCTTGTCCTGCAGAAACTTATCCTCGAATTGCTGCATGTTTTTCTTCACCTCTTCCATCACCTGGTCTGTCTTCTCATCAGGAACTTCCTCACCAGTGATCATCGGGATTAGCAACTGGCCAGGTGAAGGAAGGAGGGAACATAGAGACTGCATCCCACTTCCCTCTGTCCCTCTATGTCGACCTATCCTGCCTGTTAGATAGATATTGGACAGTATCAAGGATGTAAATTGTTTAACCTATTAAGTGGTATTTTTTGGTAGAAGAGGCCTGGGGTCTGTGTTCAGAAGGATTTTGAGACCCCAGCAAGAATGAATGCTGTGGTTGACTAATGTTGTCTGTCATAGGTTGATAGGACTTGGGTTTGGTTTGAGTGTATCCCCAGGTGTTCATGTGTTGGAAAGTTGGTATCTAGTATGGTAATGTGAGAAGTGGTAGAATCTTTAAGAAGAGGAACCTAAATAGGAGGTCAGAAGAGATCGAAGTAATTTTCCTGGGACACCAAGTTAGTTCTTAAGAGAACAGGTAGTTCTCATAGGACACTCAATGAATTCTCTCTTTCTTTTTTCTTTTTTTCTGGCAGAAGTAGGGTTTGAACTCAGGGAATGGGGTCTTGTCAACTCTTTGCCTAGGCTAATGTCAAACTGTGATCCTCCCAATCTCAGCCTCCCAAGTAGCTAAGATTACAGGCATGAGCCACTGTGCCCAGCTCTGAATTAGTTCTTAAGAGAACAAGTTCTTATCAAAGTGCAAGACTGGCCCCTTCCTGTTCTCTGGCTTCCTGTCTCACCATCTGATTTCTTTCCAACTTGCCTCCACCATGATGGTATCAGCCATGAAGCCCTAACCAGAGCCATGTTGTTTAACTGTGAGTTAAATAAACCTCTTTTCTTTATAAGTTACCCAACCTCAGGTGTTTTATAATAGCAATAGAAAATAGACTAACACACAGGCATAGGATTAGAGGTAGGGATATGTGCTAGTTATTTGTTATCTTTGAATTTTCTGAACTCTATGGTCCCTTTAATAGTCTATAGTTCAGAATGAAATTTCTTGAATCCTGTTCTGACTTGAATCATATCAGCCCTTCTTGGGCATCCTTCCTCTTTTCTTAACAAGATATTTTCATACCCAATAGTTCATTCCATATTCCCAGCAACTCTTTGAGGCAGGCAGGAGAGGGAGCAGAGGAAACAAGGTTCAGAGAGGGAAGGGGCCTTGCTTGAGCTCACCAGTGAACAGCAGGGCCAGGACTGGACTCTTAGGCTTCCTGCCTCTCTTGTTCCTTTGTCCCTGAACCCCAAACATAGCTCTGCTCACCTTAATCCAGAGTATCTTGCTCATGGGCAGCTGAATGGCTGTGTGCTGCCAGGCCATGAACTCATCCACACGGGCACGAGTGTGCAGGTCTGGTGGGTACCAGTGGGAGGGTGCACTGTACTTGCGGCACAGGTAGAAAAGGATAGCCACACTGCAGAAAGGACAGATCGGGGCCATTGCTCTTGCTTTTTGAAGGCCCTGACACCAATCACTTCTGAATAGCCTGGGCCCAACTGTTGAGGCCTCCAACTACAGGCATGTTCTATGTGCTGACATTCTTCCAGAGGAAGAAGGAGCTCAAAGGACCCTGGGAAAGTTCTCCCAAGGTGTCAGTCCAATAGTCAGTAAGGGCAGGGAGGGAGGCATGAAGGGTGACCAGGAGTCAGGGGATGGCATAAGAAAAGGCAGTCCAGACAAGGGAACAACATGTGTCAAGATCCTAAGATAAGAGAGGGAGTGAGGTGAATTTGGAGAATGGAGAGCAGGTGAGTGTGGATGGGAAGGGGGATGGAGGGACATGGGGAGAGGAGAAAACAGCCGAGATGATGTGGAGACCAAGTGTGGAGGTCCTTGGAGATGCAGGGAAGAGTTAGGGCTTAATCTTTAATATTATGGAGGATAGGAGGATCTATACCTCTGGTGCTGGATAGAGGGAGCAGAATCTACCACAGGGAGACCAAGTTGGTAGCTCCAGCTTCTGGAGGGGATAGAGGAGAGCAGAGGTCTCAGGGATACAGGGGAGGGGACAGATTGAAGACATGCTGTAGGAGGAATGTTCCAGGCTTGCTGACTGATGGCTGGTATAGGAAATTCCATCGGACAAAAGGCCTAGTTTCTTTATAGTCATTAACAGTAAACACGCAAAGATTAAGAAATTGGGGCAAAGAGAGGATGCTATTGTTTGAGTATTCTCATCAAAACAGAAGTTGAAACTTAATCTACATTACATGTGAGGTTTTAAAAACTGGAACCATTAAGAGTGATCGGGTCATAATGTCTCTGCCCTTGTGAATGGATTAATGCATTCATGGATAAAAGGATTATTGGATTAATTAGGTTATCACAGGAGTGGCTTTGTGTATAAAAGCAAGCTTTCTCTGGTTTGCTTGCTCTGCCTCACCATGTGATACTTTGTACTACACCATGACCCAGCAGGAAGGCCCTCACCAGATGCCAAGCTGATGCTAGCTCCAGGCTCTTGGACTTTCCAGCCTCAAGACTCAGGAGCTAAATTCAACCTCTGTTCTTTGTAAATTACCCAGTCTGTAGTATTCAGTTATAGAAACCCAAAATGGACTCAGCTAGGGATCTACAGATAAAAAGAGGCATAAGGGATGATCAACCAGCTGCAGTATTCAGAACTTTTTTGGACCTTGATTCAAACAAACTGTCAAGAAAATATTTAAGAGATAATCAGACTTTTGAATAGGACTTGGATATTTGGTGAAATCCAGGGAGTGTTGCTAGATGTTAGTGATGTGGAGATGATACATTTTTAGAGAGTCCTTATCTCTTAGAGGTACATTCCTAATCATTTTTTGAATGAAATGATGGGGTACCTAGAAGAAAAGGGAGCAGGGTGAGGTGCAGATGATAGAAAATGGGCCCCAAGAGGACAACCGTTAAAGCTGTGGGAGGGATCGCTATACTCCTTGCTGGTTAGTACCCATTCTCCTTTACTGTACGGGTGAAATTTTCCACAGTTAAAAAAAATAAATACTAGCAAGTTGGTTCCCACTGAGTCTCCCAGAAGGAGCAGAGAAAGGCAGTAAGAGGGTCCTTACCTTTCAGATAAGATAAATTTTCCATCTTTGAGGCTGGGCAGTTTCCTCAGGGGGTTGATCTCAATGTATTCCTTGCTGTGGTGGTGACCTGAGGGGAGAAGGAAGGGTCTGAGGCTGCTGGGACATCAGAGAAGAGAGAACTGGAACTCCCAGAGACTGAACTATTCTTCATCCAGAAGAAGAGAAACTGAGGCTGAGGGACCACCATGACTCGCATCAGGTTACAGGGAAAGTCAATGACAGGACAGGGACCAAGATCAGGACTCCTGCCTTCCAGCCTTCCCCTACCCCAGACTTGGTGACCCTTTTTCTCTGAAACCAAGGTGGCCCTTTGGCTCCCAGAAGCTGGAGGTCTCCAGTACCTATCCTGATCCTTGGGCCTGAAGCTACAACCTGTGAATTAACCCAAGCTCTATAGGCCTCAGTTCCACTCCTGTCACCCCTCACTCTACCACAGGGCAGCTGCCGCTGGCAGCACAGAAAACATGGGTCTAAAATATAACAGGAAGCCCAAAGAGGAGCTCCTCAAATCAACTGGGGTCACCCAATATGAACAGGGAATTCTAAAGGGGGCAAGAACTCTAAATCGTCTTTGACCACTTGCTTCCAAATGGAAACTTTTCTGGGACTCCATTCACATCTCATTCATTTCTGTAGTTCCTACATCTTTTCTATAGTCTAGAGCTTCTGTCTCCATAGCTGAGCTTTTAGAGATTTCTGTATGCTTGGAGTAAGGTTGGAGCCCGATCTATGACCCCCACATGGGGATCTGTGTGGCCATATGCAGGTTTTGTCCATATAATTTTTTTGGATGTTGGGGATGGAACCAAGGGCTTGTGTGCTTGCTAGCTGAGCAGTCTATCACTGAACCACACCCTTAGCCTCCTGAGTTAGGTGTGAATTCTGAAGGAGAGTGGGTGTAGACTAAACACCATCTGCTCTCTCACATGGGCAATGGCAGTGCCCTTCTTCGACCTTTACCAGTCTGGTTTGAAGGTACTACAGATAATGAGATGTGAGATATGCACAAGGTGATGGCAAGGGTTCTGGCTGGGAATCTTGGGATACCCTAGAAACCCTTCCTTCCTCTTCAACCTCCAAGAGCCCTTTTATTCCACTGGGGTAACTGTCATTAGTTGGGACTGAGTAAAGTAGACTAGACAGGGACGCAGCTTGGGTACCTTGACAATCTTGCTACCTTTTCTTTCCCTGCAGACCTTTGTGGGATTTGCCTTGGTCCTTGTCTCCACTCCTCAGAAATGCTCCTACTTTGGTGTCGTGACTGGGTAGCAATGGGGACTGACCTGGGGAAGGATCAGGCCTGCCTGGGTGGCATTGGGAACTGACCTTTCAGTAGATCTACAAACTGGAAGTCAAAAGGAATGCTGTTCTTCCTGGCAAAGATGTAGACGGCACGGCAGGGTGCTGAAAGAAGATCCATATAGAGCTCCAGGCCCATGCTCAAATACTTTCTGGGCCCTATAGCCACAGATACAAACCTGAGCCTGTATCTAGCCTGAGCTCCTGGCCTGGTGCCTTCTCTGACCTGAGCCCGGGACCCCACATTCTGGAATTTCTTATTTCCCTTGGTGTTGCTATGAAGCCAGGAAGTCTGGAATTCTCACAGTAGCAAGGATTCTGAGGAGACCTTGGAGTGGGGAGCGGGCAAAGGGCTGAGTGGAGGGCCAGGCTCTTGCATGGACCTTGTGGTTCCATCTCACAGACACACTGTTTGAGAAAGGCTCATGTATGAGCATCCCAGTGCCAGGCTTTCAATGAAGAACATGACAAAAGGGGATTTGCAGAGTTCAGAATGAGAATGAGACAAAGAGAGCTAACCTTGCAGGGCTGTAAGTAAGGACAGGAGGTATCCTTAGGTAAATCTAGTCCAGTGTAGGGCTACGAAAGAGACACAGGAGTTTGGGTGCTGCAGTTTGGACCTTGAACACCTGCCAAAGGCCCATGTCTCAAAGGATCTGAAGTCCGCCAGTGAAGTGTACTTTGGGAGACAGCCCTCCTCCAGTCACAGGCTATGTGGTTTACATGGGACTGATGCCACCCCTGGTTCTAGGGACAGCACACGGGTCAGCCTGTGAGTGGAGACCCTGTAACCCTTGGCCAGTCTGACAGTGTCAAGCAGGGTCACTGTGAATGAGTTCTGGGACTGTGGCTACTGCTCTTGAGAATGAGGTGCCAGGGCACAGGTGCAAAGCTGACCTCTTGGCCAGCCCATTGGCTCTCTCCAAGGAGAAGCTCTGGGAACTGCCCAGAGCAAAATCAACACAGTTCCTTCTACAGCAGAGTGGGAGCTCTAGGACCAGACAGCACTAGGATCCAGAGCTGTCCCAGAGCTGGCTGTCCTGTGTCCAGGCAGACCAAGTAATAGCAAGTGGTCACCTAGCAAAGCCTGTGGGTGGAAAGCTGTGCTCAGGTCTAGCTTGCCCAAAGGTACCAGAAGCCCTTGACCTGCTTCCCTTGGGGTAATAGCCTCATCCTTCTCAGGCAACCCCTCATCTAGATTTGCCGTTTTAGATTTGCCGTAGTCGTGCAGTAAAGGGGAGGAATGAAAGAATGGAACAGACAAAGAAGAGAGAGAGAGAGAGAAGGAATAACAAGTAACCAAATGGGGGAAAACAGGTGAGGAGGAAGGCAGAATGAACAATTCACTCATTCGACAGAGACTCACAGGGAATCATTGGAGGAGATGGACAAGGACAGATGAGGAGAGAAATCTTTACTATGTCATTTAGTCCTCCAAGAGGACCTCTGATGTGATTCATGCAGAGACCCTAACTGTCTGCCTCAGGTGCCCAGGATAGGGCTGAGGGCCTCCTGGGACATTTCTGTACCAAGAAAGCCTCCATATTGCCATGCCACAGCTGTGCCTCCAACACATAGCAGCTGAGGCCTTCCTTCCACGGACACCACCACAGGAAGAGACATTCACGTCATTGTCCACAGCAGGGAGACAGCTGCAGGATCTGAGAGCAGCCAGGCAGAGATCCTACCATGCTCTGCCAGAAGCAGGCAAGAAGTTAGGTGGTACCAGGGCAGAACCAGTGGAAGAAGGCAGCTCAAGTGCTCCAAGTTCCTCCAGCACCACAAGGTCAGCTACGGTCAACTGGTGGCCCCAAAAGGAATCCAGTACCTGGTTATGGCAGCTTGCTCAGCTTCTCCTTGAGCACAGCCAGCACCTTTCAGGTAGGCAGAGGGTAAACTCAGCTGTCCCCCTCCCTTGGGCACCTTGCTTCTGCCCACACCCTGTGATAATTTCTGCCTCAGTTGCCTTTCTCAACTGTGTCCACACGAGCATGCCAAAAGTGCTCTGGACACAGTTACCATGCCAGCCTACATACAGGAGCAAACCTGCAGGCCCACTGTCTGGTATTTAAAATTCAGAATGGGCAGGGCCAGGTCAGTGGCAGTGGCTTTGACTCTCATATGGTAGCCATGCCCCCCTCTCTGAGAAGCTTGCAAACCTCTGGCAGAAGAAATGTCTGTCAGTTGATAAATCCCCCTTGTCCCTTCCTCCGCCCAGCTCTGGCATTTCCCTGACTGTCACAAACCCAGGAAGTTCCCCATTGCGTAGAAACCAATGCCCCCTTCACAGTATGGTTCAAAAGCCAGTTTACATCTTGCTACAATTCCTTCCCAGTGTCCCCTCTGCCTTCATCTCTCAGCATCCCTGTTCATATCATATATATATATATATATCTGTATACAAGACTGGGGTTTGAACTCAAGGCCTACCCTTTGAGCCACTCCATCAGCCCTTTTTTGTAATTTCTTTTTTCTGAGACAGGGTCTCAGGAACTATTTGCCCAGGCTGGTTTTGAACAGGGATCCTCCTGATCTCCGAATCCTGAATGCTAGGATTACAGGTGTGAGTCATTGGTGCCTGGCCCTATTCACATATTTAGACTGCCCTATAAGCAGTTCTGGGACCATAGCTGCTCCTCCTGGAAATGATAGGCCGGGGTACAGGTGCCCCTGAAAGTATGGGGAACTTCTTAACAGAAGAGCAGGCATTCACCAGCCATGGGGTGCTCCAGGCTGGAAGTGACACAGGAGGGGCACTAAAGCCACAGAAAGGTAGGCAGGCAAGTTATGGAGACAGCCAAGATGCCCCACTACTGACCAATGGATCAAGAAAATGTGGTATCTATACACAATGGAATTTTATGCAGCCATGAAGAAGAACGAAATGTTATCATTCGCTGGTAAATAGATGGAATTGGAGAACATCATTCTGAGTGAGGTCAGCCGGCCCAAAAGAGCAAAAATCATACGTTCTCCCTCATATGCGGACATTAGATCAAGGGCAAACACAACAAGGAGATTGGACTTTGATCACATGATAAAGCGAGAGCACACAAGGGAGGGGTGAGGATAGGCAACACACCTCAAAAACTAGATAGCATTTGTTGCCCTTAACACAGAAACTAAAGCAGATACTTTGAAGCAACTGAGGCCAATAGGAGAAGAGGACCAGGAACTAGAGAAAAGGTTAGATCAAGAAGAATTAACCTAGAAGGTAACACACATGCACAGGAAATCAATGTGAGTCAACGCCCTGTATAGCTATCCTTATCTCAACCAGCAAAAACCCTTGGTCCTTCCTATTATTGCTTATACTCTCTCTACAACAAAATTAGAGATAAGGGCAAAATCGTTTCTGCTGGGTATTGAGGGGGTGGGGGGGTAAGGGAAGGGGTGGGGGAAGGGGGGAGAAATGACCCAAGCATTGTATGCCCATATGAATGAAAAAAAATTTAAAAAAAAGAAAGAAGGAGTGCTTTTAGAAAGAAATCTTTTAAGTTCGTTAGACTTCAAAGACAGTTACTATGTTCTGTGAAACATCATCTATATACTTTAATGGTTTGCAATTATTCTTATCCTCTTCCTCCTCCTTCTTTTGGTGGGACTGAGGTTTCAACTCAGGGCTTCATGCTTGCAAATCAGGTACTCTACCACTTGAGCCACACTTCCAGTTCATTTTGCTCTGGTTATTTTGGTTAAGTTTGGTCTTGCAAACTATTTGCCCAGGCTGGCTTTGAACTGTAATCCTCTCAACCTCAGCCCTCCCAAGTAGCTAGGATTACAGGTACAAGTCACAAGCACCTGGCTTAGTTTACAGTTCTAATTAGTCATTAACTAATCATTTTGTTGTGTTGGTAATAATGTTTTATGAACTTGTTATCTGTGAGATTTCTTTGATTAATCATAAGGTTTACTGGGGTAATTTTACCCCATTCATTAATTAGAACAGTGTAATAAAACTAATAACTCTTGGTTCCTTATTCAAAATGTTCAGGATCTTTATTATATTTAAAACACAGATGGTGTTTGCCAGTTTTAAATTAATTTTTCCTTCATGTTATTGATTTTAAGAGCTCTTTACGTATTGTAGACTTTAGTCTCCTATTGGCTATGTATGCTGCACCTGAGGAGCACCGTCAAGGGTAACCTGGTGTTTCACCTGTGCAGAGCGCCTCCCAGAGTCAGAGACAAGGGACTGGGGCAAGATGAAAAAGGTTGAAAGAACAGAAAGAAACAATGAATTCTTATTGCTAATCAGACCATTCAGGGGATTCGAGCAATACAAAGCAGCATTCTCAGATGGATTTCTGGCGGGGGCACTGATAATGCTCTTTTGGCTGCTTGTTCAAGGATGCTGAAGATGGGGTCAGGGTCTCCGGCCACAGCTGAGCTCCCAGGAAAATCTCCACTCCCTTACACCATGCTGCCAATCGTGGCCGTCCCTCAAACAAGTCATACCCAACAGCCACAAGCTGGAAGACAAGGACAGGAAAGTTGTGGAGCTACTGAGGCACTAATTCTGGGAGCTTGCATGGGTATCAGGGTCATGGCCCCTCCCTAAACCCTACATGAGGCCCAGGGCAGTGTGACCAGCTTCAGGACCTGGCAACAGGTGGATGAGATCCCACACCCAGGTGGGAAGCAAAAGGTCAGGCTCTGGTCCCAGTTTAGTCAGAGACTTACTCTGGATTCTGGATATTCCTGCCTTTCCACAGCCCTTAGTGTTTCTGTTACTTATGGAGGGGGGTACAGGAGGTGTGTCACCACAACCACCACTCCACCAGATGATCTCATACCTGCATGAGTTCCTCCAGAGACATGAGATCAGCCAGCGTCACCTTTTGGCCACCAAGGAAGGCCCTGTCTTCCAGGAACATGTCCTCCAGCTGCCACAGAAATCAATCCATACGGTCCAGTTGCATTCCACCTGGGTCTCAATGGTTGTTGCTCCCACCTGATGGTGGCAGAGGATGGGTTCAGTCTGTACCTTCACCTCTTTCTAGGTCCCTGAGAGTCAAACCCTTTCCTAGATGACTCGACTAACCAGGGTCCACAGAGGCACACCAAAGATGCCACAGATATTGTCAGCATGCCATCTCAGATACTTATGCACTTGAGCATGAGCCTACAGGTCAGCTGGATACCAGTGGTTTGCCACTTGGTACTTACGGCTCAGGTAACTCAGGATGGTCATGCTGGGAACGGAGTGGGCAGGAGTATTTGTAAGGACACTGGCTCCCAGACACTCCCATGTCCCAGTGGGTGTCTTGCATATGATGGACACTGCTCTAGCCTCAACCCCTATTCTCAGGAATCACCACATACTTATCAGTACTAACACTTAATGTTAACGGGCTTAATTCACCCATCAAAAGGCACAGTTTGACGAAATGGATTAAAAAGGAAGATCCAACAATTTGTTGCTTACGGGAGACCCATCTCACCGATAGAAATAAGCATAGGCTAGGATGAAAGGCTGGAAGAAGATGTACGAAGCCAGTGGCCCCCAAAAACAGGCAGGAGTAGCAATACTTATCTCTGACAAAGTAGATTTCAAACCTACATTGATCAAACAAGATAAAGAAGGACATTCCATACTAATCAAAGGGGAAATAGACCAAAAGGAAATAATAATTATCAACCTATATGCACCCAATGTCAACGCACCCAATTTCATCAAACATACCCTGAAGGATCTAGAAGCTATATGAACTCCAACACAGTGATTGTGGGAGACTTTAACATCCCATTATCATCAATAGATAGGTCATCCAAACAAAAAATCAATAAAGAAATTCAAGATCTAAAATATACCATAGATCAACTGGACCTACTCGATGTCTACAGAACATTTCATCCAACTTCCACACAATATACATTCTTCTCAGCAGCCCATGGAACCTTCTCCAAAATAGATCATATCCTAGCGCACAAAGCAAGCCTCAGCAAATATAAGAAAATAGAAATTATACCGTGCATACTATCTGATCACAATGCAATAAAACTAGAACTCAACAACAAAAGTAAAGACAAAAAACATGCAAACAGCTGGAAACTAAATAACTCATTACTTAATGAATGATGGATCATTGATGAAATAAAAGAGGAAATTAAAAAGTTCCTGGAAGTCAATGAAAATGAAAACACAACCTACCGGAACCTATGGGACACAGCAAAGGCAGTCCTGAGAGGAAAGTTTATAGCCATGAGTGCATATATTAAAAAGACTGAAAGATCCCAAATCAATGACCTAATGATACATCTCAAACTCTTAGAAAAACAAGAACAAGCAAATCCCAAAACAAATAGAAGGAGAGAAATAATAAAAAGAAGAGCTGAAATCAACTAAATAGAAACCAAAAAAACCATACAAAGAATTAATGAAACAAAAAGTTGGTTCTTTGAAAAAATAAGATCGACAGACCCCTGGCAAACCTTACTAAAATGAGGAGAGAAAAAACCCAAATTAGTAGAATCAGGAATGCAAAAGGGGAAATAACAACAAACACCATGGAAGTCCAGGAAATCATCAGAGACTACCTTGAGAACCTGGATTCAAATAAAATTGAAAATCTTAAAGAAATGGACAGATTTCTAGAAACATATGATCATCCAAAACTGAACCAAGAGGAAATTAAACACCTGAATAGATCTATAACACAAAATGAAATTGAAGCAGCAATCAAAAGTCTCCCCAAAAAGAAAAGTCCAGGACCTGACGGATTCTCTGCTGAATTCTACCAGACCTTTAAAGAAGAACTGATACCAACCCTCCTTAAACTGTTCCATGAAATAGAAAGGGAAGGAAAACTGCCAAACACATTTTATGAAGCCAGAATTACACTTATTCCAAAACCAGGCAAAGACACCTCCAAAAAGAGAACTATAGGCCAATCTCCTTAATGAATATTGATGCAAAAATCCTCAACAAAATAATGGCAAACTGAATTCAACAACACATCAAAAAGATTATTCACCACGACCAAGTAGGCTTCATCCCAGGAATGCAGGGGTGGTTCAACATACGAAAATCAATAAACGTCATAAACCACATTAACAGAAGCAAAGACAAAAACCACTTGATCATCTCAATAGATGCAGAAAAAGCCTTTGATAAGATCCAACACCATTTCATGATAAAAGCTCTAAGAAAACTAGGAATAGAAGGAAAGTACCTCAACAATATAAAAGCTATATATGACAAAACTACAGCCAGCATTATACTTAACGGAGAAAAACTGAAACCATTCCCTCTAAAATCAGGAACCAGACAAGGATACCCACTATCTCCACTCCTATTCAACATAGTACTGGAATTCCTAGCCAGAGCAATTAGGCAAGAAGAAGGAATAAAAGCAATACAAATAGGTAAAGAAACTGTCAAAATATCCCTATTTACAGACGACATGATCCTATACCTTAAAGACCCAAAAAACTCTACTCAGAAGCTTCTAGACACCATCAATAGCTACAGCAAGGTAACAGGATATAAAATCAACACAGAAAAATCATTAGCATTTCTATACACTAATAGTGAACAAACTGAAAAAGAATATATGAAAACAATTCCATTTACAGTAGCCTCAAAAAAAATCAAATACCTAGGTGTAAACCTAACAAAAGATGTGAAAGACCTCTACAAGGAAAACTATACACTTCTGAAGAAAGAGATTGAGGAAGACTATAGAAAGTGGAGAGATCTCCCATGCTCATGGATTGGTAGAATCAACATAGTAAAAATGTCGATACTCTCCAAAGTAATCTACATGTTTAATGCAATTCCCATCAAAATTCCAATGACATTCATTAAAGAGATTGAAAAATCTACTGTGAAATTATATGGAAACACAAGAGGCCACGAATAGCCAAGGCAATACTCAGTCAAAAGAACAATGCAGGAGGTATCACAATACCTGACTTCAAACTATATTACAAAGCAATAACGATAAAAACAGCATGGTACTGGCACAAAAACAGACATGAAGACCAGTGGAACAGAATAGAGGACCCAGATATGAAGCCACACAACTATAACCAACTTGTCTTTGACAAAGGTGCTAAAAATATACAATGGAGAAAAAGCAGCCTCTTCAACAAAAACTGCTGGAAAACCTGGTTAGCAGTCTGCAAAAAACTGAAACTAGATCCATGTATATCACCCTATACCAAGATTAACTCAAAATGGATCAAGGATCTTAATATCAGACCACAAACTCTAAGAGTAGGAAATACTCTGGAGTTAGTAGATATAGATAAGAACTTTCTCAATGGAACCCCAGCAGCACAGCATCTAAGAGATAGCATAGATAAATGGGACTTCATAAAACTAAAAAGCTTCTGCTCATCAAAAGAAATGGTCTCTAAATTGAAGAGAACACTCACAGAGTGGGAGAAAATATTTGCCAGCTACACATCAGACAAAGGACTGATAACCAGAATATATAGGGAACTTAAAAAACTAAATTCTCCCAAAACTAATGAACCAATAAAGAAATGGGCAAGTGAACTAAACAGAACTTTCTCAAAAGAAGAAATTCAAATGGCCAGAAAACACATGAAAAAATGCTCACCATCTCTAGCAATAAAGGAAATGCAAATTAAAACCACGCTAAGATTCCACCTCACCCCTGTTAGAATAGCCATCATCAGCAACACCACCAACAACAGGTATTGGCGAGGATGCGGGGAAAAAGGAACCCTCTTACACTGTTGGTGGGAATGTAGACTAGTACAACCACTCTGGAAAAAAATTTGGAGGCTACTTAAAAAGCTGGACATCGATCTACCATTTGATCCAGCAATACCACTCTTGGGGATATACCCAAAAGACTGTTACTCCAGAGGCACCTGCACATCCATGATTATTGCGGCACTATTCACAATAGCCAAGTTATGGAAACAGCCAAGATGCCCCAGCACTGACGAATGGATTAAGAAAATGTGGTATCTATACACAATGGAATTTGACTCAGCCGTGAAGAAGAATGAAATGTTATCATTCGCTGGTAAATGGATGGAAGTGGAGAACATCATTCTGAGTGAGGTTAGCCTGGCTCAAAAAACCAAAAATCGTATGTTCTCCCTCATATGTGGACATTAGATCAAGGGCAAACACAACAAGGGGATTGGACTATGAGCACATGATAAAAGCAAGAGCACACAAGGGAGGGGTGAGGATAGGTAAGACACCTAAAAAACTAGCTAGCATTTGTTGCCCTTAACGCAGAGAAACTAAAGCAGATACCTTAAAGCAACTGAGGCCAATAGGAGAAGGGGACCAGAAACTAGAGAAAAGGTTAGATCAAAAAGAATTAACCTAGAAGGTAACACCCACGCACAGGAAATCAATGTGAGTCAATGCCCTGTATAGCTATCCTTATCTCAACCAGCAAAAACCCTTGTTCCTTCCTATTATTGCTTATACTCTCTCTACAACAAAATTAGAAATAAGGGCAAAATAGTTTCTGCTGGGTATTGAAGGGGGAGGAGAGGGAGGGGGTGGAGTGGGTGTTAAGGGAGGGTGTAGGGGCAGGGGGGAGAAATGAACCAAGCCTTGCAAGCACATATGAATAATAAAAGAAAAAAAAAGATAAAAAAAAAGAAATGGGCAAGTGAACTAAACAGAACTTTCTCAAAAGAAGAAATTCTAATGCCCCAAAACACATGAAAAATGCTCACCATCTCTAGCAATAAAGGAAATGCAAATTAAAACCACACTAAGATTCCACCTCACCCCTGTTAGAATAGCCATCATCACCAACACCACCAACAACAGGTGTTGGCGAGGATGCGGGGGAAAAAGGAACCCTCTTACACTGTTGGTGGGAATGTAAACTAGTACAACCACTCTGGAAAAAAATTTGGAGGCTACTTAAAAAGCTAAACATTGATCTACCAAATGATCCAGCAATACCACTCTTGGGGATATACACAAAAGGCTGTAACACAGGTTACTCCAGAGGCACCTGCACACCCATGTTTATTGCGGCACTATTCACAATAGCCATGTTATGGAAACAGCCAAGATGCCCCAGCACTGACGAATGGATTAAGAAAATGTGGTATCTATACACAATGGAATTTTATGCAGCCATGAAGAAGAATGAAATGTCATCATTCGCTGGTAAATGGGTTGAATTGGAGAACATCATTCTGAGTGATGTTAGCCTGGCCCAAAAGACCAAAAATCGTATGTTCTCCCTCATATGTGGACATTAGATCAAGGCCAAACACAACAAGGGAATTGGACTTTGATCACAAGATAAAAGTGAGAGCGCACAAGGGAGGGGCGAGGATAGGTAAGACACCTAAAAAATTAGCTAGCATTTGTTGCCCTTAATGCAGAGAAACTAAAGCACCTTAAAAGCAACTGAGGCCAATAGGAGAAGGGGACCAGGAACTAGTGAAAAGGTTAGATAAAAAAGAATTAACCTAGAAGGTAACACCCACGCACAGGAAATCAATATGAGTCAATGCCCTGTATAGCTATCCTTATCTCAACTAGCAAAAACCTTTGTTCCTTCCTATTATTGCTTGTACTCTCTTCAACAAAATTAGAAATAAGGGCAAAATAGTTTCTGCCAGGTATGGAGGGGGTGGGGGGGAGAGGGAGGGGGTGGAGTGGGTGGTAAGGGAAGGGGTGGAGGCATGGGGGAGTAATGACCCAAGCATTGTATACACATATGAATAATAAAAAAATAAAAATTAAAAAAAAAACATACTCCAGCAGCTGCCCTAGGAGGTAGAGACCCTTGTTATACTTTTTGTATATGAGGAAGTTAAAGCTCAGAATAGTTAAGTGACTTGTCCAAGGCCACACAGCTCCCTGGGCTCCTGGAACCTTGTGTGGGGTAGGGATACATTGGATGCTCAAGAGGGGAGCATGTCCTCAGATTTCCTCACACAGATCCCCCAGCCATCGTTTCTATGGACATCTAACTGACTTTTTGCCTTCTCCCTACCTGGTGGGAGTATTCACTAGATGCCTCTGTGTCCTCATGCCCTTCATTGGCCTCCTGGTCTAGCCTAGGCAGCTTGGGATGGTGGACATGTGAGACATCCAGCTTCCATTTGTTGAAACTACTCTCTATCCAACACTAGACCAGTGTCCCTTTGTCCTCTCTTTCAATACTCCTCAACTTGAGGGTGGAGAAGTTCAGGGGTCCAGCAGAGGAGGTTAAGACAAGAGAGGGAGAAGGACATACTAGACTCAGTCCCAGGCTGTCTTCTTTCCCCTATGAACTCCACCTTGCCGCTCACTGCCTCACAGGTGTGCAAGTGGTCCGCAGGAGGAAGGACGGAGGAGGCCAGGTAGATTTCGGGTTTAGAAGGGAGGGAGGGCACCTTTCAGACAAGAGGAAGTCTCCATCTTTGAGAGCAGGCACCTTCTGTAGGCTATTAACCTGGGTGAACTCCTTGATCATATGTTGTCCTGAGGAGGAAGAGGTAAAAAACCCCAAATGTGTGCAGGACACAAGCCGCAACTTTCTGCCCTCCCTCTCTCTTCGCCGGCCAGACTCCTACTCCCAGAACCGGGCTGAGGCTTACCCAGGACCTGGATGGACTGGGAGTGGCCCAAACAGTAGGTGATTCAGGGCTTCCAGGCAGTCTTCCCCAAGGTTCAAGTAACTTTTTTTTAATGTGTATGTGTGTGTGTTTAATTTCAACACAGGAACTCTGAAAATCGGTTACTTTCTCCCCGCAAATTATAATTATCCAAGAGGGCATTCTTTGCTGGACAGCACTACGGGAGGAGACGAGGGAGCTGTGCCCGCCTGGGGTTGGGACGCTAGGGGAGGAGCGGGTTTAGGAGTGGGTGGATGCATGGAGTCTGTGGACACATGGGCAATCCGGTCAGGCTCACATCTGAGTATCTCCAGCATGTGCAGCCGGAAGGGAATACCGTTCTTCTTGGCGAAGATGTAGACGGCGCGCCCATGGCGAGGGCTCAGGGATAGTGGAAACCAAAGAGCAGTTAGCGCCCTGTTCCCCTGCAGCTGCACTGGGCAGCACTGCCAAACAAGGGCCCCGCCCCGCCCCCTAAAACCACAGCTAATAGAAGCGCGCCCTGTCCCCAGCCCCGCCCCCGGCCCCGCCCAAACCCTTGGATGGGCAGTGATGGGTTCCAGCTTCCCCTTGGTCTGCCCAGCCAGAGATTGCTCTTCTTCTCCGCCGCAGGGGTCCTCGGTGGGCGGACTGGGGACACCTGGCGGGGAGGGGAGCCACGTCTGAAGGGCTGGCTTTCAATCCCCTCACCCCATCCTGTCGTCTTCCCAGGGCCACAGTGATGATCCAAAGCTGGGCGCTGACTTTACCTCAATCTTTCAAAGTCCTGTGGCCAGTGACACCCATCCCGGGAATCAGTATGCTTTCCTCGGAGTGTAATTTGTTCTTGAGGCTGTTCTTGCCATGTTGCCCAGGATGGTCTCCACTTGGTGGGCTCAAGCCATCCTCCCTGCCTCAGCTTCCCGCTTTTGCCTCAGCCTGTATCTGGGACTCCAGGTGAGCCCCACCCTATCTGGCCTCCCTGTGAGTTTTGAAGTTGGAATTCAGGAAAGAGATAGGTAGTCCTTTTGGGACTACCTTAGGGTGACTTACTTAGGGTGGCCTGTGGTTACATTTGCCGAGTACACACAGCATGCTGATGTGAGAGGGAGAAGCTGAGGCAGAGAGGACAGTGGTTCTGACTGCAGCTCCCTTAAGCCGCCCCTCTTTTCTTCCCCACCCCCACTGCACTAGTTTGGAGGGAAATCCCCCTTTTTACTTAAACCAGTTGGCATCGAGTTTCTGTGAAAAAAGAATTCTGACAGACGCAAGAAAGCTTCCAAAACCCTGGGGGACTGAGAGTTTGGCTGGTGTGGAGGAAATTTGGAAGGGCAAATGGTCTAAGAAGTTTTTATCTGTGAAAGGAGATGAAAGAGCCCTTTCACCTGGCTGGGCCCCAGAAGAGTGCCCTGATCTTATTGGTCGCAGGTTCCAATGAACAGGCTTCCTCTGGACCCAGCGCCCCTCCCATTCACAGGGTTAGACTTGGCTCATGAATGGATGGACCTCCATCCCCTGGCCTCCATCCATGATGACCCAGGCCTTCTCCAGGCTCAGGTGCCAGTTTGTGCTTTGCCCTTGGCCTTGGACGGCAAGCAAAAGATCTAACTTAGCTGTTCGGCTCCTCTCTCCCCAACCTTTGACTTCTGCCTCCCTGAAAAAACCCTTTTTGAATCTTGACAAAAACCTCTTCCTTGTCCTTGCCTCCTCTTTTTTTCTTTAAAAGCATTTTTATTAGCATATATTTGTTGAACAAGGGGATTGATTGTGACATTTCTGGTTAAGCTTTCAATTTACCCTGGTTAGGTTTGCCCCCACCATTTCTTTCCCTCATTTCCTCTCCCCTACTTAAAACCATTGCAACAAGTTTCATTGTTCGATTTCACATACGTATATAAAGTACATCAACTACATTCCTGCCCCATCCCACAAGTACCCACTGCCTTACAGGACCTGTTTTACAATCCTGTAATTGTTTTTTTTGTTTTTTTTTTTTATTCCCCTGACAGGCTTCATTTACTTTTTCTATCTTTTATTTTTATCCTTTTTACTTACATTGACTTACATGTGTATACATTGTTTGTGCCACACACTCCCACCCCTCCCACACCCCTGCTTCTAGGCAGAACCTGTTCTGCCGTCTTTTTCTCCGATTTTGTAGAAGAGAAAACATAGGAGATAAATAAGAAAGAAGGTGTTTTTGCTAGTTTGAGATAAAGATAGCCACAGAGAGATTCCTAGCATTGCCTCCATGCACAAGTGTATTACAACCCACATTGGTTCATCTCTACCAGACCTCCTCACTACTTCCTGGTCATCTTCCCATAGTGGCCTCTGTCAGTTTAAGATTATTTGCTCCTCTACAGTGAGCAGATCAATGACATTCAAGTTTTAGGTTTCCTTCCCTTTCCCTATTCCTCCCATGCGTGTTCTCCCCTTAGTGTGTGACCCATGTCCAATAATATTACTGCATTTGTTTTAGGTCTATATTCCGCATATGAGGAGAACATGCAATTTTTGGCCTTCTGAACCTGGCTAACATTGCTTAAGATGATGTTCTCCAGTTCCATCTATTTACTTGCGAATGATAAAATTTCATTTATCTGAATAACATTCCGTCGTGTATAAATACCACATTTTCTTCATCCATTCATCGGTAATCCATTCATGGGGCATCTTGGCTGTTTCCCTAGCTTGGCTATTGTGAATAGTGCTGCAATAAACATGGGTGTGCGGCACTATTCACAATAGCCAAGTTATGGAAACAGCCAAGATGCCCCACCACTGATGAATGGATCAAGAAAATGTGGTATTTATATACAATGGAATTTTATGCAGCCATGAAGAACAACGAAATGTTATCATTCGCTGGTAAATGGATGGAATTGGAGAACATCATTCTGAGTGAGGTTAGCCTGGCCCAAAAGACCAAAAATCATATGTTCTCCCTCATATGTGGACATTAGATCAAGGGCAAACAGAACGAGGGGATTGGACTTTGAGCACATGATAAAAGTGAGAGCACACAGGAAGGTTTGAGGATAGGTAAGACACCTCAAAAACTAGATAGCATTTGTTGCCCTCGATGCAGAGAAACTAAAGCAGATACTTTAAAGCAACTGAGGCCAATAGGAGAGGGGGACCAGGAACTAGAGAAAAGGTTAGTTCAAGAAGAATTAACTTAGAAGGTAACACACACGCACAGGAAATCAATGTGAGTCAACTCCCTGTATAGCTATCCTTGTCTCAACTAGCAAAAACCCTTGTTCCTTCCTATTATTGTTTATACTCTCTCTTCGACAAAATTAGAGATAAGGGCAAGGTGGTTTCTGCCCGGTAGCGAGGGGGTAGGGGGAAAGAGGGAGGGGACAGGGGGGGGGAGTAAAGGAGGGGACGGGGGGAAGGGGGGAGAAATGACCCAAACGTTGTATGCACATATGAATAAAATAAAAATTAAAAAATTAAAAAGTAAATAAACATGGGTGTGCAGATCCCTTTGTAGTAACCCAAGCCACATTCCTTCAGGTATATCTCTAGGAGTGGGATTGCTGGATCATATGCAGATCTATGTTTAGTTTTTTAAGAAGCCTCCATATTGTTTTCCAAAGTGGTTGTACTAGCTTACATTCCCACCAGCAGTGTATGAGGGTTCCTTTTTCCTGCATCCTTGCCAATATTTGTTGACGGTGTTCTTGATGTTAGCTGTTCTAACAGGAGTGAGGTGGAATCTTAGTGCGGTTTCGATTCACAGTTACCTTATGGCCAGAGATGGTGAATATTTTTTTATGTGTTCTTTTTGCCATTTGGATTTCTTCTTTTGAAAAAGTTCTGTTAGTTCAGTTGCCCACTTGTTTATTGGTTCATTGATTTTGGGGGAGTTTAGTTTTTTGAGTTCCCTGTATATTCTTGTTATCAGTGCTTTGTCTGATGTACAGCTAACAAATATTTTCTCCCACTCTGTGAGTGGTCTCTTCAGTTTGGAGATCATTTCTATTGTTGTGCAGAAGCTTTTTAATTTCATGTAGTCCCATTTATCCATCCTTTCTCTTAGTTGCTGAGCTGCTGGAGTTCTACTGAGGGAATCCTTGCCTATACCTACTGCTTCCAGGGTATTCCCTCCTATTTTGTGGACTAACTGCAAGGTTTCGTAAGATCTAATATTAAGGTTCTTAATCCACTTTGAATTTATACTAGTACAGGGTGACAGGCATGGATCTAGTTTCAGTTTTCTACAGGCAGATAGCCACTTTTCCCAGCAATATTTGTTGAAGGGGCTGTCATTTCTCCATGTTTTTGGCATCTTCCTCAAAAATAAGGTGGGTGTAGCTGTGTGGATTCATATTTGGGTCCTCTATTGTGTTCCACTGGTCTTCGCATCTATTTTTGTGCCAGTACCATGCTGTTTTTATTGCTATGGCTGTGTAATATAGTTTGGAGTCAGGTACTGTGATACCTCCAGCATTGCTCTTTTTGCTCAGAATTGCCTTGGCTATTCTCGGTCTTTTGTATTGAAATGGTTAAAAGACTCAGCCCGAGGGAAGCCATTCATCAGGTGCCATTTTAGCTCTAAAGCTGAAGGGGGTTCATAAAAGCTCTGGTTCCCATAGAAATGAGGAAAAGACAAGGAACCAAAGCAGGATGGGGATAAACGGTTGTGTTGATCGTGTTCACTCATGCTTATAGCTAACAGCCATTGTTTCACTGCTGTACCTGGGCTACCTTGCTTCGCAACAGTTGTCAAACAGGACGTGGTTTTTGCCTTTATAAATACTCCTAATAGATAGAAGGCTGCGGCTCTGGATACCAGCGACCTGTTGGTCAGAGCAGTCGCCAGCTGGCTAATAAAGGCTCTCCCTTAAAGTCTTTCTTGGGTGGTCGTGCCTCATTCTGTCTTGTAACAGTGTTTCCAAGTGAATTTAGGGTAAATTTGATGAATGTCATTGGGATTTTGATTGGAAGTGTGTTGAACATGCAGATTGCTTTTGGTAGTATAGACATTTTTACTATATTGATTCTGCTAATCCATGAGCACGGGAGAGCTTTCCATCTTGTGTAGTCTTCCTCCATCTCTTTCTTCAGGGGTTTGTAATTCTCCTTGTAGAGGTCATTCACATCCTTTGTTAAGTTTACTCCTAGGTATTTGTGTGGTTTTTTTGAGGCTATTGCAAATGGAATTGTTTTCCTATATTCTTTCTCAGTTTGTTCATTGTTGGTGTATAGAATGGCTACTGATTTTTGTAAGTTGATTTTGTATCCTGCTACATTGCTGAAGCTATTTATGGTGTCTAGGAGTTTTGGGGTAGAGTTTGTTGGATCTTTGAGGTATAGGATCATGTCATCTGCAAATAGAAATACGTTGACTATTTCTTTTCCTATTTGAATTCCTTTTATTCCTTCTTCTTGCCTTATTGCTCTGGCTAGGAATTCCTGGATTATATTGAATAGGAGTGGGAAGAGTGGGTATCCATGCTTGCTCCTGACTTTAGAGGAAATGGTGTCAGTTTTTCCCCATCAAGTATGATGTTGGCTATAGGGTTGTCATATATATATCCTCTATAATGTTGAGGTAAAATCCTTCTACTCTTAGTTTTCTGAAAGCTTTTATCATGAAGTGGTGTTGAATCTTATCAAAGGCTTTTCTTATGTCTATTAAGTTAATCAAGTGGTTTTTGTCTTTGCTGCTATTAATGTGATGTATTACATTTATTG
The DNA here is from genome assembly GCF_047511655.1 of Castor canadensis. NCBI lineage: Eukaryota > Metazoa > Chordata > Mammalia > Rodentia > Castoridae > Castor > Castor canadensis. The sequence goes on along the minus strand of NC_133403.1, from coordinate 11,260,640 downwards.
ATCTGCGTATGTTGAACCATCCCTGCATCCTTGGGATGAAGCTGTCTTGGTCATGAAGAATGATCTTTTGATATGTTGTTGGATTCAGTTTACCATTATTTTAATTGAGGATTTTTGCATTGATGTTCATTCAGGAGATTCGCCTTTAGTTCTCCTTTTTGGATGTGTCCTTGTCCGGTTTGGGGATGAGTGTAATGCTGGCTTCCTAGAATGAGTTAGGCAGTGTTCCTTCCCTTTCTATTTCATGGGAAAGTTTAAGGAGGGTTGGTATTGGTCTTCTTTAAAGGTCTGATAGAATTCAGCAGAGAATCCATCAGGTCCTGGACTTTTCTTTTTTGGGAGACTCTTGATTGCTGCTTCAATTTCATTACATGTCATAAATCTGTTTAGGTGGTTAACATCCTCTTGGATCAGTTTTTGATGGTCATAATATCTAGAAATTTGTCCATTTCTTCACGATTTTCCAAGTTATTGGAATATAGGTTCTCAAAGTCTCCGGGGATTCCCTGGATTTCCTTGGTGTTTGTTGTTACCTCTCCTTTTTCTTTTCTAATTTTACTAATTTGGGTCTTTTCCCTCCTCATTTTTTCCAGATTTGCAAGGGCTTGTCAATCGTGCTTATTTTTTTCAAAGAACTAGCTCTTTGGTTCATTGGTTCTGTATATTGGTTCTGTATATTGTATTTTGGTCTCTATTTCATTAATCTCAGCTCTTATTTTCATTATTTCTCTCCTGTTTGTTTGGGGGTTTGCTTGTTCTTGTTTTTCTAGGAATTCAGATGTAGCATTAGGTCATTGATTTCAGATATTTCTGTCCTTTTAATATATGCACTCATGGCTATAAACTTTCCTTTGCTGTGTCCCATAGGTTCTAGTAGGTGGGGTTTTCATTTTCATTAGCGTCCAGGAACATTTTGATTTCCTCCCTTATTTCTTCTATGCCCCACTGATGGTTGAGCAATGTGTTATTCAGCCTCCAATTATTTGCATGTTTTTGTTGTTGAGTTCTAGTCTTAGTGCATTGTGATCAGATAGAATGCAGGGGGTTATTTCTATTTTCTTATATTTGCTGAGGCTTGCTTTGTGCCCTAAGATATGATCAACTTTGGAGAGAGTTCCATGGACTACTGAGAAGACTGTATATTGTGCCATTGTTGGATGAAATAGTTTGTAGAAAGCAGTTAAGTCCATTTGTTTATGGTGTCACTTAGTTCTAGGATTTTCTTTGTTGGGATGACCTGTCTATTGGTGATAGAGGGGTATCTAAGTCTCCCACTACCAATGTGTTGGAGTCTATATGTGCTTTTAAGTCTTTTAGTGTATGTTTGATGAAATTGGGTGCACTGACTTTGGGTGCATATAGGTTGATAATTGTTATTTCCTTTTGATGTATTGCCCCTTTTATTAGTGTGAAGTGACATTCTTTGTCTCATTTGACCAATGTAGGTTTGAAGTCTACTTTGTCTGATATAAGTATTGCTAGTCCTGCCTGTTTTGGGGCGGAGCTTGGGCTTGGTAAATCTTCTTCCAGCCTTTCATCCTAAGCCAGTGTTTATTTCTGTCAATAAGATGAGTCTCTTGTAAACAACAGATTGTCGGAGCTTCCTTTTTAATCCAGTTTGCCAAATGGTGTCTTTTGATGGGGGAGTTGAGTCCATTGACATTCAGTGTTAATATTGATAGGTATGTGGTGATTCCTGCCATTTAGTTGGTTTTGTTGTTTAAGGATTTGATTGTGTGCAGCCGAATCAGTGCTACACTCTGATTACTTGTCTTTCCTTCTTCCATGATTTGATAATTCCCATTCCCTCATGGTTTTGTTTGCTTTCTTCTGTGTGCAGAATTCCTTGTAGAATCTCTGTGATGCTGACTTGGCAGCCATGGTATTGTTTAGTTTCTGTTTATTGTGGAAGATTTTTATTGCTCTGTCAATTTTGAACATTAGTTTTGCTGGAAAGAGTATCCCAGGATTGAAGTTATTTTCATTTGGTGCCTGAAATACCTCACTCCATGGCCATCTTGCTTTTAAGGTTTCCATTGAGAAATCTGCTGTTATTTTGATGGGTTTCCTTTCTACATTATTTGTTTTTTTCTCTCTGACAGCCTTCAATATTCTTTCTCTGTTTTCTGTGATTATTGTTTTAATGATAATATGCTGTGGGGAGATTCTGTTTTGGTCAAGTCTGTTTGATGTCCTGGAGGCTTCCTGTACCTGAATGTGCAAAACTTTCTCGAGATTTGGGAAATTTTCTGTTATTATTTTATTGAATATATTATGTATCCCTTTAGCTTGCACCTCTTCTCCTTCTTCAATGCCCATGGTTCTCAGGTTTGGCCTTCTGATGGAGTCTCTGAGTTCTTCCATATTCCTTTCACAGCTCTTGAGTTGTGTGACTAAGATTTCTTCTGTTTTTTCTTTAATTTCTATTTTATCTTTGAGCTCTGAGATTCTGTCTTCCATTTATCTTAGTCTGCTGAAGTAGCCTTCCACTGTGTTTTTTGTTTGACTAATGGGACTTTTTATTTCCAGTATTTCTGTTCAATTCTTTTTTCTGAGGGTTTCCATATTTTCGCTCAACTCCTCTTTTATATTTTGTGTTATTATCTTTAACTCATATCTCTCTCTTTTTACGGTGTCCTTTGTTTTGCTTTGGTGTTTGTTCAAGTCCTCTCTGAGTTCCTTTATTTGTTTCTGTGTCATCTCATGTTCTTTATTTTTGAAATTTCTTGAGTGCATCTTGTACATTCTGGTTAGCCATGACTAGTATCTTCTCCATGAATTTCTCAGTGATATCTGGCAAGATTTCTTCTTTGAGGGTTTTTATGTGAATGTTAATGGGCTCCTTAGTGACATTTATCATTGTGTTGTTGAGGCCAGGATCTGGGTCTCCATTTTCTTCATTTCCCACTGAATTTTGTATTGAATTTTTTTTAGGAGAGTGGTTTCTATCCTTTCTTCTTCTTCCCCTATGGTTCCACTTGATGCTGTGCAACTATGTTCTTGATAGGCTAGTTGGTGGATTTGATTGCCTGATTTCTTTCCCTGATGTAATTTTTGTGTTGTGACTGACTTGGTTGTTAGCTAGGTTGATGTGCTCTTTCTGTCCCTGGCCTGGAGGGTAATTTAGCAATAACAAATTCACAGGTTCAATGCCAGACCAGTTGTTTACATATTTATATAGAAAATTCCTTGATGATAATATCTATAAACAGTGTGAGTTGGAGCAGGTGATGGCTATTAGGTTGGTTATAGATTTTGGGGAATTGGTAAAGGTGGTACTAAAAAGGGGAGGTGGGAAAAGGAGTGGGTGGGTGGGGGAAAGAGGAATGGGAGCTGCTGGGTTTTGTTGCTGTTGTGGATGTTTGGGTGTATTTCTGTTGTTGTAGTGGAGGGTGCTTGTGCCGGGGATTGCAGAGGGCTGAGGTTGTGTACAGTTGGTATAGTAGGGTAGTCAGCAGGTGGTGAGTATGTAGGAGGGAGGGGTAGTGTGGTGACAGGTTGGGGGAGGATAGAAGGAAGAGGTGAAGATGGAGGAAAGAGTAGATGAGAAGGGGCAGATAGAGTAGTCAGGAGGAAGAACAATGGATTGTAGCACAGGAGAAGGAGGGAAAGTGACGAGGTAAGAATTAGGATAAGGGAATAGTAATGGTGAAGTTAATAACACAGGAATTTTTTAAAAAGGAAAATTTTAAAAAAGAAAGCAAAAGAGAGGGGGGAAAAAAGAAACACAATTAAAAACGGCAGGTTCAGGGACCACAGAAAGTTGTCTTTTGGTAAAAGTTCTGGACTTATTCCTTAGGTGTCCAATCCTAATATTGGCATACAAGCAGAAGCTCTTATGTGGTCTCAACACATGATTGGCTTGTGTATAGTATTTGGTCCTTCTGTCCACAAGATTAGTTGGAATTGTGAAGTGAGGTAAGACTGCCAGCTTATGCAGGGTGGTCAGAACTGTTGTCTTGACCAGGCAGCAGGTGCATTGCCCCTCAGCTACAGCTCTGTTTGGTCAGCTCCTCCCCAGCAAGGTGGGGCATTTCAGTTTGAATGCTGCCCTCTGTCCCAGAGATCAGCTCTGGGATCCACTGCCTGCCCTGCTTTGGGAGGTTGGCCTATCTCCCCAACCCTGCTCTCAGCCTTTGTGCTTTTCCTGATCTCTGCTGAGTGCTGGCAGCTCCTCTGGGGTGTTGGCTTGTCAACCTGTCCCCACTCTCAGCATTTGCTGGTTTACCCACGTTAGTTCACTGAGAGTTTGGCACTGAGAGTTCAGCTCCTTGCCCCACTCCTCATTCTCCAGGGCAGGTTCAGCCTTCCACCCCCACCTCCACTGTTGGTGTTAGATTATAGTTCGCTTTTTATGTTTTTCAGTTTTGCTGGGGGGGGGAGGTTCAGTCTGTCCAGGGCTGCGCTGGATTACTTTCCTGAGAGGTGGGTAGGGGAATCGCATGTGGTGTATGATGCTCACCTGTTCATTCTGCAGTTTCACACAAGCAGCTTTGGAGCCAGCTGGCAGGGAGAAATGGCTCCATTTTTTTTCAGTGTGGCATGGCTTTCCACAGGCTAGTTATCCAGGATGTTGTAGAGTTTGATTCTGATTGGTGCTGTTTTCTGCTTATTGGGAGAAAGAGAGAGAGAGAAGAAAGAAAAGAAAGCAAGAAAGAAAAGGAGAAAGAAAAGAAAGCACGAAAGCAAGGAAGCAAGAAACAAAGAAAGCAAGGAAGGAAGGAAGGAGAGAGAGAGAGAGAAGAAAGAAAGAAAGAAAGAAAGAAAGAAAGAAAGAAAGAAAGAAAGAAAGAAAGAAAGAAGAAAGGAAAGAATGGAAGGAAGGAAGGAAGGGAAAGGAAAGAAAGAGAGGGAGGGAGGGAAGGAAGGAAGGAAGAAAGAAAGAAAGAAAAGAAAGCAAGCAAGCAAGCAAGAAAGAAAGCAAGGAGGCAAGAAAGAAAGAAAGCAAGAAAGGAAGGAAGCAAGAAAGGAAGAAAGGAAGGAAGGAAGTAGAGAGAAAAAGAGAAAGAAAGAAAGAAAGAAAGAAAGAAAGAAAGAAAGAAGAAAGGAAAGAATGGAAGGAAGGAAGGGAAAGGAAAGAAAGAGAGAGAGAGAGGGAGGGAAGGAAGGAAGAAAGAAAGAAAGAAAGAAAGAAAGAAAGTAAAGAAAGGAAAGGAAGGAAGGAAGGAAAAAGAAAGAGAGAAAGAAGGAAGGAAGGAGGGTGGGAGGGAGGAAGGAAAGAAAGGAAGGAAGGAAGGAAGGAAGGAAAAAAAGAAGAAAGAAAGAAAGAAGGAAGGAAAAGAAAGGAAAGGAAGGAAGGAAGGAAAAGAAAGGAAGGAAGGAAGGAAAGAAAGAAAGAAAAGGAAGAAAGGGACAGGGGGCTTTTTTCCCCCCATGCTGAAAACACTTTTTTGTCTGTGCCATGTGGGATTTTCACAGCTGGTAGATGCAATTAAAGTCTTATTTAAGGGTCAGACTTTGAATTTTATCTGCACCTAATGTGCTGGCAGTTATTATTTTGGCTAGGAGCAATCAGAATTACCCAAGTGTAGCTCTGAAGTCTCTGGGAGGTTCCTGGTGTCACAGAGCTTAGGAATTCTGATTCTGTACCCTAGCCACCATTTTCTATCCCTGTCCTTCATTTTTAAGTCCATATTCATCATTCAAAGGGGTTTCATGTGATATTTCAGCTGTGAATATACTGTACTTTAGTCAGATTAATCTCCTTTATTGCTCCCTCTTACCTTTTCCCTTCTACCCCATATTATTCAACAGCTTTCAGTGTGTTTCATTATGCTGTCTTCCTACACAGATGTTTATTTTGATATTGTTGTCTATCATTCTCTTTTCTTCTCCCTCTTCCCCTGAGTCCCACTGAATAGTCCCACTATTACAAACATGTTCTATATATAAATGTATATGCAACAATATTTGGTTTTGTGTATACATTTATGTTTCCACAGATGAGAGAAAACATGATCTTTGTCATCCTGATCCTGGGTTACTTCAGTTCACTGGATGTCCTTCAGTTCCATCCATTTACCTGCAAACGACATAATTTAATTTTTCTTTATGGCTGACTAGTATTCCATTGTGTATATATAACACCTTTTCTTAATCCATTCATCAGTTGTAGGGCATCTGGGCTATTTCCATAGCTTGGATATTGTGAATAGTGCTGTATTAAATATGGGTGAGCAAGTGTTTCTTTTATATCCTGACTAATATTCCTTTGATTATATGCCCAGGAGTGGTGTCACTGGATCATATGGCAGTTCTATTTTTAGTTTTTAAAAAAGGAATCTCTATACTGCTTTCCATAGTGGTTGCACTAATTTATATCTCTATCAACAGTGTATAAGTGTTCCCCTTCCACATTCTTGCCAACAGTTGTTGTTTGTGTTCTTGAAGAGCCAGTCTAACTGGAGTGAGATGAAATCTTAATGTAGTTTTGATTTGTATTTTTTGTGGCCAGGGAAGTTGAGCACTTCTTCATATATTTATTGGCTATTTGAACCTCTTGAATTGTCTATGCAATTCATGTGACTATTTCTTCATCAGGTTGTTCAGTCTTTGGGAGTTTAGTTTTTTTAAGCTCCTTGTAGATTCTGGTTGTTAGTCCCTTATCAGATGAATAGCTAGCAAAGATTTTTTTTCTCCTATTCTGTAGGCTGTCACTTCAGTCCAGTGACTGTTTCTTTTGTTGTGCAGAAGCTTTTTAATTTGATGCTGTCCCACTTGTTAATCCTTTTTCTTAATTGCTGAGCTATTAAGGCTCTATTTAGGAAGTCATTGCTTATGCCTATATGTTCCAGAGCTTCCCCTATTCTTTTCTGCAGTACTTTCAACTTTCAGGTATTACATTAAGGTCTTTGACCCACTTTGAGATGATATTAGTACAAGGTGAAAGACAGGGATCTAGTTTCAGTCTTCTACATGTGGATATGCAGTTTTCTCAGCACCATTTGTTGAAGAGGCCATCTTTTCCCCAATGTCTGTTTTGGGCTCTTTTGTTAAAAGTCAGAGCTTGCCTGCTTTCTTAACCACTAACAGCTTTCCTTCAGCTCATCGCGTATCTAAAGGCATCATTGCCAGGCTATCTACATCTCTTCATCACTCACATGCCCCTAAGCCCCTGTAGTTGGGTCTGGGCCCCTGAGCTCTAAAAATCTCTGAAGCCATCAGCCAGGGGGTTGTCCTGTAGCCAAATACCTCTGGAGAGTAGGGGAAATAAGATGGCTCAGCTAAGCCAGAAAGAGAAAGAGGGAAGAACCAAGGGGAGGAAATGCTAAAATCCAGACACTTAAATCCAAAGGCAGCATGTGACGGGGAAAATGATATGGCAACCATAAGCCACAGCAATTTCAAACTCTAGCATCACAGAAAAAAGAAAAAGGAAAGAAAGAAAAAAAATGACCCCTGTAACCCTAGCTACTCAGGAGGCAGAGAATAGGAGGATCAAGATTCAAAGCCAGCACAGGCACGTAGTTCACATGACCCTATCTTGAAAATACCCAACACAAAAAGTGGCTAGTGGAGTGGATCAAGTGGCAGTCCCTGCCTAGCAAACATGAGTTCTAACCCCCAGTACAGGAAGGAAGGAAAGAAAAGGAAAGAAAGAGAGGTAAAGCTCTGGGCATAGTTCTGAAAAAGAAAAACCAGTGCTGGTGGAATTGCTAAAGTGGTAGATAGAGCACCTGCCTAGCAAGCAGGAGGCCCTTCAAATGGGCAGGGGGCAGAGGGAGAAGGAGAAAGGAACAGAAAAAAAGTCAGCTGAGTATGATGGTATAGGCTGTAATTCAAGCACTTAGGAGGTTGAAGTAGGAGTATCATGACTTTGAAGCTAGCTTGGGCTACATAGCAAGTTCAAGTCCAGCCTGGGCTACAAAGTGAAACTACATCTTGCCCCACTGCCCCAAATCATTAAAGCCCTCCTCCCCTCCACTCTGTTACCACCTTCCCAAGCTCCTTCCAATGTCTGGGTGTTTTTTCCCCCTTCTTATAAAATCAATGTGTCACATTTAGTAATCAAAACTTTTCATCCCCTATTCTCTCACTTAGACCTTCATCTGAAAGAGCTGTATGCAAGAGGAACTTTATTTTTTTTTTCTCCCATGCTGGAGATTGAACCCAGGGCTTCACACATGCTAAGCAAATGATCTACCACTGAGATACAGCCACAGCCCTTTTCTTATTTTATTTTGAAACAGGCTCTTGCTAAGTTGCCCAAGCTCACCTTCTGCCTCCATCTCCCAAGTAACTGGGATTATAAGCATGTACACCAGCAACAAAAGTATTTTCATAGAAAAATACTTTTATTTATATAACTTAACCAGAAAGACATGTCATGTTCAGGGGCTGGTTTCATTCTGACTTTCCAATGGCTTTTGAATGGGCTTGCCTAACCTCCTGACCCTTTATGGACTGATTATTTATCCAGTGAACAGCCTAGGAAAGATCAAGCTATGTTTAAGAACAGCTGGATTTAATAGTCATACTGACATTCTAAAGTGTATGATCCAGGAGAAAAACTCCATCTCCGCAACCCTGAAGGAATCAGGAAAGTCTTAAGTCAAGAACAGTGAAACATTCCAGAAAGGAGGCAAAAGTCCCATCCGGGCAGAGAGAACACAGGAGTGAGATGCCCTCCCTGGCCATCTGACACCTTGGTATGTTCATTGAATGGAATGATCTTATTCTAGCCTTTAATTTGGCATGAGTCTCTTAGCTTTTAATTCCCTCCTGCTGGCACTGAATCAGCCCATAGCAGACAGTACCAGGTTTCAGTTTAGAGTTCAGGTCCAGGGTTGGGGGTGTGGCTGAGTGGTAGAGCATTTGCCGAGCATGCACAAGGCATGGGGTTCTATCCTCTGCACCACCAAATTAAAGCAAAGTTCAGGTGCAGGGATTAGTACTGGACTTGTGAATTGGGCTTCCAAGAAAGTCAGAGGTTTTTATTTAAGATGCTGCAGGTCCAGACAGATAGCTTCCAAGTCCAAGTGTTATACAAGGTTTTCCTGAGCCTTTTTTTTTTACTTTGTCCATCTTAGAGTCAAAAGTGACTCTCAAAAATATACCTATTGGACACCTATGTTTGCAGCAGCACTATTAACAATAGACTAAGTGTCTAACATGGATAAAGAAAGTATGGCAGGGAGAATTCCAAGATGGCGGCTAGAGGGAGGAAGCAGAAAGCGACCCTCCTATAGTGAAACCTTGGAGAGACGCTGGAGACACACTTTGCAGGCATAATCACCGAGAAAAGGCATAACTTTGACTCCTCCACATCGCCAGCCGGCGCAGAGAACCTCCACTTCACGTTAAACGGAGAACCGAGGAGGCCCCCGGGGCCGCCAGTGGCCGGCGCCCATACGGCTTGGGAAGATGCGGACCAGGTGAGCTTCGTGGTACTGCGGTTCCCCACAGACAAGCCTGGGCCAGAGCAGCACAGCCCCCTGGACAGACTGACCTCCACCCGGGAAATAAAAAAGAGAAACTGAGTACTAAGCAATAAGAACAGTTAAGACACGCTGGAAAGAGGGTGGGGCGCCCTGAGCGCTGAAGATTGGGGGAAGGGAATCCTTCCCGGGACTGTAAATAAACGAGCCGGGCGGGCCGGAGAGCCTCTGGCGGGAGCGGGGCGCGCCCAGCAACCAGGAGCGGGGATGCTTGTGAGAGGAGGGAAGACCCACTTCCCACGTGAACTGTAAACAAACACGCAGGCCTGACAATGCGGGGCAGTGGCACCTTTCCCAGTGCTTGGAAAGGGGAAAGCCTGTAGCAGAGGCCCCCGGCACAGGGGAACTCTGAGCAAACAAAGCCTGTGGGACCAGGTGAGTGCTAGCTCACCCCAGAGATCTGCATAAATAACGCCACCAGTTACAGGCTGAGAGCAGCAGGCAGGCAAGCCACAGTTGCAGATACCACTCTCAGAACTGCCTCCAGACGCTTTTTTTTCTTTTTCTCCCTACCTTTGATGAGAGAACAACCGAATTACACCTGCAAGCCGAAAAACTTACTGAAACTGTATTACATTTGAACTGGGGACACTTGGTGGGGCTTTTTTTTTTTTTTCTTCTGTGTGTGTGTGAGTGTAGTTTTCTTCTACTTTATGCATCCCCTTTGATGAGACAACTACAGAACAACATCTGAGGCACCAACTCCAGGACTGGAGATTGAGACGGACATCCAAATTATTAAGACTGAAATTGCATTGTATATAAACTTGGAAGTTTTTTGGTTTTTTTTTTTAATTTTCTATTTTCCATTTTATTTTAATTCATTTTTATATATAGATATTACTTTCATATACTTATTTTTTATTTTTTTTATCTTTGATTTTCAATCCTCTCTCTGTCACTCTATTGTCTGTTCAGCTTACTGTCGATTAGTACACTAACACTCCCTGTTTATACCTTTGAAACTCTCTTGTCTGATACCTTGTTCTGCTTTCTCCCTCTTGTCTGTATATTTGTTTTCCCCTTTTCTTTAACTTCTTGCTTTCCATCTCAGCTCACTCTTCCGTTCTCAATATTACCATTGTTATTATTACAAGCTAGAAAATACTTAATTACACACAGTACAGGGACAGTAACAACACCAAGGACAATGACAGGAAGACAGAAAAAACAAGGAAACCAGTTTCCCCACAGCAAAAAATTAGTACAGGAACCAGAGGGGAATGAAGAGAACAGAAACTCAGAGCCAGACTCCAACAAAATGAAGATAAACTATGCCAAAGGACCCAATGAAGCCCACAAGAATAATTTAAAAGAAGATATACTACAAGTACTCAATGAGAATTTTATAGAGATGATACTGGATAGGGTCAACCAAAATGTACAGGAGACACTCAAGAAATTCCAAGACAATAAAAATAGAGAATTTGAAAAAGCAAAAGAAGAAATAAAGGAAACCAGAGAAGCACTGTATAAACACCAAAGTGAAAGAGAGAACACAATGAATAAATGGATAAATGAACTCAGGACAAAAATAGACAACAATAAAGAAGAAAACAGCCAGGATATGGAAAACCTCAGAAAAAAGAACGAAACAGAACTGCAAAACAAAACGGAAGGCCAATCCAGCAGAATAGAACAAACAGAAGACAGAATCTCAGAACTTGAAGATGAAATGGTAATTAAAGGAAAAACTGAAGAACTATTAATTAAACAACTCAAGACCTGTGAAAAGAAAATGCAAGAACTCACTGACTCCATCAAAAGACCAAACTTGAGAATCATGGGCATCGAAGAAGGAGAAGAGGTGCAAGCGAAGGGAATGCGTAATATATTCAACAAAATAATAACGGAAAATTTCCCAAATCTAGAGAAAGATATTCCCATACAAATGCAAGAGGCCTCCAGGACACCAAACAGACCAGATCAAAATAGAACTACTCCACGACATATCATCATTAAAACAACAAGTTCAGAAACTAAGGAAAGAATATTGAAGGCTGCAAGAGAGAAAAAACAAGTAACATACAAAGGTAAACCCATCAAAATCACAGCAGACTTCTCAACAGAAACATTAAAAGCAAGAAGAGCGTGGGATGAGATCTTCCGGGCACTGAATGAAAATAACTTCAACCCCAGGATACTCTACCCAGCAAAGCTATCATTCAAAATAGATGGAGCAATAAAAGTCTTCCATGATAAGCAGAAACTAAAACAATATGTGACCACAAAGCCACCATTACAAAAGATTCTGCAAGGGATCCTGCACACAGAAAGTGACACCCAACTTAACCATGAAAAGGCAGGCAGCACCAAACCACAGGATAAGAAAAAGCAAGACAGTAGAGAGTAACATCAAGTTAGGTACACACAATCAAACCTTCAAACAACTAAGATAACTAAATTGCAGGAATCACCACATACCTATCAGTACTAACACTTAATGTTAATGGACTTAATTCACGCATCAAAAGACACCGTTTGACAAAATGGATTAAAAAAGAAGATCCAACAATTTGTTGCTTACAGGAGACTCATCTCACCGACAGAAATAAGCATATGCTTAGGATGAAAGGCTGGAAGAAGATTTACCAAGCCAATGGCCCCCGAAAACAAGCAGGAGTAGCAATACTTATCTCTGACAAAGTAGACTTCAAACCTACATTGATCAAACGAGATAAAGAAGGACATTCCATACTAATAAAAGGGGAGATAAACCGAAAGGAAATAATAATCATCAATCTGTACGCACCCAATGTCAACGCACCCAATTTCATCAAACATACCCTGAAAGACATAAAAGCATATATAAACGCCAACACAGTGGTTGTGGGAGACTTTAACACTCCATTATCATCAATAGATAGGTCATCCAAACAAAAACTCAATAAAGAAATCCAAGATCTAAAATATGCAATAGATCAAGTGGACCTAGTAGATGTCTACAGAACATTTCATCCAACCTCTACACAATATACATTCTTCTCAGCAGCCCATGGAACCTTCTCCAAAATAGATCATATCTTAGAGCACAAAGCAAGCCTCAGCAAATATAAGAAAATAGAAATAATACCATGCATACTATCTGACCACAATGCAGTAAAAGTAGAACTCAACAACAAAAGTAAAGACAAAAAACATGCAAACAGCTGGAAACTAAATAACTCATTACTTAATGAAGAATGGATCATCGATGAAATAAAAGAGGAAATTAAAAAGTTCCTAGAAGTCAATGAAAATGAAAACACAACCTACCGGAACCTATGGGACACAGCTAAGGCAGTCTTGAGAGGAAAGTTTATAGCCATGAGTGCATATATTAAAAAGATTGAAAGATCCCAAATCAATGACCTAATGATACATCTCAAACTCCTAGAAAAACAAGAACAAGCAAATCCCAAAACAAATAGAAGGAGAGAAATAATAAAAATAAGAGCTGAAATCAACGAAATAGAAACCAAAAAAACCATACAAAGAATTAATGAAACAAAAAGTTGGTTCTTTGAAAAAATAAACAAGATCGATAGACCCCTGGCAAACCTGACTAAAATGAGGAGAGAAAAAACCCAAATTAGTAGAATCAGGAATGCAAAAGGGGAGATAACAACAAACACCATGGAAGTCCAGGAAATCATCAGAGACTACTTTGAGAACCTATATTCAAATAAATTTGAAAATCTAAAAGAAATGGACAGATTTCTAGATACATATGATCATCCAAAATGGAACCAAGAGGAAATTAATCACCTGAATAGACCTATAACACAAAATGAAATTGAAGCAGCAATCAAGAGTCTCCCCAAAAAGAAAAGTCCAGGACCTGATGGATTCTCTGCTGAATTCTATCAGACCTTTAAAGAAGAACTGATACCAACCCTCCTTAAACTGTTCCATGAAATAGAAAGGGAAGGAAAACTGCCAAACACATTTTATGAAGCCACTATTACACTTATCCCAAAACCAGGCAAAGACACCTCCAAAAAGGAGAACTATAGGCCAATCTCCTTAATGAACATTGATGCAAAAATCCTCAACAAAATAATGGCAAATTGAATTCAGCAACACATCAAAAAGATTATTCACCACGACCAGGTAGGCTTCATCCCAGGGATGCAGGGGTGGTTCAACATACGAAAATCAATAAACGTAATAAACCACATTAACAGAAGCAAAGACAAAAACCACTTGATCATCTCAATAGATGCAGAAAAAGCCTTTGATAAGATCCAACATCATTTCATTAAAAGCTCTAAGAACACTAGGAATAGAAGGAAAGTTCCTCAACACTATAAAAGCTATATATGACAAAACTACAGCCAGCATTATACTTAATGGAGAAAAACTGAAACCATTCCCTCTAAAATCAGGAACCAGACAAGGATACCCACTATCTCCACTCCTATTCAACATAGTACTGGAATTCCTAGCCAGAGCAATTAGGCAAGAAGAAGGAATAAAAGCAATACAAATAGGTAAAGAAACTGTCAAAATATCCCTATTTGCAGACGACATGATCCTATACCTTAAAGACCCAAAAAACTCTACTCAGAAGCTTCTAGACATCATCAATAGCTATAGCAAGGTAGCAGGATATAAAATCAACATAGAAAAATCATTAGCATTTCTATACACTAACAATGAGCAAACGGAAAAAGAATGTATGAAAACAATTCCATTTACAACAGCCTCAAAAAAAATCAAATACCTAGGTGTAAACCTAACAAAAGATGTGAAAGACCTCTACAAGGAAAACTATACACTTCTGAAGAAAGAGATTGAGGAAGACTATAGAAAGTGGAGAGATCTCCCGTGCTCATGGATTGGTAGAATCAACATAGCAAAAATGTCGCTACTCCCCAAAGTAATCTACATGTTTAATGCAATTCCCATGAAAATTCCAATGACATTCATTAAAGAGATTGAAAAATCTACTGTGAAATTTATATGGAAACACAAGAGGCCACGAATAGCCAAGGCAATACTCAGTCAAAAGAACAATGCAGGAGGTATCACAATACCTGACTTCAAACTATATTACAAAGCAATAACAATAAAAACAGCATGGTACTGGCACAAAAACAGACATGAAGACCAGTGGAACAGAATAGAGGATCCAGATATGAAGCCACACAACTATGAGCAACTTATCTTTGACAAAGGAGCTAAAAATATACGATGGAGAAATAGCAGCCTCTTCAACAAAAACTGCTGGGAAACCTGGTTAGCAGTCTGCAAAAAACTGAAACTAGATCCATGTATATCACCCTATACCAAGATGAACTCAAAATGGATCAAGGATCTTAATATCAGACCCCAAACTCTTAAGTTGATACAAGAAAGAATAGGAAATACTCTGGAGTTAGTAGGTATAGGTAAGAACTTTCTCAATGAAACCCCAGCAGCAGAGCAACTAAGAGATAGCATGGATAAATGGGACCTCATAAAACTAAAAAGCTTCTGTTCATCAAAAGAAATGGTCTCTAAACTGAAGAGAACACCCACAGAGTGGGAGAAAATATTTGCCAATTATACATCAGACAAAGGACTGATAACCAGAATATACAGGGAACTTAAAAAACTAAATTCTCCCAAAACTAATGAACCAATAAAGAAATGGGCATGTGAACTAAACAGAACTTTCTCAAAAGAAGAAATTCAAATGGCCAGAAAACACATGAAAAAATGCTCACCATCTCTAGCAATAAAGGAAATGCAAATTAAAACCACACTAAGATTCCACCACACCCCTGTTAGAATAGCCATCATCAGCAACACCACCAACAACAGGTGTTGGCGAGGATGCGGGGAAAAAGGAACCCTCTTACACTGTTGGTGGGAATGTAGACTAGTACAACCACTCTGGAAAAAAATTTGGAGGCTACTTAAAAAGCTGGACATCGATCTACCATTTGATCCAGCAATACCACTCTTGGGGATATACCCAAAAGACTGTTACTCCAGAGGCACCTGCACATCCATGTTTATTGCGGCACTATTCACAATAGCCAAGTTATGGAAACAGCCAAGATGCCCCACCACTGACGAATGGATTAAGAAAATGTGGTATCTATACACAATGGAATTTTATGCAGCCATGAAGAAGAACGAAATGTTATCATTTCCTGGTAAATGGACGGAATTGGAGAACATCATTCTGAGTGAGGTTAGCCTGGTTCAAAAGACCAAAAATCGTATGTTCTCCCTCATATGTGGACATTAGATCAAGGGCAAACACAACAAGGGGATTGGACTATGAGCACATGATAAAAGCGAGAGCGCACAAGGGAGGGGTGAGGATAGGTAAGACACCTAAAAAACTAGCTAGCATTTGTTGCCCTTAATGCAGAGAAACTAAAGCAGACACCTTAAAGCAACGGAGGCCAATAGGAAAAGGGGACCAGGAACTAGAGAAAAGGTTAGATCAAGAAGAATTAACCTAGAAGGTAACACCCACGCACAGGAAATCAATGTGAGTCAATGCCCTGTATAGCTATCCTTATCTCAACCAGCAAAACCCCTTGTTCCTTCCTATTATTGCTTATACTCTCTCTACAACAAAATTAGAGATAAGGGCAAAATAGTTTCTGCTGGGTATTGAGGGCGGGGGAGCGGGAGTGGGTGGAGTGGGTGGTAAGGGAGGGGGTGGGGGCAGGGGGGAGAAATGAACCAAGCCTTGTATGCACATATGAATAATAAAAGAAAAATGAAAAAAAAAAGAAAGTATGGCATATATACACTCAGCTGTAAAGAAAAATGAAATTATGTTATTTGAGCGAAAATAGATTGGAGTAGGAGATCCATGCTGAGTGAGTTCAACTAAGCTCAAAAAGTCAAATATCACATAAAACATGCTCATATGTGGAATCTAGACCTAAAATGATGATGATGATGGTGGTGGTGGTGGTGGTGGGACTTGAATGTAAAGGAGGACTGTTTGGGAAGATTAGCAGGAGGGGAGGGAGACAGGAGAGGGTACTGGAGGGATGAAGAAGATCGAAGTATAGCACATATATGTATATGAAGTATAGTACATATATGTATATGAAGTATAGCACATATATGTATATGAAGTATAGTACATATATGTATATGAAGTATAGCACATATATGTATATGAAGATGGCATAATGAAACCCACTATTGAAAGAGCAAAGGGGGAAAAGTTAAGGGAATATCATAGAGGGGATGAACTTGTTCAAAGCATACTGTATGCCTCTGTGTGCTAATAAAAAATAGCTTAAAAATGCTCATTGGGCTGAAAAATTACCGGTTTCAAAGGGCCAAACATTTGATTGTGCAAGAGCTCTTTAACCAACCATGGACTTACTTTTTAAATCCCTAAAGTATATCTCCACTTAGAGATGGTCTCTGTTTTCCATGTCATCTTTTTTTCCAGACTTGTTTTGGTTTCACTACTCAAAGAATTTAAATTTTAACATGTCCATCCCCCAAAGCTAGGAAGTTGTTGTCCTCTAACACTTTTTCTTTACAACTCTCACTAATTGAGATATCCCTCTAGCAGTTCTGGAATGAAAGCACACGACATTTTATAATTCTACCATAAATCCAGTTGTAATAGTCACAAGGTATAAAAACTTAATAAAAAAAATTCTTCCTTTTTCTTTCTCATTGCAAATTTGCTCAAAATCTTAGCAGTAAATCCAGCATTTTCTGAGTTAATATCACAGGACCCATGGAAGAAGTTCCAGGTTGGAATTTGAGGGGCAAAGGAGACCTGGAAGTGGTGCTGGGGTAGCTACTGCAAAAAAAGGTTACTGCTAGGTTGAAGAACAACTGGAGTACTTTTCTCCTCCTTTTTGTGTCATTTCTGGTTTATCTAAAATTTTGTATCATCCCTGTGAACTGCTTTATGTTTCTGCTCATCTCACTTGTAGGAATGAGCAGCACAAATTTTTAACATTTTTGGCACATCCAATGCTTACCTTTGAGAATCTCAGAAAAGAACAAAACCCAAAGGCATCACCTTAGCTGTATTTTCCCCCCATTACTGTGGCCAGTGTGGCCCATGTCAGCAAGCCCAAAGTCAGATCTGTCATTTTCAAATTGCCCAGGTAATAGTTACCTCTCACAACAGAAAGCGCTTGATTCCATTGTTGACTCTACAGCCACCCATGTACCAAAAGTTTTTTGTAACCTGCCCCTTCACCATCCCCTTTCCCAACAAATGCACCCATAATATTTCAATAAGCAGAGTTATTTAAGCAAATCCCATTCTGACACCAACTCTGTTTGAGGTCTCTGAGCCACCTCTGGGTTTAGTGATTCATTGAGAAGACTCATAGGTCTCGGCATATAGCAACATTTGCAGCTATAATATGAATCACATAACAGTGAAAGTGTAAGGGGACAAATGTGACAGGAGATAAAATGGCAAAAATGTCCCTAGGAACAAATGACAGAAATAATTCTGGGGTTGTAAAGGGACATATGGCAGAAGTTACTTTGTTTTAGATAAAGGAGACAGAAAGACATACTTAAAAGCAAAACATTTAGGAAGACTGAGAAACCAGCTTCGCACACAGTTACAGAGACACAGCTGTTTTTCTTCTTAGATAAGAGAAACAAGACAAACATTCCTATAGGCAGACATCTAAGGGGATAAAATACAGACCCCGAAAAGTAGAATAACACAGCAAACTTTCCCAAGATAAACAAAAGAGGGGTCTCACCAGAATAATGAGTGATAGTCATAAAATGTAGGTGAGAAGCTTCAGGGACAGGATAGACTGAGGAGACCCCATTGGAATGTCCAGTCTGATAAGGATGGGGGGGCCATTCGATGATTGAGCTTGACCAAAGGTCAATTAGCAATTAGACAGTCAACTATAGCCACAGTGTTGAAGGTAGAGTTGGAAGGGCTGACTAAATTGGGCTCAATATAATCTCATGAACTTCAGTCATCTTTTGGCTTAGCTCTTTCACCTAAGCCCCACCTGTTAGGGTGCTTTGCTATCCTTTCAATAAACTTTGTGCTTGCTTTACTCTTAACTCCTGGTCTATGGCATGAACTTGCTTTAACTCTGCTTGTCCAGTGCTTTCAATCATCGACTGTGCCAGGACGCAAACTTAAGGAACAATCCAGTCTGGTATCATAATGACATAAAGGGAAACCAGCAAAGAGAAGACAAAGTTCACAGGGAACCAGGCACAGGCTTCCAGAGTCCTCTCCCAGGGGACACATAGGATGTGCTTGAGCAGCAAGTAGGAACAATCAGATAACGACGTGAAATGTTGACAACCACTGGAGTTCCTTAGAGCTTAAGCGTCCAGAGATTTCACTGGGAGCTAATCACATATTCCTTCTTGCCTGGCATGTGACCGAATTCCAGATTCCCAGAAGGAAAGCAGGTTTTCAATATAAACCATATTGTTTGTACAACCAGTTTAGGTGCAGTGAGATACTCTTATCATTTAATGGGGACCCTCCTAAAATCTAAATTCTCAATCACCTACTGAGAGCCAAACTTGTAAGAAGACTTTCAAAGGGCAGGGGTCAAGTCTGACACATTAGCTCTTTTTTACACAGTCTATTTTCTAGATTAATTAAAATTTTGTCTTAATAACAGATGGTCATTGTAGTTAAACTAGGAAATACAGAGAAGCAGAAAAAAAGTGAAGTTGAATCCCCTGAAATCCTAACTTCTGGGACACAACAGAACATACAGAAGTCTTCTGATCACAGATGCACCAGCAGCCTTAACATTTTGTGATGAAGCCAGCCAGGAGAAATGGTGAGCCGTCAGATCCTGCATTTTAGAGGAGCATTTTAATTCTTGTTTTTCTATTCTTCTTTCTGCACAGCCAAGGAAATGGGCTAAGCTCTGCCCTTGGGGAATGCAGCTGGGAAACATGAAGTTCCCCAGGACCCAGTGGTGTCTGCTCAATTGTGGGCCTCCCTGCAGGTTGCATTGCCCTCCCTGTGGGCAGGCAGCCCATGGAACTCAGCTGTATCTGTCTGTCCAAAGCATGCTTTCCCCATGGCTTGAGGTTCATGGAGAACGGGTAGGCTGCCATAAAACTGCAGCACCCTTTTCTCCTCCCCTTCCCAGTCCCTTCCCCACTCTGCCATTCATGCAGCAGTACACACAGAGGCAGCCTCTAGGCTTGCTCTGCCAAAAAATGTGCTGTGCAGAGAGCGCTTGTCAGGGTTTCTAACCCCTGGGCCCAGGCAGCCATAGGGCAGGCCTCAGCCATGGTGGCCATTTCCCCAGCCATTTGGGCTGGATTCCTCTAAACTGTCCCGTGTTATTGGCCACCAGGTGGGATCCTGGAGGTCAAGTGAGAGGGCATGCCCCACCTGACTGGTCTCAGGACTTAAACCGCCTTCAGAGGTGCTGCTGGAAAATGGCCATGTAGGTTTGCCTCAGTTCTTGCCTCTGGCTGGAGAAGATTCAGAGAAAGTGAACAGTAAAGTTTTTTGGGAAGGGAGTATGCTTTCAGCAGATTGAAAGCTGGTTGTCGCTAAACTTAGAACAATGGGGTCAAGTTTTCAGGTTAAAATATTTACTAAGAAACTCTTGGGTAGAAAGTGAATTAGGCTTTAGAGTAGTGGCTAACTTTAGAACATCCTGTCATGGCCTCTGGGCTCTGGCTATCTGATCTTAAAAAGATATTAGTAGAGTTAAAAAGTTAAATTGAAATGATTTCTTCCTGTCTTCCTCTCATGGCCACCACTTATGCTTGTCTGCTATAATTGTCTGTGACCTATTAGAGGGACCAGGAACGTGCACCTGTGTCCCCTGAGTCACTGGCCCACCACCAGCAGTAGTGGCAGCAGCAGCAGTGGTGCCCACGTTCTCACAAGAGCCTGCCGCCTCTGTCAGGGGCCACACAGCCTAGTAGGCCCCAGGGAGAGTACAGACAACACCATGCCCCAGGTCCACCATAAGCAGCTGGCACCCTTCAAGGATGGGATTAATGATAGTTTCTAAGTCTCCTTTCTTTAAGGAAACTAACAAGGACTTGTCTGCCTATCTTAGACACAGATTCTAAATTCCATTCAAAGCTAAAATCTAAATTAACATATATATGACATCTGTGTAGCTGTGATGTTAATTGTTACTGTTGTTAAATGTTAAATGTACTGAAATTCTCTTAAGTATGCTTTCTAAAGGTAAAAACAGTGCCATTTAGTTAAATATTGGACACTGGCCACACATAAAGTGTATCTGTAATAAAAAAAATTGTAAAATTCATTTACTCTAAATGAAAAATTAAAAGGGGGAATTTATTCTATTAATAAGATGTTATTTTTACACTAGAATATGAGTTTTTAATATACTTGAGATAAGGAGAACTTAATGGTACTAATTAATGCTACCAATCATAATTATTACCCTAAAATGTGATATACAGTAAAAATTGTTTTGTCAAATTGCTAAACATTTTAAAACATTCTAACAATGACTGTTCTGAGTTCTTGTCGTCTACAGTTTGGATCCTTTTCTAAGACATTTACAATCAGCCTCCCAGAAAACATTTCTAACAAGTATCTATTTCTCAGTTGTCTACTTAAATATTTGCCATCATTGGTTTTGTTTTGTATTTTCCTTACAAAACTTTAACTGTTCTCTTGGTATTTTGCAAAGTACAGCATAAATAACATGTTTTTAAAAAATGCCCCATTGCCTACAGAGAAAAAATTAGTCTTACTTTCAGCCAAGAGGTTAAAAAGAATGGGTTCTTAGGTGTGGGTATTTTAAATAGGCAATTTAATTAGAAATTTTATTCTTAGCATTTAAATCTATTCCATCATGATACTTCAATTATTAATTTATTATTATTATTATTATTGTTATTGTTCTATTGGGTTTTTTTTTTTGCAAGGGGCAACATTAACTCTAATGCAGGAGATTAATAAAACTTTGTTCTCTATAGCTCAATGAATAGTATATCAGATTCTAAACTTGCTTAAGTCCTTTCCAAACTGTGGATCTGTAAATGACTGGGTTCTATAGGATTTGGATTCCTGACTTTCTTTCCTCTTCTTTTTTTTTTTTTTTTTTTGTGGTACTGGGGTTTGAACTCAGGGCTTACACCTTGAGCCACTCCACAAGTCCTTTTTTGTGAAGGGTTTTTCTAGATAGGTGTTGCAGAACTGTGGCAACCCAGGTGGGACACTTCCTCAGGATCTAAGGTCAGTACTAAAAGTGCCTAACCAGAGGGAGTTTACCTGGGGGGATAAGCCTCTGGCACCCCTATGGATTCTCTCACTGGGGGAGAACCCCTGGCAGTGAACTTCTCAAAGGCAGAACTCCCTGTGTGCTTTCCCTACACTTTCACCTCCTCTTTTCACTGTCATAGGAATTTTCCCCAGCCAGCAGTTGTTTTCTCTTGGGCCAAGCTCATGAAGGCTCATCAGCAAACTCTGACACATCCCTCTTTGGAGTGCACCACGTCAAGCCTGCTGGGGGATTATACGAGACTGCCTGTTGCTACGCGAGTGGCCAAGAGAGATAACTTAAAGTCGGACCTCTCCCTCTATGACAGGCCGGCTCTTCTGTCCCCATCAGAAATAGTGGCCATACTTTTACTCATACGCTCCCTCCCCCATCCCACAGACTTGCTTGTCTCTGTCCGCCTTCCCCTCCCTGTGCTTACTGGGACCCTGGCCTCCCATGGGGAACTTGTACCATAGTCTCTTAGGATTTTCTTGAATTACTCCACACCTAGTTTGTCATGTCCCTTGGTTCTGAGTTGGCTGCTGGGCACCAGCCAAGGCAAGGGCACCATGGGGGACTGCAGCCCAGGGGTGGACCAGCAGGGGTGAGGACCAATAAGGACCTCATGCCCCACATGCATGCCCAAACCCCACTCCCCTGGCACAGCCCCCACCACAGCTGAGGCAATCCATGGAAAGACCCTAGCTGGCTTCGAGTCACCGCCACTGCCTCCAGCCATGCAGCAGTGACCACAACCCACCACCACTCCCCCAAAAAGAGGTAAAAGTGGACATGAACACATGCATGGGAGGAGGCACAGTGGGCCACAGAGGCGGACCTGGCGGGAGTGAGGACTGATGTGGGCCTCCATGCCACACATGTGCTCTAACTCCACCCTCCCATGAGGGCAGGAGGGAAGCACTGGCTTGGGGATGCCGTCCTGCCCCGTTGGACTCCCTGGGCACAGCAGTGCTGCCTGCTGTAGCTAAAGCAGTCCATGGGAAAGGCCCAGATCGCATCCAGAGTTCCTGCCACCACCATAAGCTGCACTGCAACCAACCGTGACCCACTGCTACTCCCCCAAAAAGGGATAAGGGGTAAAACAAGCAAATGCAAGTGCACACATCAGAGGCGGAGTGGTGGGTCAAAGCATGGGCCTGGGCAGAGGGGGTCCCTTGTCCTGGGCAGGGGAAGGCAGCGGTGCCTCACCCAGCCACTGCATGTGCCCAGCCTCACTTCATGCTCAAGCTGACTGACCCAGCCCTTAGAGCTTGGTCACAACCCCCAAAAAGTGCTAATATAATCTTCTGGGAACAGCCAAATAAATGGACATTGCCATGGTCTCCAGACCTCTCATTTTAAACTTCCTACACTTTCAGCCTCAGCATAAAAATAATTCCTTCAAATATTGACACTAGTCATCCCTTTGTGGCACTATGATTGCCCTAGGATTCCCTCTGAGTACCTTCTCTAACTCTACAGGCACTTCTCCAGGGGACTCATCCCTTTTTTAAAGAGGTACACTTCCATTTGACTGCCTGCTTTTGGTAAAATAAGGCTAAAAGGCAGGATCCTAGAGGTTTTCACTGCATTGGTAGGGTGGTCCAGTCCAACTAGTCACTACATTTCCTTTGGTCCTGGCCACAGACAGCAGAAGGAAATCACGAGACAGGGACACCTGTTCTCATCAGGTCAACCCCCAGTTGGGATGCTGACAAAAGGGGAGTTGGACAAGTTTTTCTAGATGGGACCTGCCTCCTCCAGTCTTCTGGTCTCATGCCCAAGCATCTCCACTGGCCTGTCTACTGAAATGTTGGCAGGAACTAGACCCTAATAATCTCAAAAAGCAAAACAAAAAAACCCCCAAAACACTCTAATCTTTCTTTGTATGGAGGCCTGGCCCCAATATCCCTTTGGTGACAGAGAGAAGTGGCCTTCAGAGGGCTCCTTAAATTATAATACCATATTCCAATTAGAGCTTTTCTATAAAAGGGAGGAAAAGTGGACTGAGGTCTCCTATATACAGCTTTTCTTTTATCTCTGGGATCACCCAGAATGACTCCATAATTGCTACCTAGATACTTAAACACTGGCTGTTCTTTGTAAGTCACAGAATAAACATGGGGAAGAAGGACTAGAAAAGACCCTTACCAGCGCCCCTGTCCCTACTGTTCCCTCTACTGCTCCACCCTTTGCCTTGCTCTCTGAGCCATCCCAGTATTTGGAACCTCCTAATAAATGTTTTCCCCTTCAACAGGCAATAGTAGGAAAAGGGTGAGTCTATGTCCCCTTCCAGTTATCAGATCTAAGGGAGACTAAAAATGATCTGGGTGGCTACACTGATGCCCCAGACCAATATATCCAGGACTTTATTTCATGATCCACACCTTTGAATTGGCATGGAAGGATATCATGCTTCTCCTGGGCCAGACTCTTTCCTCATTAGAAAAGCAATGGGTACTGGTTCAGGCCACTCAGTTGGAGATGATTTCCATCTACAATGAATCAAAATACCCGTGGCACCTGGAAATGAGGGAATAAATATGCCCATGCCCCTGGGGTCACAGGCAGTCCCCTTGGCAGATCCACATTGGGATCAAATTGATGAGGGGGATGAATGGCATAGACGCCACTTCATCCATCTTATAGTGGAAGGGCTAAAAAGGGCCAAAGTTAAACCTCTAAACTATTCCCAGGTGACTGTAGTACAACAAGGCTATGATGAAAACCCCCTTACTTTTCTACAGTGTCTTAAGAATGCTATCAGAAAGCATACTGCAGTGGACCAAGAGTCACAGGTGGGATAGGTTCTCCTTAAAGATAAATTTCTAGCTCAGTCAGCCCCAGATAGTCTTAAAAAACTCCAAAAGTCTGTGGCTAAAGGGGAAAAGTCATTAGAACAACTAATGCAACTAGCCACGTCTGTATACTATAACCAGGACCTCACTAAAAAGAGAAAAAAGGATAAAAAAAAAACCCACCATGACCTAATCACAGCTCTCAGGGAGTGCCCCACCTGACAGTGCCCTACATCCTGAGCTTGCTACCATTGTGGACAGGAGGGGCACTTCACAGGGAATGCCTGAAAGGGGGACAGCTTGGGAGACAACCTGGCCTCCAGTGGGAACTTGCCCCCTCTACAAAGGTAACCACTGGAGATCTAAGTGCCCCCATCCCCAGATGAAATACAGCATACCACCTCCTCTGATTGATGGGTCCCAGGTTCTCCTGTCCAGGCTCCACTTCTTAACATCAACATTGAGGAGCCTCGGGTAACCATATTAGAAAAGTGAAAGGTCATCTTCTTCCTTGACAGTGGAGCCTGTTTCCCTGTCTTACCATTCTTTCCTGGTCCCAGTCCAATGACAAGGTTATCATTCAGGACATATCTGGCCAGCCCCTAGAGTGCTATTTTACTTGGCCTCTGGCCTGCTCTTGGGGAGACCTCCACTTCTGTCATTCTTTTCTCAAAGTCCCTGAGACTCCAGTGCCCCTGCTGGGATGAGATTTACTATCTCAACTAAAGGCTCAAATTCTACTCCCCCTGGGGGAGTATCTCTGTTGCACCCTTCTTCAGGAACAAGTAGATCCCATGGTGTAGACTGATAGAATGACTGTAGGGCAAACAAAAATGGCCCTCCTGATTCAAATAAGACTTAAAGATCCCTCATATTTTCCACGTCAAAAGCAGTATCCCCTAAAGCCTGAGGGACAATGATGCCTCTTACCCATCATAAATTCCTTTTAAAAAAAACCCAAAAAAACAAAGGCTACTAATCAATTACTCCAGCCCCTACAATTCTCCTATTCTTGCCATCTGAAAAGGACCAGATAAATGGAGACTTGTTCAAGACCTCTGGCTCATTAATGAAGCAGTCATTCCCCTCCACCTAATTGTTCCCAATCCTTATACTCTGTTGGCTCAAATACCCTTAAAAGCCCAATATTACTCTGTACTAGATTTAAAGGACACTTTCTTTTACATTCCTCTACATACTGACAGTCAGCCTCTGTTTGCCTTTAAAGATCCCACTAATCCCTTACAACAGCAACCTAGCCACTTCATGGTCCTTCTGAAACAGCATATGGAGCTGGATTCCTTGGGCACTATCTCTGACTGGCCCCCTTTTTATGCTCCTTCTAATATTCCTATTTGGACCTTGTATAATAAATGCTGTCTCCAGATTCATGTCTCAACAGGTCCAATGGATCACATTCCAGCTCTTAGTCAAGGAATACTCACCTCTGCCCTTGCATGAGCCTTCCATCCAGTTCTATCGGGGGCCTCTGGAGACTACACAGGTCAACCCCTGAGACAAGTACCACCACACTTACCCCTATCTCCCCATTGTCAGCAAGAAGCAGCTGGAAGAGTCATCTCCCATCTCCCCAACAGCAGTTGGGTACTCGTCTCAGAGGGGGGAATTGTTGGGTGTGGGAACCTAAAGAACAGATGGGTAAGTCAGTATCCCATCCCCCCCAGAGAGCACTATGAGCCCTGCACCCTGAGAGGAAGTTACATGGTCTCATAAATCTGCCACAGGACTGATAAACAGAAGGCTCTCAAGGTTGTTACCCCGCAATAAGGGGCAAACAGACCAGCTCATGGAAGAGAGCCCACACATGTGAATCCATAGCCAATGGAAAAAAACCCTCCTAACCCTTACCCTAACCCAGAGTTAAAGCATACATAAAAAGCCCCAGCCTTCACCTCAGTGGGGAGCCACCAGTTTCTGGGCTCTGCTGCACTGCTCCAGCTGCAGCCTTTTCTTTCTCTAGTAAATCTACCTGGGTGTGCACAATATGGGTCTCATGAGCTTATTCCTAAACCCAGCAAAGGCAAGAAACCCACATCCCATTAAAGAACTATTTGCCCAAGCTGTCTTCGAACTGTGATCCTCCTGATCTCAGCCTCCTGATTAGCTAGGATTACAGGCGTGAGCCACCAGTGCCTGGCTGGATTCCTGACTTTCTAGGTAATAACAAAGTCCCTTTATGAGACAACCCAGGATCTGATTATAAATACCTGGAGTAAACTGACAAAACCCTAAAAGCCTCTTAAACTTGAAGATTTACTGGCATTTGCCCTAGCCCTAGTAATCCTAAATTTAGATGAGCTTTTAAAACTAAAAGACAGGAAACTATATTCAAAGAGGAAAAAGTTCTGCAGTCTATGACTAATTCTCCAAAACTATCAAATGATGTCACATCCAAGGAGACAAACAAAACTTTTTTTTTATTATTCATATGTGCATACAATGCTTGGGTCATTTCTCCCCCCTTCCCCCACCCCAAAACAAAACTTTTTAAATCCCACCTTAGTTTTGTTCAATTATTTGATCTTTTCATTAGGATGACTAACTCATATTGACACCTGTCTCTCAGGGGGAGATGTCTTTTATTCCTATAACAGATTGCTGTTTTGAGCCTGTGTGTTGCATGTAACATGTCTTTGCTTTCCATTTGAGAAATCCTTTGGAGAGACCATGTGGTCACAGGAAGTGCTGCCACCATGATAAAGCCACCACATGTCCAGCACCATTTTGCCACTCCTTAGGGATAGGAAACTCATGGGTGATGCCATCTTGCCATTGTGTAGGAAAATTGTAACTAACTTGTGGTTAAAATTCTGTAATATAGTTTATATACATGTTGTTTTTAGTGCATTAATCTGTTAAAGATTGGACAAAGAATAGGGTATTTGTGTTAAACTTCTGTTATAAACTACTTAGAAATCTAGCTGACAAACGTACTAAAGATAATGACAAAGAAATGATTTATTTAAGAGAGCAGTCTGAAGTAATGTGATTATCTTGTTTGTCATTCTGTGTATTTTCTGTGTGTCTTTGTCTCCTACCAGTTGTGGTCACTGAATTTTTACTTTTGAGTACATGCGTGGTTATATTTATTTTTTGGCATGCGTAGGTTAAAATGTTTGTGTGTGCGTTTTGATGCCTTTAACATGAGTCTTACACTACTTTTATACAGTTAATGTGTAAAACTGTTGTTTAAAACAATGGTTCAAATTGCAACCAGTCCTAACTGTCCTCTGTCTTAGGACTAAAAATTTACGAACAATAATCTGTTTCATTCTATTGTGAGTATAATTTACATTTAACTCTTTTATAATTAGATTTATTGATCCATGTGTTCTTATAGATTGCTATTATAAAAAGATAGTTTAATTTACTTTTCTTCCTGAGTCTTTTAAGGAATAAGGTTGCTAAGAGTTTTATTAAAAACAGTGTTGTCTAAATTCAGGTTTTTTACAAAGGCTCTTTCAAGATACAAATTAAGGTCTTAAAGCTTGGCTATAGTTTAAAGTTTGCCTGGAGAGTTTTCTGAGGTCACAATGTATACTTAAAAACGGGTTTCTGTATAATCAAAATAACTGTCAGGGACTTTTGGTGCTATAGGGTGATACAAAATTTTACCAAAACCAAACCAAAGTTCACCCTCTAGATGGGATGATAAAACCTTAAGTTTATTGGGATCTACTAAAAGGTGATTAATCCTAGAATACTAAATTATGTGTGTCATTAACTCTCAATGGCTGTGAGCCTGTTATTCTTGGGCTCTAGGGGCTGCATGAAGGTCAACAACAACCCTGCTGTGTGTCCCTAGCCATTCTGTTATTTAACATCAGCAGCCTAGGATGTGATTTCTTATCAATATCCAAGTCATGATTCTCTGTCATTTGGTTTCCTAACTTTATGCTTACTCCCTTATCTCTGTTTCTGTAACTAATCATTTGAGACATTAATCTTGTCAGTTTATTATTATCTTTTTAGAAAATGTACTCATTCCCCCATTCTTCTCAGTTTACAAGCAGACTACCTCACGGCCTGATGTGAAAACTGACCATGGGTGTGGGTTTGTATCAGCCAAGCTTTATGCAATTTGGATTTGGTAGTTAATTCTGTACTGGTTACAAGAGTTCACATTAAGATTGTCTTCCTTTATATTGTTATGTTTTCATTTTACGTGTTGTTTTTGGTATCAGCCTCTTTGCCCAGTGTATGATAGTTCTGATGTTTTATTGTTTATTGGTAAACATATCTTAAAAGTTAAAAAAAACACTCATCAAACTCAATGAGTAAGTTCTCTACATAGCCATTTAAAATTATTTACTATTCTTTGCACCCTGCCTAAATTCGTCTCTTTCCAGATGCAAAATCCCTGAGTTTTTGACTAACTAGGACAAAAACTAGGAATGATCAACAGTTCTTTCAAGTGAGAAATACTTTTCTTTCTTTCTTGCTCAAATTAAGCTTATAATTGTTGAAATCTTTTTTATTTCTTTTTTCTCTGCAACCATTCTCTATTTCTTTTCTTTAAATTCGTTTATTTACATGTGCATACATTGTTTGGGTCATTTCTCCCCCTCACCTCCCACTCCCACCCTCTCCCTCCAACCCCGCTTCCATGCAGAACCTGTTCTGCCCTTATCTCTAATTTTGTTATATATATGTATATATATATATATGTGTGTGTGTATGCGTGTGTGTATATACATATATACATATACATATATATATAATATTTTCTTCTATACCTACATGCCCTTCTTTCTACCTTCCCACTCCCCTCCCTTGCCAAGGCTCATTCTATATATTACTCAATTTTCTATTCATATACCTTCCAACCAGTGTTAAGCTCCCAACTCCAACCCCCCAGAAACCACAGTTTTGCTCTCATATAACCTTACTGGGGAGAGAGATAAGATTTCCAGTTGTTCCTTAATCATTCAATACCTTGTTTATTGCTGAACTGTTAACCTCGTTACTGCAATAGTTTCTCTACTTATGTGAGGAAATAAAAGATAAAGTTAGACCAACAGATGTGCAAATCACAGTGTAGATACCTAAATATGAAAAACCAAGGCAATATCTCCCATTCAAAACCCCACAACAACTCAATACCTTAATCCAAAGGTAATGAATTGGCCAAGATGTCTGAGTGAGAATTCAGAAGCCTATTGTTAAAAATGGTCAGTGACCTCAAAGAGGATTCAAATAAACAGAAAAATGAAGTTAGGAAATCCATCCAGACTTCCTAGACAAGAAAGCCAACAACAAGGAAGAGATATTTTGTGAAGAAGTGGAAGTAAAAAAAATAAACCAAGTAGAAATGTTAGAAATGGAAACCCCAACAAATCAAATTACAAAAGCACAGTGGATAATTTTATCAGTGGTCAAGATCAGAGAGAAAAAGAATATCAGAAATGGATGACAAGATTGAGGAGATACTACATGCAGACAACCACAAAGAAAAGAATGAATGCATATTAATTTTATATTCTTATGAAAGAAATGAATACATATGACTATAATATACAGTAACTGTGGGACATAATCAAAAATTCAAATCTAAGAATCAATGGGGTGGAAAAAAAGAGCTGAAATACAAACTAATGGCATGGGAAACCTAATAAATGAAATCAAAGAAGAAAATTTCCCAGCCCTAAAAATAAACAGAATTTACTCTAATCAAAAGACACCAATTGTCTGATTGGGTCAAAAAGCAAGATCCAACAATCTGCTGTCTACAAGAAACATCCCTTACAACCAAAGATACACAAACTCAAAGTGAAAGTTTGGAAAAAAATATAGCAGACATGAGAAAATTGAAAGCAAGCAGGAGTAGCTACCAGACAAAGCAGATTTTAAGAAAAAAATAGAGGAGATAAAATGGTCATTACATACTAATAAAGGGAACAATCAATCAAGGAGATATAACAATTTTAAATTATATATATATATATATGTGTGTATATACACTGAACATTGATGCCTACAAGTTCATAAAATAAACACTTCTGAGCATAAAGGAACAGATAGGTCCAGATGCAAAAATAGTGAGAGAGCTTAACACCACACTCATCGAAAGACAGAACATCTAGAGAAAAAAGAACAAATATATCCTAGAACTAAACAATACCATGGATGAAATGGACTTAATATTTCTAGAGTATTCCATCCTATGGGAGCAGATTACACATTTTTTTCAGTAGACCATAGAACTTTCTCCAAAATAGGCTACCTCTTAGGTCATAAAGCAAATCTCAACAAATGCAAAAAACTGAAATAATCCCCTTTATCCTAACAGACCACAGTGTAAAAAATTAGTCATGAATGACAAGGAAAACCACAAAAACATTCAAACCTATGAAGATTTGAACAATCTATGGGTCAACAAAAATATTGGAAAAGAAATGAAGAAATTCCTAGATTCAAATGAAAATGAGAACCCAACTTGATAGAAACTCTGGGACACTGTAAAGGCAATTTTAAGAGGGAAGGTTATAGCCATGAATGCTCACATCATAAAATTAGAGAGATATAAACTAAACAATCTGATGATACACACTGAACTCTTATAAAAATAAGAGCAATCCCAAAATAATAGATGGAAAAAAATGATAAAAATTGGGGCAGAAATCAATGAATTGGAGACCAAAAAAAATGATACAATGAATTAATGAAAGAAAAAGTTGGTTGTTTGAAAAAATAAATAAGATTGACAAACCTTTACCCAAACTAACCAAAAGAAGAAGGGAGAAGACCCAAATTAGTAAAATCGGAGATTAAAAAGAGGGTATTCCAGCAGACACTAATGAAATTCAGAAGATTTTATTAATTTGGGTTATTAAAATTTTTTCTAGAGGAATTCCAAGATGGCGGCTAGAGGTAGGAAGCAGAAAGCGACCCTCCTATAGGGAAATCTTGGAGAGACGCTGGAGACACACTTTACAGGCATAATCACCGAGAAAAGGCATAACTTTGACCCCTCCACACCTCCAGCCGGCGCAGAGAATCTCCGCTTCACGTTAAACGGAGAACCGAGGAGGCCCCCAGGGCCGCCAGTGGCCGGCGCCCATACGGCTTGGGAAGACGCAGACCAGGTGAGCTTCGCGGTACCGCGGTTCCCCCACAGACAAGCCTGGGCCAGAGCAGCATAGCCCCCTGGACAGACTGACCTCCACCCGGGAAAAAAGAGAAACTGAGTACTAAGCAATAAGAACAGTTAAGACACGCTGGAAAGAGGGTGGGGTGCCCTGAGCGCTGAAGATTGGGGGAAGGGAATCCTTCCCGGGACTGTAAATAAACGAGCCGGGCGGGCCGGAGAGGCTCTGGCGGGAGCGGGGCGCGCCAGCAACCAGGAGCGGGGACGCTTGTGAGAGGAGGGAAGACCCACTTCCCACGTGAACTGTAAATAAACACGCAGGCCTGACAACGCGGGGCAGTGTCGCCTTTCCCAGTGCTTGGAAAGGGAAAAGCCTGTAGCAGAGGCCCCCCTCCCCCGCACAGGAGAACTCTGAGCAAACAAAGCCTGTGGGACCAGGTGAGTGCTAAGCCACCCCAGAGATCTGCATAAATAACGCCTCCAGCTACAGGCTGAGAGCAGCAGGCAGGCGAGCCACAGTTGCAGATACCACTCTCAGAACTGCCTCCAGACGCTTTTTTTTCTTTTTCTCCCTACCTTTGATGAGAGAACAACCGAATTACACCTGCAAGCCGAAAAACTTACTGAAACTGTATTGCATTTGAACTGGGGACACTTGGTGGGGCTTTTTTTTTTTTTTCTTCTGTGTGTGTGTGAGTGTAGTTTTGTTCTACTTTATGCATCCCCTTTGATGAGACAACTACAGAACAACATCTGAGGCACCAACTCCAGGACTGGAGATTGAGACGGACATCCAAATTATTAAGACTGAAATTGCATTGCATATAAACTTGGAAGTTTTTTGGTTTTTTGTTTTTTTTGTTTTTTTTAATTTTCTATTTTCCATTTTATTTTAATTCATTTTTATAAATAGATATTACTTTCATATACTTATTTTTTATTTTTTTATCTTTGATTTTCAATCCTCTCTCTGTCTCTCTATTGTCTGTTCAGCTTACTGTCGATTAGTACACTAACACTCCCTGTTTATACCTTTGAAACTCTCTTGTCTGATACCTTGTTCTGCTTTCTCCCTCTTGTCTGTATATTTGTTTTCCCCTTTTCTTTAACTTCTTGCTTTCCATCTCAGCTCACTCTTCCATTCTCAATATTACCATTGTTATTATTACAAGCTAGAAAATACTTAATTACACACAGTACAGGGACAGTAACAACACCAAGGACAATGACAGGAAGACAGAAAAAACAAGGAAACCAGTTTCCCCACAGCAAAAAATTAGTACAGGAACCAGAGGGGAATGAAGAGAACAGAAACTCAGAGCCAGACTCCAACAAAATGAAGATAAACTATGCCAAAGGACCCAATGAAGCCTACAAGAATAATTTAAAAGAAGACATACTACAAGTACTCAATGAGAATTTTATAGAGATGATACTGGATAGGGTCAACCAAAATGTACAGGAGACACTCAAGAAATTCCAAGACAATAAAAATAGAGAATTTGAAAAAGCAAAAGAAGAAATAAAGGAAACCAGAGAAGCACTGTATAAACACCAAAGTGAAAGAGAGAACACAATGAATAAATGGATAAATGAACTCAGGACAAAAATAGACAACAATAAAGAAGAAAACAGCCAGGATATGGAAAACCTCAGAAAAAAGAACGAAACAGAACTGCAAAACAAAACGGAAGGCCAATCCAGCAGAATAGAACAAACAGAAGACAGAATCTCAGAACTTGAAGATGAAATGGTAATTAAAGGAAAAACTGAAGAACTATTAATTAAACAACTCAAGACCTGTGAAAAGAAAATGCAAGAACTCACTGACTCCATCAAAAGACCAAACTTGAGAATCATGGGCATCGAAGAAGGAGAAGAGGTGCAAGCGAAGGGAATGCGTAATATATTCAACAAAATAATAACGGAAACTTTCCCAAATCTAGAGAAAGATATTCCCATACAAATGCAAGAGGCCTCCAGGACACCAAACAGACCAGATCAAAATAGAACTACTCCACGACATATCATCATTAAAACAACAAGTTCAGAAACTAAGGAAAGAATATTGAAGGCTGCAAGAGAGAAAAAACAAGTAACATACAAAGGTAAACCCATCAAAATCACAGCAGACTTCTCAACAGAAACATTAAAAGCAAGAAGAGCGTGGGGTGAGATCTTCCGGGCACTGAATGAAAATAACTTCAACCCCAGGATACTCTACCCAGCAAAGCTATCATTCAAAATAGATGGAGCAATAAAAGTCTTCCATGATAAGCAGAAACTAAAACAATATGTGACCACAAAGCCACCATTACAAAAGATTCTGCAAGGGATCCTGCACACAGAAAGTGACACCCAACTTAACCATGAAAAGGCAGGCAGCACCAAACCACAGGATAAGAAAAAGCAAGACAGTAGAGAGTAACATCAGGTTAGGTACACACAATCAAACCTTCAAACAACTAAGATAACTAAATGGCAGGAATCACCACATACCTATCAGTACTAACACTTAATGTTAATGGACTTAATTCACCCATCAAAAGACACCGTTTGACAAAATGGATTAAAAAAGAAGATCCAACAATTTGTTGCTTACAGGAGACTCATCTCACCGACAGAAATAAGCATATGCTTAGGATGAAAGGCTGGAAGAAGATTTACCAAGCCAATGGCCCCCGAAAACAAGCAGGAGTAGCAATACTTATCTCTGACAAAGTAGACTTCAAACCTACATTGATCAAACGAGATAAAGAAGGACATTCCATACTAATAAAAGGGGAAATAGACCAAAAGGAAATAATAATCATCAATCTGTACGCACCCAATGTCAACGCACCCAATTTCATCAAACATACCCTGAAAGACCTAAAAGCATATATAAACGCCAACACAGTGGTTGTGGGAGACTTTAACACTCCATTATCATCAATAGATAGGTCATCCAAACAAAAACTCAATAAAGAAATCCAAGATCTAAAATATGCAATAGATCAAGTGGACCTAGTAGATGTCTACAGAACATTTCATCCAACCTCTACACAATATACATTCTTCTCAGCAGCCCATGGAACCTTCTCCAAAATAGATCATATCCTAGGGCACAAAGCAAGCCTCAGCAAATATAAGAAAATAGAAATAATACCATGCATACTATCTGACCACAATGCAGTAAAAGTAGAACTCAACAACAAAAGTAAAGACAAAAAACATGCAAACAGCTGGAAACTAAATAACTCATTACTTAATGAAGAATGGATCATCGATGCAATAAAAGAGGAAATTAAAAAGTTCCTAGAAGTCAATGAAAATGAAAACACAACCTACCGGAACCTATGGGACACAGCTAAGGCAGTCTTGAGAGGAAAGTTTATAGCCATGAGTGCATATATTAAAAAGATTGAAAGATCCCAAATCAATGACCTAATGATACATCTCAAACTCCTAGAAAAACAAGAACAAGCAAATCCCAAAACAAATAGAAGGAGAGAAATAATAAAAATAAGAGCTGAAATCAACGAAATAGAAACCAAAAAAACCATACAAAGAATTAATGAAACAAAAAGTTGGTTCTTTGAAAAAATAAACAAGATCGATAGACCCCTGGCAAACCTGACTAAAATGAGGAGAGAAAAAACCCAAATTAGTAGAATCAGGAATGCAAAAGGGGAGATAACAACAAACACCATGGAAGTCCAGGAAATCATCAGAGACTACTTTGAGAACCTATATTCAAATAAATTTGAAAATCTCAAAGAAATGGACAGATTTCTAGATACATATGATCATCCAAAACTGAACCAAGAGGAAATTAATCACCTGAATAGACCTATAACACAAAATGAAATTGAAGCAGCAATCAAGAGTCTCCCCAAAAAGAAAAGTCCAGGACCTGATGGATTCTCTGCTGAATTCTATCAGACCTTTAAAGAAGAACTG
Organism: Castor canadensis; assembly: GCF_047511655.1. NCBI lineage: Eukaryota > Metazoa > Chordata > Mammalia > Rodentia > Castoridae > Castor > Castor canadensis. The sequence continues at coordinate 11,225,173 of NC_133403.1, read as the reverse complement.
ATACCAACCCTCCTTAAACTGTTCCATGAAATAGAAAGGGAAGGAAAACTGCCAAACACATTTCATGAAGCCACTATTACACTTATCCCAAAACCAGGCAAAGACACCTCCAAAAAGGAGAACTATAGGCCAATCTCCTTAATGAACATTGATGCAAAAATCCTCAACAAAATAATGGCAAATCGAATTCAGCAACACATCAAAAAGATTATTCACCACGACCAGGTAGGCTTCATCCCAGGGATGCAGGGGTGGTTCAACATACGAAAATCAATAAACGTAATAAACCACATTAACAGAAGCAAAGACAAAAACCACTTGATCATCTCAATAGATGCAGAAAAAGCCTTTGATAAGATCCAACATCATTTCATGATAAAAGCTCTAAGAAAACTAGGAATAGAAGGAAAGTTCCTCAACATTATAAAAGCTATATATGACAAACCTACAGCCAGCATTATACTTAACGGAGAAAAATTAAAACCACTCCCTCTAAAATCAGGAACCAGACAAGGATGCCCACTATCTCCACTCCTATTCAACATAGTACTGGAATTCCTAGCCAGAGCAATTAGGCAAGAAGAAGGAATAAAAGCAATACAAATAGGTAAAGAAACTGTCAAAATATCCCTATTTGCAGACGACATGATCCTATACCTTAAAGACCCAAAAAACTCTACTCAGAAGCTTCTAGACATCATCAATAGCTATAGCAAGGTAGCAGGATATAAAATCAACATAGAAAAATCATTAGCATTTCTATACACTAACAATGAGCAAACGGAAAAAGAATGTATGAAAACAATTCCATTTACAATAGCCTCAAAAAAAATCAAATACCTAGGTGTAAACCTAACAAAAGATGTGAAAGACCTCTACAAGGAAAACTATACACTTCTGAAGAAAGAGATTGAGGAAGACTATAGAAAGTGGAGAGATCTCCCATGCTCATGGATTGGTAGAATCAACATAGTAAAAATGTCGATACTCCCAAAAGTAATCTACATGTTTAATGCAATTCCCATCAAAATTCCAATGACATTCATCAAAGAGATTGAAAAATCTACTGTTAAATTTATATGGAAACACAAGAGGCCACGAATAGCCAAGGCAATACTCAGTCAAAAGAACAATGCAGGAGGTATCACAATACCTGACTTCAAACTATATTACAAAGCAATAATAATAAAAACAGCATGGTACTGGCACAAAAACAGACATGAAGACCAGTGGAACAGAATAGAGGATCCAGATATGAAGCCACATAACTATAAGCAACTTATCTTTGACAAAGGAGCTAAAAATATACGATGGAGAAATAGCAGCCTCTTCAACAAAAACTGCTGGGAAAACTGGTTAGCAGTCTGCAAAAAACTGAAACTAGATCCATGTATATCACCCTATACCAAGATTAACTCAAAATGGATCAAGGATCTTAATATCAGACCCCAAACTCTTAAGTTGATACAAGAAAGAGTAGGAAATACTCTGGAGTTAGTAGGTATAGGTAAGAACTTTCTCAATGAAACCCCAGCAGCAGAGCAACTAAGAGATAGCATAGATAAATGGGACCTCATAAAACTAAAAAGCTTCTGTTCATCAAAAGAAATGGTCTCTAAACTGAAGAGAACACCCACAGAGTGGGAGAAAATATTTGCCAATTATACATCAGACAAAGGACTGATAACCAGAATATACAGGGAACTTAAAAAACTAAATTCTCCCAAAACTAATGAACCAATAAAGAAATGGGCATGTGAACTAAACAGAACTTTCTCAAAAGAAGAAATTCAAATGGCCAGAAAACACATGAAAAAATGCTCACCATCTCTAGCAATAAAGGAAATGCAAATTAAAACCACACTAAGATTCCACCTCACCCCTGTTAGAATAGCCATCATCAGCAACACCACCAACAACAGGTGTTGGCGAGGATGCGGGGAAAAAGGAACCCTCTTACACTGTTGGTGGGAATGTAAACTAGTACAACCACTCTGGAAAAAAATTTGGAGGCTACTTAAAAAGCTGGACATCGATCTACCATTTGATCCAGCAATACCACTCTTGGGGATATACCCAAAAGACTGTTACTCCAGAGGCACCTGCACATCCATGTTTATGCGGCACTATTCACAATAGCCAAGTTATGGAAACAGCCAAGATGCCCCAGCACTGACGAATGGATTAAGAAAATGTGGTATCTATACACAATGGAATTTTATGCAGCCATGAAGAAGAACGAAATGTTATCATTCGCTGGTAAATGGATGGAATTGGAGAACATCATTCTGAGTGAGGTTAGCCTGGCTCAAAAGACCAAAAATCATATGTTCTCCCTCATATGTGGACATTAGATCAAGGGCAAACACAACAATGGGATTGGACTATGAGCACATGATAAAAGCGAGAGCACACAAGGGAGGGGTGAGGATAGGTAAGACACCTAACAAATTAGCTAGCATTTGTTGCCCTTAATGCAGAGAAACTAAAGCAGATACCTTAAAGCAACTGAGGCCAATAGGAAAAGGGGACCAGGAACTAGAGAAAAGGTTAGATTAAAAAGAATTAACCTAGAAGGTAACACCCATGCACAGGAAATCAATGTGAGTCAATGCCCTGTATAGCTATCCTTATCTCAACCAGCAAAACCCCTTGTTCCTTCCTATTATTGCTTATACTCTCTCTACAACAAAATTAGAGATAAGGGCAAAATAGTTTCTGCTGGGTATTGAGGGGGGGAGCGGGAGGGGGTGGAGTGGGTGGTAAGGGAGGGGGTGGGGGCAGGGGGGAGAAATAAACCAAGCCTTGTATGCACATATGAATAATAAAAGAAAAATGAAAAAAAAAATTTTTTTTCTAGAACATGGACTGTTAAAACCCTGCCAATCTCCCTGTAACACTCCTATCTTACCTTAGTAAAACCAACAGGAGAATATAGGATGATACAAGATCTGCAATTGGTAAATGAGACTGTGGTTCCCATTCACCCTCTAGTGGCTGATCCATCCTATCCCAAATACCTGAAGACAGTAAATGGTTCACCATCTTGGACTCAAAGGATGCCTTCTTTACCGTCTCCTTGCACCAAGACTCCCAATACCTTTTTGTTTTTGAGTGGGAAGATCCGTTTACAAGGGAAAGACAATAGTATATGTGGACAGTAGTGCCCCAGGGATTTCAAGGTATCCCTCACCTTGAAAGGATTTAAGAGACCTTCGTATTAAAGAAGGGGGACTTCTTCAATATGTAGATGACTTCCTGATATGTAGTCTAACCCAGGATATTCCCAATGCCAACACTGATCTGGCTCTTAATTTCTTAGCTGATATGGGATATAAAATTTCTAAAACCAAGGGCCGATTCTCCTTACAGGAAGTTCACTATCCAGGTTACATCCTTATGTGAACTGGGGCCTGGAGATTGTCAGCTGAAAGAATAGAGGTCATCTGTACCCTAACGATACCATTGACCAAACACAAGTTCATTTTGGGGAATGACGGGGTTCTGCCGGAGCTGGATACTCAACTTTGGAGTCATAGCAAAGCCTCCATTTGAGGCCACAAAGGGGTAGATGATGAGCTTTAAAATGGACTGGAGAAACAAACCACGCCTAGAAAACACTAAAGAAGGCTCTCGCTGAGGCCCCAGCCCTAGCGATTCCCAATTTAACAAAACCCTTTGTACTAGACTTGTCAGAGAGAAAAGGAATTGGGAGTGTTAACTCAAAAATGAGGAACAGGCCAGGTGCCATTGGCTCACACCTGTAATCCTAGGCACTCAAGCACAGCCTGGGATACTTACTCCCGTGAGCCAATCAAAGATTTAAAGCATCTTCTGGAGGAACCAAAAGTCTTCAATTTAAATGATAGGTATAAACGCTAATATGGATTATTCAGCTATATTTGTACCTCTCTCAGCCCCATCTCCCAAGTGCCACCCTTCTGCTTACTATAGAACCTTGGGACACTTCCTTTGGTCATTCTGCCTTATACTCCTCTTGGGACTGACCCCTGGCTTTGGCCAGCTCCTAAAGGATTTGACAAATCGTACCTATCCACTAACTACCCCAAGTCTCTTGCTCCTACCTCTAATTAAAACCACTGAGGTCATACTGTCCATAACCTTACTCAAATGGACAAAGAAAAATAGTGGATTCACCTATATGCTTCCTGTAAAACCCAGCTTCTGCCAGAAACCACAAGAAGCATTTCCCTAGGGCAAAACCAGTTTCTGTCAATGTATACCCCCTAAGTGGACCAACACATATGCTCCAGTATGCACAGCCCATGAAAGGGACACTACCCCTAAGTCATTAATCCTTTATTGCCCCAATTACAACAATAGTTCAAATCAGGAGGGCCATTCAACTTATCCCCTTTTAATTGGGCCAAAAACAGCTGCCAAAACAAACACAAAAACTTGAGTCTAAATTCCTCTCCCTTATATTACCAAAGATTATTTAAAAACCTTACTAGTAACCAAAAATTATTAAAAGCCATAGTCACACCACACTTTAAAATCAGATAAACTCTCTGACAGTGGTCACTTTTCAAAATAAAAATCTGGCAACAATCCTTAGATTTTTGGAAAATATTTGAGACTTGAGATCAGTCCCCCTAGGTAATGCACCTAACAGGGCCCCTTATGATTCTCCTGCCAGTGTTTGCACTTGGGTCATGCCTCTTTGACTTGCTAGCTGGATTTACCTCTTTAGAATCAAGGCCTGTAGGGGCCAAAATATGGCATGACAGGACTGTCAACTTTTGAGGACAGGATGCCCATAAACAATCTTGCCTGGGCTGGACAAAGATTCAGACAACAACACTCACTGTTCAAGTCCCCAGGGACAGCAATAGGAAAGGGACAATATTTCTGATAGGTAGGGTCTACAGTGCCTTGTGAGCTTGAAGCAGCTACCGAAGATGGACCACCACCTTCAACAATCCCAAAAAGCATTTTTGGAATGTTTTCTCTCAGCGGGAGTTTGAGGCAGGCTAAGTTAGGGATAGTCTGGGACTCAAGAGCTCCTCCCCCTAGCACACAGGTGAAAGGAGCCAGGGGATGACATAATGTCTCCCCACCTCCAAGTTCAAGGTGGTATAAAAACAACCTACTAAGAGACCCCAGCCCTTCTTTTTCTTCCCTTTCCTCACATGGCAGAGCGGGTGACTCCCCTTGCCTTGATAAAGCTATCCTACCTCACCCCATCCATGTGCTCTGCTAGGATTTTTCCATTTGGAGCACAAAAACCAAGATCTTCTGATCACAGACTGCACCAATGCCATTAACAACTCCTGTTTGCTGACCGTCACCAACATCAATTGATATCATTGCCACCATCAGATTGAGGAGTGTTGCAGAAGAAAGGGGAAGACAGGGACAGGAAGGAAGTGCCCATCTCCAGGCTTTAGGAAGAGAGCCAGACCGTGTTTTTTGCCAGCCATGAGGGCCACAACCTGCTCATTCCCACTGGGAAGGGACCTAACTGTACTTGGCTTGCTCAGGTGAAGATGGTGAACTGATTGAACTGATTCTGCTGACCTCAACCTGAGGTTCTTTCTCCTACCCATGGCCTGAATGCCCTTCATTTCTTCTTCTCCCACTGGAAATATTGACCCTCTAGGTGCAGCCAACAATCTGTCCATCCTCCCTCATTGAGCCAACTGGGATGCTATCCATAAATTCCTGGAGTCTTGGTATTGATAACACGGAGTTTTAACTCTAACCACACACACCAGGGCCTCCTTCAGAACCATGAGGGAAACTATGACCTAGTAATGCTAAGACACTCTTGGCCCAAGTACAGACCTCTTAGGGTAAACAATTGGCATTTTAAATCTAGCACTTTTGTCATTTTCTTCTGTGGGAAAAGTATTCATACCTACAGAGAGATCGATGTTTTTTTTGTGGTACTGGGGTTTGAACACAGGGCTTCACACTTCCTATGCAGGTGCTCCACCATTTGAGCTACTCCACCAGTGTTGAGATCAAATTTTATTAAATTACAGTCTATTTCCACAGAAAGCTTGTTGCAAACAGAAACTCAGATCATCATTTGTGTACATTGTTATTCATTTGGTTTATGAAAGCCTGCAGAAGCGACCAGAACCTATTTCAGAAGGACATTAAGGAAATTTTCCTGTTCCATGGCTACAGTTCTATCAATTCACAATGCCTGGCCTACTTTTGGGTGTCCTAGGAAGAAGCCACATGCCCACACTTAGGTTTAATCCCTTAAGCAAATCTATGGCTCCTCTGCTCATTTTATAGGGTTTCTTGCCAAGTGTACAGAAACCACAGCCAGGTGCAGTGATGGGAGAGAGATTTTCTCCATGGGCATGGTATTCCCTGTTCTTAGTCACATTATCTGATGGTCGACATTGGAACTTCATGGAGAAATGGGACTGAATTTCCCTCAACTTTGCCTGCAGAATCTCCTGTCTCAATTAAAATCTGATTTGCATATGTCTATAATCATGCTGAAATGATGACTACATTTTTTTTATTAAAAACATTGACACTGGCAACGAGAGGGGCATTTATATCTAGTAAAACACAAACACACAAAAACTCACTCACATAGAGATACACACAGAATCAAACCACGTGAATCCCACCCCGCAAACATAGCACCCCACTACCATTAATAATTATCAATTAATTAATTAAAAAGTTAATTAATAAATAATTAACATTGATGTTAACACAGTCATTTCCAAGGACTACAGAGACTGTCCAAAGTCTTTTATCTGGAAAATGAATTTCTATCACCACACCCCAACTCTGATTCACAGCAAGAAGCTAGAATTAGGGTTGCTTGGCACTCAGAAGTCACCAAGACCATTTTACCCTTCTCAACATGTAGATGATTCATTCATTAGCAGGGAGAGATTCCACAGTACACACCATTGTCTATTTCTGGGGTGCTCACCTATAACTACAAAGAAGGAATCAAAATGAAGATCTAACTATGCTGTGCCTTTTGTGCACAGGACTTTTGTTCACTTGATGACATTAGAAAACCAGATCGGAAACAATAGTCAAGTCAACAAAACACAGCAAAACACAAAGACAAGAAGACAGCAGCATGCACTGGTGGCTCACACATGTAACTCTAGCTACTTGGGAGTCTGAGTCAGAAAGATCACAGTGTGAGACCAACCTGGGCAAATAGTTCACGAGACCCCCATTTCTAAAATAACCAGAGAAAAATGGACTAGACCTGGAGTATGGCTCAAGTGGTAGAATGCCTGCTTTACAAATGTGCGACTCTGGGTTTTAACTCCAGTTGAGAGAGAGAGAGAGAGAGAGAGAATGAGAATACAACTTACTCACACCAAAAGACACAAGTTCTTCATTGGTGATGTATGTCTCAAGTCAACTTTGTTTACCAACTACAAAATTCCCTTCTAAGAAGAAAATTGCTGCTGAGGAAAAAGCTTGTTAACATACTGTTTATAATGTGCTATAATTTTTGATTGTTTTGCAGGAATTTGAACTCAGGGCCTCATGCTTGCTAGGCAGGCATTCTACCACTTGAGCCACACCTCCAGTGCTATAGTTTTCTAATGTTGCCTTGAATCAGGTCTCATTTGTTAAACAGACTCTCTCTTGAAATTCCCATCGCCAAGGAAATTATGCATATCATTTGCAATATCCTCATGCTTGGTAGGCAGGTGCTCTACCATTTGAGCCACACCTGCATCCCTTTTTACTTGGTTTTTTTTTTTTTGACACAGACATAAATCCATGAAGGTACAGCCATTTGATTTTTGACAAGAGTTCAAACATTCATGGGAGAAAAGACAGCCTTTTCAACAAATGGTGCTGGGAAAACTAGATACCCACCTGTAGAAGATTGAAACGGGCTGGGATGTAGCTCAATGGTAGAGTTGCCTAGCATGTGTGAGGCTCTAAAAAACAAAAAGACCCAAAAGATTGAAACTAGATCCCAGAAAGGAAAGCTAACAGGATGTATTAGAGTTCTATGTTTGCTATAATAAAACCACAAACTAGGTGGCTTAAAAGATATTCTGTCAAAGTTCTGAATACTAGAACCTTAAATCAAGGTGTTGGCTAGACCATGCTCTCTGTGAAGACTCTAGAGAGTTGGTTCCATGCCTTTCTCCTAGTTTCCAGCGTTACTGGAAGAACTTGGCATTCCTTAGTTTGTACCTGTTTAAAAATGTACCGAGAATTTGGTTTTATTCATGTATATTGAGGATAACAGATCACAAGCAATTGCCATCGACAGAAGATACTTTGTTTCTCACAATTCCTAAGAAAAGAGAGAGGACATGGTACAGTCTGCAGGGCCACATGGAGGAAGAAGCAGGGCTAGTAACGGGCAAAAGAAAGGCAGGCAAAACATAGGCAAAAGGCTGAATACCTGATAGCTGGGGAGAGAAGAATCAGTTTAGTGACTGAGTGGCAAGGGATCTACAAAGAGAGAGAACATAACCCGGAAAATAATAGAGCTAGGCACATTCTCCTATATCCAATTAAGCCAGGCTCTCATCCCTGGGACTAGGTCAGTCCAATAGAATGATTGAGCCTCATTTATCTTATGGACGGTGTGACAGTTTGTATATGGCTTGAATGAGTCTCCTATAGTGTGGCAATGTTAAAAGATGGTTTGCCTGGTGAGAGGAGCTTAGATCATTTGGAGATGCTGCCCTTGGCGGAGATGAACGTGGTTTTCACGGGACCTTAGGTTGGTTCTTACTAGGGGATTGTTATAAAAAAAAAAAGAGTAAAGCAGGATTCATAGGCAAGTATCTATAGTCCCAGCATTTGGGAGGCTGAAGCAGGAACCAGAAACTAGCCTGAGAAACTCCACCTGTGGAGTCAAAGCACAAGGACTGATTCCAACATGACCCTAGTATGTCATCTAGGAATCATCCGGCTCCATACCTGTTTTTGGTTTTGGTTTTGCAGCACTGGGGTTTGAACACAAGGTCTCTACTGTTGGAGCCACATCCAGCCCTTTTTTGCTTTAGTTATTTATCAGAGAGGGTCTTGCACTTTTGCCTGGGCCAGTCTTGTACTGTGATCCTACGATCCCCACCTCCCAAGGAGTCAAAATTACAGGCATGCAGCATCATACCTAGCTTATGTGTTGAGGAAGGGTCTTGCTAACTTTTTGCACAGGTTGGCCTCAAACCAGGATCTTCCTATCTTCCTCCACACCCTGAGTGGCTGGGTTGTTTTGGGTTTTTTGTGATGATCCGTATGTAGCCGAGGCTGACCTGGAACTTGTTATGTAGCTCAAGCGGGCCTCAAACTCGTGATCTCCCTGCCTCAGTCTCCTAAGTGTCGGAATTACAGGTGTGTACTACCACATGCAGCTACCATACCTATTATTAACACAAAAGAAAAGGTTTATCCATGTCCAGTCATTTCATCAAAGTGAGAAGAAGAGTGACATTCTTTTCTTGCTTCTGAATGTCATACCCTGCCATACCAATTTTCCAGAGTTGGCCCAACAGGTGCTGACATTGGCAGGAATCAAAATGGTTCGAATTCTCTTGGCATGATCTAGATAATAAGATAACAAGCAATCAGGTTGATTAAAGTGGCTAAGGGTTGAAGAATGGGTGTAAAGTGTTGTCAGGTCCATTTAGAAAGTAGGGTGGGTTAATGAGTCAATAACAGGATGGCGAGTGGCTCAAGTAGTAAGAGAGCCTCCCTGAGTTCAAACCCCAGTGCCACCAAAATAAATAAATAAATAAAAGAGTCAATAAGAATTCCATACACCAGAGATGCTTGCACACCCATGTTTATTACAGTGTTATTCACAATAGCCAAGCTATGGAAACAGCCCAAATGCCCTACAACTGATGAATGGATCAAGAAAATTTCTGTAATCCTAGCTCATTTCTGTAATCCTAGCTGCTCGGGAGGCGGAGATCAGGAGGATCAGGTTTCAAAGCCAGCTCAGGAGGGAAAAAAAGTGAGACCCTATTTCAAGAATACATCATACAAAAAAAGGGCTGGTGGAGTGGCTCAAGCTGTAGAGTGCATGCCTAGAAAGCATGAGACCCTTAGTTCAAACCCCAATGTCACCAAAAAAAGGGGGAAAAAGAGTAAAGCATAATTTGAAAGAGAGCCAGTAGTGAAGGATAAAAAAGAGAATAAGATACGTTGTTGTTGGAGACCAGGCATGGCTCCTGGACTGGGAAATAATGGAGCTTGCAGAGCTTCTCCATACTAGGAGCTTGCAAAGCCTCTCCTATCATATTTTTCCCAGCTCTTGGTGTCTTGACCTCTGTTCCCGCATCTCCTTGAAGAAAACAACCTGCTGTGTCTGCATACCAGCCCCCTGAGGCAAAACTAGATAAAGTACCAGAACTGTTTGGAGACTCCCTGAGGCCAGATTAATCAATACCTTAGATAAGGTGTCCTGTGTGCCTCTGTTTATCTTTTAGGTCTATCTCCCACATATGAAAGAAAATATTTGACCTTTGTCTTTTTCAGCCTAGCTTACTTCACTGAACATGATGATCTCCAGTTCCATCCATTTACCTGCAAACAACATAATACTCATATGTGCATATATGCATACATACACATACATTTTCTTGATCCACTCATCAGTTGTAGGGCATTTGGGCTGTTTCCATAGCTTGGCTATTGTGAATAGCACTGTAATAAACATGGGTGTGCAAGCATCTCTGTTGTATCCAGATTTATATTCCTTCAGATATATACCCAGGAGTAGTATTGCTAGACTGCATGTTACTTCTATTTTCAGTTTTTTGACGAACCTCCATATTGCTGTACACAGTGGTTGCACTAATTTATATTCTCACCAACAATATATAAGGGTTCCTTTTCTCCAGCATCCTAGCCAGCATTTGTGTTGTTTGTGTTCTTGATGCTAGCCATTCTAACATTGAGATGGAATCTTACTGTGATTTTGATTTGCATTTCCTTTAAGGCTAGAGATGTTGAATGTTTCTTCATGTGATTTTTGACCATTCATACTTCTTCCTTTGAAGAAGTTTTGTTCAGTTTATTTGCCCATTTCCTCATCAGGTCATTCATTCTTTGGGAGTTTAGGTTTTTTTGATCCCACCCCTGCAAATTCTGGTTATTAACCCCTTGTCAGATGTATAGCTGGCAAAATTTTCTCATTCTGTGGAATGCCTCTTCAGTATGGTGATGTTGCAGAAGCTTTTTAGTTTCATGTCATCCCATTTGTCAATCCCTTCTCTTAGCTGCTGAACCATTGGAGTTCTATTTAGGAAGTTATAGCCTATGCCTATATGTTCCAGTGTGCTCCCTACTCTTTCTTCCACTAGTTTCAAAGCTTCAGTCCTTATATAAAGGTCTTTGAATTGACAGTTGTACAGTCTGAAAGACAGGGATCTAGTTTTAGTTGTCTACATGCAAATATCCAGTTTTCCCAGCACAATTTATTAAAGAGGCTTTTTTCCATCAAATGTTTTGAGCACCTTTGTCAAAAATCAGATGGCTGTAGCTGCATGCATTTATGTCTAGATATTTTATTCTGCTCCATTGGTCTTCATATGTGTTTTTGTGCTAGTACCATGCTCTTTTTATTTCTATGACTCTGTAGTATAGTTTGAAGTCAGGTATTGTGACACCTCCAGTATTGCTCTTTTTGCTCAGTATTACATTGACCAGTCATGGTCTTTTGTGGTTTCATATGAACTTTAATGTTGAATTATCAATCTCTATGAGGAATGTCAGTAGAATTTTGATGGGGAATGTGTTTGAACATATAGATCGCTTTTATAGTATAACCATTTTCATGATATTAATTCTGTCAATTCATGAATGTGGAAGATCTTTCCATCTTCTGATGTCTTCTTCAATTTCTTTCTTCAGTGGTTTAGTTTTCATTGTATAGGTCCTTTATGTCCTTTGTCAAGTTTATTCCTAGGTATTTTTTAAGGCTATTGTACATGGGATTGTTTTCCTAAATTCTTTCACAGTGGGATCATTGTTGGCATATAGAAAAGTTACTGATTTTGTATCCTGCTATTTTGCTAAAGGTGTTTATGATCTCTAAGAGTTTTTAGGGTATATCTTTTAGGTATAAGATCATGTCATCTATAAGTAGGGATAGTTTGCTTCCTTTCCTATTTGAATTCATCTTATTTCTTCTTACTGTGTTATTGCTCTAGCTAGGAATTCTAAAACTATGTTGAATAAGAGTGGAGAGTAGACACCCTTGTCTCATTCCTGACTTTAGAGGAGATGGTTTTAGTTCTCCCCCATTTAGTATGATGTTGGCTGTAGGTTTGACATGTATAGTCTTTAGTATGTTGTGGTACATTCATTCTACTCCTAGTTTCATAAGAGCTTTTATCAAGAAAGGAAGTTGAATTTTGTCAAAAGCTTTTTCTGTATCTATTGAAATGATCATGTGATTTTTGTCCTTGTTTCTGTTTATATGCTGTATTACATTTATTGATTTGTGTATATTGAACCATCCCTGCATCCCTGGAATGAAATCAACTGAATCATGGTGTATGATCTTTTTGATATGTTGTTGGATTCAGTTTGCCAGTATTTTATTAAGAATTTTTTGCATCTATGGTCATTAAGAAGACTGGCTTATAGTCTCTCTTTTTTTTTGCTGCATGCTTATGTAGTTTTGGAATGAGTGTAATACTGCTTCATAGAATGAGTGTGGTAGTGCTCTTTCCCTTTCTATTTCAAGGAAAACTTTAGGAAGTTTTGGTGTTAGCTGTTCTTTAAAGATTAGTACATTTATGCAGTCAATATATCAGGTCCTGGACTTTTCTTTGTTGGGAGACTATTACTGCTTCAATCTCATTGCTTCTTATAGATATTTAAGTGGTTTATATCTTCTTGGTTCAATTTTAGTAGATCAAGTGCATCTAGAAATATGTCCATTTTCTCATTTATTTGAATATAGGTTTTAAAAGTCCCACATACTGCTCTGGATTTCATTGATAATTGTTGTGATATATACTTTTTCATCTCTAATTTGATTAATTTGGGTCATTTTCCCTCCTCATTCTAGCCAGATTTGCTAATGATTTATCAATCTTATTTATCTTTTCAAAGAACCAACTTTTTCTTTCACAGTGATTCTTTGTATGTTTTTTTTTTTTGTCTCTAGTTCATTAATTTCTGCCCTATTTTTTTTTGGTGGTACGGGGATTTGAACTCAGGGTCTCACACTTGCTAGGTATGCACTCTACCACTTGACCCACTCTGCCAGTCCTTGGGGCCCTTGTGTATGTGTGTGTGTGTGTGTGTGTGTACACGCATGTGTCTGTGTGTGTACACTCATGCATGTGTGTGTGTGTGGGCATGTGCATGTGTGTGTTGGTTATTTTTGAGGTAGGGTCTTGCAAACTATTTGCTTGAGCTGGCTTCAAACCATGATTCTTCTGATCCCTACCTCCTGAGTAGCTAGTATTACAGGTGTTAGCCATTGGTTCCCAGTCTCTACCCTAATTTTTATTATTTCTTCCCATCTGCTAGTTTTGGATTTGTCTTGTTCTTTTTTTTTTTTTTTTTTTTTTTAAGAACTCAAGGTGCATCATTCGGGTATTTATTTGTGATCTCTGTTTTTTTTATATAGGTGCTCAAAGCTATAAACTTTCTTCTCAGCACTTCCTTTGCTGTGTCCTAAAGGCCCTTGTAGGCTGTATTTTCATTTTCATTAGATTCCAGGAATTTTTTGAATTCCCTCCTTGTTTCTCCAATGACCACTGAATGTCTTGTTCAGTCTCCACGTGTTTGAATATTTTCTGTGGGTTTTTTTGCAGTTGAGTTCTGTTTTTTGTTCCATTATGATCTAAAAGAATATAGGGGATTATTTCAACTTTGTTACATTTGCTAAGACTTGGTGAAGTGGCTCAAGTGGTAGAATGCCTGCCTAGAAAGCATGAAGCCCTGAGTTCACACCCCAGTGCCACCAGAAAACAAACAAACCAAAATTTGCTAAGACTTGTTTTGTGTCCTAAAATAAGATCTGTTTTGGAGAAAGTTCCATGGACTGCTGAGAAGCATGTACTGTGTAGTAGCTAGATTACTCTGTAGATACCTGGTCATTTGGTCTGTCATGTCAATTAATTCTGAAATTTCTTTGTTAATGTTTTGTTTGTATCCCCAATCTATCTGTGAGAGTGGAGTACTGAAGTCTCCCACTATTTTTGTGTTGGAGTCTATCTGTGCTTTTACATCCAATAGTGTTTCTTTTAATGTAGTTGGGTACAAAGACATTTGGCCCATATATGTTAAGAATTGTTATTTCCTTTTAATGGATTGTTCCCTTTATTAATACACAGTGACCATCATTGTCTTTTCTGACTAACCTGCATCTGAACTCTGCTTTATCAGATATGAGTATAGCTACTCTTGCCTGCTTCCAGGATCCATTTGCTTGGGAGATCTTTTTCCACTCTTTCACTCTAGGGCAGTATTTGTGTTAGTGAAGTGCTTTTCTTGTAAGAAATAAATGGTTGGGGTTATTTATTTTGTTTTGTTTTGCAGTACTGAGGTTTGAACTCAGGGCCTTGCACTTGCTAGGCAGATGCTCTACCACTTGAGCCATGCCACCAGCCTGGGTCTTGCTTTTTTTTTTAATTTTTATTGTTTTATTATTCATATGTGCATACAATGCTTGGGTCATTTCTCCCCCCTGCCCCCACCCCCTCCCTGGGTCTTGCTTTTTAATCCAACTCACCATTCTTTGTCTTTTGATTGGGGAATTGAGGCCATTTGGTGTTAATATTGTATAGTATTTCATCATTTTGTTGTTTTTCATTTTGTTACTTTCACCTTATTCGTTGTTTGCTAATCTACTTCATTAGAGAGATTCACTCTTTTTTGCAGTTTCCTGGCAGTGTCTATCATCATCTCTGTGTATGATTACTTTAAATATTTTCTGCAGTGCTGGTTTGGTGGTCATGAAATCCTTTAATTTTTGTTTATTGAGGACGGCTTTTATTTCTCCTTCATCTATAAATGATAGCTTTGCTGAATAGACTAGTCTAGGTTGACAATTGTTTACTTTTAGAATTTCAATTATATCATTTCATGCCCTCCTAGAATTTAGACTTTGTGTTGAGAGATCTGCTATTACTCTGATAGGATGGCCTCATAGCTCTTTTGTAGTTTTCGATAGTCCTTCTTTGTTCTATATATTTAGTGTTTTGTTATAATAAGTCTGGGGGTGTTTCTTATTTGATCAGGTGTTTTGAAAATCTTCTCTACCTGGGTGTGCCTCCCTTTCACAAGATTGGAGAAGCTTTGTATTATGTCACATAATAAGATAACTTATTATATATAATATATATTATTGTATCTATTATTTGTTATATTATTGATGTAATTCTTATAGTAATAATGTATAATTATACAATATATAATAACATGTAATTAATATTTGTTATATAATATGCTACTTATTGATAATAATGATAATTTATTATATAGGTTATCATATGGTATAATTATGTTATTATATGGTATAAAAACTTATTCATTTGGGATAATGAGCTTTTCATTCTCCAAAGTTCAACTTGACTTTTTCAGAATTTCCATACCTTTACTGAGTTCATCTTTCGTATCCTGCATTGTCTTTTTTATTTCTTTCAGATGTTTATTTGAATTCTCTCTGACTTCAGTTGGTTGTTTATATATATATATATATATATACATGTATCCTCTTTTAACTCATTCAGCTCCGTATACATCTCCATTTTTGTTTCATTGATCATTTTGCCATTGTTTTTTAATTCATTGTTTGAAATGTTTTCCTCTATTGTTTGAATCCTTTATTATAGTTGTTGACTTTTGAAGGAGAGATGTTGCCTCATTGCTTTATGTTTCTGTGTTGGGATTTATGCATCTGGGGTCATTTTTGTTTTGGGATTCCAGTCCCCTATGTCCCTTTAGTTGGGGATTTCTCGGGGATTATTTAGGCCTGCACAGTGGTGCGTCATGGTATATTTTCTTGTCACTAAACTGAGCAGGTTGTGACTCCGTAATCAGACAATTAGATTCAGTTCTCATAGTGCTGGGTGCCACACCCTGCTCCTCCCAGGGAGAGGTAACTTAGCTACTGAAGCTGTCACAGTTGATAAACCATAGCCTTGAGACTACGGCAATCCTTAAAGAAGACCAATCACTGTTACTGCTCCAATATCTTTAGAGGTATATTGCAGCAAAGATGAATCTTCATAATCTAGGAAGACCCAAGATAATAAAGGTGGTTCTGGGAAGAAGACAGGTGGGATAACTCTAATGGCTAATACAAGGTATTACCATACAAGGTATATGGTTTTATAAGGCTGGAAAGCGGGTGGTTAAACTTAATAGAAGGAGTTAATGAGAAATTAATGTGCGATAGAAGAGATCTAATTAACATTGTGTTAAACAGAGGTGGAAGAGAAATGAAGATTGAATAGACAATCATAAACAAAATAAAACAACAAAAAAGATGATCTGGCAGTCTATCTACAGCTAAAAGTATAGTAATAAAGGAGGACTGTGGGTAAGTAAACAGAGATAAAGGAACATATTAGCTAGAGAGAAGTTCTAGTTGTAGATGAGCAGAAACTATAAATGGGGAAGGGCGATAGGAAAGGGAAGATGATATGGTTTCAGATTGCATACTGAAAGGCAGATTTTGTGGCTCACATATGATGACTGGAGAGAAAAAGGAGGAAAAGTAGAACTAAAGTGAAAATGGGAGAGAGTGCAAAATTACCCAAGTCAGATGTGCAGAAAAAAATACAAATAAAAGTTAAAATATCCAAAACTTAACAATAACAACTTAACATAAAAAATATAGAATTTTCTGATATCGTTTTTTATTGTTGTGCTGGGTGTGGGTACATTGTAGCATTTACACGTGTTCTTATAATATGTCAAATATATCATACTTGACTTCACCCCCTCCATCATTCTCCTTTATTCTTCCCTCCCCCCCCCGGTTCTAATGTTCTTTTGACTGTTTTTACCCCATCAATGTCCTCGTCTTTTAGATCGCTAGATGGAGTCTAGTTAGGAACCTGACTTTGGAATGGTGTATGCTCACAGCAGTGTGCTCCTTTTCCAGTGCAACTGGGGGGCACAGTGGGAGAGTGTGTGTGTGAGATTTGGAGATCTGAATGCAATCTCCAGTGAAGGCTTTGGGAGTTTGGCCCCTCAACTTGCCAATCACACACCATTCCTCCCCGTAAATTTGCAGCTTCTTCCTCTCCCAAGACTACTCACAGTCTGTTATAACCTGGGCATAATCCTTTGTCTGATGTCTGTTTTGTTGGCACACTTGTGAGTGGGATGGGAAGTGCATACAGCCCAGAGCTCCCAACAAATATGCACTTCGCTGCCATTTCTTGGATGTGAGACAGGTAAACAGAGGAAGAGATACCATGGGACTTCAGATCCCATGTAACTTTTTCTCAGTGTATTTTACACTGAACTCCTTATCCCAGGCCAATGCTATCCTTTACAGTTGTAAATTGCAAAACAAGAAGCCTTGGGGTGATTCTGCCCTCTATTATCTGTCAGATTTTTAAAAAGCATGAATATTTATCACACTTCATGTATATGATTGAAATACCTAAGAGCTAGCTTAAGTGCATGTGCAGAGTAACTGTCCATAACCCTAGCCCGACCCATTCCCCACCCACAGGTTATCAGAGGTTTAAAATACCTTGAAACAGAGAGACAGTTCTTTTTTCCTGTTTCTCCATCCCACCTGGCTTTTTGTAATGCTTTTCCCTTACTTTTAATAAACTCTATTATCTCCCTTACTGCATTCTTTGATGTGGAACACAAAGTATGTAGAAATCTTCTGATCAGAGACTATACAGGAGCTTACAGCAGATGGAGCTGTGGTTGTCAACAGTGCTCCATCAGTTCTAAAGCCTCTATCCTTTGTCTAGGGTGGGAGTTTATACTCAGATGAGTCTGCTGCTGCCTGGATTCCTCCCAGGTTAGAGACTGTGCACTAGACCTTCCACAGCTTCTGCTTCCTATGCCACAGTAGCTTTTCTGCCCTGGGTTGCCAATCACAGTTTCTTTACCCTGAGCCATCTGTTGTGGCTTCTCTACTGTCCCCATTGGCAGCTGCTTCTCTGCCAGGGTTATGCAGCTTGTCTACCCCAGTCACCACAGTTTCTGTGCCCTAGACTGTGGGTTCTCCTTATTGTCATTCTTGTGAGATGTTAATGGATTCAAAACAAGTTTGCTACCAGCACCAGCCTTCTCAGCAGGTCTGCAGGAAATCAGGTATAATAAAAGATTTTCAATAAGATGTTTCCATGAGGAAGAAATCCAGGTGATGTCACTCCATAACCATTTGGCCACTGTCCTTTCCACATCCTTCATTTGGGGCATTTTAGATTTTTCTAAGGTGTGTGGTCACTTAGTCCAGTTTTTTGACAGACTTTTTCTGAAGTCATTATGCCTAAATTTTTGCATCCTACTTGTGGTGAGGATTGGGGGCAGTAAAGGGGTATGAGATTTTAAAGGTCCTCCAAAGAGTTTTGCAATCAAATGGCTAATTTGAGTTCTTCAGTCTAATTCAATGCCAAAATGAGAAATAATCTCCATTTTCCCACCACTGTAGTGCCATTGGCATATCTATTTGGATAGTATTCATTCTATTCACTGAGCATAAATAACCAAACAGTGAGAGTATCCTAAAGCTGGAGGAAAATCTTTGAAATCCATTTGGAGTGCCACAAAGGATCATGTGAGCCTTAGAGGACTTCCAGAGTTATGTTGGTTTCCTCCAGAAATTTGATGAGATTTATAAGTTATGCTCTGGGAAATAATTTGGTCAGAAATTTTGTGAATGTCAGGGCAGGACTAATTATCTTTTAAGTCTTTATCTACTCTCCATGTAGCCAGGTATGGTGGCACATGCTTGTAATCCTAACTAATCAGGAGACAGTAGGAAGATTTTGAGTTTGAGGCAAACCTGGGCAACTTAGTAAGACTCTGTCTCAAAAAGCCAACAAAACAAACAAATTATCCTCCATCTGTACACATGTCCCTTTTGATGGAAGATAATGTAAAATCAATGGTCAAAAGAAAGGGGACTATTCGAAGTCGTTTGGTCCAACATATAATCCATCTGATAGTTGCTAGACAGCCTTTCATAGCTATTTACATTTGCAAATTGTGAGGTATTTGACGATAATCAGTAATATCAGTCGAGGATAAAGGCAAATTTAAAAATTGTATGGAAAAGGGAGAGTACAATTGTGGCTGTGTATTTAGCAGTCATGTTAGTTTTCATTCTTTGGAAATATAGTGTCAGTCTTCTTAGTAGCTGCTGAACAATGAGCAATAGTAATTTTATTATGACGGTGGATAGCTTGTGCTATGGTTTGACTGTATCCCCCAAAAGTTTGTATGCTGGAACCTTCATTCCTCAATGCAGCAATGCTGGAAGGTGAGGCTTTGTGGAAGTTGTCTGGATTAATGCTTTTCTCAAGGTAGAGTCCCCACTCTCATGAAACTGAATTAGTTACTGTGAGAGTGAGTTGCTATAAAACAAAGATGTCCCTTGTTTTCATCTTTCACATGCCTTTCCATTTTCTACCATGACCTGAAGCATTATGAGGCTGTCACCAAATGCAGCTGCCAATATTCAACTTCTCAGTCTCCAGAACCATTGCTAAAATAAACCTCTTCCTGTATGAAATACAAAGTCTCAGCACCTGTTATAACAACAGGAAACAGACTAAGATGAGTATGATGGATGTTAAAAAAGCCTAAGGATATTGGGATGGTTTGACATATCAAGTGGTAGTATGGGCAAGACCTTGGGTTTAATTCCTAGTACCACACACATAAAAAATGGCATCCATAAAATTATAAGCAACAAGAAAAAATAGTGCAATCAAAAATGTGCGGATAATATAAACAGCCAACTCAACAGAAATGAAAACTAAGTAGTCAATAATCAGGGCTGGGGATGTAACTCATTGCCTACCATGCACAAGGCCAAGGGTTCAATCCCCAGCACTTCATGAAAAAAAAAAGCTCACTCACTAAATATAGGAAAATGAGAAATTAAAGTTACAATGATTGTTATGTTACTGCTCTATGGGGTGTTCCAGATTCAGTTCTTGGGTACCGTGTATAAGATTATTATGCTACTCCAGTGCAGCAGAAGAATCATGCAGCAAAAGAACCACAAAGAAAAGAAAGATAGTAAAGAGTGATTTATTAGCAAAGCTTAAGTACAACTTAAGGTGTGTGGCAGGCAGTTGGATGAGATGCAACTGCCTAAACATGGACTATACACCTCACGGGTGAGGTGGGCAGTTGGATAAGGGCCAAATGATGGAAAGATGTTGAGGCTTGGGGTTTCATCCAATAGGGTGGGGTTACTAGGTGGTGTGAAACTGAGGCCTTTCTCTATGGCCCTTCCCCAAATGATTTGGTGACTGCATAGAGACTGCTTGGGTGCAGGAAGTCATAAACTGTGCCTTTGATCTTCTTTGCCCTTCCCAGTTTAACCTTGAATGGGGAGGGGGATCCATAAGCATATAGGGTCATTGTCTTAATTGTCAGCCATTATGTTAAGTGTTGGTCCAAGTTAGGGCCATTAGGGGTTTGCAGGTGCCTTTGCTAAGAATGGCATCCCATATTCATCAGGTTGGAAGTTTAATATGCTATTACGATCATTATATCTAAATACTCATGACAAGAGAATGGAACCCAATCTAGGGTGAAAATGAGTGAATTAAGCCTACATTTCTGTGTGAGAGCATCTCTGCAAACCATGGCAGAAAAGACAAGCCATGAAGCTGGGTACAGGATCGTAAACACCCACATTCAACTTTAAACATGAGATTCCCAAAAGTGGTTTCTTCAGTAGAGGCTGAAGTGAAAGTACCTGAGGGTGTCATTTCTATTTGACCCAATTTTGAGGGGGGCTTGTATAGGACTATTGTATATTACTCTTTATTATGATATACTGAGGAGGCAGGGTAAGATGGCAGATTAGAAGCATCCACTGCTTCAACAATGAATGAGATGAGTCAGGTAATACAGGAGAGGCTATATTCTGAAGAGAGAAGACCTTTGGGAATCACAAAAGAGGCAGCAGGGCAGCAGAAAACCACAAAGAAAATGAGACAAAAGAAAGCAACAAACAGCACCAAGCCCATCCCCAGCTTCTGGAGGGATAAAACAGACAGCTCAGGTGATGGACTGCCAATTCTAGAAGCAAAATAAGTCTACAACTCCTACAAGTCTTAAACTGTGATTTGTCAGTGATGGGTCTACAGTGGAAGACTAACCTTGGTGAAGAAAGGCATTCTGTCACTCCCCTTCTCTCAGAGGATGATGGCAAGGTGCCATTGTGAGAGAGAGCCTATGTTTTTGAGACTGAGAGTCTGGTGGCTGATAAACAAGGAACACTTATGTCTCAGGGAGTCTTGGGACACTCTGTCCAGTCTGGGTGGGAGACAGGAGAGGTGGTCAATTTGATGAGAGGGTTTTATGTGGCCCCATAGAGAAGCTCAAACTGCAGGGAGCTATGAGGGCACAACAGGATGCCATGGGGGGTGAGGATGGTCCAGAGGCCTCACCCATTCTGGCCAGGAGTGTCCCATCACCTGAGGCTAGGGCAGAATTAAAGAACTGAGTCTGTGGCTAGCTGGCTTAGTATTCTGCCTCCAGGATCTGCTTCCTGGCTGCCTGTGTTGATTGTTAGATAGGTCAGAGCCCTATGCCTAAACCCAGCAAATCCTGTGAATCCCACAGTCTCTTCCCTCCTCATAGGGAGGAGAACCGTCAGGCAGGGCCTGAAAGCACTGAGACCTGCCCCTGGGCACAGCATCCTGATGTTTGTTTGTTGACAATCAGGACTGAGAGTCCAAATGCAGACCCCCTGAATAACGGAACTTCCACATCCTCCTTCTCCACAGAGGGAAGTGAACTGCTGGACAAAGTTTATAAGCATTGAGACCATTATGCAGAGCAAATAGGTTTCTCAGTTCTCCCCTAGCCAGTACAAAACTAATTGTCCTGTTTGTTCTTCCCACTCTCTGACACATTCTGGGTTCACCCTAAAGCTTGGAAGATTGCTGCCACTGGGGACACAACCTGGCAAGGGCGGGGGAGTGGGAACATGTGGAGTAAGTAGGAATCTGCCCAGCTCACAAGCTGTAAAGCTCCCTGTAGCCAACAGCCGCTCACAGTACAAAAAGAAGGGACGCCACTATGTGAAGAGCAGCCCTGAAGTAGACAGCTGACCCTTCTGCAACAGACTCCAGCTGCTTTACTTTGATCTGAGCAGAGCCGGGGACCAGGTCCAGTGTCCTGAGCGCTGGGCAAATGCTCAGCTATT
This sequence comes from Castor canadensis, assembly GCF_047511655.1. Lineage (NCBI taxonomy): Eukaryota > Metazoa > Chordata > Mammalia > Rodentia > Castoridae > Castor > Castor canadensis. The sequence continues at coordinate 11,202,843 of NC_133403.1, read as the reverse complement.
GAGCCACAGCCCCCAGTTCAGCAGTGAGAAATAGAGAAATTGCACAAAAACACTGCCACTACACGGAAAGACTACAGGTGGTTCAAATTTCCAACCAACAAATTGGCCTCAGATGCATAAATTCCAGTATAGAAACATAAATAATATGAAAGGCAAGGTAACATGTCTCCTCCAATAGTGAATGGGTGAAATTTTAAACAATGAACTCAAAAGAGCAATGATAAGAATGACTCAGCTGAGTTTTTTTGAGTTATTGAACTGTTCACTTCCAGGATTTTGATTTTTTTCAGGATTTCTACATTCTTAATGAATTCTTCCTTCATATTCTGCATAGTCTTCCTTATTTCATTCAGTTGTTTATTTGAATTCTGAGATCATTCCATTGTTTATTTGTGTCCCTTTGAATTCATTTAGGTACTTATCCATGTCCTCTTTAATTTAATTTAATTTAATTCTTATTGTTGTAATCACTAGTAAACACAAAATTCCAGATTCTTATATCCTCTGTGGGTGCATCTAGGCAGGATTCGTAGACATAGTGAGGATGATAACAAAAGTTGATTTAGGTTAGAGAAAGGAGTTACAAGAGGCCACGGTGGACCAGGTGGAAGCCAGAAACAGAGAGTGACAGAGCTCCCTCTGTTTTGAGGCATTTCAAAAAATCATGCTAATCCACAGGGAAAACCCTGGGTGGTTTTTGATTACCAATAATTGACAAATGGGAAAGGGTTTGGGTGGATCCCAGGCTAGGGTGATGGACCACACTAGGGTGTGACCATATTCATGTTTTTATCTGAGGGATAATGGAGAGTGGAATCACCCCAAGACTTTTTTGTCATACAGTTTACAATAGCAAAGGATACCACTGAGCTGAGATAAGGAGTTTAGCATGAAATGTGGAGAAAATAAGTTATATACCACAACATAATAACGGGAATATATGACAAACCTATAGCCAACGTCATACTAAATGGAAAAAAACTAAAACCATTTCCTCTAAAGTCAGGAATGAGACAGGGATGTCCACTCTCCCCACTCTTATTTAATATAGTACTAGAAATCCTAGCCAGAGTTATGAGGTAAGAGAGAGAAATAAAAGGGATTCAAATAGGGAAGGAGGAAGTGAGACTATTTTTATTTGAAGATAATATGATCCTATACTTAAAAGACCAGAAAGATTCTGCCAAAAATCTTTTAGATCCGATTAAAACTTTCAGCAATGTAGCAGGAAATAAAATTAATATATAAAAATCAGTAGCTCTTTTATATACCAACAACGAAAGAATCAGGACCTCATAGTCTCAAAAAGTATATCTAGGAATAAGCTTAGCTAAAGAGGTGAAAGACCACTACAATGAAAACTATAAAACCTTGAAGAAAGAAATTGAAGACGCCAGAACATGGAAAGACTTCCCATGTTATGGAGTAGCAGAATTAATCTTGTGAAAATGGCTGTACTACAGAAAGCAATGTACAGATTCAATGCAGTCCTCACCAAAATCTCCATGTCATCTTCACAAAAGCAGAAAAATCAATGCTGAGATTCACATGGAAACATAAAAGACTCAAACTAGCAAAAAGAGCAATGCTGGAGGTAGAATAAGATCAGGGTTCAAATTATAGTGACAAGCCAAACGCTGGTGGCTCACATTTATAATCCTAGCTACTCAGGAGGCAGAGATCAGGAAGATCAAGGTTCAAAGCCAGCCCAGGCAAATAGTTTGCCTGAAAAATGGCTAACACGAAAAAGGGCTGAGTGTGTCTACCTAGCAAGCATGAGGCCCTGAGTTCAAGCCCCAGGGTTGAAAAAAAATTATAGGAACAAAAACAGCATGGTACTGGCACAAAAACAAACATGAAGACTAATGGAACAGAATAGAAGACCAGAAATAAGCCCACACAGCTATATACATCTGATTTTTCACAAAGGAGCCAAAAAACATATAGGCTCTTCAACAAATGGTACTGGGAAAACTGGTTATTTACATATAGAAGACTGAAACGACCCTTTCACCCTGTACAAAAAAAAAAATTCAAAATGGATCAAATGTCTTAATGTAAGATTTGAAACACTGAAACTATTACAGGAAAACACTGGGAGATATAGGCTTATGCAATTATTTTCTGTACAGGACTCCAATTGTCCAGGAAAAAAGAGCAAGAATAGACAAATGGGATTGTATCAAATTAAGAAGCACCAACACATCAAAGGAAACAATTACCAGCATCAAGAGACATCACACAGAATGGGAGAAAGTCTTCACCAGCTACTCTACAGATAAAAGATTAACATCCAGAATATACAAAGAGTTCAAAAATTAAACAGTGTGCTCCGGGCATGATTCAAGTGGTAGGGCACTTGCCTTGCAAACACAAGGCCCTGAGTTCAATCTTTTGTACCCCCCAAAAGAAAAATTAAACAGCAAAAGAATGAATAATTCAATTAATGAACTGAACAGACAGCTCTCAGATGAAGTACAAAGTTAATAAACACATGAAGAAATATTCAACATTCTTAGCCAAAAAGAAAATGCAAATCAAAGGTACATTGTGATTCCATCTCACCTCAGTCAAAATGTCAGTCATCAAGAAAACAAATAACAAATGCGAGTAAGGATGGAGGAAAAAGTCACCTTCGTATACTGTTTGTGGACATATAAACTAGTGTGACCACAGTAGAAATCAGTATGAAGGTCCATCAAAAAGTTAATAATAGACCTACCTTATGATCCTGTCATACCACTTTTGGTCATATATCTGCAGTGTAAATAAACACACAAGGGAGATACCTGCATACCCTTGTTTATAGCAGCACTGTTCACATGAGGCAAACTATGAAATCAGCCTAGATGTCCAACAACTGATGATCGAATAAAGAAAACGGGACTGGAGGTGTGACTCAAGCAGGTAGAGAACTTGCTTTGCCAGTGCAAAGCCTTGAGTTCCAACCCCAGTATTGCCAAAAAAAGAAAAAGAAAATGTTGTGTACGTATACCGTGGAGCATTACTCAGCCATAAAGAAGAATGAAATTATGTCATTTGTAGGAAAATGGATGGAACTGGAGATCATCATGGTGAATGAGATAAACCAAGCTCCAAAGTGATGACGTTGGTTTTGATGACAGGACTTGAGTATAAAAGGGAGGCTGTCTGGTGGGGGGAATCGGGAGAGTGAAGGGGAATGGAGAAGGTACCTGAGGGTGAAGACAGCATAATGAAACCCACCAAACATTTTGAAAATGTGGAAGGGCTAGATGTACGGTGCCAGTGGTAGAGCACTTGCCTAGCAACTGTGAGGCCCTGAGTTCAAATTCTGGTACTGCCCCCAAAATAAATAAATAAATATAAAATAATCCCTTTGGAGATAGGGGAAAGGGAAAAGGGAACTACGGGACTATAATAGAGTGAATGATTTGTTCCAGGCACACTGTATGCATCTATGGAATTACAGTGAAAACTCCTTGTACTTTTAATACATGCTAATAAATAGTACAAAGGACTCATTAAATAATAATACACTCAAGTCGCCATACTAACAAAAACTCCTTGCAAGACTAAAAATGAGCACATATAATCTTCTATGATGCATGACTCTTTTTTCTTTCTTTCTTTACACGTATATATATATTATTTAAGCAATCTTTTTTTGGGCGGGGGAGTGACTGGGGTTTGCTAGGCAGGCGCTGTACGGCTTGAGCCACACCTCCAGCCCTGTGTGTGTTATTTGTGGGAAGGGTCTCCATTGCAATCGCAATATTTCCATACAAACAAACAACTACAGGACTGCAGGATTCTCTGTCCCTGGAGGGCCCCACCCTTGCCTCCTGGAAGTCCTGCCCAGCGCAAAGCGTGCAGGGGATGGGATGGACCCGTTCTTGTTAAACTCAGTGAATTCTGCTACCCATCTGCAGACCTGTCAAAGCGTAGTTTGTTTAAATAGTGACATAGAATTAAATGAGCAACAGGGGTTGAAAAACAAGGCACTGCAGAGAACAGACTCACAGACCTCGCCAGCCCCACCCCTGTCGTGCGGCGCCCGCCCCTTGTGGCGCGCGTGGCCGGGTGGGGAGCGTTAGGGGACCGGTTACCGTGGCAACTGCTTGTTCCGAGAACCGCCGCAAACTGGTCGGTTAGGGGGCGGTGAGCACTGGCCACTGTGCCCAGGGCCTCCAAAGGTGCCGGGTGCCTGGGTCATTGCCAGACAGTCTCTGGGACTGAGGGGACTGGGATGGGAAAACCACGGAAAGGGAAGGAATGGGGGCAGCAGATCGTTTCGGATTAAGGGTAGAAGGCTAGAGGAGGAGACTCCAGCCAGTCCACCCCATACCTCTGGGTCTTCAGCAGGAATCTAGTGTCAGGCCCTGTCGGGTGGAAGGATCTATGCAGGATCCCAGAAGATGGAGACAGGGATGGATGTAAAAAGTGGAAGGGAAGAAAGGAAGAGGAAGAACTGGAGATTGGGGCAGGCTTCTCTGCAAAGCTGAGTCTCTGGCCTCGGTCCCCAGCCCCATATAAAGTATAATGAACCCCTGCTAGTTTTTAGAAGGTGTATAGTTTTTATATACAAGATGGAGCAGGGAAAGAAAGGGCTGACAAGGGGGTGTGGAGGACAGTAGGAAAAGAAACAAAAGCTCTGGAGTAGAAAGTGGCCAGGGAGGTTGATTTCTCATGTGGTTGGAAGTCTGACCACAGTTCTTTCTGGTGCCCAAAGCTCCTTAACCATGCTGAAACTTAGCTCTACCTTTAGGAGATCCTTACCTTTCAGTTAAGGAGAGGAAAGATACAGATGAACAGATGTCAGTGGGAGGTAAGAGGATACCATGAAGACCCAGCCTAGAACTAGACACGGTTTTAAGAGAAGTTTGTGTCCTTCTGTATGCCGGGAGCACATCAGTCCTATTTCAGGGCTTCTGGGTGTGGTAGACCTCAGTAAGATTCTGGACTGTAGGGTATAGGACCTCACCCTTAGTGATCCTTGTCAATAGATTACACATGGGACCCACTTCTTGGATTTGAGACATAAGCCCCTCCATCTTGATGTTGTTCATACTTTGTTAATCCTCCACCAGAGCACCTTGGGTGTAAGCCCACATTTCTGTGGTCTTCTCCCTACAGGAGCCTGCCATGACACCAGATGAATGGCTCCTGCCAGGAACATCCCAATGGGGAATTCGTTGAGCTCCCCAAGTTTTCTGAGGCTTCTTTAGTTATCTGTAAAATCCCCTTTGTAGGGTGGTTATACGGACCTACTAAGATACTGAAAGTGCCTTGGTCTTCCAAATCCAAGGAAAAGTCAGCCCATGTGGCTTCGAGAGCCACTGGGGAGAGGAAGGAAGGGGCTAGAGGGAACTTGTGGCCTCAGCTTGCTGCTGCCACATTGTCCTTGCTGTCCCATTTGCCAGGAGGGCTACATCAGCTTCATCAGCAGATGTGTTTACCCTTGTTTTCTCTGATTTCTGCCCTAAATCCAGAGATCTGGATTTGAAAGCTGGGTCTGTCACTTACTAGCTGAGTGATCTTGGGCAAGTCATATCAGCTCTTTTCTGGTTAAGTAGAGCTAAAGGGCCTGTGAATGAAACTATATAAACCACGGCATTTCTGGCTCCAGAGAGAAACAGTCACTGTGGGGGATAAGGAAGGAATATGGGAGTCCGAGACAGTTATTTTGTCACCAACTGGAATGGCCTTGGAACAAAACTTCATCCCTTATGTCATGCTGTGTCACCTTCAACACTGTCATCCTCTTATGCCTTAGCATTGGCCTTGGCCTCAGCTTCCTCATGTGTGACTTGAAGATGAATGATTCCCATAGGAATCAATAAGCTTAGGAAAAGAAAGCTGTTAGGTCATGTTAACAGTTTAAATGTATTAAGTGGAGTGTTCAGTTGTAAAAGGCATGGTGTGAGAATGGAGCCATGAAGACTCCACTAGCAGCTAAGAGTAAGGACGACCAATAAACCATTAAGGAGGTACAGAGTCTTGAGTGAAGAGTTGTGTGGAAAATGAGGCTGAATAGAAAATCAGGGCACTGTAAATAATAAGCAATTTTTTTAAAAAAGTAACTCTATAGACTTAAAAATCACAAGCAAAAGGTGACAACACAAACTCCAGGGGGCAAAAATCCTGACATTTATATAAACTGCCAGGCACGCCTTTACCTTTAAAATACTTTTTTAGCTATAGACTCTGGTCACTTTTTGGTGTGTGGATTTTGTAATTTTTCCTATAGAGAAGAGAGTATTCTGTTTTCTTTTCTCCTTGGCAGCAAGCATGTCCCTGAAGCCTTTTATGTACCAAGATATCTACAGTAGTTTTAAGTAGACAAAGAAGTGATTTCAAAGCACATAAATGTCCCACTAAACTCATTCAAAATGATCCTCTAGATGCGGGGAAAAAGGAACCCTCTTACACTGTTGGTGGGAATGTAAACTAGTACAACCACTCTGGAAAAAAATTTGGAGGCTACTTAAAAAGCTAGACATCGATCTACCATTTGATCCAGCAATACCACTCTCGGGGATATACCCAAAAGACTGTGACACAGGTTACTCCAGAGGCACCTGCACACCCATGTTTATTGCGGCACTATTCACAATAGCCAAGTTATGGAAACAGCCAAGATGCCCCACCACTGACGAACGGATTAAGAAAATGTATCTATACACAATGGAATTCTATGCAGCCATGAAGAAGAACGAAATGTTATCATTCGCTGGTAAATGGAATTGGAGAACATCATTCTGAGTGAGGTTAGCCTGACCCAAAAGACCAAAAATCGTATGTTCTCCCTCATATGTGGACATTAGATCAAGGGCAAACACAACAATGGGACTGGACTTTGAGCACATGATAAAAGTGAGAGCACACAAGGGAGGGGTGAGGATAGGTAAGACACCTAAAAAATTAGCATTTGTTGCCCTTAACGCAGAGAAACTAAAGCAGATACCTTAAAAGCAACTGAGGCCAATAGGAGAAGGGGACCAGGAACTAGAGAAAAGGTTAGATCAAGAAGAATTAACCTAGAAGGTAACACCCACGTACAGGAAATCAATGTGAGTCAACTCCCTGTATGGCTATCCTTAACCAGCAAAAACCCTTGTTCCTTCCTATTATTGCTTATACTCTCTCTACAACAAAATTAGAAATAAGGGCAAAATAGTTTCTGCTGGGTATTGAGGGGGTAGGGGGGAGAGGGAGGGGGCGGAGTGGGTGGTAAGGGAGGGGGTGGGGGCAGGGGGGAGAAATGACCCAAGCCTTGTATGCACATATGAATAATAAAAGAAAAAAAATGATCCTCTAGCTTTACCTTCCCCCTTACTCAGAGTACTGTCTATCCAACAGGATTGAACTTGCAATGAAAAGAGGCAGTGCTCATCAACCAACTTGTAAAAATACCTTACGTCTATAAACTTTCCAAAAATAGATAGCAAAGCATTACTAAGGCTCCCTTCCAATGCATACACAGGCCCTGAAGCTTCAGCTTCATTTACTTTGCTGTAAATTCACCTCTGCTATGGATAATTGCAGCTGCTAAGGGCTCAGGAGTAGCCACAGCAGAGTTTAAGGGCAGATAGCGTAAGTCTTTGAACAATTCCACATGTCTGGTTTACTTTGAATTTTGATACACAAATTCCCTCTTTTCTTAACCCATCCCATCTCACCTCCCAATGTAGCAGGAAGGTTCTTCCACTATCCCTTCCCATCCCTCTCTCCCCCCCCAAAAAAAAATTTTAAAAAATTAAAAAAACAAACAAACAAAAAACCTCGTCTGAACAAAATGAGCAACCTTGGTCCTGAGCAGGGTTCTTCTGCCAGGGAACTTTGAACCAGAAGTGCGGTTTTTGGAAGGGCAAAGGATAGGAGCCTGAAAAGCCAGTCTGAATCCTGGGCAGTCCTTCTGTGACCTGCACGCGTTCTCAGGGCTCTAGGTCTCATCACCCTTGGGCTACCTGTCATGTAAGACTGTTTCAAGGAGCTGTTGAAAGCTAATGCTTAAGTCATCCGGGAGCATAAAAAGGACATCAGAAGGGAAGGGGGAAAGGGAGATAAAAAGTGTAGAAGAAGAAGAAGAATTAGGAGAAAAGAGAAAGGAGGAAGGACACTCAGTTCCTTGGGACAGGGTTGGCCCCTACTCAACCCATCTTTAATCTATCCTCACCCTTGCCTACCACTGTGCTGGAAGCTGGACCTGCCCTTCACTTGCTGTGCGACATTTCGAGAGGCCTGTTACTTCACCTCTCTGGGCCTTTAAAACAAGGCTGCTGATTCCTACCTAACAGAGTTGTTGTGAGGATAACACGAGGTAATGTCTGGAGGCATTGCTTGGGAAATTGGGAAAGGCCATTCAGGCGGGAATCCCTTGTGACTCTTGTAGCCAAACTGAAGACAGTCGGCAGAAATGGTGACAGGGAGGCCTGGGGACTGGACCAGGCAGGGATGAGCAAAGGGTCTGACTCAGCAAGGGACTGCAAAGCCAAGGTTTACTTCAGTCTTTAGGCCACAGACAGCCCTCTGGAAGAGAGCCCTGTGGACCGACTGGTGACACTCTTCTCTTCCCCTTCTTGCTCTCCATTGTCTTCACTATCAGAATATATTCTCCCTCTTCCAGTGTGGACAGAGCGAGCCCTTTAAAATGGTTTTCTGATGATAGTATAGGGTTCGTATCCAGAAGAGAAAATGGGTATCAGGGACTCTGGGAACAGGTCTGCAGAAGTCAGGGGAGGAATGAAGCCCCAGCTGACTAAGGAGATTGGGCTATGTGGGGCAGCAGTGCTTAGGGGCCAAATAGGGAGTCAGGCAGGTGACTTCAGTGCTCCCCTGAAGAGCTGCCGAGTAGCAGCCTATTAGGAATTCACTGTGGGCCTAGGATGATACAAAGAGACATTTGCAAACTAGGTCCCTTTCTCTTTTTAACTCCAAATTGGACAAGGGCACTAACAAGCACAGGGTCAGCTAGGCCAGATTCCCAAGACACAAGATTTCCCTGACAAATACCCCAATAAACAACCAACGTAGAAATGCCTTCTCTCATTATGAATTTCCTAGAGTAAAATTGAAATTCCAAACATATTGGGAGGATGTTTCACAAATAGATCTGGGCTGTCTCCACGGCAGGGTATGACTGTGAGCTGGCAGGAGTGGTACAGAGCACAGAGAGAGAAGGAACACAGCAGCAGTGCCCTGCCTCACCCCCATGCTCAAAGGGGCTAATCTAACCCTTCTCTGGGCCACAGTGGCTATGACTCTCTTCCCTGTATACGCTTCATTAGCTGAGATGCTAGGATATTCCTGGTGGGGTCTTGGAACAACAGAAAAAGGGGTCTACCTGAGGCTGAGAACTGGAATCTGGGGACATCCAGCAGCTGCTATTTGAGGGAGTCCCCTGTGGTGAGTAGATAGGGCAGAGGCTATTCATCTGGTTCATCCTGGTAACTCTAGATCTTTTAAAACAGGAGCACATGACAAGCTCATTAAAAAACTGAGATGTGGCTTTCTAGAAGGACCTCACATTACAGGAGTGACCTAGCAGCCCTCCTTTCCTGGCCGGTGGGTAAGCACAAAGCCTTGGAGAGGAAGGTAATATGCAGGACCTTTGACAGGTCATTGGCCTCTTTTTGAATGCTTTGGGCTTCAATTCTCCAACCTAAAAACATTCACATCCTCCCAATATGTTTGGAATTTCATACTTTACATTTCCCTCTGCACACTCAGCGCACCTGGCATTTTCAGTCCTGAGAAATTCTCCTCCAGCCCATGATGCTTGTTGGCCTTCTGGAGTTATAAGCCATCAGGTTCCCGAGCTGTGGGCCAAGGGAGCAGGAACTCTGTCCTCTTCTCTGGATACTGGTTTGTGTCCACTTGTGATGCTCCTGACCTCTAGCAGTATTGTCTCTGCAACATAGTTCTCAGTGGTTGAGAAAATGTCTCCACTTGGGCTTCCTTACACTATTTTGGCTCCAGCAGTGCCAGAATGGCTCAGCTGACCCCTAGTGATTGTGCTGGCCCTTGGCATGGGTCTGGTTCTTTTTCTTCACCACATGGAGGGCTAGCCATGTTTGTTGATCCCAGTGTCTTCCCTCTTTTCACCTTCTCCTTGCTTACTGGCCCAAACATTGGCTTTTTCTGACAGATTCCTCTAGATTTTGTCTTTTGGGGTCCCCCTACGTGACAGAAAGCAAATCTAGTCAATTCTGATTAATCACAAACCTCCCCGGGAATTGCCTTACAAGCTGGTAGCTGTTGGCCATTCCCAGAGGCCAGCTCCTCTCTCTTGACTGGTTCTGCTGTCCTTAAGGGAGACTCTGCTGGGCCTTCCTTCAGACCTAATCCACACACTTTTAAACATGTGCCCTTAGAGTCCCCAGCAATCCTGGATTCCCACCTACAATAACTGCTATTCCAAAATGCACTGCATATCTTCCCAGGGTTGGTGCTGCTCTTCCATCTTTGGATTTGCCCATATTCTCTACAGCATTAAAAATCAGCCAGGCTTATGGGATGGCTCTGATTCTAAGTCCCTGACTGTGATGTTGACCGGCCACCGCCTCAAGAGTGTTCTGGGTCACCTGGCTTGCTGGGACATGGCCTTGCCTCATCTCAAACGTCTGCCTTTCCTCACATCAGGGAGCTTTCTTGTCTCCTGAGTTGGCCTGTTGGGCCTGGTCCATTCCAGCATCCCATTAACCCTTTCATCTTTGCCCTGCCTGCCTCTTGACACCTTATCTTTTCTTAAGACCACTCTTCTTCTACAACTATTGTCTTTTCCTCACTTCCCACTGTTGCTCTTTAGGTGGTAAATGTTGGTATGTTTTTCAAGCAATTTCAGTTCCTTCTGGATCTCTCCAAGCAAACTTGTCCCTGGGTCAGACAACTCTTGGGACAAGCTATTTACAGGACCTCTGCTAGTTTTGGGTTGTGCATTGACATCATTGAGTTGTTTCTCTATCTCAACCAAAGAAAGCAGCATATTCTCTGAAGGGCCCCGATTCCTTTTAATGCCTCTGTCCATTGACAAACTATTGCCCTTCTGTGGGCAAAACCATGGTTTTAGTCTCCCAACTCCAGGTCAGAATTTAGGGAACTCACAACTGCAGCAGAGCTGCTCCACACACTGGAAAACAACTCTGGGGACCTGACTGAGGATGTGCTTTGAGGGATCAGGAGGGACATCCATAGCCCCTGTTCTGGCAGGAGGCTTTGGGGACAGCTCACTTATCACGACCTCCCTACGATGGCACAGATTCAGATAACCTGTGTGCTCCAGCTTCTTGTCCTTGCCCTTGAAAGTTTCATGTCAAATTGGCTGAGAACACAAGAAAGGCAGCAAGCTTGTACTGTCCATGCTCACCCTGCCTCCAGTCTTCTATAGCATCTTCTGTGCTGCTCCTTTGAGGTCAAGGTTTCTGGTTTCAGCTGCTCCCCAGACCTCAGCAGCCCGGGCTTGCTGAAGCCTTATGTATTAAAGAACACAACTCTCAGTTTGTTCTTTGAGCTGCCAAGGTCAGGCTCCCACATGGACTGTGTTTACTCTAGAACAGAGGAATCTTTCACCAGGGCCACTAGTTAAAAGTCAACCAAACAGCACCAAAAGCACTTTGGGGAACTGCCAAGGCCAGAAACCTGTGTGATCCCCAAGAAGCCCCCATGCACACATGGGGCATCACCAAAGCCTCAGGCTTCACGGGGGCTACTCATCTGCACTCAAAACTCAAAGACAGTGGACAAGACGTTGGGATTGAGGGGCTTAAACTATGCTCCCCTTTCTTCCAATTCCAACTTTGAAGGCTGGTCTGTAGTTGTAGGGTCATAGCACATGCCAGAAGGCAGGCAACACACTGCAAACAGCCCGGCAGGGCTGGGCCAGGAAATTCAGGGCTACCCAATTGAGAAGTTTCTCCAGGGATAGCAAAAGGTACCCCCAACCTCAGCAGCAATACTGTGGCAGGAAGCTCTGGGAGGCTTGGGGTGAGCTGGGGAGAGGGCAGGGAAATGGGTCTGCCCTCTGCATGGGCCATAGTCAGGCACCTCTGCATGGGATAATCCCCAATGGGCTGCCTGTGGTGATGTTCTCCCCTTTGCTTTGCCGGTGCATGTCTTTTGTACCATGAAGTATGATATGCACACGGGGAAACATACAGTTCAACAAATGCATAACAGACACTTGAAAGAACAGTGAAGAACAAAATAACAGCACGGTACCCTTTGACCTCCCAAGTGCCAGCCCCCATCACAGCCTTCATTCCTTGTGGATAGTAACCATGAAGTGGAATCGTTTTCTGGCTTTTGTCAGCTTTATTACTTATGTGTGGACCTCTGGACATGCTTGGGGCTACATGTTTTTGAACATTAACTAAATGACATCATATTATCTATGCCTTATAACTTGTCTGCTATGCTTGTGACATTCACCCACAGTGATATTTGTACCTGTAGCTTGTTCATTTCATTGCTGTAGTCCATAAATAAATATACCACAATTTATTTGTTCATCCTATTCTTGGTGAATATTTGGGTTGTTTCCAGAAACAAGTTCCTCTAGAATTTGTATACTCAGGAGTGGAATGGTAGGCATTCATTACAGCCAACATAATGGGTGGTCATGGCATCTTGTGGTGGTTTTCATTGCATGTCCCTGATTTCTACTGAAGTTGAACACCTCTTAACTTGGATATTCTGTTTTGTAAAGTGACCTCTAAAGTCTTTTGCTCATTTTTATGGAGTTTCTGTGTTAGCTTTCTGTCACTGTGACAAAATACCTAAGATAACCAATTTACAATGTGGACAGATTTATTTTGCCTCAGTTTCAGAGGTTTCAGCCCAGGTCATTTGGCCCCATTGCTTTGGGCCTGTGGCAAGGCAGAACATCATGGTGAGGGGACTATGTGGTAGAGCAAAGCTGTTCACTTCATGGTAGCCTGGGGAAAGCAGAAAAAAGAGAAAGAAAAAAAATAAGAGAAAGGAGCATGGGTTCCCAATATACCCTTCAAGAATATTCCCCCAGTGACTTCCCACTAAGCCCCACCTCCTAAAGTTTCCACCACCTCCCAACTGCCACAGGCTGGGAGCCAAGCCTTCAACACATGGCCTTTGGGGGACATTTAAGATCCAAGCCGTAACAGTTACCTATCAGCAATGTGTTGGAGTTTATATGTTCTGGATGTGGTCCTTTTGTTAATAATATGAGCTATAGAAACTGTAGCAGGACTTTTCATTCTTACAGTGTCTTATACAAGGGTAAATGTGTCAACATTTTCCTTAGCAGTATGTTTTTATTGTGTCTCATCTAAGAAATCATGAAGATGTATTCTCCTATATGATCTTTTAAGAACATGCTGGTCTTTTCTTTACGGCTTTAATTCATGTAGAACTGATTTTTGCATGGGTGTGAAATAGGAGTTCAGTCTGATTTCTCTCTCCTTGTTAACGATTGTCAGCTGCCCAGTCCTGAATGAATAATACTTACTTTCACAATGTTGCCTGAATTATTTATTATGTCCATATGTGTGAGGCAAGATCTGTTTCTGGGATTTTCTTTCCATTGGTCTGCTTTCTGCCCCCATGACAATTGTGCAGCTTTATAGTACATCTTGACATGAGAAACCAAGTCTCATAGTTTGTCTTCTTTAAGAAAATGGTTTTGCTCTTCTTGGTCATTTGGAATCTGAGCATCACGTGAGAGTCATCCGCCCCACCCCGTGCACTGGCAGATTCATTTACATTTTGCTCCAACACTGTGAGTTTATAAAATTGGGTTGTAATTTTCATCAAAAAATCTTTTGGAATTTTGATCAGAATTGTGTTGACTGAAGAAAGCTGTTATCATTGCATTATTGCTTCCAACCCACTGGCATTATTGGTCTCTTCATTTACTTAGCTCTTCAATGACCTTCAGGGTGTCATTGCTCTTTGTAGAGCTTTGTAGAGCTTGGAGTTATTCCTAGATACAGGGAAACCTATTTTCTATTATTTCCTTTACTTCCTCACATCTACTCTTCTCTGCATGCATGAAGTCATATTCTGTATGGTATCTGTAAAGTGATATTTTAGACTAAAAATTATTTCTTCATCAATTCCCAATGCTTATATTTCAATATACTTTGTCTCGTGGGCTGGGGATGTGGCTTAGTGGTAGAGTGCTTGCCTAGCATGCGCAAGGCCCTGGGTTCAATCCCCAGCACTACAAAAAATTATATATATATATACATATAATTATTTATATATATATACAGTCTTACTTACATGTTAAACTTGTAGAACCTCACACCCTTCATGTCCTTCTTTGGCTTTTTTTATCTGCCTATGGTCACCAGCATCCTTAGTAGCAACACAGAGATGATCCTATTCAACACTTCAGTAAGGCAATAGAAGAATTCTAAAACCTGCATTTTCTTTTTTCTTCCTTGACTGTAGTTTTTGTTTTGACAGGCAACAACTCAGTAAGGAATCACCCCATCATATCGTGAGGGATTCGATCCTGGAAATGGGTTTTGCCCCAAACCTTTCTTAGCATACAGCTCTCATTCATGCTTTGCAGTTAAAGGAGACTGATGGGTGGATGGGGGTCAAAGTCTTAGTCACTCATCTTTTTCTTTTTTAATAAAACAAATGCTGGAGATCGGCGGGGGGGAGGGTGGCAGGTAATCTTGTACAGTGTGCATGGAGAGGGTAGAGGGGAGACTTCTTCCACCTTCTTGTCTGGCTGCTTCCTCTTGCTTTTTCTCTTCAGTCTGGCTCAGAAACATTTCCTGAGCATCAAGAGTCATCAGCCCCATGCTGTGCACTGACAAATTCATTTAATTTTTTTCTCCAAAGCTCTGCTCTTATCACTGGACTCAGTGAATCCTCCACTTGGTGGGAATCCAGTCGGGACAGAATGCCAAGAATAGTTGTCACACAGAGTGAAACGTGTTTGCAGCAAGTAGTCCTCAGGGAATCACTTCCAAAGCCTGAAGCTAGAGCAAGCTGCAGTTTATTTGGGCAGGGAATGCATATTTAGAAGGGGAAAATCATCACATGCATGGATAGAAATTATCCTGTGCAGGGCAGTATGACAATGCTCTTCTTCATACTTAACCATGTTATGGAAATGAAGCTTTAGCTCTTCCCGGGGTGGAGATTTTGATATATAATGAAGTAAAGTTCACCAATTAGTTGTTGGCACATGCCCCTTAGTGTAGCTTGTAGACCACTGTTTCTAAAAAACAACTTCAAGGAATTTGTTAGAAAAATAGCCTTATCTTAGGGCTCAGGGTACTGAATGGGAGAGACAGTCTGCATATTGCCTTTCAAGCTGCTAACACTTTCTTCCCTTTCCCTCCAGACACAACATTGGAATTAAGTCTGCATTTTTAGGAGAATTGGAAAAGTAGTCAAAAGGAATGAAATCCCAAGGCTCTTTTCACTTCTCTCTGAAAAAGAAGAAAATGGGCTAATTGTATAATCAAGCATATTATCCTCTGATCTATCAGAGGAAAAAAAAATGGAGAGTCACTACCTGCAGAAAGATTCTCTTCTAAAAGTACAAAGACCCGACAGAGTTCAATCTGAGTTTCTTCTGGGTGGAGATGTTGATTTCACATTGCTTTTTTGTCTGACTGGGCTTGAATCCAGAAGATTCAACAGCTTTGAGGATGGCGTGTGGCTGTGAAAGAGCAGCTCCAGATGGCATCACTGATCTCTGTGGCAGAGCTGCTGGCCTGGGAGGACAGACTCCTTTGGAAGAGGTCCTCAGTGATAAGCCAAGCTGAACACTTTGGAATGTATCTCAGCTCCTTTTTTATTGCCAGTGACATTGATGTGTGGAGGAACTACTTCATTCACGTAATAGGAGAGACGTCTGAGACCCTTGTGCCCTTGTAGGCTGACTGGCCAACACAGTTGACAAAGTCTCTCTAGGAAAACAGAATCAGAGCATGGGCAATTTGGCAAGTGGGAAGGCAGGCAGTGGGGGAAACTAAGGGCAGCAGGGAGCAGTGGGAAAGTGGACTCAAGATGGGATGAGGAGGAGGAGGCCTGAGAAGGAAGGTAGCCCCCAAAGCAGCCCATATCCAGAGTGGCACAAAGGGGATGGTGTAGTCCTGCAAACAAGCTCTGCCTGCTATAAATGATATCACAGGGGAATGATTAGAGGAGCAGAGTCAAGATCTGAGGAGACCAAGTACAAGAGCAGGGATTAATTTGGGATAAAAGCAACATTTCATCAGAGGGTGATTTAACTAATGATTGGTAAGGGGTGTGGGTAGCATCTACACTAAATGACAGAACTTTATTTCCTACCTGACATGAGGATTCCAGACAGAGCCAAAATGTAAATGTAAAAAACAAAGTCATCTTAAGTCCTGGAACAAATGGTGGAGCAGAGTTTGCTTATTGTGGAGTGGGAAAGGCCGAACAGTGAGACAAATGTTAAAGAGTAGTTTGAATGGTATTGTCTGGAGCCAAAAGCTCCAGATGACAAACTGGGGAAAATACTTGGCAATTCCTCTTAATATATATATATATATATTTTTTTTAACTTAAAGCAAAAAAAAAAAAAAAAAACCCAGTGGATAAATGGGTTTGAGGCTTTGAAAGAGAAGGCAAAGAGAATGAATAACCATATGAAAAAGATGCTCAATTTCATAGAAGGCAAATTAAAACCTTTTGGCTTGAGAGGAAAGCATTTCCCCAACAGATAGCCAAATGACAAAGTGGGGCCTGGGAGGGCCTCCCATGCCTTGCCCAGCTGGGTGGCACCATAGACCACCCCACCTCTGAGCGGGAAATCTAGCCCTATTGAGACAGCATCACCTTTGAGCAAGCAACTGTACTTCTGGGAATGTCCTATTTGAATTCCACACAATTCAACATAGCAGAGCAAAGAGCAGAAGGCTGAAAATAACCTAAATAACCCCTGTGCTTGGACAGGGGCTGGTTAAATGGAATCACTTAACCTTATAGGAGAATACTGGAAAATCTTCAGGTACCAAGATAGGGTTTTAAGTAAAAAGAGCAGCATGCAGGACATGTGTAGAATATGCTACTATTTGTAGGGAGAAAGCCAGGGCTGAGGGAATGTAAAATATTGCTTGTATGTGCGTAAAATATTGCTTGTATTTGCATAAAATATCTTCTGGAGGGATTTGAGGGGAGGGTTACCCTGTGGAGGAAGGTGGTACCAGGCCAGGAGTCTTCTCTCTGAGGTTCCCAAGGTTTTGAGTTTGAGCCATGTAACTATATAAGACGAGAATTAGGTTTGTTAGAATAGGTCCCTGGAGGGCGGGGGGGGGGAGGGGGACATCCCTCAAAGCTACCTCATTGGTAGCTTTTCCATTTGGAGTCCCACGTGGGGCTAGATTGTAAGTCCAGACCCCATGGTCACCAGATAGGGACTGAGGCTCCAGGACTAAAGAGACAATTTGTTTCTTTTACACAGGCCTCACAGAGGTGAACTGTGCCTGGCCTTACTTACCAGGAGGGGAAATCTGAGCAAGTGGTCAGTGGGTGCATTGTGTCCCACCCTAGTCCTAAAATTCATGAAGGGCAGTCTGGAGGGCTGGGACCTGGCTTTGTCATTGCTTCCTGGGAAAAGGGATTGAGATCACAGGAGAGAGCTTTATGGGGTGGTGGCTTTACAGAGCTTTACACAGTGTTATGTGGGCAACACTTAGCTCCTCACTGGTGTGAGAAGTCAAGGAAGATACCAGTGGCCCAGAAACTCTGGAAAATACCCAAGTCCCATGGATGAGCCAACTGCTCCCAATTAGAAAACTGTTCTTTTCAGATCAGCCTGCTCTATTTTTATCTACTGCTGAATAGCCTGACCCTCCCGCTCCTGAGAGAGGTACACCCTTCACTGAGGTCCAGGGGCAGTGGCATTCCGCAGTGAATGTATTTCAGTTACATTCCTGCAGGAGCCCTGTATCCCCTTCAAGCCTCCCCCAACCCCTGCCAACTCACCAGCCTCCTAGCTCCTTCCTGCTCCACATGCAACCATCTAAGATACTTCTCCAACCCTCCCACATCAAGAATAGGGCCCTCTACTGAAGAAGGGGTGAGGGATTTCACAATTTATCAAGACCTGAGTACAGGCACAGGCCACCTGCTTTCTCCTTCCCTCCCACAATGTTCCCAGATTAATTGTGCTCCTGAGGATATGAGATGTTCTCATCATGCCTCCACAGTTGAGTAAATAGGAAGAACATCTGGTGAATCCCTTCACTTCACAGATGGGCGAAAACCAAGACCCAGGGAGGGAAAAGAACGGGGACTTGATCCTGATCTGAGATCAGGCTCCCAGAGGGAATGGAATGGGTGAGGATGGAGGGGAAAAGGGTGATGGGCAGACACTGAGGCGCAGGAGTCTGGGAGAGAGGCAGGTGTCTCTGCAATGAAGGTGTGCCTGGTGAGGGGATGAGGTGGGACATGTACAGGGAGGGAGGCCAGTGGGATAGCCTACACTGCTGGACTGTCCAGAATGGACAAGCCCTGAATGGCCCCTGGAGCCAGCAGTCTACAGATCACAGAGCTGGGTGCAGTCCCTTTGGAAGTCCACAGGAAGCTGGAGACACAGGAAGAGAAATTCCAGCATAACAGGGTCTGGACCGAAGCAGATAGACTGGGAGTGTTCTCCCACACCAGAAGGGCATGCTTGGGGGTGGACCCAGGCAATTTGGTGGGGCTCACATGCATTCCATTTAGAAGGAGCAGCACTGGCAGAGCCAGGCACAGGCCTGCCACAGCTGACCATCTGTGGCAAACAGTGCTGTGTGGACAGTTGGCATCATACTGTACGCCAAGGGTCTTCATTAGATGACATGGCACCACTGCAAGGTCAGAGTGAGAACAGGTGACATTGCATGCCCAGCCCCCACCTGTCCAACGTTGAGGTTTGAGGTGTCTTTGAAATTGACTGTTTGCTGACCTCTGAAAGGCTGACCCTCAGCCTTAGGTAATCACTGGGAGGAGGGATACGCCACTCAGTGAACAGTGGAACTCATGCTTTGGAAAAAGTAGTAGTGGTAAGGAGTGAACTGGTGAGGAAGAAGGGGACAGGATGTGGCTTGTCCTCTGGGATTGGGAATATGGTGGGTTGGGCTGAGAAAAGAGGTTCCTGACACCCTTTTTCCTTGCATTCCAAGGAGCCACCACTTGGGGATGCCCCAGCCACCTACAGAGCCTCTTAACACTCACTGCTTTGTGGAGAACAGCATTTCTGGCTCCTGTAAGCCCCTCCAGCCCCCCCACATGTCACCCAGCCTGCCTCCCCTGACTCCCAGAGACCCCAACTTTAGCTGGGGAGGCCTTTGAGTCAAGAACTCTAGCTGGGGAACAGAGCACGTATGCAGCCATGCCCCAGGAGCCATGGAGCCAGTCTGGCAGCAGCATATCCAGGGAACTTGTGTTCGTGTCCTCATTTGTGAAATGAGGGAGTTGAACTAGAACTGGTAAAGACCTGACCTCCTGCTCTCTGTGGTGTAAAAGGGCAGAAAGGGCAGTTCTGCCTAAGTACAGCAAAGCCAACATTGGGTCAGTAGAGCAGGGCCTAAAGCAGAGGAAAGAGGTATTGAGTTGGGAAGTGGGGGGCTTGGGCAAAGCTCAGTCTCAGGCTTGAGAGGCTGGGTTTGGGGGATACACAGAGCTGAGGGGATATGACAAAAGGCCAGGGCTGAGGTAGGAAGGCAGCCTGCTACACAGCAGGTACTCAGATCCAAAAAGGAGTAAACAGCCCATATGCAGGCTGAGATGAGTGGGACCTTTGGCTACAGAAGGGGCCATGCCCCACACACCTTCAACTGCATGGAGGCAGATGTGGAGCTCCATATCCCTTTCATGAAGACAGACTAAGACAGGAGCTGGGGAGAGGCCCTCAGTGGGGGTGTGGTAAGCTAAGGAGGGTCTTGCTTTGGGGACCTTTATGAACGTAGTCTCCCCTAAAGCAACAGGGCCCCCCCCCACTCCAAGATGGACCTCACCCTTGATTCTACCTCCTCTATCTCCAGTGCCCTTCTGGTCCAGGGCTAGGGGAGGGGGTGTGTGAGGCATCTGGGTGCTGAGTATCCTACAGGGCCAGGACTACTGAGACCATGAGAAGTACAGCAGATTAGCAAACTAGTGAGGGTGGGCAGCCAAGGAAGGCTCTATCAAGAAGGCTGAGCTGGGAGAGAAGGGAAGGAAGGAAGGTGTGGATCTATGTGGAAAGCCATCTACAGACTGGGCTGGAGGCCTCTGGGGCCTGGGTGGTTCTGAAGTTGCCCATGACTTGCTCTTGTCTAGCCTGGGCTAGACACATAAAATGTCCTGCCAGGCCTGATGAGTATTCATTAGTGCCACATAAGTGACCTGAGAACAGAGGGCGTATGTGGGCTAGGCCAGGAAGGAGCCTGGGTCCACCCAGGACCCCAGGTCTCTCACATGTTCTCTGCACTCACAGGGCAGCCTTTGTACCTTTGTAATTCAAGGCAAGCCTGCTCCTCACTACCGCAGTCAGAACTAAGGCAAGGGGGCCCCTGAGCCCAGGCAGCAGCACCCTTTGTTCCCAGAACAACTCAACTTTCAAAAGCAAATTCATTAAATTCTGTAGAATTCTTAAAATCACATTCTATCTAGAATGTTGCCTTGATAGACAATGAGGAGGAAGAGCAAGGGGTTTCAACTGACTCTGGGGCTGCTAGGAGTCCAGCAAGGCAAGAGGCCACCTTCCCTGAGTCCCCAGGAATGCAGTTCATCCATTAATAGCTCTCTGTGCATGTTGCTGTCACAGACTTCACTTCTCCCAAAGGACACACAGTGCAGGGAAGGGTCTTTAAGACCCAAGCACTGGTCCTTACTAGGCCCCCTCTTCATGCACAGGATGAATTCCCAGTGCTAGTGGCTCCCTAGCTTGCAGGCTCACATGCAGGTGGTGAGGAATTCTGCACAAAGGTAACAGCCAGGGGTGCAGCAAAGCAGTGCAGGCTCCTGTGGTGCAGGTGCTCAAACCACAAGTCCCACAACCCCCCACCCCCAAAGGAGCTGCGCTGAGATACTGAGAGCCAGCACCTTCACTGTCCCAGCAGGGTGGACTGGCCACCTGAAGGCTTTTCAGAGCGAATGCAACCACAAGACATGAATGTACTAATGGGTCCCCAACTTGGTGTACTGTCAGGGAACTCTTGTGGTGGGGGCTTGGTCCTTTGCAAGAAGCATAAAGGATAAAGAAAATGTGGTATATATACATAATGGAATATTATCCAACCATAAAGCTCAAAATTACATCGCCTGCAGGAAAATGGATGGAACAAGACATGACACAGAAAGACGTTTTCTCTTATAGTAATAATAGATTAAAAAAAACAAAAGGACATGAGACTTGAAGGGGACTATTTAGGAAACAGGGTGATGAGGTGAATGATTGAATTATATAATATGAAGACATGAAAATGTAATGAAATCTATTATTTTGTACAAAATAATTTGTAAAAAGGAAAAAAGAAGCTAGGAAAAATATAAATGCAATTTACACTTGGATTTTTTTTCAGTGCTTAGAATTGAACCCAGGGCTTGTCAAGCATTCGTGTAGCACCACTGAGCTTCATCCACATTCCTAGGTTTTCTGAGACAAGGGTCTCACTGTGCAGCTCAGGCTGGCCTCAGACTCCCAAGTGCTGAGATTACAGGGACGCACCATGCCTTGCATACATTTGCTTTTGTTTTTTCAGCTGTTCTTTTGGAATCAAACTTCCTTTTTAAAATCTCGGTAGGCCTACCAAGAGTCATTCACTATCAGAAGTCTTAATTGTATTTCTCCCCCCCCCCCCCCCGGCACTGGGGTTTGAACTCAGGACCTCATGCTTACTAGGCAGGTGCTCTTACTGCTTCAGCCACTCCTCCAGCCCAACTCTATTGCTCTTTTGGGTATTTTAAAATCTTTCCTTGATATTCCAATAGGATATGCTGACTGCCATGTACAAAAAAAAGGATAAATAAAATTACTATTTTATTTTTTTTTTCATTTTTCTTTTATTATTCATATGTGCATACAAGGCTTGGTTTATTTCTCCCCCCTGCCCCCACCCCCTCCCTTACCACCCACTCCACCCCCTCCCGCTCCCTCCCTCAATACCCAGCAGAAACTATTTTGCCCTTATCTCTAATTTTGTTGTAGAGAGAGTACAAGCAATAATAGGAAGGAACAAGGGGTTTTGCTGGTTGAGATAAGGATAGCTATACAGGGCATTGACTCACATTGATTTCCTGTGCATGGGTGTTACCTTCTAGGTTAATTCTTTTTGATCTAACCTTTTCTCTAGTTCCTGGTCCCCTTTTCCTATTGGCCTCAGTTGCTTTAAGGTATCTGCTTTAGTTTCTCTGCATTAAGGGCAACAAATGCTAGCTAGTTTTTTAGGTGTCTTACCTATCCTCACCCCTCCCTTGTGTGCTCTCGCTTTTATCATGTGCTCATAGTCCAATCCCCTTGTTGTGTTTGCCCTTGATCTAATGTCCACATATGAGGGAGAACATACGATTTTTGGTCTTTTGAGCCAGGCTAACCTCACTCAGAATGATGTTCTCCAATTCCATCCATTTACCAGCGAATGATAACATTTCGTTCTTCTTCATGGCTGCATAAAATTCCATTGTGTATAGATACCACATTTTCTTAATCCATTCGTCAGTGCTGGGGCATCTTGGCTGTTTCCATAACTTGGCTATTGTGAATAGTGCCGCAATAAACATGGGTGTGCAGGTGCCTCTGGAGTAACAGTCTTTTGGGTATATCCCCAAGAGTGGTATTGCTGGATCAAATGGTAGATCGATGTCCAGCTTTTTAAGTAGCCTCCAAATTTTTTTCCAGAGTGGTTGTACTAGTTTACATTCCCACCAACAGTGTAAGAGGGTTCCTTTTTCCCCGCATCCTCGCCAACACCTGTTGTTGGTGGTGTTGCTGATGATGGCTATTCTAACAGGGGTGAGGTGGAATCTTAGTGTGGTTTTAATTTGCATTTCCTTTATTGCTAGAGATGGTGAGCATTTTTTCATGTGTTTTCTGGCCATTTGAATTTCTTCTTTTGAGAAAGTTCTCTTTAGTTCACGTGCCCATTTCTTTATTGGTTCATTAGTTTTGGGAGAATTTAGTTTTTTAAGTTCCCTGTATATTCTGGTTATCAGTCCTTTGTCTGATGTATAGCTGGCAAATATTTTCTCCCACTCTGTGGGTGTTCTCTTCAGTTTAGAGACCATTTCTTTTGATGAACAGAAGCTTTTTAGTTTTATGAGGTCCCATTTATCTATGCTATCTCTTAGTTGCTCTGCTGCTGGGGTTTCATTGAGAAAGTTCTTACCTATACCTACTAACTCCAGAGTATTTCCTACTCTTTCTTGTATCAACTTAAGAGTTTGGGGTCTGATATTAAGATCCTTGATCCATTTTGAGTTAATCTTGGTATAGGGTGATATACATGGATCTAGTTTCAGTTTTTTGCAGACTGCTAACCAGTTTTCCCAGCAGTTTTTGTTGAAGAGGCTGCTATTTCTCCATCGTATATTTTTAGCTCCTTTGTCAAAGATAAGTTGCTTATAGTTGTGTGGCTTCATATCTGGATCCTCTATTCTGTTCCACTGGTCTTCATGTCTGTTTTTGTGCCAGTACCATGCTGTTTTTATTATTATTGCTTTGTAATATAGTTTGAAGTCAGGTATTGTGATACCTCCTGCATTGTTCTTTTGACTGAGTATTGCCTTGGCTATTCGTGGCCTCTTGTGTTTCCATATGAATTTAACAGTAGATTTTTCAATCTCTTTGATGAATGTCATTGGAATTTTGATGGGAATTGCATTAAACATGTAGATTACTTTTGGGAGTATCGACATTTTTACTATGTTGATTCTACCAATCCATGAGCATGGGAGATCTCTCCACTTTCTATAGTCTTCCTCAATCTCTTTCTTCAGAAGTGTATAGTTTTCCTTGTAGAGGTCTTTCACATCTTTTGTTAGGTTTACACCTAGGTATTTGATTTTTTTTGAGGCTATTGTAAATGGAATTGTTTTTATACATTCTTTTTCCGTTTGCTCATTGTTAGTGTATAGAAATGCTAATGATTTTTCTATGTTGATTTTATATCCTGCTACCTTGCTATAGCTATTGATGATGTCTAGGAGCTTCTGAGTAGAGTTTTTTGGGTCTTTAAGGTATAGGATCATGTCGTCTGCAAATAGGGATATTTTGACAGTTTCTTTACCTATTTGTATTCCTTTTATTCCTTCTTCTTGCCTAATTGCTCTGGCTAGGAATTCCAGTACTATGTTGAATAGGAGTGGAGATAGTGGGCATCCTTGTCTGGTTCCTGATTTTAGAGGGAATGGTTTTAATTTTTCTCCGTTAAGTATAATGCTGGCTGTAGGTTTGTCATATATAGCTTTTATAATGTTGAGGAACTTTCCTTCTATTCCTAGTTTTCTTAGAGCTTTTATCATGAAATGATGTTGGATCTTATCAAAGGCTTTTTCTGCATCTATTGAGATGATCAAGTGGTTTTTGTCTTTGCTTCTGTTAATGTGGTTTATTACGTTTATTGATTTTCGTATGTTGAACCACCCCTGCATCCCTGGGATGAAGCCTACCTGGTCGTGGTGGATAATCTTTTTGATGTGTTGCTGAATTCGATTTGCCATTATTTTGTTGAGGATTTTTGCATCAATGTTCATTAAGGAGATTGGCCTATAGTTCTCCTTTTTGGAGGTGTCTTTGCCTGGTTTTGGGATAAGTGTAATAGTGGCTTCATAAAATGTGTTTGGCAGTTTTCCTTCCCTTTCTATTTCATGGAACAGTTTAAGGAGGGTTGGTATCAGTTTTTCTTTAAAGGTCTGATAGAATTCAGCAGAGAATCCATCAGGTCCTGGACTTTTCTTTTTGGGGAGACTCTTGATTGCTGCTTCAATTTCATTTTGTGTTATAGGTCTATTCAGGTGATTAATTTCCTCTTGGTTCAGTTTTGGATGATCATATGTATCTAGAAATCTGTCCATTTCTTTGAGATTTTCAAATTTATTTGAATATAGGTTCTCAAAGTAGTCTCTGATGATTTCCTGGACTTCCATGGTGTTTGTTGTTATCTCCCCTTTTGCATTCCTGATTCTACTAATTTGGGTTTTTTCTCTCCTCATTTTAGTCAGGTTTGCCAGGGGTCTATCGATCTTGTTTATTTTTTCAAAGAACCAACTTTTTGTTTCATTAATTCTTTGTATGGTTTTTTTGGTTTCTATTTCGTTGATTTCAGCTCTTATTTTTATTATTTCTCTCCTTCTATTTGTTTTGGGATTTGCTTGTTCTTGTTTTTCTAGGAGTTTGAGATGTATCATTAGGTCATTGATTTGGGATCTTTCAATCTTTTTAATATATGCACTCATGGCTATAAACTTTCCTCTCAAGACTGCCTTAGCTGTGTCCCATAGGTTCCGGTAGGTTGTGTTTTCATTTTCATTGACTTCTAGGAACTTTTGAATTTCCTCTTTTATTGCATCGATGATCCATTCTTCATTAAGTAATGAGTTATTTAGTTTCCAGCTGTTTGCATGTTTTTTGTCTTTACTTTTGTTGTTGAGTTCTACTTTTACTGCATTGTGGTCAGATAGTATGCATGGTATTATTTCTATTTTCTTATATTTGCTGAGGCTTGCTTTGTGCCCTAGGATATAATCTATTTTGGAGAAGGTTCCATGGGCTGCTGAGAAGAATGTATATTGTGTAGAGGTTGGATGAAATGTTCTGTAGACATCTACTAGGTCCACTTGATCTATTGCATATTTTAGATCTTGGATTTCTTTATTGAGTTTTTGTTTGGATGACCTATCTATTGATGATAATGGAGTGTTAAAGTCTCCCACAACCACTGTGTTGGCGTTTATATATGCTTTTAGGTCTTTCAGGGTATGTTTGATGAAATTGGGTGCGTTGACATTGGGTGCATACAGATTGATGATTATTATTTCCTTTTGGTCTATTTCCCCTTTTATTAGTATGGAATGTCCTTCTTTATCTCGTTTGATCAATGTAGGTTTGAAGTCTACTTTGTCAGAGATAAGTATTGCTACTCCTGCTTGTTTTCGGGGGCCATTGGCTTGGTAAATCTTCTTCCAGCCTTTCATCCTAAGCATATGCTTATTTCTGTCGGTGAGATGAGTCTCCTGTAAGCAACAAATTGTTGGATCTTCTTTTTTAATCCATTTTGTCAAACGGTGTCTTTTGATGGGTGAATTAAGTCCATTAACATTAAGTGTTAGTACTGATAGGTATGTGGTGATTCCTGCCATTTAGTTATCTTAGTTGTTTGAAGGTTTGATTGTGTGTACCTAACTTGATGTTACTCTCTACTGTCTTGCTTTTTCTTATCCTGTGGTTTGGTGCTGCCTGCCTTTTCATGGTTAAGTTGGGTGTCACTTTCTGTGTGCAGGATCCCTTGCAGAATCTTTTGTAATGGTGGCTTTGTGGTCACATATTGTTTTAGTTTCTGCTTATCATGGAAGACTTTTATTGCTCCATCTATTTTGAATGATAGCTTTGCTGGGTAGAGTATCCTGGGGTTGAAGTTATTTACATTCAGTGCCCGGAAGATCTCACCCCACGCTCTTCTTGCTTTTAATGTTTCTGTTGAGAAGTCTGCTGTGATTTTGATGGGTTTACCTTTGTATGTTACTTGTTTTTTCTCTCTTGCAGCCTTCAATATTCTTTCCTTAGTTTCTGAACTTGTTGTTTTAATGATGATATGTCGTGGAGTAGTTCTATTTTGATCTGGTCTGTTTGGTGTCCTGGAGGCCTCTTGCATTTGTATGGGAATATCTTTCTCTAGATTTGGGAAATTTTCCGTTATTATTTTGTTGAATATATTACGCATTCCCTTCGCTTGCACCTCTTCTCCTTCTTCGATGCCCATGATTCTCAAGTTTGGTCTTTTGATGCAGTTGGTGAGTTCTTGCATTTTCTTTTCACAGGTCTTGAGTTGTTTAATTAGTAGTTCTTCAGTTTTTCCTTTAATTACCATTTCATCTTCAAGTTCTGAGATTCTGTCTTCTGTTTGTTCTATTCTGCTGGATTGGCCTTCCGTTTTGTTTTGCAGTTCTGTTTCGTTCTTTTTTCTGAGGTTTTCCATATCCTGGCTGTTTTCTTCTTTATTGTTGTCTATTTTTGTCCTGAGTTCATTTATCCATTTATTCATTGTGTTCTCTCTTTCACTTTGGTGTTTATACAGTGCTTCTATGGTTTCCTTTATTTCTTCTTTTGCTTTTTCAAATTCTCTATTTTTATTGTCTTGGAATTTCTTGAGTGTCTCCTGTACATTTTGGTTGACCCTATCCAGTATCATCTCTATAAAATTCTCATTGAGTACTTGTAGTATGTCTTCTTTTAAATTATTCTTGTAGGCTTCATTGGGTCCTTTGGCATAGTTTATCTTCATTTTGTTGGAGTCTGGCTCTGAGTTTCTGTTCTCTTCATTCCCCTCTGGTTCCTGTACTAATTTTTTGCTGTGGGGAAACTGGTTTCCTTGTTTTTTCTGTCTTCCTGTCATTGTCCTTGGTGTTGTTACTGTCCCTGTACTGTGTGTAATTAAGTATTTTCTAGCTTGTAATAATAACAATGGTAATATTGAGAATGGAAGAGTGAGCTGAGATGGAAAGCAAGAAGTTAAAGAAAAGGGGAAAACAAATATACAGACAAGAGGGAGAAAGCAGAACAAGGTATCAGACAAGAGAGTTTCAAAGGTATAAACAGGGAGTGTTAGTGTACTAATCGACAGTAAGCTGAACAGACAATAGAGTGACAGAGAGAGGATTGAAAATCAAAGATAAAAAAAATAAAAAATAAGTATATGAAAGTAATATCTATTTATAAAATGAATTAAAATAAAATGGAAAATAGAAAATTAAAAAAAACAAAAACAAACCAAAAAACCAAAAAACTTCCAAGTTTATATGCAATGCAATTTCAGTCTTAATAATTTGGATGTCCGTCTCAATCTCCAGTCCTGGAGTTGGTGCCTCAGATGTTGTTCTGTAGTTGCCTCATCAAAGGGGATGCATAAAGTAGAACAAAACTACACTCACACACACACAGAAGAAAAAAAAAAAAAAGCCCCACCAAGTGTCCCCAGTTCAAATGCAATAAAGTTTCAGTAAGTTTTTCGGCTTGCAGGTGTAATTCGGTTGTTCTCTCATCAAAGGTAGGGAGAAAAAGAAAAAAAAGCGTCTGGAGGCAGTTCTGAGAGTGGTATCTGCAACTGTGGCTTGCCTGCCTGCTGCTCTCAGCCTGTAGCTGGAGGCGTTATTTATGCAGATCTCTGGGGTGAGCTTAGCACTCACCTGGTCCCACAGGCTTTGTTTGCTCAGAGTTCTCCTGTGCGGGGGAGGGGGGCCTCTGCTACAGGCTTTTCCCTTTCCAAGCACTGGGAAAGGCGACACTGCCCCGCGTTGTCAGGCCTGCGTGTTTATTTACAGTTCACGTGGGAAGTGGGTCTTCCCTCCTCTCACAAGCGTCCCCACTCCCGGGGACACTGGAGCACTGGTCTAACAGAAACGGAGTAGAGAAATCTTTCTTCCGGCTACCCTTTGCCAATCTGGAACATGGAGGGAAGTGGGGCTGGAGGTGAGGTCCAGCTCATCTCCTACCCTGAATGCCAATCGGTTGATTCTAACCCCTTCTCCTCTCACTGTGCCCAGTGCTCCTGGGGTCACCCTTTGGGCCAAAACACAACTCTGGATTCCTCCCCTCCCCCCAAGTAGTGAATCTGCACACAAAAACTGGAGGGCTCAGATTCGAATTTGATTCCTGAGTCTGTGGCACTGGGCAGGATGCCAACCTCTACTGTCCTAACACTCCGCCAGGAATTGAAAAGGCCTGGAGCTTTTGGTGGGAGCATGGGGGGCGGGGGCGGGGAAGGCTAGGCAAAAGGACACTTCGAACAGCAGGTTTGGAGGGGGCCAAGTTGGCCCTAACACCACGACTCCCACCCTACCTTACCCCACCCTTACCGGCCTGGGCTCTCAATATTCTGCCATGCACTAATTTCTCCGCAAGCCAAGGAAGCTGAGGCAGTCAAGGTCGCTAAACCATTTATTTCTCCTGATCGGGAGGGTGGGGGGCCGCTGCGGTGAGAACAAGCACAGAATACTGCGTGCGGCAGGGCCCCGGGCAGGGCCGTGCAGGCGAAATCAAGCCAGGGCAACCTTCAGGCGAAAGTGGAGCCGTTCCAGCCCACATTGGCCGCGTTCAAGTCGTAGTAGTTGATGTAGATCCTGCGAGGGATGGAAGATAGGCTCAGGTCTCGGAGCGCTGACAGTGAGCCAGTCTACTCACACCTCCGCAGCGGGTCCGCGCTCCCAATCCTTCCGCATCCCCACGCACCTGTCCGGGCTGATGTGCAGACGCTCGGCCAGCAGGCCACACAGCAACTTGCTGTAGGAGCGGTTCTGTGCGCCACCGATCTTGCCGATGCTGTGCAGGTGTTGGGGTCCGGAGTTGACCACCCCTCAGAGGAACAAAAAGACACTTACGATAATGTAAGTCACAAAGCAAGGTTTATTTCCAGCCAGCTGGGGTCCGGGTATCTGCCCAACGCAGTGGGTTTCAACACGGACCCCGAATACAAAACTCAGGCTGCTTTTATATTTTTTTAGACATTAGTCACAGTTACACAGCAATTTTTATGGTCCCTGGGGTCACATATTTCTGATATCTCCCACATCCTGGTGGTGGGGCCAGCTTACTTGAAGATTATTTATCAGGAATTTGGTAAACACCAGGTGTCTCAACTCATTGACTCACATACCGTTTTTAGCAAGATTAACCAGGAACAGTCCCTGTTCCCAGAAACTGTCCCACCTCCCTTTGTTCCAGTAAGTGGTGGCTTGGGTCATGTTAGCCATGGCGGGTTTCAGGCTGAGTGGGCTGCAAGCCTCAAAGGTACCCTAACGTTTGTACCCTAACATTCCCCCCTTTAGTTGTTCATAATGAGGAATCATGCTCATATGGGCGACGAGCGTAAACATCCTCAGGGCTAGGTAACTGTTCGTATTGCTGTCTCAGGACCATTAGTTGGACTGTACTAACTCGATCTTTCACGAAGGTCACTAGCTTATTCAGAATACAAGGACCAAAGGTTAAGATAAGCAGTAGTATGACCAGAGGGCCTACCAGGGTAGAGACCAAGGTAGTGAACCAGGGGGACCTATTGAACCAAGCTTCGAACCAATTTTCTTGGGCTTCCCTTTCTCGTTTCCTTTTTGCGAGTCCTTCCCTCACTTTAGCCATAGAATCCCTAACTACCCCTGAATGATCAGCATAAAAACAACATTCCTCCCCTAGGGCTGCACATAGTCCCCCCTGTTGGAGGAACAACAAGTCTAGGCCCCCGTCGGTTTTGAAGCACTACCTCAGATAGAGAGGTAAGGGATTTTTCTAGGTGACTAATGGAGGCTTCTATCCTCTCTATATCCTCGTCTATGGCCGCGCGCAGCGAGGACATCCCTTTATGTTGAGTAGCCAGGGAGGCTATGCCGGTTCCTGCCCCAGCCACCCCTAGGCTAAGTAGGGTAGCAATGGTTAATGCAGAAATAGGCTCTCTTCTTCTTTCTCTCACCTGTTCCTGTATTCCAGTATGAATATAGGCTCTCCTCAGAATGATAGAGGATGCAGGGCAGCACAGCCACTAGGACACAGAATTCTTTAGAGCCGTTAAACACATTAGTTGATAGGCAAGGGATGAGCCCGGACTGTGAGCATATCCACCATCCATTGCCTTTTGGAATTACCCACTTAATACCATCGCCCCAGGTGGGGTTGTCTTTTACAATAGCACATAGGTCCTGTTTTCCCACTGGCACCTTCCCTAAGCAGGTTCCTTGGCTGCTCACTTGTTGTATGGTCAGACCTCTCTTACGGTCTCCCCAGGAACATTGGGTGGGGTTTTCACTAGTCGAGACATTGTAGGTGACATTTAGCCCTATTGCCTCATAGATTGGGGGCCTCACATCATAGCACAGCCAGCAGGAGGTAGTCATATTAGGGTTGGTGTGGTTCAATGTTAGGAATGTAGCATTTACCAGATTCCAGAGGGGGTCTGTGGACCTGGTCATGAGACTGGGCTTCACCAAGGGAGGGCCGGTGCCTAATGGTCCTGGAGTTTTAATACTAGCCTTTGTGTGAGGCTGGGTAGGGACTGGGGTTGTGCGAGGTCGGAGAGGTGGCTCTACATAGGGCGGCTTAAGTACTTTGTTGGGGCCTACCATTTTGGACGGTGGCCCCATGGGCTCAACTTTTAATCTGATTACTATGGTCGAGCCAGAATGTCCACCATATTTATAAAACACAAGTCCCCACACCTTACCTTGTATCCACCTGGGGGTGTCCTCTTTGCA
Source organism: Castor canadensis (assembly GCF_047511655.1). Classification (NCBI taxonomy): domain Eukaryota; kingdom Metazoa; phylum Chordata; class Mammalia; order Rodentia; family Castoridae; genus Castor; species Castor canadensis. Next base: position 11,171,475 of record NC_133403.1, on the reverse strand, counting down.
CTGTCAGTGAAGGTGACCTTGATTCTATCTGTATCTGTGGGCTGGCATTTATGGGTGGGTGACGGAATTCTGCACCCCCAGGATACCCCATTTACAAAGGCAAATTTGACTAGGTCCGGTTTTGATATCCCCACTTCCATTCACCATCGTTGGATGTGACACATGCCCATGACTTACAGAAGGAGTATTGTATCCTCCACAGTCCTTGCTCTTTTTGTGGCCCGGGCAAGCATAAAAACCATAACGTCGGGCTGACTCCGGGGCAGTAGACTTGTAGGCAGGATTGATGTCTCTGAAGCAGAATTGAAGCTCAGGCCACCAAGTTCCTATGGGGGCAGTGCGAGTAGTCTCGTTAAGGGTGGTATGAGTCTCCCCATCGGTGAGTATCCAGGTTTGCTTATAGGGCTGGTGAGGGTTGGTTTCTGCTAGGCTCCTGCTCTGGGCATTGAGCAAGATCAGAGTGACCAGCCAACCCATCCGTGGCTGCTCCTGAAGACTCTACATGTTCTCGGAGCCTCAAAAGCTTCAGCTTCAATGGGTTGCCTGGGTGCCGCCGTGCGGTCCACTCTCTAGCCTTTTTCTGTTCCTGATGATTGGCTTGACACACGTGGGAGTGATGGACCCAAGGCCCGATGCCATCAACCTTAAGAGCAGTGGGGGTAACCAGAATGACCAGGTAAAGGCCTTTCCATCTTTCTTCCAGAGTGCGGACTCTGTGCCTCTTTACCCATACCCAATCCCCTGGGATGATGCCATGTTCCGGGTTCGATGTGTCCTTTGTCTCATACAAAGTGCGCACTATGGGCCAGATTTCATGTTGGACCTCCTGTAGGGCTCTTAAGCTGGCCAAGTAATTTGGGGCCATACTGGGGTCTTGGTCCGGTAGGGTTTGGACAATAATGGGGGGCAGAGCCCTGTATAGAATTTCAAAAGGTGTCAATCCATGTACATATGGTGAATTTCGAACCCGGAAGATGGCATAAGGTAGGAGGGCCACCCAGTCTCCACCAGTCTCGATGGCTAATTTAGATAAGGTCTCCTTTAGGGTCTGATTCATTCTTTCTACCTGCCCTGGGCTCTGGGGGTTATATTCACAATGCAGCTTCCAATTAGTCCCCACTGCCCGGGCCAGCCCTTGTAGGACGTTACTGATGAAAGCCGGACCGTTATCAGAGCCTAGAGTTTTGGGGCTGCCATATCTGGGAATGATTTCCTCCAGCAAAACCTTAGCTACAACCTGGGCAGTCTCTCGTTTTGTAGGAAAAGCCTCCACCCAGCCTGAGAAGGTGTCTATCAGAACCAACAAATACCTATACCCATATCTTCCCGGCTTCACTTCAGTGAAATCCACTTCCCAGCTCCATCCTGGCGCCCTCCCCCATACCCGTGTACCTGTATGTAGGAGTCCCTTTTTGCTGGGTTTCATAGCCTGGCACCCAACACATTGGTCCACAATCTTTTGAATCTGGGCTGTGATGCGGGAACTGGAGGCGGGCCGACTCGAGGAGGGCAAGTAGTTTCTTCTTGCCTAAATGGTTGGCTCGATGTAAATTGGAGAGGAGAAACAGTCCTAACTTTTCAGGAAGGATCAGCCGCCCTTCGATATCATGATACCAGCCTTGCTGATTGGGCTCTGGGCACCAGTGATCTTGGATCCATTGTTTGTCTTCCAGGGTGTACTCGGGTCGCGGTGGCAAGCATGGAAGCTTGGGCATGGGTAAGGTCAGCGCTAGGGTCGTGGAGGCCAAAGCAGCATTTCGGGCCGCTATGTCCGCACGCTGGTTCCCCGTAGCTTCTGGAGTCTGGGCAGATTGGTGACCAGGAACATGTACTACCGCCACAGCTTGGAGCTTCTGCACTGCAGTCAGTAGTCTCTGGCTCTCCGGGAGGTTATGTAACTCCTTTCCTTCCGCTGTAATGAAACCTCTTTCCCGGTAGATGGCGCCATGTACATGGACAGTGCCGAAAGCATAATGGCTGTCGGTATAAACAGTCACTCTTTTTCCCTCTGCCAGCGCAATCAGTTCGGCCTTCTGGGCTGAGGTCCCCGGGGGCAGCAGGGCACTCCAAATTATGTTCCCACCTTGGTCCACCACCGTTGCACCCGCCTTACGCACCCCATCCAAGACGAAACTACTCCCATCTGTATACCATACCAGCTCACTGTTGGGTAGGGTTGAGTCCTGGAGATCAGGGCGCACTTGGGTGATTTCAGCTATAATCTCCTGACAGTCATGTAGAGGGGCTTCCAGGTCCGGATTTGGCAGCAAGGTGGCCAGATTTAGAGAGACTGGGTCGGAGAAGAGGATTCGGGGAGCATCCAGCAAGAGCCCTTGGTAATGAGTCAGTCGGACGTTGATCATCCATCTACCTGGAGGGTGCTTTAGGACTCCCTCTACTGCATGGGGGGTTACCACCTTCAGATGTTGCCCAAAAGTGAGCTTATCTGCATCCTTTACCATTAAGGCAACTGCCGCTATGATCCGCAGGCATGGGGGCCAGCCCGCTGCAACTGGGTCTAACCTTCTGGATAGATAAGCAACTGGCCACTTCCAGGGCCCTAGGCGCTGCATTAGTACCCCTTTCGCTATCCCCCTTCTTTCGTCTACAAAGAGGGTGAAGGGCTTTAGAGGGTCTGGCAGACCAGGGCCGGGGCTCTCAAGAGGGTGGTCTTGAGCTCCTCAAAGGCCTTTTGTTGATCTGGCCCCCAGGCCCAAGGGGCCTTGTCCTTAGTTGCCTTGTATAAGGGTTTTGCCAGTTCAGCATACCCCAATATCCACAGCCTGCAGTAGCCTGCCGTCCCCAGGAACTCGCGGACTTCTCGAGCCGAGGTGGGGACGGGGAGTCGGAGAATAGTTTCTTTCATAGCATTCGTTAACCATCTAGTTCCCTCTTTTAGCTCATACCCCAGGTAGGTGACTGTTTGTCTACAAATTTGAGCCTTCTTTGCACTGGCCCGATAGCCCAACTTCCCCAGCTCCTGGAGGAGGTCTCCAGTGGCTTGCCAGCACTCAGCTTCAGATGCAGCTGCCAGAAGCAAGTCATCTACATACTGCAAAAGTGTGACGGAACTGTGGCTCCAGCGATATGAGTCCAGATCCTGATTAAGAGCCTCATTGAACAGTGTAGGGGAGTTTTTGAAACCTTGTGGAAGTCTAGTCCATGTTAACTGTCCGGGGGTTCCCGTATTTTCATCATGCCATTCAAAGGCAAAAATGTGTTGACTATTGGGTGCCAGGGCTATGCTAAAAAAAGCATCCTTTAAGTCCAAAGTGGTATACCAAACATGGGAGGGGGGCAAATGGCTCAGCAAGGTATAGGGGTTGGGGACTGTGGGGTGGATGTCCTCAACCCTCTTGTTTACTTCCCTTAAATCTTGGACTGGCCTATAGTCTTTTCCCCCGGGTTTCTTAACGGGGAGGAGTGGAGTGTTCCAAGCAGAACGGCAGGGCCATAATATTCCAGCCTCCAGGAGATGGTTTATGTGAGGGGCAATGCCCCTCCATGCCTCAGAAGACATGGGATACTGACGGACTCGGATGGGCTGAGCCGAAGCCTTGATCTCTACTATTACCGGGGCTCGATGTTCCGCCAGCCCCACACCTGCTATTTCTGCCCAAGCCTGGGGGTAGGTTTGAATCCAATAAGCCATTTCAGGGGACCACTCAATAGGTTTCGGGGGAGGGTCCCGCAAGGAGAACAAGCGATGTTCATCCTCGAGAGACATGGTCAAGACTTGGAGGGGCTGTCCTTGTCCATCTGTCACTTTGATACCGTCCGGCTCAAAGTGAATGTGAGCCCTCACCTTAGTTAGCAGATCGCATCCCAGAAGGGGGGCAGGGCACTCAGGAATGACCAGAAAGGAATGGGTCACCTGATGTCGGCCCAAATCCACCTGATGTTTGCTAGTCCATTGATATGCCTTGGATCCAGTGGCTCCCTGCACAAGGCTAATTCTCTGGGACAGTGGCTCAGTAGGTTTATTAAGGACTGAATATTGGGCCCCTGTGTCCACCATGCATCTCACGGGCTTCCCCTCCACATATATGGTTACCCAAGACTCGGGGAGGGGGTCCGAGTCCCGTGCCCTCTAGTCACTGTCCATTCCAGCTAACAGGACTCGGGCGTCATTATTAGGGCTGCTATTTGGTCCCGGGTGACCCTGGAGTTTGGGACATTACTTTTTCCAGTGTCCGTATTCCTTACAATAGGCACATTGTCCCTGGTCTAGCCTGGGTCGATCTCTTCGGGGACGTGTGGGGCCGGACCGAGTTCTGGACGGGCCGGACCCTGGACTCCTGCTAGCAATATCTTAGCCATCTCTTTTTGCTATTTCTTGTTTTCCCTACTCTGTTGTTCCCTGTCCTCTTCCAAATCTGTTCTTGTAGCTCCTGATTCTCCTTCCTGATTCTATCCTCTCGTTCTTCCGGGGTTTCTCAGGTGTTAAAAACCCTTTCAGCTACTTTCATCAGATCCCAGGTAGTCATCTCCCCAAGCCCTTGTTGCTTATATAGTTTCTTCCTAATATCAGGGGCAGCCTGGTTTATGAAGGACATTATCACAGCTGACTGATTCACCTCCGCTAGTGGGTCTAGGGGGGTATACTGTCTGTATGCATTATAAAGACGCTCAAGGAATGCGGCCGGGCTTTCATTTTCCCCCTGCATTATTGCCTTTACCTTAACCAAATTGGTAGGGTGGTGGGCTGCCGCCCGGAGGCCTGCCATAAGAGTCTGGCGGTAGACCTGGAGACACTCCCTACCTTCTGCAGTCCCATAGTCCCAATCAGGTCTGTTTAAAGGAAAACGATCATCAATCAGGTTTGGCAGGGTGGTCAGTCACCCATTGTCGCCGGGGACATTCTTTCTGGCTTCAGTGAGAATCCGCTCCCGTTCCTCAGTGGTGAATAGGGTCCGAAGGAGCTGCTGACAGTCATCCCATGTGGGACTGTGAGTATGCAAAATGGACTCGAACAGATCAGTCAGGCCTCTAGGGTCCTCAGAAAAAGGAGGATTCTGGGCTTTCCAGTTGTACAGGTCACTACTTGAAAAAGGCCAATACTGATAGGTGCGTCCCTCATCGGGACCAGCACCACCCAGGGCCCGCACCGGGAGGATGAGGGGGCCTGGTGGAAGTGGAGGAAGGCTCCTCCTCTGGGTTTTCTTCTCGCTGCCTATGGAGCCTGAGTCCCCTCGCTGGTCCAGAGACCGGGGCAGGGGGTGCAGACAGGGAGGCTGATGAGTGGGGAGGCTCAGAGGAGCCAGCTGCCTCTGGCTGGAGTGGTGCAGCAGCATCATATGGTGGGGGATTTACTTCACAATCTGAGTCTATCAAGGATGGATGGAGAGTTGGGTCTTCCTGCAGAATAGGCTTCTTAGGGGAATTAACAGGAGTGGGGGTGTTCCCCGACACGGCCAGTATTGCGGGCCAGTCTGTAGGTGCTCCATGGATAAATGGCCGCAGCCAGGAAGGGGGGTCTTCTACTAAAGTCTGCCACATAAGGACATAGGGATATTGATCAGGGTGGCCATGAAGACCGGGTCTATTAATGACATCTCGGACCTTCTTAATCGTGTCCAAGGAGAAGTTACCTTGAGGAGGCCAGCCTACATTAAAGGTTGGCCATTCCGCAGAGCAAAGGGTGTCAAACTTACCTTTCTTAATTTTCACGCCATAATTGTGTCCCTTAGCGCGGAGTTCTGAAAAATGACTCAGAAGAAGGGTCTTAGGAGTTACCTGAGCCTGTCCCATGATGATCAGGAGAGATGGACAGAGGAGACAGCAAAGAACAAAAGAGACAATTCCAGCAGACAAACAAATTCGCACAGGACTCTCTAACATACACAAGTACCGGCCGGTCAACCAGACCACTCTCACAGGCGCAATTCCATTCACACCAGACTCTGGATCCTTACCCAAAGACCGCCCAAACGGTGTCCACTGAGGACGCTGGCATGGCTCCTGACCGTCGGGGATGTCTCCCATGACTTCCAATAGTGAAGCCTCCAGGGCTATAACCCCTTCCTTCCACTCAATGAGAATTCTCAACCAAATTCAGACGGGGACTCTAAGTCCCTCCAAACGGAGGTGGCCAATCCTCCTTCTGCGGTCTTTCCCAATTAAACCTCAGTATCGGAGGTCATTTGTTCCTCTCAGGGAGGGGCTCGGATCTCGGTGGGACCTCCAGATGTTGGGGTCCAGAGTTGACCACCCCTCAGAGGAACAAAAAGACACTTACGATAATGTAAGTCACAAAGCAAGGTTTATTTCCAGCCAGCTGGGGTCCGGGTATCTGCCCAACGCAGTGGGTTTCAACACGGACCCCGAATACAAAACTCAGGCTGCTTTTATATTTTTTTAGACATTAGTCACAGTTACACAGCAATTTTTATGGTCCCTGGGGTCACATATTTCTGATATCTCCCACATCCTGGTGGTGGGGCCAGCTTACTTGAAGATTATTTATCAGGAATTTGGTAAACACCAGGTGTCTCAACTCATTGACTCACATACCGTTTTTAGCAAGATTAACCAGAAACAGTCCCTGTTCCCAGAAACCGTCCCACCTCCCTTTGTTCCAGTAAGTGGTGGCTTGGGTCATGTTAGCCATGGTGGGTTTCAGGCTGAGTGGGCTGCAAGCCTCAAAGGTACCCTAACGTTTGTACCCTAACACATGCTGCAGAGCGCGCAGGGATCGCTCGAGCCGCCGAAAGCCATGAGCTGGTCCGGGACCACTTGCACGGCGATGTACTGTGGGACCGGAACCGGAACGGGGTGGGGCGGGGGGTGCGGTGAGAGGGAAAGCACGGTCAGCCCTCGGGGGTGACCTTGCCAGACCGGGAGTCCGCTCTGGGCTCCAGCCACCATTCTCCCGTCCCCTCCCCACCCCCCCAGCCCTCTGACTTGCTTTGCCTATTGAAACATATCAGTGACTTGAGTGATTCCAGGCAGAAGACTGAAGAACCAGCATCTGGTTGGCCCCTTCTCTGTGATAGTGGATGTGAGTGACAAAGTGAACTCTCACCATCAAGCACTGTGTGCTTCCCCTGTGGTTTCAGGTCGTTACCATAGCCTTGGGGTGGCATCTCTGACCAGGACAGCCTCTGAGCCATTTATCATCTACTCCTACTCTCCCCAGCTGTTTCCAGTAGCAGTCACCTTCATCTTTCTGGAATGGCATCTGAGCAGGTACTGCAGTTCTCAGTCTCACTTCTTGGCTTGGACACTTGGCTAACCTCTCTGAATCTGTTTACTCACCTGTAATTTGGGAGTGACAATAGTGTCCACAAAGAGGTATTGTGAAGACCAGTGGCCGAAATCGTCCCCTTGGACAAGCTGAGCATAGCGGTACACATCTATCATCCCAGCTACACAGGAGGTGTAAATAGAAGGATTGTGATTCAGGCTGGCTTGGGCAAAAACACATGAGACCCTATTAAAAAAAATAACTAAAGCAAAAAGGGTTAGAGGAGCGCCTCAAATGGTAGAGGGCCTGTGTAACAAGCACGAAGCTCTGAGTTTAAACCCCAGTACTGGGGGGAAAAAAAAGTCCCCCTGGATACTAGAACTAGTACTGTCATATGCTCTAGATGACACCTGGTCCCTTGCCAGCCTCCTTTACCTTCCCTGGTTCTGAGTCCTGCCCTTCCATGCCAGGTTTCCCACTCCTGGCTCAGGCTTTGGTCCTGAGATGTGATTGTCCCATACATTCCCTCATCAGACTCTAACTCATTTTGTAGACCTCAATGTGACCTCAGTGCCTTATAAAAACCCCCTGGAGCCCTGGCTCAATCAAGTTCTATATGTGCCCAACACCTGCCCTATTGTGTGAGACTTTCTCATTGTTGTATTTGTGAGCTAATGCTTTGTGTTTTTAGGCAGCAAATCCCATGAAGGTGGGTACAGTCTCCTTCGTCATTCCTGTATGCCTACCTTGACCCGTTACTTCTACAGTAGGCACACATAACTGCCAAGGAGGTCCACATCCTAACCCTGGGACCTGTGAATGTTATGTCACATGGCAAAAGGCACTTCACACATGTCATTTGGGTTATGGACCTTGATACAAGGAGACTATCATGGAGAATGTAGGTGGGCCCAGTCTTATCATATGGACTCTTAAAAGCAGATGGGTATGGCAGAAGGAGAAGCCAGAGATTCAAAATAGGACTAAACGTGATGTTACTGGCTTTGAAGATGAAGGGGGGTGAGTGGAGCAAGACAAGGGGACAGTGGACAGAGGTACATTTCACTGGCAGACCATCAGGTGAGAGAGGAAAATCCATACATTTAGGTTTGGATGTAGGGAGCAGAAGAGCCTGATTGGCTGCTGCCGAGGTAGGGCCTGAGACCTCAGTGATACAACTGGGAGGATCTGAAATCTGCAGGCAACCTGAATGAACTTGGAAGTAGATTCCTCCCTAGATGACCTTAAGCAAACTACCCATTCATGTTGCATTGGACTCCTGGTCCACAGAGACCGTGAGATAATAAATGTGTGTTGTTTTAAGTTGATAAATGTGGTGATTTGTTAAAGGAGTTATGGAAAAGTAATATACTTGGCATCTTTAGGGGCTCAATAATCATATGCCAGCAATAGACAAATGCACCAGGATACACTGGCAGGCAAAGCTGCTGCTTCCCACCTTCATGCTCACTGACAGCAGTATCCAGATTCTGTCTGATTAAAATATTGACTGCCCCAGAATCCCTGGCATCTAGACATGGCCACATGGCATGACTATAGCCTGTGCAGTGTCCTGGGTTTATAGGCAAGTGTCTGCTTTGCCAAAGGTGGCACCATTCTGCCCTCTTCTTCCTGTCCCTTCCCTGCCTGGAATTGGACATGACCCTAGATGTATACCAGATGTCAGGGCACCAGGACCTGGAAAAACACAGACCAAGAAAGAGGGAATAGGAACTCAAAGGAGACAAGCACTTGACCTGGTCCCTTCAGCTGCCTTGTGGTTACATGAAAAAAACAAGCCCCCCTCTGCTCAAGCTGCAGTTTGCCAGGGTTTCTGCCATGTGCAGACCCCGTGCAACTCCCTGATGATACAAAGGACTTCTTGGGACACAATACCCATGGGTAATGGCTGCCAGGCAGAGAAAGGGGAGGGAAGAGAATATCAGCTAGATGAGGAAGAAGATTGTCTACATGAGTGCCTAGAAGACCCCAGGGGTGGGCAGCTGGTTGACCATTTCTGTGAGCAGTCATCCACAATAGAGGATGGGGAAGGACAGGGGGCCTACCCAGCTCCCCTCTAAGATGCTGCCTGTTCTTCCCCTCAACATCTCTCCCTAACACTAGCTCAGGAGACCTGGCTGGCTTCTCTATAGTTCTCCCTACTTCTCACTGGTATGCACAGACCTTTCTCCAGCCACAAATCCCTTGACGGCTCTCTATCAGGCACTCTGCAGTTCTACAGTGAGAACCAGCAGGACTTGAGCCCAGACCATCTCAATTTTCTAGTGCCTGTGCCCATCTTCAGGGCACTGAACAAGAGAAAAGCCACAGCAAAGATAACTAGCCCCACTCCTATCCAGTCACAGTGGAAGAAGACTTGGAGGGGTATCACCCTACAGGTGACCCCCCTTTCCCACCCAGCCCTACCTGAAGGTATACTTTAAAATACCTGCCAGGACCCCACCACAGAACAACCCCCAGTACTTTGTGAACACTCACTGCAAAGTGGGCTGGGTGAGTAGTGCTATCATTTGGAGAGGTGTCCCCTAAAGCCCAGGTGTTAAAGGCTTGCTTGCCAGCCTATGGCACTGTTGGGAGGTAGTAGGAGATGGGGTGTAGTGGAAAGAAGTTTGGTCTTTGGGGATGTACCCTTGAATAAGATATTGAGATCCTCGCTTCTTTTCTTCCCTCTCTCTTTGCCTCCCAGCTGCCATGAGGTGAGCAGGTTCCCTACCTGATGTTCTGCTTTGCCACAGGCCCAAAAGCAACAGTCACCCAACCAACCACAGAGTGGAACCTTTGAAACTGTGACCCCAAATAAACCTCTCCTCCTTATAAGTAGTTTATCCTAGGTTTTTTTTTTTTTCTGATGGTACTGGGGTTTGAACTCCGGACCTCTCACTTGCTAGGCTTTCGAGGCAGTTGCTCTACCACTTGAGCTACTCTGCCTGCCCTGTTTGGTGTTGAGGTTTTTCGAGATAAGGTCTCAAGAATTATTTGCTCTGGCTGGCTTCGAACTGCAATCCTTCTGATCTCTTGTTTCCTGAGTAGCTAGGATTATAGGTATGAGCCACCCATACCTAGCTGTCTTAGGTATTTTGTCACAATGATGCAATGATGGGAAGCTGGCTAACACAGGGAACCAATGGTCACAGCCAGCTTTCTCCACAGGACACTAGGACATTGGTAAGAGCAAGGTGACACAGACTGAATTGCTTAAGCTCTCAGAACCTCAAAGCCTCAGAGCCTGAGTTTCTTTCTTTCTTTCTTTCTTTTGTGGTACTGGGACTTGAACTCCAGGACTACACCTTGAGACACTCCACCAGCCCTTTTTTGTGATGGGTTTTTCCAAGACAGGGTCTCACGAACTGTTTTCCCAGGTTGGCTTCAAACTGAGATCCTCCTGATCTCTGCCTCCTAAGGAGCTAAGATTACAGGCGTGAGCCACCAGTGCCTGGCTCTTTCTTCCTTTCTTTTTCTTTTCTTTCTTTCTTCCTTCCTTCCTTACTTCTCTTTCTCTCTTCTCCCTTTTTCTTTTGTTGTTTTGTGGTACTAAGGTTTGACTGAGGCCCTCTGGTCCTCAGTCTAGCCTCAGTTTCTTCATCTCAAAAGGGGGATGGTGAGTCCTTTCCTATAAATGTGTGTGAAGATTAAATTAGATAAGATGATGAGTGCCAAGTTTCTCATATATAGTAGGTATTCAGTAAATGCTGCCTACTCTTGTTGCATGGTAACCAAACAGTCTGGATTAAGTCATGGACTCACAGGATGGAGATCCTAATGGGCACTGGGGCAGAGTAGGAGACTGTGCTTTCCTTTTTTGTCCCCACCCACCCTCTCTGAATCTCAGCAAAGCTGAGACCAGGCTGCCTGGGAGCCCTCAGCACACAGAAAGTGACAGGAACCACATTAGACTCACAAGAGCCACAAGCAACTCATAGTGACCTGCCCCAAATTTGGTGGTCTATGCTGCTCTTCAGAAATCCTTACCAGAAATCCAAGCCAGGTGTGGTGGCTTACATCTGTAATCCCAGCTACTCAGGAAGTGGAGATTGGAAGGATCAAGGTTCAAGGCCAGCCTGAGCAAAAAGTTCATGAGAACCGTCTCAACTAATAAAAAGCTAGGCGTGGTGATGCATGCCTCTCATCCCAGCTATGCGGGAAGCATAAATAGGAAGGTTGCAGTCCAGGTTGACCTGAGCATAAACACAAGACCCTATTCAAAAACTAACTAAAGCAGCCAGGCATCCTAGCTACTCAGGAGGCTGAGATCAGGAGGATCAAGGTTAGAGGCCAGCCTGGGCAAATAATTCTCAAGAATTATTATCTTCAAAATAACCAGAGCAAAATGGAATGGAGGTGTGGCTCAAGTAGTAGATTGCCCTCTTTGCAAGCGCAAAGCCCTGAAATCAAACTCTGGTTCCAACAAAAAGAAAAGAAAAAGAAAACAAAAAGGTCTGGGGGCATGGCCCAAGTGGTAGAATGCCTGCCTAGCAAGCACAAGACCCTGAGTTCAACCAAAAAAGAAAAAATATCCTGACTTCCTGGAACACAGAGAGGTGTTGGCATACAGATGGGGACAACAGTCATTGGCTATGTAGAAGGGACCAGAGGAGGATATGACTTCCCGTCCTTACAGAACAAATTCCTCCTCCTGGTCTTCAGGCTCACATCCTCCCACTTCATCTCCTGCCCCAGGACCTTCCTCTAGGAGGACAGGTGTGCTCTGGGTTTCCTTCTTGTATCTTCCCTCTGTCCATACAGGTGTTGCATCTCCACTCAAGCGCACCTTGCTGCTCATGAGGCTCCCTGAGCACCTCCAGCTGGAAATGACCACCTGTCTCTCGGCTTCCTCACCCCTGGGACTCCAAGGAGGGATTTTCATGGTTTGCCTCCAAAGATAGCCCTGTGTGTATTCATGGTGCATGTGTAAGCCTACAGGGTTGAGCAGGTGAGAAGTTGGCATCTTCTCTTGGAATGCGGACCCCTGCTGAGACCACCAGAACAGGTGCTTGGATCTCCCTAAACATCCTAGGTGTCTGGTTCTCTTGAACTTTCAATGATTCTAAAACCAGCAGTTCTAAAACAAGCCAGTTAGGAGGCTGAGAAGGTGGCACACGCTTCCGTTCTTTGAAAGCACTTTGTAAATTATATTTCTCCTGATATGAACAGATTCTGCTTTTCAAACACTTATTCTGCTGCCCATAGAACAAATCTAGAGAGAAGGGAGAGCACAACCTTGGGACTTGACACCTGCTTCCTGGTGCTTGGACTCATGTGGACACCCTGATGCTTCCGACCCATCCTGGCTCCCATCTTGGAGAGCACTGGCCTGAGCCCCAACTCCATTACTTATCCATTGGGTGTACTCTTCAGGTGGCCTCTGGGTCTCTCCAATAAAATGAGGATCAGGAAGCACAACAAACTGCAGGCCACATCAACAGGGTCTTGCTAGGACTAAAGGAGCCAAGTCTTGTAAAGCATACAGCACAACTCTGGTATGTAGAAAACCCTTCCTGGATGTCAGCTCTGAACAATTTGTTGTAAGACTGTTGAACTTTTTGCAAGGTGAAGGTCTCCACTATTCTCAAAACTCTAGGTGCAGCCTGAGAAGAGAGCCTGCGGGAGCCTAAGTGGATATGTGTAAACTAAAGGGATGAATGAATGATTTCATAGAGGAATCAAAGAGTAAGCTGAGTGACAAGTGGGAGCAGAGGGACACAGAGGGTGTGAGAGTGGAGATAATGAGAGCAAGTCCGAGAGAACAGATAATAACCTGGTCTGGGCTAGGCTCTCATGAGCACCACCTGGAGCTTAGGAGCCTGGCAGCCACATGCCCCTGCTGCCCCAAGGATAAGAAGATGAGAACGTCAGACTGGCGGGCCCAGGTAACTAGTAAGCGGGGGAGGGAGGAATTCAGGCCAGGAGAGGGGCTAAGTGCTCTGGGAGGAGGTCTTGGAGAGGCTAGTCTGGGACCTGGGTGAGTGGGCGGAAGCTGAGAGCATAGCCGTGTTCCTTGGATTCCCTTGGAAGGAGTACCTTCCAGGTACATGGACTGAACATTCATGCTCATACCTGGACGGACATGCAGGCACAGCAGAGACAGGTCAGCTGCCAGGCCAGATTTTCTTTCTCTGTCCCCCACAATGACCCTCCAATCTCTCCCATTTCCTCCCAGTACAGCACCCACTAACTGCACATCCCTCAATCCCAGAGGGAAGTCAGTCTCATCAGATCCAATTCTGGCAAGGCAGATGGGGTGAGCATGACATGCTTGAAGAGATGGGCCCAGCCTGGGGACCAGGGCACCAAGGGTCTATCTGACCTCTGCTCTGCTCATAGCCTGTATACCACAGGATCTCAGGGAGCATTTGTCAACAAATTATTTCACTGGAGGACTGTAACCACAGCAGCCAGGGCAGCCATTGCAGCCCAAGGATAAGCTGGGGAGGCCATTGGACAGAGGCAGAAATACCCAGATGACACAGAGACACAGAGTGAACACACAAGGACCCCTGGGGAGGCTGTTGCCTGCCTTCTAAAAGATTCCACATCTGTCAGACACAGGGGCTTCATTTCTATCCTTCAATGCTGCTGCCTCTGGATGGCTTTGCCTTAAAATACGCCACTGCTGATCCTATGCATGAAAAGCCAGTCCAGGGTCACCTTTGCCCTGAGACTATTACTTAACCCACTCCTGCCCCGCCACCCCTCCAGCCATCGACCCAGAGATTTTTCTGTCTTCAGAGAACACACTATCCTGCCACTTGTACTTGATAGCTACAGTTTCCAGCCAAATGTCGGTCAAATTCTTTACTATGCAACAATACTCGATTGATTTGTTTGTGGCAGTACTGGGGATTGAACTCAGGGCCTTGTGCTAGCTAGGTAGACACGCTACCACTTAAGCCACTATGCCAGCCCTCAGTTGATTTTTTGACTTAGGTGCCAAAGTAATTCATTTGGGTAAAAGATGATTTTTTCAACAAAAAGTGCTGATGCTACTGGTTATCCATTAAAAATAAAAAGAGCATCTCTTTCCTACACTATACACAAGCGTTAACTTGATACTGATCAATAACATAAGTGTAAAAGCTAAAACTATTAAAAATTTAAAAGAAAATCTTTGGAATTTCGGATAAAGAATGTCTTTGGAGACAAAAAACCATGAATCATAAATAAACCCAAAACTGATAAATTGAACTTTCTCAAAATAAAATTTCCTGTTCTTAGTTACTGAAGAAAATAAAAAAGGCAAGCTACACCTGCAAGAAAAAATTTACAACATATATATATCCTGACAAAGAACCGGCATCCAAAATATATAAAGAAAGCCACAATTTAAGCTAATAAGATAATCCACTGAAAACAGTGGCAAAAGATGCAGATTTTTCACAAAAGATATCTGAATAGTCTTACTGAGCGCATAAAAAGATGCTCAACTAGGGAAATAGCACAAGAATGGTTAACTTGAAAACTTAACTGACAATACCAAGTATTAGTGAGAATTTGGAGTATGCAAAAGTCTCATGCATTGTTAGTGTCACATACCAGCTGGCTGGGTGGCTGGGAACCTTCTGCTCTACCCAGATGGAAATCATGGGTATGTGCGAAGCTCCTCCAGTTATGCTGGGCTCATGGCGAGTGAGTGAGTCAGCGGCAGTGGACGGCAGTGGGGAGCAGCAGGCAGCCGTGGGCTTTGGCACCTAGGTAATGGCCTGGGGTTCTGGGCCTTGGGGTTTGAGCTGAGGACCAAAGTGTTAGAGCTTTTTTGCATCCCTGGCAGGGAGCTGCGGTGGGAGGGCGCCTCTTTCCTGCTGATCCAGATTGACTGCTGTCAGGTTCACTTTCATCACTGCCCTCAGATGTCAGTTTTACATTCCATGCTGTAGACAGCCCCTGTTTCTTTCACCTCGGGCAACTTCAGCTGCCCAGTTTTGCTCTTACTGTCCCAATGCTTCCGTTGTCTCTGTTGCAAGAGGTCTGGTTGACTGCTGCTGGCCAGCTGCTGCTGCTGCTGACAGCTCCTGCTACCATAGGAACCACTTGCTGGCTCCACTGCTACTCTGTGGCCAAGGGTAGCCCCAGCCACCCTTTCAGCCACTGCTGCTGGGCCACTCTGTTGTCGATTTTTCTCTTCACCTCCTGCCACTGCTACACAGGAGAGTATTTCCCATCTGCTCACAAAGTGAGTTTGAGCAGCCTGCTTATATAGCCAGAAAAGAACTGTGACAAGTGTATCTGTACCAATCATGGCAGGCCTATCATGGAAATGAAGGATTGTGTATGCACCAGTCATGGCATAATCCTTGTCATCTATGACAGGTCTTCTGCTGGGCCACCAGGGGAAGAAGCGCTCCCACTCTGGCCTCTGTGAAAGTGACTACCTGGTGGAAAAAGTCCTGTGCAAAGTTGCCTGCTGGGACAATGTCTTCTGGAACTGGAGTCCTGCTTTGGTTGTTGGCATGAAGGCTGTCCAGCTGCCTAGCTGACAGACCTTTGCTCAAGGCAGCAGGGGCCCGAGGGAAGGGCCTAGCAACTGTCATTTAGGGAGTTAAGTCTCCCCAGCCTCCAGCATCTTAGCAGAAAGGAAAAATTTTGTATGCACATATGAATAATAAAAGAAAAATGAAAAAAAAATAAAAATAAAAATAAAAAGGAAAAATAAACTTTCAGAAGGGTGCTTACAACAAAAGCTTATCAGTAACAATACTTTAACAGTGTTCTAAAATGTTTAACTCCCGTCCCAGTGCCCTAGGGAGAGGTGGATCTCTAACATCTGTTTTGTTAGCATGAATGTAAAGCACTACCTTGCAATCACTTATACAGCTAAAAGTACATTTATTATTTAGCCTGATGATTAATTTACCTGAGAAGTTAAAGACTTTAAATTTTATCTGTCCCTCCCTCCATATGTTGAAACCTAATCCCCATGTCAAAGTTGATGATACAATGATAAAATCATTCTTGTCTGATCCAGACAAATCCAGAGCTAGGAAGTTATGAAGTGCGAAGTACTCATGCCTGCCTGAGATGAAGTACTTTCTCGAGGACTTCTTCCCCTGAAGCACCGAGCGCTTTACGTTTTCCAAAATTTAGGTGGCTTTTGGTGCTAAAACTGTTTTATGTCTTAGCCTATTAATTGGAGTATCTATTTCAAATTGACTGGTTTTTCAGTCACCATGGAAACTAAACTCCATTTAACTTTGGTGAAAGTTTCTTGAAGCAGTTAGCTTTTCCTAATTTAGCATTTTTCTTCTTTTCTGGCTCCCAAGTATTTTCTAGACATTAACTCAAAAAGTTTGTCTAGATGTTCCTTATAACATTTGTTCTGCTGCATTTCCACAAGATTTTCACTGGCCTTTGCAGCCTCTCATTAATCTTGGTTAGTTTACATAATGATGTTTTAATTTTTTATTTTTCTCAATAGTTTCTTCAAGGACTTTCTAAAGGCCTGCTAAGGTTTGAATAAATGTCCTCCAAAGGCCATATGCTGAAGGCTTGGTCTCCAGGTCATGGTGTTATTGGGAGGTGGTGGACCTTTAAGATGTGGGGCCAAGTGGGTGAAAATGAAGTCATTGTAGGTACGCCTTTGAAGGAGGTGGTTGGACTCATGGCTCCTCCTCTCTCTTTTTTCCTTCCTGGCTGCCATTATGTGAGCTGCTCCTTCACCAGGTACTCCTGTCATGATGTACTGTGTCACCACAAGACCAAAGGCAATGGGTCCATGCCAACATAATCTGAAATCTCTGAAAGCCAGAGCCAAAATAAACCTTTCCTCTTAAGTTAACTTGTCTCAGGTATTTTGTCATAGTAAGACAAGCCAACTAACATGAGGCCTAAAAGAGATTTCTTTTCATTCTATGTACACTCCATGCTTTGCACTCTTACCATGTATGTACAGATTCCTGTAACTACAAATTGTCTTTAACATTCTTTAAGGCTGTAACTATTCAGACAAGATGTTCTGGACACTTGCATGGTCCCCAAGAGCAATGAACTTTGTTATCCAAGCTGCTTAGGGAAATTTCATCCTTTTTTCCTTTAAAAACATCTACTTGCCTGGCTTTGGAGACACCCATAGTTTACCATGACACAGCATTCCCATTGCAGTGCTCTGCCATTCCCAAATAAATATCATTATTCTCTGGAGATATCTGATTATCATTTGTCTTGATACTTAATATGATGGTATTTGGAGATGGGGCCTTTGGGTCATGAGGCCAGAGGCTTCATGAATGGGATTAGCGTCTCTAAAAGAGACCTATGAGACGCTCTCTCAGCCCTTCTTCCATGTGTAGTTAGAGCAAGAAGAGAACTGGCTATGAATCGGGGAGTGGGTCCTCCCTGATTCACCAAATCTGCCAATGCCGTAATCCTGGACTTGCCAGCCTTCAGAACTATAAGAAATTTTTATTATTTGTAATAAGCCACCCAGTCTAGATACTGTGTTTTAGCAGTACAAAGAGACTAAGACACAAAAGAAATGAAAACCTATGTTTCAGACACAACAACTTTGGCTCTGGTCACACCTTTGCAGCTAGACCTCTGTGGATTGGATGATCTCCAGGTTATTCCACTTGGGGCCTCCAGTCCGCTGGGGCAAGTTGAGTCTATGCAATTCCTCAGAGATCTCTAGGAAGGTCTTGCCTTTGGTCTCAGGGAGGTACAAGCCAGTGTAGATGGCCCCACAGACACAGACACAGAGGAAAGGAACATAGAGGAAGTGGGACAAGCCCTCCTGTGGGTTAAAAGAGACCCCAAGACCTGGTGTGGCCCCCAGAGCCCTCAATGGAAGGCCCATATCAAGTCAACGGTGAGGAGGGAGTTGTCTCCTTTGTTCACGTAAGACCCCTTCCCCTCAGTCTCCCTGGAGGGAGGCCTCCCTCTGGGGTACTCAGTGATGGGGAAAAAACCTGAGGCAGGGTACCCCACTTTGGAGAGGGGTGATCCTACCATGATGAAGGGGAACCCTAGCCCGACCAGGAAGAGAATGGTCCACATGAGAGCACCACAGACAACGTAGGCGGCAGGCCTGGCCATCTGGTCAAACAGCTCCGTGGCCAGAATTCCCGTCACTCCAGCTGCAAGTAGTGGTGATGGGGCACTCATCTAGAGTCCCCTGCTGCACATATCTCACACCTGGGCCCAGTGTGCTCCCAGTAAGCCCAGTTCAGCCACTGACTCCCAGAAGCCTCAGTACAGGTGGGCTCTGGGGTCTTTGGATGATCCTGCACGCACACCCACCCGTCATTCACCCAGATACCCATTGTTCCTGCAGCAAGGCCCAGAGCCCATAGCTTTTTGGGTCCACTCACCAGGGCCGATGCCAAAGCTGAGGATGAAGGCAAAGATGCAGGACATGGCCAGGTAGGGCATCCAGGGGAAGGAGCTCTGTAGCAGATGGGGTAAGGGTGAGGAGGAAATAGGCCTGGCCCAGCCACTTACTTCCCCTCACCCCCCTGGTACCTGCAGACACAGAGACACTGTGAAGATGCCTCCCCAGCAGGTCATCAGGCAGTATCCCCCCATCAGCAGCACCCGCCATCCCACCCTCTCGATCACCACACACTGCAAGGGAAAGGAGCAATTCAAGAATTACTCACACACCAGGTTACTATCCCTTTGGTTTGGGGGCAGGCAATGAGGAGGGGCCTCACAAGGAAGCTAGGGGGAGTAGTTTATTGATTCAGGAGATTATGGTTTTATTAATTTCCCAACTTCATTTTATTTTCTCAACTTCATTTTGTTTTCTCATCTCAAAATGATGGTTTGAATGCCTAGAAAACAGTAGGGGCTCAATAAATGCTTGATGACTCATTGCATTTTTGACAGTGTGGGCAGCAGTGGAAAATGGTTTAATTTGGAAGACTGCAGTCCCAGGGGCACCAGTACCTGAGGATCCCTCCCAGCAGGGCAGGCTCAGATCCCAACTCACACTAACAAAGGCAGTGAGGAGCTCGCAGCAACCAGTCCCAATGATGGCATACTGGACCTTCTCGTAGGGCATTCCTGCCTCCAGGAACACGGAGGAGGCGTAGCATAGACCTAATATTGAGTCAGTGGAGGGGCAGCTCTGAGGCATTGGCTCCCTTCAACCTCCCATGGCTCCAAGCTACTTAAGCCCCTGGGCCCAGGGTGTAGGGTAGGGAAGGGACCTCACCAAATCATTCCCACAGAGTTCCATGGCACTGCTTAGCACCACGAGGCTTATCACCTGCCTCCGCAGGGCTGGATCCTGGAATAGCTCCCACGGGCGCCGTGCACGTTGGCCTTGGAAGGTGGCATGCTCCTTTTCCATCTCCTCCAGCTCTCCTGCCACATCTGCTGTGCCCCTCAACCGTTGCAGGGCTGAGATGGGGAAAGGGGTGCTGAGCTCCCCTCCCTCAGTCCCTCTTTGGTCCCTCACAGTGAGACCTCACCCTATCCTCAGACATCTCTCTCCCCCTCACAGTGAGCCCTCACCCCATCCTCAAATCTCAATCTCAATCTCTCTCTCTCTCAGCACGTAAGTGAAATACATAGGAAACTGAAATCATTTTTGAGAAAGTTGTATTGGCAAAAGCTCTATTAGCTTGGACTAAAAGATACTGAAACAATTTGAAATATAATGACTTCTGTGTCCCCAACTTTCTATAGGAAGGAAGCAGGTTGAGAAATTTGCTTAATCACCAAAAGCATTTTCCAATGCTCTCTTCAGAAGGTGTCAAGAAAGGTAGTGGAAAAGGGATAATATCTCAGAGGGGAGGTGCAAGAATCTTGGAAAACCATAACCTAGAAGCCCCTCCCAGAGGGCAGAGCCAGAGCCTGATCAAGGAACATTCTCTACTCCCAAGCAAGAGAGACCTGGCAATATGCTCCCAGGGACTCTTGAGAATTGCTGTTACGGATCAATGACTTGTCCTTACCTTGTCATTTTTAAAATCAGACTATTAATTCTGGTTCCCTTGTCTCACTTTCACCATTATATGCTAAGTACAAGAAAAGATGCTTTGTCTTTTTAGACCTTAAGACTCTGGATCAAGAAAAGGCATATACAGACTTAATGTGATCTTAAAAGCCAGGTCTTTAAGCTGATGACATGACTGGATGAGAATCTGGGGGAATCTTTGGATGGGACTGAACATCTGTTACATGGGGCAGAGCCATGCATAATTGTACCTATGATGGCAAATGGAGAAGAGGAATTCATGGGCCCTGGTCTTTGCTCTTCTCTAAATCTGTACCTCTTCCTTGGGAGAGGGAATGCCAGTGATTTAAGACATCCCCTGGATAAAAAATTTTGAAGAGATGTATAGATTGGCTTTTTATTTAACAGTATGATTCCCTTTGGCTAGTGGAATAAAGGATGTGAAGGGGGCTAAAGGTTTAGAAAGTGTTTATGCAACTGGGTTTGCTTTCTTGTACCTCTGACACCACCACACTAAGAGCATTCCTAGACTAGCCCACTGGTACCATGAGTGAGAGGAAAGACGTGTACAGCTCAGGTCTCTACAGCCCAGACTAGCCTAGAAGGGCCACGAGCCACAATGCCATGAGCTGGCCCAGCTGAGATCAGCAGTGTGAAACTGGCTCCCTAAATGAGTAAAATATGTCGTAAATGATTATTACTTTAAGCCAGAGATTTTTCAATTGTTCTTGGGTATCCTTATTATAGCTATAGTTTACTGATAAAATAATCATCACCCAGTTGACAGTCAGGTAAGGCTTACACAGGTGCTTCACCTTGCATATACGTGTGGCTCTTTCTCTGCACCACCCTGGGTTTCCTGGATGGAAGGGATTGGATGTGACCTATCCCACTGTCCTACAATTTAAGATGTCCCCTTGATAAACAGTTTTGAAGGGATGCTATGGCTTGATCATGAAGTTGAAGCACAAATAGAAGGATGACTTTTCCCTAATAAATAAACCCCAAGAAATGAGGACTGATATGGTCTAGTGAGATGCATCCCTGGATTAAGCGTGGTCTGGGGCCCAATGGCAGGGACTCACCTGTCAGGCAGGCACTGGTGTCTCCACGGTCAATGAGGAGGTACCGAGGACTCTCAGGAACCAGGGGCAGGAATGTGAGCTGGAGCACCCCAGGTACTAGGCAGCTGGCCAGCAGCAGGGGCCAGGCCTGTGGGTCACCCAGGAGCTCCCTGGGGAGTGAGAAGACAGGATAGGACAAATACTTCCTTCCACAGTCCTGCCCACCTTTCCCCTTGGCCCCCTGTCTATCTGCTAATCTGCTTGCAGAGGGTTGCATTGCCCTTTGCCTCTGTCTGTCCATCTCTGTATAAACATCAAGATCTCTTTCACCAAGGTAGGAACCAAGAGAGACCAGGGTCCTTGCCCCAACTCAAACCTAGCAACTCCCCTCCCCAGGGATCCAGGTTCTGTCCTCTCCTCTATGTCCTGGGATGCCCGGACATGCTCCCCTTTAAAAACCCAAATCTTCACCTTCTCCCCTATCAAGACCCGTTCTCTGCAAAGTGTCCTGGAGAGAATGGGAAAAAGTGATTCCCACGTGTGTGATTGATCAATACCCTTTTTGTGTATTGGGAACATGGATGTGTTCAGAACTTCAATGCCTTCGTGCAAAGGAGCAATATCCTAATCTATCTGGTGGATGTGAGAGGAAGTTGGATGAGGAAAGGTTTTTGTTGGCATCTTTGAAGTCACTCAATGCACAGGGGAAAGAGGTGCTTACCTGAGTCCAACCACCTGCCCCATCACAATCCCCAGGGCTGTGAAGACGGCTGAGGTGACAGCCACTGCTCCCCGGAGCTCCTTGGGGCACTCTCCCCCAGATACGTGGGCTGGATGCTCATGCTTACACCTGGACACGTGCACAGCAGGGGCACATCAGTCACCAGGAGGGACCCTCACAACACTTGGTCACTCAGGGGCCTCCCTCATCACCACCCAGCCACTTATCTGCTGGATTCTTGCACTGAGGGGTGCTCTCTCACCCCACATACTCTGAGGAGCTCCACCATGTCTGGTGTAGAGCCAATAGTATCACAACTCAATTCCTCACGATTTCTGGGAGAAAAGAAAGTCTTTTCTAGATCAGCTTCCACCCTGGTCCCTCACCACAGCCCCACATTTTCATGGGATGTTTGTAGGTATTAAGGTCTCTGCAGTGGTTTAAATGTTTAATGTCCCCCAAAGGTCCATGTGCTAAGGCTTGGTCCCCAGGGTATTGCTGTTGTGTGGTGCTATGGACCTTTAGGAGGTATGGCCTTTTGGAGATTCTTCAGTCACTGGAGGTATGACCTTAAAGGGGATAATGGGACTCCAGTCTCTTCCTCTTCTCTTTGCTTCCTGGATCATGAAGAGAGAGTGGTCTGTTGTGATAGGTTGCCCTTGCCAGAAATCTAATGCAAAGGAACCACTTTATCTTGTACTGAAACATCCAGAACCAGGACCCCAAAATAACCCTTTTCTCTTTGTGAGTTTATTACCTCGAGTATTTAGTTACAGTGATGAAAAGATGAATAATATAGTCTCTGAGAAGCAGAGGTGGGAAAAGGAAAGGACTGCATCCTGGATGCCCACCAGTTGTCCAGGCTCTCATGTCAACACTTTCATTGACAACTACAGTGTAGGTTCTCACCTCACCCTGCCTTCCCCATGGATGCACCTGGTACCTACACAGCCAGTGGGAAAACACAGAACTTGGACAGCACTTTCACCACCCACCCCAGATGGTGACAACAGCAAAAGCCAGGAGACCACAGTATGGGGCATGATAAGCCTGGGAATGGTGCAGGCAGTGCAGCAGCACCACCTCCCTCCCAGGCCTGGGATGGAGAAACATCTCCCATCAATGTCTGACTCTCTCTTTACACGCTGGGAAGAGAATTGAGAGGAAGGCAACTGTGTGGCTGGCCAAGGAGTCTGAGGGGTCCCCCTGCTCTTCCTTCCTTCTTGCTTGGGTACTCAGGGCACCACAATGTCTGACCTGATTCCTTTCCCCTGCAGAGTTGGTTGTTTTGAGTGACTCACTTCTAATTAACAGAATGTGGAAAAATTGGTGGTGTGGAACTTCTAGAATTGAGACAAAAAAGGCACTAGAACTTTCTCCTTGTTCTCTCTCTCTCCCTTCCTCCCGACCACTTACTCTAGAGAAGCATCTGCCATGTTATAGGGACACTCAAGCAGCACCATGATGCCGAGGCAGCATGTGAGGGAGCCATCTTGGAAGAGATCCTCCAGCCCCTGCCAAAGCTTTAGATGATGGCAGCCCTGCCGGGCAGCTTTATCACACCCTCCTGAGAGACCTCAAGCCTGAGCTACCCAGTTAAGACATTCCCAGGTTCCTAATCAACAGAAATTGTGAGATTATAAATGTCAGTTTTTTAAAGTCACTAAACACGGGAGTAATTTGTGTCACAGGAACGGATAATTAAAATAGACATTAGCACCTAACTGTATAAACAATAGGGGAGTCAAGACATGTTTGTTGATTGGAGCCCCTAAATACCCAGGTGGATGTACTCAAAATTCTGCTCCCTCACATGAAGATACCCAGAAACTGAGGAGTTTCTGCCTCTGCAGGGAAGATCAAAGAATTCATCCTATATTCCTTATAACTTGGCTGCCAGGAAGCTCATGCTTAGAGTGTTACTCAAACACAGGACTTAGTATAAGTTTGGGGGATTTCCCCCCATTGCTGTACAACTTTTTTTCATTTATATTTACTGCCAATGTCTAGTTATTTCAATCTTTTAAAATACGCCATATTTAATCATTTTGTAAAACAGGTGGGCATAAATGAATAGTCAATGAATAAAAGGAATACAGGAAGGAAAGAAAAGGAACTGAGGAATGAATAGGAACAGAGAGGCATGAGGAGGTACCTGCATTGACTCCTATGAGCAGTCTTCCTAGCATGATCATCTCAAAGGAGCCTGCTTTGCGACTAAAGCCAAACAGGATCGCCGCAGCCACCACAAAGATGTTATTCACCAGGAGGGACTTCTTCCTTGGGAGAAATGGAACATGGGCAAGAGAGGCTCTGCTGCAGTCCAGAGAGACCATGTCCTCTTTGCAACTCCAACAAGCCCCGATCAGACTCAGAAACATGTGTGTGCATGAATTGTTTCAAGGAAAACAAACCAAGTGAATTGAAAACCCTAAGTTCACTTGTTGTATGTCTTGGGGTGCATACTCCCACTGTCCTCTCCTAATATGCCCCCAAATTATTCTCCTTTCTGCCTTACAGCAGCTTAAAATGACAATTTTTTTTTGTTTTGCTTTTCCTTTTTAGATGAAGCATTGCTCTTCCTGAACTCCTTTTTAAAGTGGATGAATGAATATGTAATTTCTCAGACTAAATAAAACCCTCATGAGGAAGAACAGGGAAGGGATGCGTGGGAAGCCAAGTACAGTTCTCTCATCATATATAAAGTCACTTCAGGGGGATCAAGACTCCAAAGCAAGGAAGGGAACATGAGAAATGTCATCTGCTCCAACATGATGAAACCCCACTTTTGGGCTCCTGATGTGGAGCTCAGAAGTGCTATTAAACAGGTTGCCCAGGAGAGTTTACTGTATTGGTGGGAAAACTGAAGACCAGAGAAGGACAGTGTTCTGCCCAGAGATAAGAGCACATCAGCAATAGGATATGAACCAAAGCTTAGGTCTCCTGAGACTACAGTATGGAAAATGACAAAAGATTACAAACTAGTGGTAACTAGTAATTGCAATTGTAATAATATATGGTTTTCTCACTGGAAACAATAAATTCCATTAATAATAATTATTAACAATACAGTACTTTGCTCTTGCCAATGCATTTTGCTCCATTTCAATACAAAGACATCCTTGTCACCTGGCAAGGATGGTAATACACCTTATCCAATCTGCCTTAAGGATACAGCAGCTCTCTAGCTGACGGCCACAATCTATTCCACAGGAATCTATGGATTCCATGGGACATCCTGGTGGTCCACTACTATGATGAGTTCATACTGAGAGGACCTGGAGGAGAACAGCAGCGAGGACACTAGATGTCTTGATAAGGTACAGGTATGACATAGAGCAGGAAGACTAAAAATGAGGATCTGCCATGTCAATGACGTTCCTGAGGCCCGTGGACTAAGATGCCAGCATACTTCTTCCAAAGTGCCTGATGAACTGCTGCACCCGAGAAGGAGGGGCAAATCTCAGAGAGCTCTTTCCATTTTGCAGGCAGCACTTCTACGATTTGAGTATGGTCTGTCACTTAAGAGTCCATGTGTTGGGAGCTTGGTCCCCTGTGTGGCAATGTTAAGAAGGTGGTGGGACCCATAAGAAGTGAGGCCTAATGGGAGGTCGTTATTGTCCCCTCCCCTCGCTCTGGCTTCCCATCTTTCCGTATGGTCTTCCCCTCTTGCCTGTGCTCCCATCACTGGGATGCCATCGGCCGTGAGGTCCTCACCAGAGCAAAACCAACACCAGTGTCATGTCCTTAAACCTTCAGAACCACACTAAATGAACCTCTTTTCCTTAAAAAGTCCCCAGCCTCAGGTACCTTCTTATAGCAACAGAAAAGTTGACTAATATAAGCACATATCATATTAGATATTGTGACTTGACACATTAGGTGACTTGAAAACCTGGCAACTCTGAGTGGAGGTAAGCAGGAGGAATATTCACTAGTGGGTCTAAACCAAGTTCAGCAAGCTCTATAAGGGCTGGCAGAATGGCTCAAGTGGTAGAGTGCCTGCCTACCAAGTGTCCTCGAGGCCCTGAATTCAAGCCCCAGTACCACTAAAAAAAGAGCTCTGTCACTTTACTTGACACTGTAAGTAAAGTGGGAGCATTTATTGAGATGAAGAAGTGCAAAATGGAAGAGTAGAGTCCCTAGAGTTGGGGCCAGGGTCCCAAAAGTAGCTGCCCCTCCACTCGACTCTTTAGACCTAGGAGATTGTTATGGTTGGGGTATGAAATGTACCCCACAGGCTCATATGTTCAACACTTGGTACCCGGCTAGAGGCTCTATTTTGGGAGATTCTGGAGGCTGAGGCCTACCTGGAGAAAGTAGGTCACTGGAGATATGCCCTTGGGGGCTGTACCTTGTCCCATCCACCCCCCTGTCCACCATAGTGTGAACTGCTCTGTTCTACTACACCCTCCTTGCCATAATGGATGGAACCTCTGAAACCATGAGCCCAAATAAGATCCTTACTGCCTTAAGTTGTTCGTGTCAGGTATTTTGTCACAGTGATGAGAAAAGTAACTAATACAGACATCCTATGGTGCTCCAAGTGTCTGTAACTGAATACCCTAAAAGGAGAATCCCAATACCTGACCTAGAGTTTTGGAATAAAGTCAGTCTACTTTAGTGAACTACTATCCTCTCAATGAGAAAAGGCTCGGTTGGTTCATAAACAAAGAAACCAGAGTGGCAAGGATGGAGAATCACATGGGCTCAAGGATAGGGCTTTCTACCACCCTGCCACCCCACCCAACTGTTAGTCAGCTTTCCATTACTGTGATGAAAATGCCTAAAATAGTCAACTTTAAAGGAGAAAAGTTTTATTTGGCTCACAGATTCAGGTCACTTGGCCTTGTTACTTTGGGCTCCCATCATGGTGGGAGTGTGTAGTGAATGAGGCCTGTTCACCTCATGGCAGCAAAGATGCAAAGAAAGAGACAGGAAGGGGCTGGAGTCCCAATATCTCCTTTAAAGGCATGCCCCCAAAGGTCTTAACTTCCTTCTAGTAAGGCCCTACCTATGAAAGGTCCCATTACTT
This sequence comes from Castor canadensis, assembly GCF_047511655.1. NCBI lineage: Eukaryota > Metazoa > Chordata > Mammalia > Rodentia > Castoridae > Castor > Castor canadensis. The sequence goes on along the minus strand of NC_133403.1, from coordinate 11,144,559 downwards.
CCCAACAGCACCACAGCTTGGTAACCAACACAGAGACCTTTGGAGGACACTTATCCAGACCATAGCAAATACCAACCCTGAGCACACAATAAAGCCGCACATCTCAAGGCTTCAGTCAGCTTCTGGGTGGAAGTGCTGCGCTAGGTCCCTGCCACTGGGCATGGGACAGGAGTTGAATGGAGTTCAACTAGGCATATGTGCCAAATTTGAATTTTCTATCCCTTCAAGCTTATACCAGTACTGTTATCTAGGGATATCATACCAGGTGTCACTAGATGCTCAGGTAACAGCTATTACTGCCTTCTTCTTTGTAGGAAGAGCCCTACTTTTGTTTGGACAGTGCCCCTATCGCCACATGGTTCAGTTGTGAAGCCAATAGCATGAAACAGTCTCTAAGTGAGTGCTATAGTTTGAATGTTTGTGTCCCCTACAAAATTGATGCTGAAACTTAATTGCCAGTGTACCAGTATTAAAACGTGGGGCCTTCAGAAAGTGAGTAGGCAATGAGGGCTCTGCCATCACTGATTAATGGGATTAATGATTTTAAAAGGCTACAGGGAACTAGATTGGCCCTTTATGCTGTGTGGGTGTGGGTGTTGGGAGATTAAATCTAGGGCATTTGCATGGTACTCATGTGCTCTACCTCTGAGCTGTACTCCTAACTCTTTTTTGCCTTTTGCTGCTCAATCTTTCTGCCATATGAGGATACAGACACCGGGGGCCATCATGGGAGCAAAAAACTGCTCTCACCAGACACTGAATCTGTTAATGCCTCTTGATCCTGGACTTCTCAGTCTTTAGACTTAAGAAAAATTATGCTCTTTATAAATTACACAGTCTCGGGTATTTTTGTTGTAGCAGCAAGATGGCTAATAACCTGATGCTGGACAACAAAACATGGTACTTTTTTTGAAAGTTTCTTTTTCTTCTAAGTATCACCCAGGAAGAAATAAATTCCCCTTCTATTGTTGCATCTGAGTGGGGCACTGCTGATAGCTTTTCAACTATAAACCTGAGAATAAAGCTGTTCGATAGTTTTTATTGCTATGACAAAATACCTGAGAAAAACATCTTAAAGGGAGAAATTCTTATTTTGGCTCACAGTTTCAGAGGTTTCAGTCCATGGTTGGCTGGCTCCATTGCTTTTGGGCCCAAAGTGAGGCAGAACATTATGGCAGAAGGCTATGGCAGAGGAAAGTTACTCAGAGTGGCCAAGAACAGAGAGAGAGCTGAAAGGGTCAGGGACAAGATATACTTTTCAAAGGCACACCTCTAGTGACCTATTTCCTGTAACAAGACCTCACCTCCTAATAGTCCACTCAGCGGTGAACTCATCAATGGATTACTATATTAATGAGGTTAGCATCCTCATGGTCTAATCACCTGTCAATAGTGTCACCAGTTGGGGACCAAACCTTCAACACCTCAGTCTTTGGGAAGGACATTTCATATCCAAACCACAACAAAAGCTGGCACAGAATAGAGACTGTAGCTGTGGAAATTTCAGAGCACCAGAGCTGGAGCACTGAACAGCCCTGAAGTCAGCCACCTATAGACTTCTTGTTGTGGGAGATAAAAGATCTCCTATTATTTTATCTGATTGGGTTGTGGTTTTCTATTTCTTGCAGTTGAAGATGCCCTAACAGATATCTGTTAAATAGAAAGACATGATACCTAAGCATTTTTTGATCCAATCAAGGAAGTTATGTCTATGAAGGAAGAAGGGCTGGTATCAATGGATCTCATTATTGTGCCATGAACCCATCATCCAGAAGCAGATGACCTTAAAATATAACAACCCCTGAAGATCGTACACAATCAGGACCACCAAGCCCATTCAAGAATGAGTATTTGGGTCACCATAATGGGCAAAGAAATTCAACCAGTTGGATGTGGTGGTGCACATGTGTAATCCCAGCACTTAGGAGACTGAGGCAGGAAGATCAAGAGATTGAGGACAGCCTTTTCTTTTTGTGAAAGAGAGAGAGAGAGAAAGACAAAGACAGAGAGGAAGACAAAGAGAGGGAGAGAGAGAGAGAGAAGAAAACTGGAGGATAAAGGTCACATAACAAGCAAGCAAAAATAAGCATATGATGCAGGCTTTCTGCATCATATGCTTTAAAAGAAATTCTACCACCCTGTCCCTTTTCATAATTTTACTCTTCTTTCTTTCCTCTTCCTATCTTATTGATACCCATATCCACAGTTTCAAAGGTCAATGATGGTACAAAAATATTAAATGGTGCCAGGTCTGGTGGCTCATGCCTGTAATCCCAGCTACTCAGGAGGTGGAGATTGTATTTGCTCCATGAATAGAACTGTTAGGGTACAAGGCCGGCCACCTCCTGAGAGGACAAAGGACACTCGAGACAAAGGAAGTCACAAGGCGAGGTTTATTTCTAGCCGGTTAGGGTCCGAGCATCCGCCTGACGCAGCAGGTTTCAACAAGGACCCTGAGAGAAAAGTTTAAGCAGATCTTATACTCTTTAAAGCATTAATCATCCTCACATAGGAATTTCTCATGCCCCTGGGGTCACATTTTCCTGATCTTGCCCACATCCTGGTGGTGGGGTAATATTATTTATTGGGAACTGGGGAAACAACAGAGGCTTACTTATCAGGTTACAAGGAATGTGTTCTCCCATAAATTAGGGGCTAGTAGTGGAATAGAAACCTTAGGATTAGATAAGAACAGCAGGGGAGTCCTGTTTTGGAAAGTTTATTTACAAGTGGAGACAAAGAAAGGCAGGAATGGGTGCTTATCTCTGCATGGTGTCTTTCATCTCGGTCCTGAACTTTTGCATGGCTCTAATGGGCAATTCCTCACAGCTCTGTCAGAGGTTACAGCTTTTAATTGACAGTTTACCATGTTTTACAACCCTGTTTCAAGGCTATCTTCCTCTTCACGAGGTTACTCAAGGGTCATGCCAGTTATAGCTGATTTCTCGGCTAGGTGGGATGCCAGTTAAAGTCCCCAACAGAACATGAACACATGTTCTAGAAACTAGCAAAGGGTAGAGTGTGGTAGCCATTTGTTTTTTCTACTGGAACTGCTTCTCTCCCAGTCCTCCACAGATTTAATCTTGTGACCCAAAATGTATCAATAACAGCCTATCCTCCTGGATTCTGGACCTTGAAGGAAGATGTTGGAGACAAAATGTGGCTAAAGGTGAGTATGCTGAAGTCATCTTCCCTAGAAATAAGAGTCCAAGGCTCTGCCTATTGAAACCTTGGCCCTACCCTGGTTCACGTCCTTCTCAAGACCTGGCTTTAAGCACTTCTTCCATTCTAGGAGTCACCTCAATATACTTCCAGTCATTATAATTTTTATTGTTCCAGCACCAGTTTCTTCTGTTTTGCAACCAAAGAATTGTATGAGATCCATAGAAGGAAAGTGAGGCCAGATTTGAGTCTGGGGATGTAGCTCAGTGATAGAGTGCTTGTCTAGCATGCCCAATGCCCTGGGCTGTATCTCCAACAACACAAGAACACTAAAAGACAAAACAACAAAAGGCCAACCGTTCAAGCACTCTAGGTAAAGCCAGGGGCTGGGAGAGTAGCTGAAGTGGTAGAGCATTTATTTGCCTAGCAAGCCTGAGGCCCATACCAGTATCACCACCACCACCACCAAAAAAGGGAAAGTTTGCCGGCCTGGGCTACTTAGCGAGTTCAAGCATACATTGGGAGACCAGTTCAGAAAAACAAATATGAGAGAGACTGGGAGAGAGGGAGGGGGGAAAGGAAGAGAGAGATTACCATATTGAAGTTGCTGAACTTTGAAATGATAGCAAAGCGTTCAAAACCATTTTAAACCCCTGCGCGATGGGAAGGCTCCTACCGATGAGTATGTATGGGGAGAAGGGTGTTTAGACCTTTATATCAATAACGATTTAGGAGCTGGTGGGTTCAAAGCCTGAAAGTCTGAGAAGGAAACACTGCCCTGGGGCTGCAGCTGGGTGCCTGGGGCCCGGATCTGCCATCGCGTCCTGATGGGGGTAGGGTCACTCCTAACCGGCTAGAAAGTAGGACTTCCGGAGACTTGGAGCCAGCCCACGTGACTGACAGGCTGGGGTGTAGCCCTGGCAGCCAATCGGGAGTTGCCGATTCAGCCGAGCCAATGAGGAGCCTGGCTGCTGTGACGCCCCGCCCCTGAGCCCGTTCTGCCACCCTGGAGATCCCGAATCCAACTCGGCCCCGGTTCTCCGCTGCCTCTGCTCTTCTGTTCATCATGCCATTCATTGAGCTGGACACTAATTTGCCTGGCAACCGTGTGCCCGAGGGACTAGAGAAGCGACTCTGCTCGGCCACCGCCGCCATCCTGAACAAACCTGAGGAGGTGAGTGAGGATCGGGTGCCCTGGGCGCTGAGAGGTTGGGGGCTGGGAGTTGGGCTCTGTCCACTCTCTGCCTCCCCACAATCACCCGGACTCTTCTCCCTAGGGACCCGCTGGTCTGCTAACCTCTGACCTTCTGTGCCCCATGAACCCATGGCCCTCTCTCCCCACGAGTGCCCTTCGTCGCTTTTCCCACCATGACCCCGATGTGACCTCCAAGCACCTTGGCGGGTGCCCTGAGCCATGACCCCTCGGGCCACGCGCGTGCGGTCTCTCACACGTCCCGGTGCTCAACGCCAATACTGCGGGCGCCAGCTTCAGGCGAAACTTTTGTGTCCATCGCAGCGCATAAATATTACCGTGAGGCCTGGCCTGACCATGACCCTGGGCGGATCCACGGAACCTTGTGCCCAGCTGGTTGTCTCCTCCATCGGCGTGGTGGGGACCGCTGAGGAGAACCGTGGCCACAGTGCCCGCTTCTTCGAGTTCCTCACTAAGGAGCTGGCCCTAGGCCAGGACCGGTATGTAGTAAGAGGACCTATTTGGGACTGCTGGTGCAACCAGAGGCGGTGATTCTGCCTCAGGGCATCTGAAGTTGGGGGGCGGGGGGAATAAACCCTCTGCACTGTCCAGGAAGGGCACATGGGGGCCTTAGTGCAGGAAGGCCCACACACTCCTTTGCCACGCTGATGGTGGGTCTGCGGTCAGAATGGCTGTAAGATTGTTGAATTCCTGGCTCTACAGCCAACTGTCTGAGACCTGGTCAAGGCATGGTTTCTGGGACTTCAGTGTTTCCATCAGCACACTGGGAAGAGCCTTTTTTTTTTAAAGCATCCTTTAAGGCCATTGCAGGAGTCTTAGGGATGGCCTGTGCACCACATCTGCACCTTCAGAGTTTTATTACCCTGAAGAATCCAGAGAATCTTATTTTCAAGGAGAACTTTTCCAGTCTGGGTAGGATATCTGGCTATGTTGTGAAACTGAAACCTTTGGACTAGGTGAGACTGGGGGAGGGGATCACAGGGTAGTGAATGGAGCATTGGCCTGGATTCTGGGCGTCTAGCTAAGAGACCCCAAATAATCTCAAAGTGAAACACCTCCGATTTGCAGCCTCATCTGTGAATGGGGGCTGTTTCAGGCTAAATGACCTCTCTCACCCACAAGATAGCTTTACCTCCTTCTCCCCTCCTCAAAACCTGGCATCCTGTGGCAGGGTTAAAGCTTCGTCCTGGAGGAAAGATAGTCTCAAACCTAGTCTATGCCCATGAAAGAAAAAAGCAGGAGAAGAGCAAAGGAACCTTCCAGAATGGAGTCCTGATTGGCCCAGGAAGGCTGTTGAGGAGTGGCTGCTCCTGGTGGGTGTTCAGATCCTCAAACTGGGAAGAGATAATAATTCTAACAATAAATTATATACCAATGCTTACCATGAGCAACACACTCAACAACCATAATAACATTTGATCCAAAACTGCATCCCTGGTCCCCTTGGTGTAGATTTGCCATTTCCATGAGGTAGAGATGTCTGCATTACATGAACCTTGCAGATGATAAAACTTGAGACCATGATCCCTGCCAGTCCTGCAGCCCCTGCCAAACTATCCCAGTCCCTGGTGCTCTTTATCAGGAACTTCTCATCTCTGGAAGAGGAGCCTTTATTCTTTCACAGACTTTAGTCATGGTCAGCCTATGCCTAGTCTTAAACCAGACTTTGAGAAAATTTAAGTGACTGGTGCCCGCAGTTAGGAGGGAAGGACTGTCCCTCTGAGCCCACAACTGACAGAAGCTATTGAGTATACAGCATACGCAGTCAGTCCTGGATGTCTGTCCTGGATGGGCCGTGCCCATGTGCATCTGTCACCTTGCACCTGATCATTTCTCTGTCTGGGTCAATGGAAAATCATTAATGCCTTATGGGCCAACGTGGGCTGGCCTGAGAGCCCACAGTGGGAGTGCCTAGCAGGGGCCTTGCATCACGAGGAGATAGCCAAGTTACTGACATCTTTTTCTCTGTTTCTTAAAGGATAGTTATCCGCTTTTACCCATTGGAGCCCTGGCAGATTGGAAAGAAAGGGACGGTCATGACATTTTTGTGATTGGCACAGAGTATCATGGGCATCTGTGAGCTGACTCTCCATTCCAGAGATGCCTCCTGGCAGAGTGAAGGCCTGATGAAAATCACATTTGGGTATCCCTTTTGCAGATATGTCTGTGATTCACCTAACATTTTTTTCCTCTTCTCTAACTTCAATGCTAAATAAATAAAGAGAACCTCATTATGCAAACATAACTTATTTACCTCTAAACTCTCTCTCCAGCAGCCTGGAACATATGGGCAGTTGGCTTGGTTTATGAAGAATATTGAACTGGGATGTTTCCTGTTGTCACATTTGCTGCTCCATATGTTTATAGCAATGAAATCAGGTGAAAGGCTCAGCCTGGAGGGTTGCAACACAATGGGAATGTGTGGGAGCACCTGGTCTGCCCTGGAACTTCCTGCATACTCTGGTGATGGCCTGAGATTTCTAATCTCAACTTAGTGTGGCCTAGACCGTCACTTTCTGTTGATTGCTATGCTGGCCTGGCACACAGGGCTGCTTGCATTTCAGGGATCTTCCCTGGACTCACTTTGCATGCTGACTCTTGTTGACAAATGACTGGAGCAGGGAGCTGTGCATTATGCAAAATGCATGCCAATCATGGGAAAGTAAAGTCTGCCAGCAAGCCAAGCATGGAAATGCAATGTCATTATAAACAATGAATGTTGTCCCTGTTCTCCAACTGAAATAACATACTATGCGTTTGCATTTCCGAGTATTTCCAGGTAGGGTAGGGAGATCCCAAAGGAAGTCTCCATCTAGGTAATTTTCCAGATGTTTGCGCACAGTTAAACTCAGCTCATGACCCTTAGACACTGGTGAAAGGTGTCTCCCTGCCAGTTAGATATCTGATGATCCGTGTCTTTAGTGTACTAGTGAAATGTCAAATTGAGATTTTTGTTCTATTAGTCTACATAGTTAATAAAGTTAGTTTCCAAATAAATATGCCTGTCTTTTGTGTTTGTGCCTGAGCACTGCTTAGGCCTCCTATTAAAAGTTGGCCTTGGTGCTTAGGGTGTTGCTCAAGTGGTACAGTGTTGCCCTAGCAAGTGCAAAGCCCTGAATTCAGTAATGAAATAAAATTTGATCCAGGTGCCAGAGGCTCTAAGACTCATACCTGTAATCCTAGCCACTCAGGAGAATCACAATAAAATGCCAGCCCCGGCAAAAAGTTCTCAAGACCCCACCTCAACCAACAGCTAGCTATGCTGGCACATACCTGTCATCCCAGTATAAATAGAAGGATCTCTGTCCAGGCTGACCAGGGCAAAAAGTGAGACCCTATCTCCAAAATAACCAGAGCAAAAAGGGCTGGAAGTGTGGCTCGAGGTAGAGCACTAGTAAGTGTGAATTCCCTGTACCGCCACAAATAAATAAATGAAATGAAAGGTTGGCCTTGTAGTTTCTTTCTGTGGCTTGCTGTCCAAATTGTTTCTGTACTTATTCCTTCTGCCAAGGTGTTCCACAGGTTAGAGCTCTGAGGTATGGCCAAAAGGGACTAACTCCTCCAACCCCCTGATATGAAATGAATCAAAGGAGCAAAACTAAAAGCCCAGGGAGTTTCTGACACTTGGGTAAACCTGGCTAGGGGTGCCAGGGAATTAAGATCCTCAGAATCACCCTCTCCCCCAGAACCAAGTTTTGATTTTGCTGGACCCTGGCTCCCCCAGGGTGGGCACAGGGAAGGGGGACCTCTGATGAAGTAAGCATTTATGATCTGCATAGCACCACGTATCCTGTAAGTCCTGGGAGGAAATGCTGTTTCTCCAAGGAGTTGAAGGAATACCCATGGGTGCAGAGCAATCATCAACACCAGTCTGATGAGGATCCAGTCCCTGAGGGTTAAGCCCACGTGGAGGTCACATCACAGAGAGAGAGGGTGACAGTGACCCATACGAATAGGTAGCAAGTAAGGTGGTGATTGCTGTGAAGAAGACAACTTTTGTTCAGAGACGACTTTGAGTAGGACACAGAGGGTAGGTCCCCTGAGAAGCTGACTTGTAAGTAGGGACCTGTAGGACTGAAGTACTAGGGATTAGAGAAGCATATTCTGGGTGGAAAGCCATGAGATGAGGCCATGCTTTAGGGGGATGGTCTGACTAGGCTGAGCAAGAAGAAAAGTGGGAGGGGAGCACATGACACAAGAATGACTTTGGATTTTCCTGTGCATGGATAGGGTTTTTGAGTAAAGGAGAGTTGTGAAGCACTTGTGTTTTAATGAATCCCATTGGCTGAGGTAAGGAGGCTACTGTGATAATCCAGTTAAAGGTGCCTGGACCCTGACAAGCTGGTGGGGGTTGTGCAGGGTGGGGATGATAGGTTCTGAGTGCTATTGAATATAGAACTACAGGGATTGCAGTTGGCCATGGGGGAGGGGAGAAACGGTAGCCAAGATAGACCTCCAGGTTGGTGGCTGAATGGAGGTGCTATCCTTTACAGAGTACCTCTGTGTTAAAGCTACTCAGACCACTGTGGTTGTAGAGCTTATGCTCTATGCATAGCTAACACCCAGGCAGACATGAGGAACTCTGCAGTCAGCCTGCACAGACCAGATGTGATGGGAGATAGGAGATCAGAGATGGATTCCTCCAGGGGGCTGGTGGGTGTACTGAAAACTTTGAGCAGGTGGAAAGGAGATAGGTGGGACCTCAGAATACCAAATCCTAGAATTCCAGAGAATGCCAAATTTTGTGTCACAGAGGAAAAACCAAGGCACAGAGCCCAGCACAGTTACCCCCAATGTGCCTTGATTCCTGAACTTCCAGAAATTAGTTCTATAACCTTTTGCACACTTTAGCCTGCCTGGAAAAACTGGCTTTGGGGGAAAAAATAGAAATCACAATTTGCTACACATACTATACTTGGATATAGCAGTATTAAGTGAAAAAAGAGTCAAATTATGAAGACAAAAGGAGACATTTCAATAAATGCTTGACTTCTGTGTATGGAAGGACATTTCCAAGCCTTAGCATTGTGACAGAGCGAAACAAAAGGCTAACAGATTTTACATATGCAATGAAATTGCTTACACATTCAATGAAATACAAAGAAACTTTAAGGGAAAAAGTAGGAATAACACTGTTAAAGATATGATATAACTAATTTTTTTATGGAACGCTTCACGAATTTACGTGCCATCCTTGCACAGGGACCACTTTAATCTTCTCTGTATCGTTCCAAGTTTAGTATATGTGCTGCTGAAGCAAGCACAATATATATAACTAATATTTTTAAGGTAATCTTAGAAAAGCATCAAATATATGGGAGAAACATGGGCCACAGAACCCACCAAGGAAGGGTTGAATTGAAGAGGGAAATGGCTAATAGATGAATAAAAACATGTTTAACTTTAGTAATCAATGCAAGATGCACATGTCACTTTTACATATCAAATGTGTGTGTTTTTGAAATGCATACCCTGAATTAATATTTGCAGAGCACTTCCATAATTTCTGGCACATAGTGGGGGCCTGGTGTTAATGACGGAGCATAACTCCCTGGCTGCAGGTAGGGTATCACATTTTTGGAGGGACATTTGACTGTAAGTTTCTTCACTGCCCTAAAACTAAACTACAAGTCGTTGAACTTGGCAGTGAAGACCTTGCTTCACTCTTAGCTACACCTTTCTGGCTGCATTCACTTCAGACCCCTCTTCTGCTTCTACCTTGGCCTTTTAGCTTTGCCTCATGCTGCTCTCACATTGCTTTCTTTGCCTGGTGCCTGTCTGGGTCTTTTGGCATTTAACATGTTGCTATCCCAGGGAGACTTTCCTGACCTCTCCAATCCCAAGCCAGGTCAGGTGACCTCTCTGGTCTCCTTAGCTCTATAGTTTCTCTCCCTCAGATCTAACACAGAGCAGGCTCCTTGTCTCCTGGACTGAACACAGTCACAAATGAGGTTGACTGGGTAAAGAGATGTCTGATCAGGAATGTCCTCTGAACCTAGGTCTTTTTCTTCTCTCTGAGATGACGTCTTCCACAGGTGGGATACAAGTGGAAGTTCATGAACTTTCTCAAAGGAAGGGAAGTCCCTAGTTATTTCTTGCCTGTCTTGGTGCTGAGCAGCCTTGATCTTTCATGCCTGCTCCTAATCCTGACTGTTCTCTTTTCTGTGTCTCAGACTTACCACCTATCCCTGCCATTTCCTCTCAGGACTGTCACAAACTATCTGTCAGGTCCCAAATTATGTGATAGCTACATGTACTAAATAAACTGTTAACAGGACAGAGTCTCTTGGTCTCCCTGATTTCCCACAGAGGCTCCTTTATTACGCACACTCATACAGAAATTTATATTTGTAATTGAAAGTGTCCATATACAAACACACACATAACTGAATTGAAATGACTTTGCAACACTGATGAGACTCATGTTAAATCAACTCCTAATCTTGACTTCGATGACACCCTGTGCCACCTTCTGGCAAAGAGTAGGAAAGCAGATGTCTGCGGAGGGGTTGGGGGAGGGAGAGAGCCAGAGATGGTATGGCACCACCTACTGGCTTCTGTCAGCAGGTCTACGGATTGTTTAAAAGAAGCTAGGATTTCATACTGAATGTGAAGTTGTCTCATTTCCAAACTGTGGGAACTCATTTAAAGAAATGCATGTATATTTGTATTTGAACTCACTACCATTTCAGCCACTGTGCCAGACCTTAAAATTATTTTAAACCTCTGTGGCATGAATATTACAATCCAGTTTGGATAAGGTCCCTCAGTGTGTGGGTGGGTAGAGATGTTAAGATAGCTACCTAAATATGGCTTAGGAAATGTGGCCCCAATGCAGAGGTTCGCAGAAGACTGAGGAGAGGGAAAATCACCACCGGTCCAGTTGAAGCAGGTGGACGGGTCCTTGGTGCAGGTTGAGTCTTGTAGCATGCAGGGTGGTAGAACTTTCTGAACTCAGAGCCAGCGCACCTGTCCATGACATGCCATCTTGACAGCCAATCGGGGAGCAGTGAGTCTCTGCCCAGCCAACGAGCAGCCTGGTTGCCTGGACACCTTGGCCCTGCTCCCTATTTCATTACCCTTTGGATCTCTGAACTATCAGAACGCACCTTTGCAGCAGCTCTCTAGCTCTCTAGCTCTCTCCCGTCAGACATGCCAACCATTGAGCTGGACACGAATTTGCCTGCTAACCGCCTACCCGCTGGTTTAGAGAAGCGGCTCTGTGCAGCCGCCGCCGCCATCCTGGGCAAACCCGAGCACGTGAGCGAGAGATGGGGTACCCTTGGCAAGGGGAGGTTGTTGGGGGTATGGGTTGGGCTTTATCCATGCCCTACCTCCCACAGTGACCCAGACTCGTCTCCTCATGGACCCCAATCCAACCGCAAATCTCTTGATTTTCCATGCCCCATGAGCCCGCAGCACCCCCTTCCCACTGACTCCTGTGACTGTCCCCAGCCATGACCCCGACACAACCTTGAAGAACACCTTGAGCCCACCCTCCTCTTCCCACATCTGAACCCCAGTGCTAGCTGGGTAGCTCGAGTTTCAGGTGAAACTTTCTTGCTCCTCACAGCACGTGAACTTGACAGTGAGGCCTGGCCTGACCATGTCGCTGTTCGGATCCACAGAACCCTGTGCTCAGTTACTTGTATCCTCCATTGGTGTGGTGGGTACAGCGGAGGAGAACCGAGGCCACAGTGCTCGCTTATTCCAGTTCCTCACCAAGGAGCTGGCTCTGGGCCAGGACCGGTAGGTAGCAGACCCATTTTGGACTGCTGGACAATCAGAGGCTGTGATCCTCCGCAGGGCCCCTGCATAAAGAGGGTGATAATTACATTCCTTGTCTGTCTAGGAAGGGCAGCCATAGTAATGTTTGGTGGAGACTGTAGGATGGAATGTATTCCTGACTCCTTAGTGTTCCCTGTTGTTGACCCATTCAAACTCAGAAACTGAAAAAGAACTTTTTTTGCAGGGGTGGGGGGGCGTCTTAGGAATTGCAGCTGAGGAGACATCTCTGACCCAGTGTTGTCAGGAAGGCAGGGAAAATGGAACTTTATATGGAAAGATAGTGTTGCATTATTACAAAGCAGTAAAAATGGCTTTGTAGGCATCTCTTGAAGAACAGGGGCTGCTCAAAGGGTAAAGAAAGTGTATGTTTAATAAAAATGCCAATAAAAAAGAGCCCCCAAACCTCTTGATATGCATTGTAAGTCTTTGGTCACAGTATAATTATCCAGTGGTTCAGAATTCATGGTTCAGATCATTCCAGACACCTGTGGTCAAAGGTAGACAGTCCTAAGTTCATATTACTAGATAATGGGGCTTCAAAAGAGACCTCTGGACTCATTTTTAACAGTGGTCTCAATGATGCTTTCACTGTCCTTTATTTTCATACTGTAAGACCTGGGAATGGCATGGCTTCTGGGACCTCAGTGTTTCCAGTGGTCACTGGGAAGGCTCTCTAATAATCACTCCCCAGGGGAATTGCAATGGTCATTGAAATTGGTTGTGCACTGCACCTGCCATGGCAAGGCAAGGTAGGAGGATGTTATTCTGAGAAAGCTGGACAGTCATATATTCAGGAGGTTTTCCAGTGTGGTCAGAAGGAAATCTGGGTATGTATGTTTGATCAGTGGCCAGCCTGGTCCCAAGTAAAGCTGGCGGGGAGGGTCCTGGAGTACTGAAAAGAGCATTGGTCTACATATATGGATACCCAGCTTCTGTTTTTGACCTAAGACAAATCTGTAAATGAGGCTGGGCACAGCAGCTTACCCCTGTAATTCCAGCTACTCAGGAGGTAGAGCTTGGGAAGATTACAGTTCAAGGCTAGGCTGGGCTCAAAAAGTTGGCGAGACCCTTCATTTTTATCAATAAGGTGAGCATGGTGGAAGATGCCTGTGGTCCCAGCCACTAGGGAGGACTTAGGTTAGGAGGATTCCAGACAGAAGATTGCCCCAGGCAAAAACATGGGACTCTACCTGAAAAATAACTAAAGCAAAAAAGGACTAGCAGCATACTCAAGTGGTAAAGTGCCTGCCTAGAAAGTGAAAGGCTCTGACTTCAAACCTCAGCACCACCAAACAAACAAACAAAAAAACTCAACCTGGAAATGAACCATCTGTAGTTTTCAGCCTCATGAGGTGAGGGAGGTCAGGCTAAATGAACTCCCTCTCCCACAAGAAGACTCTACCCCACCCAAACAAGTACTGTGTGTCAAAGTTAAAGTTTATTTCGGAGGGGAAAAATTCCTGAGCCTAGTCCAAGCCTGTGAGAAACAAAAGACATGAGACGCTTGAAAGAACCTTCCAGAATGGAGCCCTGGTTGGCCCATGAAGGCTGTCGAGGACTGGTTGTTCCTAGCAGGTGTTCAGATCCTCAAACTGGGGAAAGATAATAATTCTAAGAATAAATAACATACCATGCTTACCATGTGCCAGGAACTCATAATACCACTTCACCCTGACAAGCCCTGTCCACATCTACTTGGTGCTGACTTGCCATCTCCGTGAGGTGAGATTTTACCTCGCAGATGGTAAAATTGAGGCTTGATCCCTGCCAATCAGAGATCCCAATCCCTGTCAGGCTAACCCAATCCCTGGTGCTTATCATGAAGAACTTCTTCTGATCTCTGCAATGGGCACCTTTATTTTTTCTGTACACTTTAGTCAGGTTCACCCTGTGCCTAGTCTTGAAGCAGATTTGGAGAAAACTAAGGTGGCTGGTACACTGGGCGTGCCCCAGGGAGCTACTCTTAGGAGGAGAGGTCTGTCCTCTGAGCCCACACGGAGACGCAATGGAGCACACACCGTACAGTCAGGTCATTGTGTTGCTTCTGGCCTGGGTGATGGCCGCCTATGTGCAGCCATCACCTTGCATTCTGTCTGGGTCAATGGAAGATTGCTGAGTGGGATGAGCAGGTTGGCAAATGCCTCATGGGCCGACGTGAGCTGGCCTGAGAGCCCACAGTGGCAGTGGCTGGTAAGTATCTTGCAAGATTGGGTGATTGCTAAGGAGCTGACATCTTTTTCTCTGTTTCCTAAAGGATACTCATTCGCTTTTATCCAGTGGAGCCCTGGCAGATTGGCAAAGACGGGACGGTTGTTACTTTTTTGCAATTGACATAAAGAATGCAGGATATCTGTCAACCAGTTTCCTGTTCCAGTGAGGCTTCCTGGTGGAGACAGTGCTTGGTGGATATCAGCTTCCAGTATCTCCTTATGCACAGATGCTGGTGATATCACAATTCTTCTCTTCCCCTTTCTCATGCCAAATAAATAAAGAGAACTTTATATTTCAAATATGGCTTCTTTATCTCTCTATTATCCTCTCCAGCATCCTGGGACATTGTGGGGAATGGGCTTGGTTTATGAGGAATATTGAGGTTGGTTGTTTCCTGTTCTCATAGCTGCTGTTTCATATGTTTATAGCTCTGCAATCAGGGGAGGCTAAGATCAAGGGTATACTGTGTACACACATGTAAGCACACTGGGGATGTGGGGGACACCTGGTCTGGCCTGGAACTTCCTGAATACTCTGTTGTTATCCTGAGATTTCTGTCCTCACCCTGGGGTGATCAGGGGCCATTACTTTCTGTTGACTGCTGTGCTGGTCGACAAATAAAGCTGCCTGCATTTCAGAGTTCTTCCCTGAAGATTTCACACTGGACTTCACATTGTATGTTCACTCTTGATGATAAATCACTGGATCTGAGAGCTATGCACTTTGCAAAACCCATGCCAAACATGGGGAAGGTAGTGTCTACCAATAAGCCAAGCAGAGAAATACAATGCCCCTAAAATAGTGAATGCTTTCTTTACTTTCAATGTAGGTACATATTGTGTTTTTGAATTTCAAAGGATTACAGGTGGGGGTAGGGAGAATGCAAAGGAAGTCTCATCTTAGTAGCTTTCCAGATGTTCCTGCAGAGTTAAACTCAGTTCATGACCCTTCTGCACTGGTGGAAGGTTTTCCTTGCCAGTCAGACATCAGATGATCCTTGTCTTCAGTGCATTAGTGATTTTCAAGTTGAAATTTTTGTTCTGGTCAGTCTACATGGTTAATAAAGTTAGTTTCCAATGGAATATGCCTGTGTGCTGTGTTTGTGCCTGAGCACTGTTTAGGCCTCCTATTAAAAGTAGACCTTTATGCTTAGGGTGTGGCTCAAGTCATACAGTGCCTGCCTAGCAAGTGCAAAGCCCTGACTTCAAACCCCAGTACTGAAACAAAAAAGTTTTAAGATGGGTGCCAGAAGTTCTGAGGCACAACTATATTCCTAGCTACTCAGGAGGTGGAGATTAGGAAGATCACAGTTCAAGGCAAAAATTAGATCCTATCTCTAAACTAACCAGAGAAAAAGTTCTGGAGGCATGTTTTAAGCAGTCAAGCACCTGCCTGGCTTGGTTTGAATCCCTGCGTTCCAACCACAGTACCATCAAAAAAAAAAAAAAAACCACAAAAACCCATAAAATAAAAGGCTGGCCTTGGAGTTCCTTCCCAGGAATTGCTATCCCAACTGTTTCTACACTTACTCCTTCTGCCAAGGTGATCCATAGGTTGGAGCTCTGAGATACAGACAGGCCTTCCAGTCTGATCAAAACCCCAGATATGAAAATGGATCAGAGGGGCAGATCACGGAGAATCTGTCATGTAGCTGAACCTGGCTAGGGCTGTCAGGTGTCTTACAGATGCACAGCTCTGAGAGCTGTTGAATATGGAACTACAGAGATTGCAGAGGTTTGGTCATAGGGGAGGGGAGAAATGGGAGACAATCCTGGCTTCCAGATAGGTATCTGAATGGAGGTGCTATCCTTTACTGAATGTCTCCGTGTTGAAGCCCCTTAGAGCAATGTGGCTGCAGAGTCTGTGCTCTATGCACCATCCAACACCCAGGGAGGCATGAGGAGCTTTGGAGTTGACTGCAAAGGCTAGATGGAATGGGGGTTACAGGAGGGGAGGACTCCTGGGGAAGGGGACTGGCAACTTTGAGTAGGTAGACAGGCAGTTGGTGGGACCTCAGAACACCAAATTGTGGAATGCCAAATTTTGTGTCACAAAGGGAAACCAAGGCACAGAGCTCAGCACAAATTCTCCTAATATGCCATTTTTCCTGAGCTGCCAGCAGTTACTCCTATGCCCTTTGGACACTCCAGGCTGTCTGGAAATACTGACTTTGAGGGAAGAAAAAAATACAAATCACAGTTTTGCTACACATATTATTCTTGTATACAGAGATATTCAGTGAAAAAAGAGTCAAAGCAGGAAGACATAAGGAGACATTTCAATAAATGTTTGATTTCTGTGTATGAGAGGACATTCTAAGCCTTAGCATAGTGGCACAACTCAACAAAGAACTGTGATAGAGTTTGCATATTCAATGAAATTGTATGTAAGGAAAAAAAAGAAACTTAAAATAAGGGGAAAATGTAGGAATGAGGTTGGTAAAGATATGCTGTAAATAATATTCTTGAAGGTGCTCTTACAAACCCATCAGACAAGTATATGGGAGAAATATGGGCCACAGAACCCACCAAGGAAGGGTTTAATTGATGGATAGAGGGAAATGGCTAATAGATGGATGAAAACATGTTTTAAAAAGGCAATATACACATTCCACTTTTGTTATCAAATGTGCATATGTTTTTGAAATGATACTCTGAATTAATATTTGCAGAGCACTACCATAATTTCTAGCACACAGTGGGGACCCTGTGTTATGAGTGAGCATAAAGTGAACCATGCTCATCCCCGGCTGCAGGTAGGGTACCCCATTTCTGGAACGACATTTGGCTGAAGTAGTTTTTTTCACTGCCCTGAAAAACTACAAGTAACTGACATGGGAGTTACTTGCTTCATCCCTCCTAGCTACATTCATTTCAGACCCCTCATTTACTCCTACTTCGGCCTCCTAGCCTTCCCTCATGCTGTTTTCACCTCATCTTCTTTGCCTAGTGCCTGTCTGGGTCTTTTGGCATTTAACATGTTGCTACCCCAGGGAGACTTTCCTGACCTCTCCAATCCCAAGCCAGGTCAGGTGACTTCTCTGGTCTCCTTAGCGCCATTGTTTCTCTCTCTCAGATGTAACACGGAGCAGGCTCCTTGTCTCCTGGACTGAACACAGTCACAAATGAGGTTGACTGGGTAAAGAGATGTCTGATCAGGAATGTCCTCTGAACCTAGGTCTTTTTCCTCTCTCTGAGATGACGTCTTCCACAAGTGGGATACAAGTGGAAGTTCATGACTTTCCCTGCAGGAAGGGAGTTCCTAGTTATGTCTTGGTTGTCTTGGTGCTGAGCAACCTTGGTCTTCCATGCCGGTTCCTAATCCTGACGGTGTCTCAGATTTGCCATCTGTCCCTGCCATTTCCTTTTAAGATGGTCACAGCCTACCTGTCTTGTGTCCCAGATCCTCTGATAGCTGATATCTAATAAATTAACTGTTAACAGGAGAGGGAAGGACAGAGATTCTTGGTCTTCACTGAGGCTTCTTTACCATGCACACTTACATAGAAATTTATGTAATTTATACTTTTATTTGAAATTTCCAATTCAAATGACTTTTCAATATTATAAGGATCATGTTGAACCAACCCACTGATTTCTGTGATTTAGATGACACCCTTTGCCACCCTCTGGCAAAGAGTAGGAAGGCAGATGTCTATGGGGAGACAGAGTGAAAGAGAGAGAGAGAGAGAGAGAGGGAGGGTATGGCACCACCTGCTGGCTCCTGTTGGCAGGTCTCCAGATTGTTTAAGAGAAGCTCAAATTTCACATCGAATGTGAAGTTGACTGACTTTGAAACAGTGGTAACACATTTTTAAACTATATATATTGATAGTACACAGGGTTGAACTCACTACCACTTGAGCCACTCTGCCATCTCCTAAATTTTTTTAAAACCTCTGTTCCATGGATATTATAGTCCAGCTTGGGTAACGCCCCTACAGGTGTGTGTTTGCGGTGGGAATTGGGGGAGAGGGAGAGATGATGTTAAGACCTCGACCTAAATATAGCTTAGAAGCTGTGGCCCCAATGCAATGGTTCCCGAAAGCCTGAGGAAAGGGAAAAGTCACTACCAGGCCAGCTGGAGCAGGTTGGCAGGTCCTTGACACAGCCAGGGTCTTGTAGAATGTAGGATGACTTGACTTTCTGAACCAAGCCAGAGCACCTATTGATGAGATGTAGTCTTGGCATCCAGTTCAGGAGCAGGGAGTCTCTGCCTAGCCAGTGAGAAGCCGGGTTGTCTGGGCACCTCCTCCCTAGTCCCTCTTTCGTTACCGTTTGGAAGTCTGAACTCCATTCAATTACACCTTTGCAGCAGCTGTCTGTGTAGCTCTCCCTCACCTGCCAGGCATGCCAGTCATTGAGTTGGACACGAACTTGCCTGCCAACAGCATACCCATGGGGTTAGAGAAGAGGCTCTGCTCGGCCACCGCTGCCATCCTAGGCAAACCTGAGCACGTAAATGAGGGTTGGGGTGACCTGGGTGAAAGAAGGTTGTGAGGGATAGAGGTCTTGCTTTGTCCAAACCCTCACTCTACAGTGACCCAGATTCTTCTCCTCAGGAACCCCCAATCTGCTCGCCAATCTCTGATTTTTCATGCACTATGAACCTGCAGGTCTCCCTTCCCGCTGCTGCCTGTCGCCCTCCCCAGCCATGACCCCAACCTGATGCAACCTTCAAGAACATGCTAAGCCCCTTTCCCCTCCCACCTCTGGGCCCCAGAGCTAGCCCCGTAACCTTAGCTTCAGGTGAAACTTTCTTTTGCCCTTTGCAGCTTGTGAACGTGACAGTGAGGCCCAGCCTGATGACCATGTTGATGTTCAGATCCACAGAGCCCTGTGCTCAGTTGCTGGTTTTCTCTTTTGGTGTGGTGGACACTGCAGAGAAGAACCAAGGCCACAGTGCTGGCTTCTTTGAGTTCCTCACCAAGGAGTTGGCCCTAGGCCAGGACCGGTAGGAAGCAGATCGTTTTGCAACTGCTGGGCAACCAGAGGCTGTGATCCTGCCTCATGGCTCCTGCATAAAGTAGGGATAAGTTATATTTATGCCTTGCACAAGAAGGATGCTACATGAATGTTTGATGGTGACTATAAGACAGAATGTTTTCCTGGCCTCACAGCATTCCCTGCAAACTCACAAATGGTAAAATAACTTTTTTGGGAATCTTATGAATTGAAACTGAAAACACATCTCTGGCCCACTGTTCTCAGGAAAGCAAGGGAAAAGGAACTTTATACCTGCAAGCAGGCTTGCATTATGACAAAGAAGTAAAAATTCCTTTGTAAAAAGCTTCTTTAAGAACAAGGACTGTTCGAGGAGTGGAAGGTAAAGAAAGTGTATGTTTAATAAAAATGCCAATAAAACAAGAGCCTGAGAACCTCCTGATGTGCATTGTATATTTCTGGGCACAGTGTAATTATCCAATGGTTCAGGGTTCAGATATTTTCAGATACTTGTGGTCTTAAGTGGCAGAAACCTAAATTCATATTAGCAGATAATGGGACTTCAAAAGGACTTTGGTTCTGCTTCCTTGACTGACCCCTGGATTCATTTTTAATAGCTCTCTCAATGTTGCTTTCATTGGGCTTTATTTTTATAATGTGAGACCATGGCCTCTGGGACCTCAGTGTTTCCAGCTGTTCCCTGTGAAGGCTGTCAAGTTAACCACTCCCCAGAGGAATTGCAAGGTTCATTGAGATGGGTTGTGGACTGCACCTGCCATGGCAAAGCAAGGTAGGAGGAAGTTATTACCTGAAGAAGCCAGACAATCTGGTTTTCAAGAGGTTTGTAGTTTGGTCTGGGTATGTCTTTTGATCAGGTTCTGCATTTGAACCAAGACAAACCTGGAAATAAGGCTGGGCACAATGGCTTACCTCTGTAATTCCAGCTACTCAGGAGATGGAGACTGGGAGGACTGCAGTTCAAGGCCAGCCTAGGAAAAAGAAGTTAGCAAGACCCTCATCTCTATCAATAAGCTGGGCATTGTGAGAGATGCCTGTGGTTCAGCCACTTGGGAGGCCTTAGGTTAAGAGACTTCTAGTTCCAGGACCGCCCCAGGCAAAACCATGGTAGCCTACCTGAAAAATAACCAAAGCAAAAAAGGATTAGCAGCATTCTCAAGTGATAGTGTGCCTGCCTGGAAAGTGGAAGGCCCTGTCTTCAACCCTCAATTAAAAGACAAAACAAAACCTGAGAATGAACCATCTGTCGTTTGCAGCCTCTTCGTCTTTGAATAGAGGAAGGAATCAGGCCAAATGAACAACCTTTTCCACAAGAAGGCTCTACTCCACCCAGACCAGTACTGTGTGTCAGAGTTAATGTCTATCTCTGAGGGGAAAAATTTCTGAGCCTAGTCCAAGCTTGTGAGGAACAAAAGATATGAGACGCTTGAAAGAACCTTCCAGAATGGAGTCCTGATTGGTCCACAAAGGCTGTTGAGGACTGGTTGCTCCTGGTGGGTGTTCAGATCCTGAAGCTGGGGAGAGATAATAATTCTAACAATAAATAATGTACCGGGGCTTCCTATGTGCCAGGAACTCTGCACTTTTAGTGCCATTTCACCCTGACAAGCTCTTGCCCACATCCCTTTGGTGCAGACTTGCCATCTCCATGAGGTGGATGTCTGCATTATAACAACCTTACAGATGGTAAAACTGAGGCTTGGTCCCTGCCAGTCCTCTACCCTCTGTCAGGCTAACCCAATCCCTGTGCTTTTCATGAAGAACTTCCTCTGATCTCTGCAATGGTCACCTTTATTTTTTCTACACATTTTAATCAGGTTTACCCTGTGCCTAGTCTTGAACAAGAGTTGGAGAAAACTAGGGTGGCTGGTGTACTGGGCATGCCCCCAGGGAGCTGCACTTAGTTGCGGGGGTCTGTCTGTCTGAGCCCACGCACTGAGAGACACAGTGGAGCACACAGGATACCGAGTCAGGCCACTGTGTTGTGTCTGTCTTGAGTGGGCCACGCCCATAAGCATCTATCACCTTGCATCTGATCGTTCCCCTGTTCTGTTTGGGTCAATGGAAGATTACTAATTGGGATGAGCAGCTTGGCAAAATGCTTCATGGGCCGGCGTGAGCTGGCATGAGAGCACAAAGTGATAGTACCTAGTAGGTATCTTGTGAGATTTGGAGATTATTAAGGAGCTTTTTCTCTGTTTCCTGAAGGATACTTACTCGCTTTTATCCAGTGGAGCCCTGGCAGACTGGCAAGGATGGGACAGTTGTTACCTTTTTACAACTGGCATAAAGGATGCAGGATATCTGTGGACTAGCCGCCTGTTCCAGAGAGGCTTCCTGGCAGATTCAGTGCTTAGTGGATATCAGCTTTGTGTACCTTCATGCAGAAATGCTGGTGATCTCTTCCCCTCCCTCATGCTAAATAAATAAAGAGAACTTCATCATTCAATTATGACTTCTTTACTCTCTATTCCCTCCCCAGCATCCTGAGTCACGGTGGGGAGTGGTCTTGGTTTATTGAGGTTGGATGGTTTCTTGCTATTTCATATGCTTATAGCACTGAAATCAGGTGAAGGGCAATGCAACTAAACATTGATGTGTAGAGGAACCTACACATCAATGTCCTGCCCTAGGACTTCCTGCATACTTTATTGATATCCTGAAATTTCTAACATCAACCTAGAGTAGCTGTGCTGGCCTGGTAAATAGGGCTGCCTGAACTTCAGGGATCTTCCCTGGACTTCACTTTGCATGTTGGCTCTTCTTGACTAATCACTAGAGTGGGAACTGTGCACTGAGGAAAACTCATACCAATCATGGGGACGGTAAATTCTGCCAGCATGCTAAGCATGAAAATGCAATATCAAGAGAAACAGTGAATGCCATCCCTGCTCTGTGATTTAAATACCATATCATTCCATTCTTTTGCATTTCAGAGTATTTACAGGTGGAATAGTGAGAGCCCAAAGGAAGTTTCCATCTCAGTAGTTTCCCAGATGTTCGTGCAGAGTTGAACTCAGCTCATGACCCTTAGACCCCGAGGAAGCTGTTTCCCTGCCAGTTAGACATCAGATGATCTTTGTTTTCAGTCACACGTGAAATGTCAAGTTGAGATTTTTGTTCTATTCAGTCTACATAGTTAATAAAGTTAGTTTCCAATGAAAAATGCCTGCCTACTGTGTGTGTGCCTGAGCACTGTTCAGGTCTGCTATTCAAACTTGGCCTTGGTGCTCAGAGTGCAGTTTAACTGGTACAACGCCTGCCTAGCAAGTGAAAAGGCCTGACTTCAGACCCCAGTACTGAAAAAACAGTTTTAAGGCAGTTTTCAGAGGCCCTGAGACTTACACCTATAAGCCTAGCTACCCAGGAGGTGGAGATCAGGAAGATAGCAGTTCCAGGCCAGCCCAGGCAAAAAGTTCTCAAGATCCCATCTCAAAAACAGCTATATGTGATGACACGCAACTGTTATCTATGTGACTGTGGGAAGCTTAAATAGAAGGATCTCTGTCCAGGCTGACCAGGCAAAAATTGAGACCCTATTCCCAAACTAACCAGAGCAAAAGTGCTGGAGGCATGTCTCAATCAGTTGAGTGCCTGCCAAATAAGTGTGAATCCCTGTGTTCAAAGTCCAGTACCACCAAAATAAATAACCAAATGAAAGGTTGATCTTGGAGTTCTTCCCCATGGCTCGCTATCCCAATTTTTTCTGCACTTTTCCATCTACAGGTGTTTCATAGGTTACACTCCCAGCCTGACAAAAAGGGCCTAAGCCTTCCCCTCCAAATTCCAGATAGGAAAATGGATCAGAGAGGCAATACTAAAGCTCAGGGAGTGTTTTACACCTGGGGATAAACCTGATTTGGGGTGCCAGGTGATTACAGACATATAGAATCACCCTCACACAACCCAAAATGGAGATTTTGCTTGGCCCTGCTCCCCCAGGGTGGGAACAAGGAAGGAGTCCCTCTGATGAGGTCAGCATTTGCGATCTACATAGCACCATTTCTCATATAAATCCTGGCAAGAAGTACTATTTCCCTGGGAAGTTGAAGGAATGCCCATGGGTACTGATTACCCATCAGTACCAGCCTACAGGGCTGCATAGGGTTAGCAGAGTGGAGAAATGGGAGCCAAGAAATGGGGCCAAGACTGGCCTCTAGGCTGGTGGGTGAATGGTGGTGCTAACCTTTACAGAGTGCCTCTGTGTTAAATCTACTTGGAGCAAAGTGGCTGTACAGCCCATGGTCTATGCACAGTCTATCCTGGTGCTTAGCAGCCTTGGTCCTCCATGCCTGTTCCTAACCCTGACTATTATCTTTTCTGAGTCCCAGACTTGCCCCCTGTCCCTGCCATTTCCTCTCAGAACTGTCACAACCTACTATCTTGTGTCCCAGAGTCTCTGATAGCTGACATCTAATAAACTGTTAACAGGAGACGGAAGGACAGAGTCTCTTGGCTTCCCATAGAGGCTCCTTTATCATGCACACTTACATAGAAGTTTATTTTGTAATTGAAAGTGTATATATACACACATAATTTTAATTATATTTGAAATACCCAATTCAAATGACTTGGCAACATTGATGAGGATCATGTTGAACCAACCCACTGATTTCTGTGATTTAGATGACACCCTTTGAAATCCTGTGGCATAAGAGTCTAGAAATACAGATGTCTGTGGGACTAGACAGAGATGGCGTGGCCCCACCTGCTGGATCCTGTCTGTGGGTCTCCTGATTGTTTAAGAGAAGCTCGGATTTCATACTGAATGTGAAGTCCTGTGACTTTGAAACAGTGGCAACTTATTAAAAATACAAATACATGTAGATTGACGGTACTGGGGTTTGAACTCACTACCACGTGTGCCATGCTGCCATTCCTTAAATGTTTAAAACCTCTCTGGCATGGATATTACACCAAAGATGTGTGCATGGAGGTGGGGGGGATGTTTACACTTCTACCTAAATATTGCTAGGAAATGTGATCCCCGTGAAAAGTTTCCAGAAAGCATGAGGAGAGGAAAAATCACCACCAGTCCAGCTAGGGCAGATGGCCGGGTCCTTATGAAGCCAGTCTTGTAGCATGTAGGGTGCCATGGCTTTCTGAAATCAGAGCCAGTGCACCTGTCCATGAGATGTAACCTTGGCAGCCAGTCAGGGAGCAGTGAGTCTCTGTCCAGCCAATGAGCAGCCTGGTTGCCTGGGCACCTTGGCCCTGCTCCCTATTTCATTACCCTTTGGAAGTCTGAAATCTACTAGAGCGCACCTCTGCAGCAGCTGTCCCTCTAGCTCTCCCTCTCCTACCAGATGTGCCAACCATTGAGCTGGACACAAACTTGCCTGCTCACCGCCTACCCACAGGGTTATAGAAGCGGCTCTGTGCAGCCACTGCAGCCATCCTGGGCAAACCTTAGCATGTGAGTAAGGGTTGGGATGCCCTTGGCAAGGGAGGATGTTGGGGTAAGGAGTCGAGCTGTTCCACATCCAGCCTCCCACAGTGACCCTGGCTTTCTTCTGAGGGATCCCCAATCTACCCACCAATCTCTATTCTCCTATGCCCCTGAACCCACAGTTCCCCCTTCCCACTGCCTCCTGTCACCCTCTCCAGCCATGACCCTGACACAACCTTCAAGAACACCCTGGGCCCCCCTTTCCCTCCTACATCTGGGCTCCAATGCTAGCTGGGTAATCGGAGCTTCAGGTGAAACTTTTCTGTCCCTCTCAGTACGTGAATGTGACGGTGAGGCCCGGCCTGACCATGTCGCTGTTCAGATCCACAGAGCTCTGTGCTCAATTGTCAGTGTTGTCCATTGGCGTGGTGGACATTGCCGAGAAGAACTGAGGCCACAATTCTCGCTTATTTGAGTTCCTCACCAAGGAGCGGGCCCTAGGCCAGGACTGGTAGGTAGCAAACCCGTTTTGGACTACTGGACAACCAGAGGCTGTGATCCTCCTCAGGGCCCCTGGATAAGAGGGTGATAATTACATTTTTTACATTCCTTATTGTCCAGGAAGGACAGCCATATCAAGCCTTGTGGTTCTGGTTACTAGAGGACCGAACACGTTCCAAGCCTTGCAGTGTTCCCTGTTGTTGACCCATTCAAACTCAGAAATTGTAAAAGTATTTCTTGGGGATCTTAGGAATTGAGACTGAGGAGACATCTCTGACCCAGTGTTCTCAGGATGGCAGGGAAAATGGAACTGTATACCTGCAAGAAAGGTTGCATTATTACAAAGCAGTCAAAATTCCTTTGTAGAAAGCTTCTTTAAGAACAGGGATTGCTTGAGGGGTAGCAGGTAAAGAAAGGGTACGTTTAGTAAAAATGCCTATCAAATAAGAGCCCGAGAACCTCCTGATATGAATTGTGAGTCTCTGGGCACAGTGTAGGGTTTAGGGCTCAGTGTTCAGATTATTTTAGATACCTGTCGTCTAAGGTGCAAGGTACCTAAATTTGTATTACTTGATAATGGGGCTTCAGAACTTCAGTCCTGCCTCCTTGACTGACCTCTGGACTCATTTTTAACTGCTCTCTCAATGTTGCTTTCATTGTGCTTTATTTTCATATTGTGAGACTTGGGCAGGGCCTGGCCTCTGGGACCTCATGTTTCCTGCTGTTCACTGGGAGGCTGTCTTTTAACCACTCCCCAGGGGAATTGCAAGGGTCACTGAGATGGGTTGTGGACTATACCTGCCATGACAAGGCAAGTTAGGAGGATGTTATTTCCCTGAAAAAGCCAGTCTGATTTTTAAGAAGTTTTCTAGTCAGGTCAGAAGGAAATGTGGGTATGTCTTTTCCATCAATGGCCAACCAGGTCCCAGGTGAAGCTGGTGGAGAGGGTCATGGAGTACTGAAGAGAGAATTGATCTAGATATATGGATACCCAGGTTCTGTCTTTGACCCAAGGCAAACCTTCAAATGAGGCCAGACACTATGACTCATATCTCTAACTCCAAGTACTCAAGAGATGGAGTTTGGGAGGACTGCAGTTCAAGGCCAGCCTGGGGGAAAAAAGTTAGTGAGATCCCCATCTCTATCAATGAGCTGGGCATGATGGCAGATGTCTGTGGTTCCAGCTACTCTGGAGGCCTTAGGTTAGGATTCCAGTCCAAGAACTGACTCATGAAAAACTTGGGCCTCTTCTTGGAGGTGTGTTCAAGTGGTAGAGTGCTTACCTAGCAAGTGCAAGGGCCCTGAGTTCAAATGTCAGCATCACACACACACACACACACACACACACACACACATCTGTAGTTTTCAGCCTCATCTGGAAATAGAGGAAGTGAGGTCATGCTAAATGACACTGTTAGGTGTAATGGAGCACACAGCAGACCCAGGCAGGCCACTGGGTTGTGTCTGTCCGGGCTGAGCCACATTCATGGGTAGCCATCACCTTGCATCTAATCATCCCTCAGTTTTGTCTCGGTTAATGGAAGAGCAATAACTGGGATGAGAAGGTTGGCCAAATGTCGGAGAGCCCTGGGAGTGGGTGTGCCTGGGAGGCAGCTTACAAGATTGGGAGATTGCTGAGGAGCTGACATCTTTTTCTCTGTTTCCTGAAGGATAGTTATCTGCTTTTATCCAGTGGAGCCCTGGCAGATTGGCAAGGATGGGACAGTTGTTACTTTTTCAGATTGACAAAAAGGATGCAGGATAACTGTGAACCAGTTGCCTGTTCCAGAGAGGCTTCCTGGCAGAATCAGTGCTTGGTGGACACCATCTTCATGTACCTCCTCTTGTAGTAATGTTGGTGATCTCGCACTCCTCCTCTTCCCTTCCTTATGCCAAATAAATGAAGAGAACCAAATATGACTTCTTCTCCTATTTCTCTCCCCAGCCCACTGAGCCACTGTAGGTAGTGGGTCTGGTTTATGAGGATGGGATCTTTGTGATCATGGAGGTAAGATGTTTCCTGTTTTCAGAGTTTCCTGTTTCTTTCATATGTTTACAGTGCTGAAATCTTGGGTGGAAGGCTCAGCCTGGAGGTTCTGCTCTCTACATGCATGTGTAATCCAGTGGGTACATGGGGACAGCTGGTCTGGCATGGAATCCTGTACATTCTACTGATATCCTGAGGCTCCTGAACTCTGCTCTAAGTGGTGTGAGACATTTACTCTCTGTAGACTGCTGTGCTAGGCAAAGGAACAGGACTGGTGGTTTTCAGGCAGCTTCCTGGGTCATTCTAAAAATATGACTCTTGCTGAGAATTCTCTTGAGCTGTGCTCCTTGCAAAATCATGTCTCAGAGTACCAAGCATGGAAATGTAATGTCTGCCACTAGAGACAGAATAAGAACCATCTTCAACCACACCTACATACCATATTATGCCTTTGTATTTCAGAGTGTTTACAGGTGTGATCGGGAGAGCCACAAGGAAGTCTCTATCTTAGTAGCTTTCCAGATGTTCATGAAGAATTGACAGCACATGACCCTTAGATGCTGGTGGGAGATGTTTCCCTGCACAGAGGTTTGATGATCCTTTTCTACAGTGCACCAGTCAAATACCATATTTAGAATTTTGTTCTGTAGGCTACATAGTTAATAAAGTTAGTTTCCAATGGAATATGTCTGCCTGCTGTGTTTGACTGACCACTGGTTATGCCTCTCATGGGGGAGGGTGGTGGTGCTGTGGCTCATGCGTGTAATCTCAACTACTCAGGAGGCAGAAATCAGGAAGTTTGAGACTTGAGACCAACTCTTACAAAAAGGGATTTTCTATCTCAAGAAATAATCTCTGTGTGACAATTTATGATTGTAATCCTAGCTATGGGGAGGCATAGGTAGGATCAAGGTCGCAGGCTGGCCCTGGGCAAAAATGCAATCCTATCTGAAAAATAACTAAAGCAAAAAAGGGCTGGAGGTTTAGCTCAAGTGGTAGAGCACCTGCCTAGCAAGTGCAAGGTTCTGAGGTCAAACTCCAGTACCACCATAAAAAACAAGACCAAAAAACCACAAAGAACAACAGAAAACCTAGATCTTGGAGTTCTTTTCCTTGGCTTGTTGTCCCAATTGTTTCTGCCCTCATTCCTTCTGCAGACATGTTTCATAGGTGTCCTGGGTCCTAGAATGACTCAAGGAATGTTTGCAGGTTGAATGAATGAATGGTTGCAGTGCCTAAGAATGAGACTGAGGTCTTTAACTCTCAGCAGGATCATGAAGCGACTGTCTCCCTATATTAAGTAGATTGACTTTATAGTGAGAGTGAAGTCATCTGCCTGCTGTGTGGACTGGCACCTCCCTTCTCCAATGTTCTCTACCCCCATAGTGACTCTGAATTTTAACGCCTGTTACGACTGCGCTATCTGAGGTTGCTGCAGGAGCAACACTGTTTAACACTTTGAACCCTTGCCTCACAGCTCCTTCTTGCTCTGACTACCCTTTCACCTTTAATCAAAGGTTTCACTGTAACGCATCTTTCAGACACCACTTAGTGATCGAAGCACCCAATGTGCACATTACCCATGCAATTAAAAAATCATCGATTTCTGTTCTGCCATGCCCCACCCCCTTGCAGGGGTTAATTAAAGTTAAAGTCAAGGTCAATTACTTATTAATTTTTGTATCTTCTGGCATATCAATAGGGCCTTTTTTGGGTATTGCGCTGACTCTGAGTTAGTCAGCATAATTTTAGTCTTCGGTGTTTAAAAAAAAATTGTTTACTGTTTTTATACAATGCCAAAAAGGCTATAACATTCATTCTTATTTAAATCATTCTTGGACGATGCAAGGAGCCATGGATTCAACTCATTCGAAAGCCCGTCCCTACAACGGTTTATAGGAGTAACCTCTAGGGCTACAGGCATGATCCAAGTGGTAGAGCGCTTGCCTAACACCAACGAGGCCCTGAGTTCAAATCTCAGTACTGCCAAAAAATAACCTCTCCAAATGGAAGCCCTTGTCAGAAATCCCTCAACTCTGAAACCTCTGTTCAGCCTGATTTCTGACATTTACTCCACTTCCCCTTCATTTTTTCGATCTTTTTCCCCCTTTGCTTCAATAGTTTGAATCGAATCAAACTAGTTTGTGTCTCTTGGGTTATTAAACTCCCACCCCCTTTTCTTTTGAGACATTGTCTGGCTATGGAGCCAGACCATTCTTCTGTTTCAGCCTCGTCCTGCCTCAGCCTCCCGAGTGCTGAGATGACATAAGTTCACCACTATGTCCGTCTGGGCTTCATTTTTTTTACTTTTCAGAAAAAGGAGAGGCACGGGTAACGCAATAAGAAGGACGCTCTTCCGCCCCCGACTTCTAAGTGTTCCTCGGGTTTCCGCTGCTTTCAGAGTTCCTGTCCCAGGCCCTACCAAGATAAACAGGCCCTCGTTCGGCGACCGCTGAGGACCACGCGCGAGGTCAGCGCTTCACCAGTACTGCACGTGGTGGACCTGAAGTCCGATCCAGAGCTAGCGCTCTGAGCTCCCATATAAACTCTTGGACCTAGAGCAAGGACCCGGAGCCCCTTACGCACACCCCGCCCGTAAGGCAGGCGCCGCCCGCAGGGCCCCAGTGAAAGCACCGGCCAGCGAGCAGCGCGTGTGCCCACGCTGATTGGTTGGCAGGGCCGGCGCTCTAGCCAATGGAAACGCTCCTTGTTGTCAGGCGCGCAGCCGGCCGGCGCGGGGATCCTGGCGGACTGGCCGTTGCTGTGGAGACGCCTGGTGAGTTCCTAGGGCTGCCGGTGTGCTTCTAGGGGGGTTGTTCGGCTTAGGCACGCAGCTAGAGTGAGCCTGGGGCGCGGGGCGGGAGGACTGCGGGCGCGAGGTCGCGTCAAGTGAGATCTCCAGGGGACTCCTCCGGCATCCCCAGAGCCACCGTAAGGGAAAGCGAGGCCCGAGAGCAGGAGGGACTGGGCGGGGTCTTCTGCCTACTTCGCGGGCTTCCTGGTTCTTGCGGGCGGCCTGAGGTGTCCTAGGATGGGCTCCGGCCTCTGTAGTGGCTCGCGGTGACCACTGGGAGACTGCCAGGCGCACAGCCTGGCACTAGCCTTTTTCTTGGCGTCCTTTCACTCACCTTCACGGCAGCCTGCCGAGGTGAGGGGTGTGGTTAGGGCCATTTGCAGAGGTGGAAACTGAGACTGGGGGAAGGTGAAATGACTTGGCTTCTTGTCATCCCGTGGGTCGACTCGACTGCAAGTGAGACTTCCGTTCTGCGGCCCAGCCTCCCAGGAGGGGCGGGCCCTGGTTGGCTTGACGTCACGTGACGCGCCCAGGTCTCTGCACAGGTGGATCTGGGGGCTGCTTAACTCTTCAGGACCTGAGTTATTACAGATCCCGTGTGGTTCAGGTTCCTTCTGTGTGATTCATTTCTATGGTTAGAAATAGAATATCCTTAGAACGGTCTTGTTCAGGGGTCAGCGAGCCTTTGTAAACATCATTTGTATTGTTTCACGTGTTGTAAATTTAACAAGTATAACAGTACTTGTAGAGAATTATTTTAATCTTTATGGCTCACACTCTGTCTACTAAACTCTGGTGTTGTAGTGTGAGTACAGCCAAAGACAATACATGAGTGGCAATAGTCCACTAAAATTTTATTTATGGCTACTGAAATTTGGATGTTAGGTAATTTTTATGCGTCATGATTTTTTTCTCATTAGAAGTGTAAAAACCATTTTTTGCTCCAAGGCTGTGCAAAAGCCGTGTACATCCTGCCTAGCTTAGTGTACAGTGGTTAGCTTGCGGAAGCCTTGTGTAGTCCAGAGCCTCACACAGTAGAGGAAACTGCAACTGTAGAGGGAGGGGCATCTAGGCAAGTCATTCACACCCAGGTCTTTCCACAACCGAGTTTAAGACCATAGCATCCAGACTTGTAAGCCAGAGCAGGTCAGGAAACACCACCACATATCATTCTGGATCAGGGGCCGAAGTACCCAAAATGCTTGTTCTTCCCTTGTCCCCCCCCCCCTTTTTTTTTTTTAAATCATGTGTTCTTAGACTATGGAAACCATACTTTAAAGACTTTGGAAACTTGCTAGCTTAAAGTGGTGAATGTACTATTCTGAGAAAAATGCAACTACTGGACTGGGAATCTGAGAAATGATTGCATGTTGAGCACCTGTAATTGGAAAATCTGAAGTGCTCTGAAATCTCAGACTATTTGAGTGTACACATGACTGTACAAGCTGAAAATTCCACACAATGAAACTTTGTTTCATGTATACAATTATTAAACAAATTGTATAAAATTATCTTCAGGCTACAAGTATACCATGTATATGAAGCATAAATGAATTTAATGTTAGACTTAGGTCCTGAGCCCAAAATGTATCATTTTGTATATGCACATATTCCAAAGTTTGAAGGAAACTGTACTACAGACATGATTCAAATTTCACCAGCTTTTCTGCCAGGTTTCTGTTTTATTCCAGGATCCTGACCAAGATCCAGTTCTGCATTTAGTTATTTCTCCTTAGTCTGCTGCAGTCCATAATAGGTCCTCAGTCTTTTCTTGTCTTCCTTGGGTTTGCTACTTTTAAAGAATGCTGGTCAGGGATATTATTTATTTATTTATTTATTTATACTGTGGATTGAACTGTTGTCGTTTCGTCTAGTGTTCCTCACTTTGGATTTGTCCAGTGTTTTCTCATGATTGAAGTGAGGTTTTGCATTTTAGCCCCAAATACCACATTTTTGTGTCCTCAGTCATCTTATAAGGGAATCTAAGATGTTGGTATATTGTCTTATATATGACAATTACCCTGGTCACTTGGTTTAGTTGGCGCCTGCCAGGTTTCTACATTAAAAAGTTAGCATTGTCCCCTTCCTAGTTAATCTTGGAGAGGATACATATTCTGGTCCTCCATAAATTCATGCCCACTGACTTTAATATCTGCTTAGTGGATACTAAATTTGATGTTTGCTTAAATGTATTATCCACTTTGTCTTTCCTGCTGTATTGATTAGTTGAAAATCTACTGAAGAAAGAACTCTTCATTCTCTCATTTTTGATTACTTACTTGTATTAGCATGGACCATGGATATTCACTTTATTTTATGAGTTAGATTTCAATATTATTTTTATTCTGTTGCTTACTGTTTCTGTATTCGCTATTTAGAATCTTCTTCAGGTTAGCTTCTGTATTCTTTCAGTGGGTCCTTGTCAGTTTTTCTGAGCTCTTGCAGTGCTGCAAAGTGTTCTAAATTTATCTTGTATTTTTTTCAGCCTCAACCATGAAATCTTGGTTCTTTTAGTTTTTATCCAGTCAAGATAGTGTTTTTCAGTTACTTATGTTGGTTCTTTTCTTCCTCATGCCCTTCAGTATGGTTTTTGTTAGCTGTAATACAATTGGTTATATTCCAATTTGTGTTCCCACTATATCCAAGTTGATTTTTAATTGTTTATTTTGGGATGTGAACCTTGACTTTGGTTATGAGAGTCAGGGCTATACACACAGGTGTACTTAAGAGAAGTGTCACTTTCTTCTTCTCTACCATGCTGTTGCCATTCTCCTCTACTTTTTTTTTTTAAGTCCCTTTCCACTTGTCCTGTATAGCTCACTTTAATATTTGGATTATCCTGAGTTTCTTTTGCACAAATGAGCAGATAGATGTTTTTTTCCCCTTATATCCTTCTCTTATATGAAAGGTGGCGTGTTGAAAAGAGTTTATTCACTGGGTTGTCTATTCTTTGGGAGGTAAGATTTTTGAGCTCCATGTGTATTCTGGTTATTAATCCCTTGTCAGATGTTTAGCTGGCAAAAGTTTTCCTCCCATTTTGTAGGCTGTCTATTCAGTCTAGTGATTGTTTCCTTTGCTGTACAGAAGCTTGTTAGTTTGATACAGTCTGATTTGTCAGTCCTTTTCTCTTAATTGCTGCTATTGGAGTTCTCTTCAGGAAGTTATTGCCTATGCCTATATGTTCCAGTGTTTTCCCTATTCTTTCCTGTAGCAGTTTCAAGTTTCAGGAGCTCTTTGATCCACTCTGAATTGATACTAGTACAGGGTCAGAGACAGTTTCAATCTTGTACATGTGGATATTCAGCACCATTTGTTGAAGAGGCTGTCTTAAATGTGTGTTTTGGGTTCCTTTGTTGAAAATTAAATGGCCGTAGCTGCAAGGATTTATCTCTGCATCCTTTATTCTGTTCCATTGGTCTTCATGTCTGTTTTTGTGCCAGTACCATGCTGTTTTAATTGCAGTGGCTTTGTAGTATAGTTTGAAGTCAGATATTGTGATACCTCCATTGTTTCTCTTTTTGCTCAGGATTGCTTTGGCTGTTTGAGGTTTTGTGCTGCCATATGAACTTTAGGATTATTTTTCTGTCTCTGTGAAGAATGTCATTGGAATTTTGAAGAGAATTTCAATGACATCTATATGTCATTGAACATACAGATGGTTTTCGAGAGTATAGCCATTTTCACAGTGTCAATTCTGCTGATTCATGAGCATGGGAGATCTTTCTATATTCTGATGTCTTCTTTGATTTCTTTCTTCAGTGATTTATAGTTTTCATTGTAGAGGTCTTTCATTTTGTTAAATTTATGCTTAGGTATTTAATTTATTTTTGAGGCTATTGTGAATGGAATTGTTTTCTTGGTTTCTTTCTCAGTCTGTTTATTGTTGGTATATAGAAAAGTTACTGAGTTTGTATATCGATTTTGTGCCCTACTTTGCTGATACTGCTCATGATACCTAAGAGATTTTTGGTGGAGTTTTCAGGATCTTTTAGGTATAAGATCATATCATCTGCAAATAGAGATAATTTGATTTCTTCCTTCCCTATTTGAATCTCTCTTATTTCTTTCTCCTGTCTTAATTGCTCTGGCTAGGAATTCTAAACTACATTACATAAGAGTGAGGAGAGTGGACACCCTTGTCTTGTCCTGATCTTAGAAGAAATGATTTAAGTTTTTCCCCATTTAGTGTGATGTTGGCTATAGGTTTGTCATATATAGCCTTTATTATGTTGAGGTACAATCTTTCTATTCCTGGTTTCTTCAGAGCTTTTAACAAGAAAGGAGGTTGAATTTTGTCAAGGTTTTTTTTTTTCCCATCAATTAAAATGATTATGTGATTTTTATCCTTGATTCTGTTTATATGCTATATTGTATTTATTGATTTGTTTATGTTGAACCATCCTTGCATACTTGGGATTTCATCCTTGGGATGAAATCAACTTGATTATGGTGTATGATCTTTTTGATATATTGTTAGATTGGTTAGTATTTTGAGAATTTTTGCATCTATGTTCACTGAAGAGACTGGTCTATAATTCTCTTTTTATTATGTCTTTTTTTGTCTGGTTTTCAGATAAATTTTTTACTGGGTTTATTAGAATGAGTTTGGTAGTGTCCCTTTCCCTTTTCTATTTCATGGAAAAATTTGAAGAGTAATGGTATTCTTCTTTAAAAGGTTGGTAGATTTGTCAGTGAATCCATTAAGTCCTGGGCTCTTTGTTAGGAGACTCTTTATTATTGCTTCAATCTCATTACTTGTTATAGATTCTCTTGTTTCAATTTTGGTAGGTCAAATACATTGAGAAAGTTATCTCTTCTATTTTCTAGTTTATTTCAATATAGGTTTTCATAATATTCCCTCATGATCTTCTGGATTTCATTAGAGTTTGTTGTGATATTCCAGTTTTCATCTCTAATTTTATTAATTTGGTCTTTTCTCACCTCCTAGTCAGAATGGCCAAGAGTTTATCAATCTTACTTATTTTTTCGAGGAGCTAAGTTTTTGTTTCATTGGCTCTTTGTATAGTTTTTTTTTTTTTTTTTTTGGTCTCTTTCATTAATTTCTGCACTAGTTTTTATTACTTTTGTTGCCAGTTTTGGGTTTTGCTTGTTCTTGTGTTTCTGAAAGCTTAATCATTAGGTTATTTATTTGTGATCTTTATAGGTTTTTCTAATTCAGGCACTCTAAGCTATAAACTTCCCTCCCTGCACTGACTTTGCTGTATCCCAAAGGTTCTGGTAGGTAATTAGATTCTAGAACTGTCTCCTCCATGTGTTTGAATATTTTATGGTTTCTTTGCTGTTGAATTCTATTTTTATTACATTATAGTCTAATAGAATACAGGGGGTTACTTCAGCTTTCTTATATTTCCTAAGGCTTGCTTTGTGTTTTAAAAGATTATCTATTTTGGAGAGTTCCATGAATTGCTGTGAAGAATGCATATTTGCAGTAGTTAGATGAAATACTTTGTAGATGTCTGTTAAGTCCATTTGGTCTACAGTGTCAATTAATTCTGAGTGTTCTTTGTTGATTTTTTTTGTCTGGAAGACCTAACTATTGTTGTGAGTGGAGTCTCCCACTATTACCGTGTTGAATAATCTAACTATCGTTGAGAGTAAGTCTCCCACTATTACTGTGTTGGAGTCCATCTGTGCTTTTGAATTCAGTAGTGTTTTTTTTTTTAATGTAGTTGCATGCACTGTCATTTTGCACATATATGTTAAGAATTATTGTCTCTTGATGGATTGTTTCCTTTATTAATATGAAGTGACATTCTTTGTCTCTTGGAACTAATTTTGGTGTGAAGTCTGCTTTATCAGATATAAGTATAGCTTCTGACTGTTTGGGTCCATTTGCTTGAAAGATCTTTTTCATCCTTTACTCTAAGCCAGTGTTTGTCAGTGAGATGCATTTCTTTGTTTTTTTGGTTTTTTGGGGGGTTTTTTTTATAGGATTCGGGTTTGCACTCAGGGTTTTGCACTTGGAAGTCAGGCACTCCACCACTTGAGCCACACCTCCAGTTCATTTTACTGTAGTTATTTTAGAGATGAAGTCTTACAAATTATTTGCCTGACATGACCTTGAACCTTGATCCTCCTGATCTCAGCCTCCCAAGAAGTTAAGATGACTGTCATAAGCCACCAGTGCCCAACTGAGATGTGTTTCTTATAAGCAACAAATGGTTGGGTCTTGCTTTTTAATCCAGTTTGCCATTCTATGTCTTTTGGTTGGGGAATTGAATAGTAACATTCAGTGTTAATATTTAAAGTTATGTAGTGTTTCCAGTCGGTTTATTGTTTTTTGATGTTTATTTTCCCCTATTCTTTGTTTGCTGATCTACTTGATTAGTGTTGCTTATTATTTTTCACATTTTACTGACTGTGTCTGTCTTCTTCATTTCTGTGTAGGATTACTTGAAGTATTTTCTGCAGTGCTGGTTTGATGGTTATGCCTTGTTGGCATTTTGAAAGCCTCCTGTTCCTGGATGTCCCTCTCTTTCTTGAGATTGGGGGAGTTTTCTACTGTTATGTTATTGGATAAGCTATCTGTGCTTTTAGTTTGTTTATTCTCTTCTTCTATACCCAAGATTTATAGGTTTGGTCTTTTGATGGTGTACCAGAGTCTTATAATTTCCATTCATATTTTCTTAGTATTTTTTCATTGTCTTTGACTAATTGATCTAATTCCTGTACTTTATATTCCATCCCTGATACTTTATTTTCAACTTGTTTCTTTGTCCTTAGCTAGACTTTCAATTGATGTTTTTATTTGGGATATTGAATTTTTCATTTCCAAGATTTTAATTTGATTTTTTTAAGAATTCTAAATCATTATTGAGTTCCTCTTTCATGTCCTGAATTATCTTCTTTATTTCATTTATCCATATGTTTGATTCCCTTTGAGTTCAGTTAGTTGTTTATTTGTATCCTCTTTGAATTCATTCAGTTGCTTATATATCTCCTCTTTGAATTAATCATTCTTGACATTGTGGTTTTGAATTCATTGGTTGATATTTCTTCCTCTGTACTTTGTTTAAGGCTTTTATTGTGGAGTTGTTGGTTTTTGAGAGAATGCTATTGCCTTGTTGCTTCATGTGTCTGTGTTGGAATTTACTCATCTGGGGTCATTTTTGGTTGGAGGTTCCAGTCCCCTATGTCCCTTTGGGGCTTTCTCAAAGATTAGTTGGGACTCAGTAGTAGCTGGATCATGGTGTATTTTCTTGTCTCTAGACAGGGCGTTGTGGCTCAGTATTCAGACATTCAGCCTCAGTTCTCAAGATGCTGGGTGTCACTTCCTACTCTACACAGGGAGAGGAAATTTAGCTGCTAGTGCTATCACAGTTGATAAACCGCAGCCTTGAGATTATGGCAATCCCTAAAGAATATCAATCACTGCTACTGCTCCAGTATCTTTAGAGATCTATTGGAGCAAAGATGAGTCTTCGTGACCTAGGAAGACCCAAGGTAGTATTGGTGGTAATGGAGCAGATACAGGTGGGTAACTCAAGGGATAATACGAGGCATTTGGTTTTATAAGGCAGAAAGGCAGACAGCTAAGCTTAATTGAAGTGGTTAATGAGAAAGTGGAATGAGGTAGAAGAGATCTAGTTGATACTGTGTTGAGGGAGAGAGGAAGAAGAGAAATGGAGAAAATTGAGTGGACTAATAAAACCAAAAAAGGATGAAAGAGAAAGATGATCTCACAATCTGTTTACCAGCTGAAAATATAGTTAACAAAGGACGATTATGGGTGCATAAACAGAGATAAAAGAAAATATGAGCAGTTCTAGTTGTAGACAGAAGGAAGGTATAAGGAAAGGGAAGGGGAAGAAATGGATTAAGATTGAATACTGAAAGGCAGGTTCTCTTATGGCTCTCTTATGTCTGCAGTGAAAAGGTACTAAAGAGAAAATGGGAGAGTGAAAAATTACCCAAAGTGAAAACAATACAAACACATAAAAAAATTTAAATTTCCAAAGCTTAGCACTTAGCAGTGACAAAAACAAATTCACATATAAAAAATTTCAAAATTCTCTGGCTACCCTTAGAGAAGCAAAAAAAAAGAAAAAAAAACCCACAATTTTCTATGCCCTTCTGAGTGGATATTTTCCCCCCTGTTAGTGTCTGAGTCTTTTAGCCCATTAGGTTTCAGTCTAGTTGGATACTTGACTCTGAAATCCTATCAGTTTACCACCTTTGGCTCCTTTCCCAGAGTGGGGCCATGAAGAATTTGGATATCTGTTTGGGCCCTCCATTTGCTAGTCTCATACTGTCCCCCTCCCCTGCCCTCTTCATTTGTAGCTTTCCCCTCTCCCACGCCACAGACTACTTACAAACTATTACTGTAATCTGGGCACAGTTATTTGTCAGGTGTCTGTTCTGGTGACAGGCCTCTGCAGTTGGATGGAAAGTGTTGCCCAGTAGCTCCCAACAAAGAAGCATCCCTCTGCAATTTCTTAGATGGGGCTGGCAGCAGTACCCCAACTGCTCCTAAAGACTCTATTTTTTTTTTTTTTTTTGGTCACAATGGGGTTGGTTCTGTTGCTTGTTTCTTACTGGCTTCTTTGCTTCTTTACAATCCATGCACCAGATGCACATGTAGGAGCACCACGTTGGAACTTATGGGCCCCCACTAGAGTTCCTGTGCATAATGCTAGAGCTTCTGGGCAACAGGGAATTGTGTAGTGGTCAGGCAGGACCTTGGTGGTTCTGTGTGCACTGCATACCAGGCATGGGCTTTCGTGCACCATGTATGGGGAGCTTCTGGACAGCAGGGGGATATGTGCTGAGTGAGGGAGTGCGCTGAGCAGGGGCTTCTGGATGCAGCAAGGGACTGTGCTGCTGGTACACTGGGGGCTAGGAAAATGGTCTGTGGTACCTTGCTGCTGCAATTACCTTTGGCTCCTGGGGTGTTGATTCTTTGCAGTTCTGCAGGGAATTAGGTATAAGAATTTTTCAGTAAGGTGTGCCCAGGACAAAGAATGCTGGATGCTGTCACTTGGTCTCTATTTTGCCTCCTCTCTTTTAATTTATTCTTATATATGGTGAGAAGTATGTGTCTAATTTTATCTTTTCCCAAATGTCTTCCAGTCGTCCCAGCACTGCTCATTAAAAAATTCTTACTCATCTCTGTCACTTGAGGTATCACCTTTGCCATATTTTTAATTTCCATACTGTCATAGTCTGTTTTCTGTTGCTATAAAAAATATCTGAGATTGGGTACTTTATAAAGAAAAGATGTTTATTTAGATAATCGTTTTGGAGGCTGAAAGTCTTAAGATTGGGTGGCCCCATCTGTTTAGTCTCTGGTGAGGGCCTTATGGCAGATGACATCACAGTGGAGGAAGCTGTATAGAAGAAATCACATGACAAGACAAAAAACCAGAGAGATTCCATGGCCTGGCTTACTCATTTTATAATAACCTGCTCTCTCAGGAACTAACTAGTGTCCTGGGAAGAACTGTATTAATCTCTTCCGAGGGCAGTACCCCCAATGACCTGATCACCCTCTACCAGGCCTTAACTCAAAGGTTGCACCATCTCCCAGTATTGCTACACTGATAACCAAGTCGCTAACACTTGAACAATGGAGCACCCACTCAAACCGAATCCAAACCACAGCATGTAAGTACTCAAGTCTAGTGCTGGGCCTGGTCTCTTTGTGTGTGAATGCACCAGTAACACATTGTTTTAATTGTTAAGGCTTTATGTACTATGTTTTAATATGTTGTAGGCTTTTCCTTCCCTTACAGTTTTTCATTTTAACTGTTGTCTTACATTTTTGTTTCTCCAAATGAACTTACTATTAGTATCAACTTTTCTACTCTCTTGTTGGTATTTTTATTGGGAATGGATTGAGCTTCTAAATTAACCTGGGGAAAATGGACATCTTTGTACTATTGGATCCTACCCAAGAACAGGAGATATCATCCCATTTCAAGCTCACTTTAGTATCTTTCAGGAGTGTTTTAAAATTGTCCTGGCATAGGTTGCAGATTTCTTATTAACTTTCCTAAGAATTTAATAAATTTATGGCTATTGCAAATGGGGTTTTTCTACCACAGTGTCTTCAGTTATATTAAGATTATTGATTTTTTAAATAGTAATCTTGTATTATGCTGTTTCACTGAATTCTTTTATTAGTATATAAGTTTTACCATTGATTATGGAATTTTTCAGGTATTCTATCATACTGTCTGCAATTAGTGACACTTTTACTTCCTTACCCATTTTTATGCCTCTAATTGCCTTCCCTATTGTCATTGCACAGGCTGATACTCCTAGTACAATGGTAGGTATAACAGAGATAGTTATCCCTACTTTGTTCCTCATATTAATGGAAATGTCTTTAGTGTTTCTCCATTGAATAAGATTTTGGTTTTAGAACTAAGGTATTTCTGTTTTACCATGGTAAGAAAGTATTTTTAGGTTTCCATTTCTTAAGTGTTTGAGTTTTGTTTTGTTTTTTTCATTGCTAAGGTTTGAACTCAGGGCCTCACACTTGCTAGGCAGGTGTTCCACTTGAGCCACAACCTAGTCCTTTTTTTGTGTGTGTGTTTTTTTAATCATGAAAGGGTTTTGAATTTCATTGAAGACCTCGTTTATGCAGATAAAATTGTATGATTTTTTCCCTTAGATGATTTTATTGTGTTTTACATATGTTTTCATTGGTATCTTTCTTTAAATTT
Organism: Castor canadensis; assembly: GCF_047511655.1. NCBI lineage: Eukaryota > Metazoa > Chordata > Mammalia > Rodentia > Castoridae > Castor > Castor canadensis. Next base: position 11,103,865 of record NC_133403.1, on the reverse strand, counting down.
CTCCAACTTTAGTGTATTTCTTTTTCATCCAGAAATTGTTTAATAGAAGATTCTTAAATTCTTGGATGGATGGACCATTCTTCTTTTGAGGTTGTTGGTGGCAGTAAATTCTAGTTATAATAGGTTGTGATTAGAGAGTGTTGTTTTTAATAATTTTACTTTATGGAACGTGTTTTTATTGTGATCTAACATACAGTCTGCACAGTGTGGGTGTGGCATGGGGAATCCTAATTTAGTCTGCCTAGTCTAGTCAGAGAGCTCCTAGTCTAGTCAGGCTGTTGTCCCATTTTATATACAAGGACACCAAGGATAGTAAAGGGTCAGGGACTTAGGCATCTTTAGACAGAGCTAGTCGTGATCTGAAATCTTTCCACTTCTAATCCAGTGCCCTTTTAATTCCAGGTCTAGGTAAGACAGTTTTATTAAGGAAGTGAAAAAAACTCAACCAATGGGTAGCTGTTGAGTACTCACTCAAAAGTGAGTTAGGAGGCTATGTGATGCTCAATAGCATTGGAAATTTTCTTGGATTCAGTGCACAGAGCCCCGCTGGTGAGTGAGAGATTGACTGTGAAGTGGGCCTGTGAGATTCCCCCTCTCTTCTGATTTCCAGTGGGCTCCATCCCTGGCTGCTGGGCTTTGTCTGCTACGAGTCATCAGGAGGTTTGTGCTGCTGGTCTGTGCCCTGAGCTGTTGACCTTATGTGGGAATGATCAGAGTCTAACAGACAATTGATTGAGAATAGCATCTCTGTACTTTGAAATATGTTCATTTTTCATCCTAATTGGAAGCTCTTTTATTCTATTGATTGTTAATTGAGGATTTAAAAAAAATCACTGTTGTTATTGTTGTTTTGCTATGGCGAGAATAAAACCCAGGGCCTGGCACATAATAGACAACACTCTTCCACTGAGCTACATCCTCTGCTCTAGGTTGTGGTAAAATATTGTACTTTAAGCGTCTTAAGGTGCAGTTTAGTGGCATTAAGTATATTCACATTGTATGCAACCATTCCCAGAACTCAGCCTCCAGAGCTCTTTACATTTTGCAAAACTGAAACTTTGTTCCTGTTAAACACTGTTGACCTCTTCCGCCCAACCCTAGCAATGACCTTTATAATTTTTTGTCTCCGTAAATTTGCCTATTCTTTGTTCCTCATGTAAGTGGAATCATAGCCTATTTGTTTCTTTGAGTCTTGCTTATTTTTCTTGGCATAATGTTTTCAGGATTTATCCTTGTTGTTGCAGGTGTCAAAATTTCATTCCTTTTTGAGATCCACTAATATTCTATTGTTTGTATATATCCCATTTTATTTATCCATTTCTATGTTGATGGACACTTGGGTTGCTTCCACCTTTAGGCTGTTGTAGGTGTGCAGATACATCTTCAAGTCCCCGCTTTCATATCTTTTAGGTAAATATTCAGAAGTGGAATTGCTGGCTCATTTGGCAATTCTGTGTTTAAGTTTTTGAGGAACTGTCATAGTATTTTACATAGCCTGCACACATTCTTACCAGCAATGCATAGGGCCCCAGATTCTCTGTATCCTCACAAATTCTTTTTTGTTGTTGTTCATCTTGGCGGTACTGGGATTTGAAACCAGGACTTTGAGCTTGCTAGGCAAGTGCTCTACCATTTGAGCTATTTTCCTAGCACCTTGCCTTTTTTTTTTTTTCTTTTCTTTTTTTGGTAGAGTCTTACACTTTTGTAGGGGCAAGCCTTGGACCCTTATCCTCCTATCTCTGCCTACCAAATAGCTGGGACCACAGGCATGTGCCATCACGCTTACTTTTTTTTTTTGGCAGTACTGAGTTTTGAATTCAGGGCCTGGCCTTGCACTTGGTAGACAGGCACTCTACCGCTTGAGCCACACCACCAGCTCTTTTTGCTTTAGGATATATTTTTAATTAGGATGTAGTTGTTGTGCAGGGGGGGTTCATTGTAACAATTCCAAATAGGCTTATATTGTACATTGGTTAGATCACCTCTACTGTATCTCTCGCTCGGCCTCCTCCCCACCCCACTTAAAGCAATTGCAAGAGGTTTCTTTGCTCTATTTCATATAGTACATGAAGTCCATCAACCATATAACCTTACCTTAATCTCCTATATTCACCCTTCCTCCAGTACACTCCCCATTGTACTTATTTGACAGTCCTGTCTTTCCTTATTAATGTTTAAGCTGATGCTCAGAGGGGTTTCTCAGTGTACCCCACTGTGGGTATACTTTACTTTGGTCCATTCAACCCCTTCCATTACTCTCCTTTCCCCTTTTACCTCCCACCCCCATTTTTCAACAGCTTTCAATATATATCCTTATAACCTCTACTTTCAGAGATGTTATGTTTTATGATATTGTTGATGTTCTATCGTTCTATTTTCCTTTCTCTCCTTCCCTGAGTTCCATAGAGTAGTTTCACTATTACAGATATATTCTACATATGAGTTTGTATATGAATATGCTTGTTAATGTGTATATGTTTACCTTTGGATCTATCTTCCATGTATGAGAGAAAACACACAGACTTTGTCTTTCTGAGCCAGGCTTACTTCACTTAACAAGATGTCCTCCAATTGCATCCATTTACTTTCAAACCACATGTTGTCATTATTCTTTATGGCTGAGTAAAACTCCATTGTGTGTATATGCCACATTTTCTTGATCCATTCATCAGTTGTAGAGCATCTGGGTTGTTTCCATAGCTTGACTCTTGTGAATAGTGCTGTGATAAACATTGGTGTACAGGTGTGTCTGTTGTATTCAGATGTTCAGGAGTGGTAACACTGGATTACATGCTAGTTTTATCTTTAGCTTTTTTCAGGAATCGTCATACTGCTTTCCATGGTGGTTGTACTAATTTGCATTCCCACCAGCCATGTATAAGGATTCCTACTTCGCGGCATCCTCACCAGCATGTGTTGTTATTGCCCTTAAATATTCTAACTGGGGTGAGATGAAATCTTAGTGTAGTTTTGATTTGCATCTCTTTTATAGCCAGGGAAATTGAACACTTCTTCATGTATTTGCTGGCTGTTTGTACCTCTTCCTTTGAGAATTCCCTGTTTAATTCATGTGCCCATTTCCATATTGGGATGTTGATTATTTGGGGGTTGAGTTTTTTTGAGTTCCCTGTATATTCTGAATATTAGTCCCTTATCAGATGAATAGCTGGCAAAGATATTTTCTCCCATTCTGTGGTCTGTCTTGTGACTATTTCTTTTGCTGTACAGAAGCTGTTTAGTTTCATGTAGTCCTATTTGTTCATCCTCTCTCTTAGATGCTGAGTGTTTTGAATTCTGTTTAGGAAGTCATTCCCTGTGCCTATGTGTTCGAGTATATTTCCTATTACTTCCTGTAGTTGTTTCAAAGTTTCAGGCCTTATATTAAGGTCTTTGACTGACTTTGAGTTGATTTTTAGTACAGAATGAGAGACAGGGATCTAGTTTCAGTCTTCTACATGTGGATATCCAGTTTTTCCAGCAATGTTTGTTGAAGAAGCTGTCTTTTCTCCATCATGTGTTTTGGGCTCCTTTGTTGAAGATCAGTTGGCTGTAGCTGTGTAGGTTTGTCTGGATCTTCTATTTTGATCCATTGGTCTTCATGTCTGTTTTTTTTTTTTTTTTTTTTTTGGTCAATACCATGCTGTTTTTATTGTTATGGCTCTGTAGTATAGTTTGAAGTCAGGTATTGTGCTACCTTCAACACTGGAATTTTTGCTCAGAATTGTTTTATGTCTCCATATGTATTTCAGAATTGATTTTTCTATTTCTATGCAGAATGTCATTGGAATTTTGATAGGTATTGTGTTGAACATGTAGATTACTTTTGGTCATATGGCCCTTTTCACAATGTTAATTTTACCAATCCACGAGCATGGAGGATCTTTCTATCTTTTGATGTCTTCTTTGATCTCTCTCTTCAGTGGCTAATAGTTTTCATTGTAAAGGTCTTTGGTTTCCATCATTAATTTATTCCAAAGTACTTTATTATTTTTGAGGCTGTTGTAAATGAGATTGTTTCCCTGATTTCTTTCTCAGTCTGTATATAGGAAGGCTACAGATTTCTGTATGATAATTTTGTGTCCTGCTACTTTGCCAAAAGTTTATGATTTCTAATAGGTTTTAGTGTCTTTTAGGTATAGAATCATGTCATCTGAAAATAGGGATAGTTGACTTCTTTTCCTATTTGAATCTCTTATATTGCTTGCTCTTGCCTTACTGCTGTGGCCAGAAATTCTAAAACTATATTGAATAGGTGTGGAGAAAGTGGGCATCCCTGTCTCATTCCTGACTTTAGCAAGAATGGTTTCGGTTGTTGTACATTTAGTGTAATGTTGGCTATAGGTTTGTCATATATAGTCTTTATTATGTTAAGGAACATTCCTTCTGTTCCTAATTTCTTCAGCGCTTTTATCATGAAAGGTGTTGAATTTTGTCAAAGGCTTTTTCTGCATCTATTGAGAGGATGATGTGGTTTTGTCCTGCTTCTGTTTATATGCAGTATTACATTTATAGATTTATGTATGTTGAACCATCCTTGCATCCCTGGAATGAAACCATCTTGGTCATGGTGTGTGATCTTTTTGATGTCTTCTTGAATTCTATTGCCAGTATTTTGTTGAAAATCTTTGCGTTTATATTCATTAAAGATATTGGTCTATAATTCTCTCTCTCTCTTTCTCTCTCTCTTTCTTTGTTACATCTGTGTTGGGTCTTGGAATGAGTGTAATGTTGGCTTCATAGAATGAGTTTGGTAGTCTTTCTTTTCTTTCTATTTCCTGGAAAAGTTTGAGGAGTATTGGTATTAGTTCTTCTTTAAAGGTTTGGTAAAAATTGGCTGTGAATCTGTCAGGTCCTAGGCTGTTCTTTGTAGGGGGGCTCTTTATAACTGCTTCAATCTCGTTGCTTATTATAGATCTATTTAGGTGGTTAATAGCTTCTTGGTTCAGTTTTGGTTGGCTATATGCATCTAGAAATTTACTCATTTCCTCTAGCTTTTCCAGTTTACTTGAATAAAAATTTTCAAAGTATTCTCTAATGATCCTCTGGATTTCATTAGTATTTGTGGTTATGTCCCCTTTTTCATTGTTGATTTTTATTAATTTGAGTCTTTTCTCCATTTTGTCATGTTGGCTAAGGGTTTGTCAATCTTGTTAATCTTTTTAAAGAACCAATTTTTTGTTTCATTGATTCTTTGTATAGTTTTTGTGTCTTGATTTCACTGATCGTGGCCCTTATGTTTATTATATCTCTCTACCTGCTGGTTTTGGGTTTGGTTTGTTCTTGTTTTTCTAGAAAATTAAGGTGCCTTAGGTTGTTTATTGAGAAGTCTCTATTGGTGGGAATGCAAATTAGTACAACCATTATGGAAAGCAGTATGGAGATTCCTCAAAAAGCTAAAGATAGAACTGCCATATAATCCAGTGGTACCACTCCTGGGCATCTACCCAAAGGAATGTAAGTCAAGATACAGTAGAGACACCTATCCACCAATGTTCATTGCAAGCTATGGAAACAAGCCAGATTTACTACAACTGATGAATGGATCGAGAAAATGTGATATACTTACACTGTGGAGTTTTAGTCAGCCATTAGGAATAATGGCAACATATGGTTTTAAGGTAAATGGATGCAATTAAAAGTAAGTCAAGCTCAGAAAGACAGTGGAGATACATTGAGAAACCCCTTTGAACATCAACTTAAATATTAGTGAAAGACAAGAATTGTTAAATAGGTACAGTGTGTGGGGGGGTACTGGTGGGAGGGGGAGGGTATATGGTCAATGGACTTCATATACTTATATGAAACAGAACAATGAAACCTCTTGCAATTGCTTATGTGGGGTGGGGAGGAGGTTGAGGGAGAGAGACAGTGAAGTGATGTAAACCAATGTACAATATAAGCCTGTTTGGAATTGTTACAATGAATTCCCTTGTACAATGAATATATCCTAATAAAAATTTATTTAAAAAATAAAGTTATTATTCTGTGTCATGTGTGGCCATTGAAGTATCTGTATGGTGGCCAGTGAATGATTAGGCTGAGTTTTCTTTGTCTTTCTTCAGTGGTCAGGGGTTTGAACGCAGGGCCTTGTGCTTGCTAGGCAGATGCTCTACTACTCCCATATGCCTTTTTGCTTTAGATATTATTCAAATAGTGTCTCACATTTATGCCCGGGCTGGCCTGGACTTTGATCCTCCCACTTTTGCCTCCTACGTAGGTGGAATGTCAGGTGCACCCCAGATTTTTTGTTGAGATCAGGTCTTGAGATCTTTTTTGCCCAGATTGGTCTCAAACTGCGATCCTTGGCATCTCTACCTCCTGAGTAGCTGGATTACAGCTTTGAGCCACCATGTCTAGCCTGGTTTTTTGCTTGTTTTATTTTTGTTTTTTAGTCCAGGCTGGCCTTGAACTCCTTTTTTTTTTTCCTTTTTCTTTTATTATTCATATGTGCATACAAGGCTTGGTTCATTTCTCCCCCCTGCCCCCACCCCCTCCCTTACCACCCACTCCGCCCCCTCCCTCTCCCCCCCCTGGCCTTGAACTCCTGATCCTCCTGTCTGCCTTTCAGTGCTGGGATCCCAGTAGCACTGGTGATGGTGGTCATTTGATTTTTGTCAAAGCAGAGTGTATGTTCAGTCAATTTACCCAGGCTGTGTCGCATTGCTGGCCAAGAGGCCCTTCTGCCAGCCCCTCAGATGGGATAATGGTTCCCCTCTTGCCTGCCCAGACTCACTTGGTAGTGTCCTCCCTCCTGGCCCTCAGGCCAGCCTCCCAGGTGTGTCTCCCTCCATCCTTCCTGCCAGCTGCGTGTTCTAAATAAAAGCTTTCTAGAGAGAGACATGTACAGCTCACCTGTTTAAGATATACAAGTCAGGGTTTTTAGAGTATTAGCAGGATCATATGACCACTGCTGTAATCAATTTTAGAGCATTTTAATCATCCTAGAGAGATGCTCTGGACCCATTAGTAGGCACTATGTCTTAGTTTATTTTCTTTGTAGCAACAGTACTTGAAACAGGATTTCAAGTTTATTTTGGATCATAGTTCTGGTGACTATCCAAGATAGAGTGGCCACATCTGGTAAGGGCCTCATGCTGCTTCAAGTTATGGTAGAAAGTGGAATGGCAAGCAGTTGTACACCAAAGAGACAAACATGAGAGCTAGTCTTGCTTTCTAACAGCCCACTGTAACTAATCCAGTAACAGGAGAGCGAGAACTCACTTTTTACTCATGCTAGAAATGCTTTAATTCCTCTTAATGATCCAGTCGCCTCTTGAAGAACCCATTTCCTCTTAACACTGTTACATTGGGGGACCAAGTTTCTTTTTTTTCTGGTGGTACTGGGGTTTGAACTCAGGGCTTTGTTATTGCTAGGCAGGTGCTCTACCCCTTGACCTATGTCCCCAGCCCCGGGATACCAAATGGTAGCACTCCCCAGTTGTTCTCCCCCAGCCCAGTAATAAACTTTGCCTATTCTGGACAGTTCATATAATTGGAATCAGACAATATAGACTCTTTTGTATGTGGCTTCTTTTATTTAGCATAATGTTGGAAAAGTTGCTCCATGTTATAGCATGTATAGAATTTTATTCTCTTTTTATGACCGAGTAATATTCCCTTGAATCGACATACAATATTTTACTTGTCATTCATCAGTTTATGGACATTTGGGGGTGTTTCCACCTTTTAGTTATGAATAATGGTGTTAATGAACATTCATGAGCAAGTTTTGGTGTGGATATGTTTTCATTTCTCTTGAGTTCACATATAGGAACTTTTGGATCATATATTAATTCTTTTAGCATTTTGAGGAACTACCAGACTGTTTTCCATAGGGCTTCACTGTTTTACATTCCCATAACATATGAGATCCTAATTTCTCCACATACTTGCCAATCCTGTCATGTTTTGCAGCCTTCAAACTGGTCACCTACCTCTAATCATGTGTTTTTTTCGTTGTGTTTCTAAAGCAGGTGGACCCCTGGCACTGTGGTATTCCTGGCTCTTCCTGGGCCCTTTCTCAGTCTGTCCTGCTTCCACTCTGGGAGATTTGTGAGCTGGCCAGTGATGGGAAGTAACCACTTGTGGTCGTGCTGAATCTCTGAATATGGTAAGGGCTGATGCCTGTGTAAGTAACACGTTGCTTTACCCTTGGGCATGGGAGGCGCTTTCCTCTTGGATGCAGCACACTTCCTCCTAGGAGGCCACTGATACACTTGAGGGTGTGGACCACGACTGGGTGTTGCAGTGGCTTGCAGGGACTTGTCACAGTTGTTGAAAAGGAACAAAGTTAACATGTGTGTTGAAGTTGTGACATGATCTTCTACTGTGTTGAGTTACTGCTGGGGTATCTCCAGCCTTTGTTCCTTTTATGGTGCACAGTATCCAAGATGTGCTCCCCACACAGGTTGACACGGTCCCTGAGCAACTTCTATTCCTTATTTTTTGTTTTCCCTAAATGATCATTCATGGTTCATTCTCCTACAGCTTTATTTTGTTTATTTGTTTTGAGAGAGGGTCTCACTATGTAGCCTAGAGCAGAATTGTATTCATGTGAAAGCAGCACTTCTCTTCCTCTGAATCTCTGTTTCTAGATTCGAATTGCAGCCTTAAATGCCAGTTCCACAGTTGAAGATGATCATGAAGGAAGCTTTAAAAGTCACAAAACCCAGACAAAGGAGGCTCAGGTATGTAATCCAAGATCTTCTTCCTCTGCAGGTAGACCTTGCTTCTCATTTCTGTCAATGGAACCTCATTTTTAATGCATTCACACATTTCTTAATGAGATTTTAGGGGGAAGTTCCATTTTGAAAGATGGTTAGCTCTCCATTTCATGTTAAACTTGTTTCATTTAGGAGACAGTCATACCAAAGAGAAACTATGTATTCTGTGAGCATATGTGAAAGCCAGGTTAGTCACAGGGTCCACTTGTCCAGCTGAGGCCAGCTTTCCATGTAGCCTGTTCTTTGTGCAGGTCCCAGGAATTGGCATATCCAGGGAACAGTAGGATATTTATGGTGGATGTACTTCAAGGTTCCTAGTATATTGCCTTCACTTTGCAGTCTAATGAGACCCTTGATGGGATCTTGCCTAGATAAGTGGGGAAGCCAAGTCCAACTTCACCTTGTTCTTGGTCATTCCTCTCTACATGTTGCCTGGTAACTCTTTAGTTTCCCTCCATCCCTCCCTCTATCCATCTCTAGTGTATACTATATTATACTCAGGTGTAACAAGGGTTTGCTTCTATCTTTGTTTTCCCTGGAATAAACATATTCCCCCTACTCCGTTTTATGGAAGAAACCAGGACAGTTCCAGAGCTCTCAGAAGCGTACAATCATCTATCCCTGGTCTGCAAGGGATGTCAGTGGGATAGAGTGGAATGTTGGAGGAGGCTGTCAACCTGCCCAAGTAATGAGCAGTCTAGGACAGAGTGTTACACAGCAATGGAGCATTAGGAAAGGCTCAGTAGTAGAGCATGTGCTTAGTGTGCATGAGACCCTGAGTTCAGTTTCCCCCACAAAAAAGAGAGAAAGAGGGGGAGGGAGGAAAAGAAAGGAAGGGAGGGAGGGAAGGAGAGAGGGAGAGAGAGACAGACAAAGAGAAAGTAAGCAAGCAATGGAAATCATTCTCCCATTCTCAGTGAATTGTTCTTACTTCCAGCACTTTTGACGTCAACTTCTAGAACAAGGTGTGCTACAGTTTAGTCAGTTCTGACCCTAACTACCCTGAGTTAGTGTGAGATTCCACAAGTTTAATGGACCAGTCTCACTAGACTTCCTTCCTTTAAGTGCCAGTTACAAGTACTGGATACACATACTGCTATCTGACTTGGCTTTAAAGGCCAATTGTTTTAGGTTCAAATTTGCTAGTATGGTTTACAGAACTCAGGAAAGCACTTGAATTACATTTACTAGTTTATTAGAAAGGATACAACTCAGAAATAGCCAAATGGAAGAGATGCACAGGTCAAACAAGGTATGGGGAGTGGTATACAGAGCTTGCATGTCCTCCCTGGGTGCACCACTCTCCCAGCTCCTCAATGTGTTGTTCACTAATTCAGAAGCATTCCAGAATCCATCTGTTACAGGTATTTATGGAAGTTCTATTATGTAGGTGTGATGGATTAAGTCATGTGTGATTCACTCAATCTCTAGCTCTTCTTTCCCTCTGTGGAGGTGGTGGTGATGTGGGGGAACTGTGAGTTTAAATCCTCTAATCATGGTTGGTTCCTTTGGCCACCAGCCCTATCCTGAAGCTATCTAGGGACCCCAGCTACCTGTCATCTCATTAACATAATTCAGGTCTGGTTGAAAGGTGCTTATTGTAAATACCAGAAAATACTCATCTCACTCCATCACTTAGGAAGTTGCAAAGATTGAAGAAGCTCCACCTCAGGAACCATAGACAAAAACAAAATGTCTACTTCTTATAATACCGTATACACTTGCATTCTCTAAATTACTCTGGCCTGTGTAAACACTCTTCTGGTTTTACCTAGGAAGGGCTACTGGACTCATACCTTAGATTCTCACTGTAAGCCTTGGCTCTCTGAGCTATGTCCACTGTTGGCTAGATTCAGTGCTGCCTGGAATACTTGTGTTTCTTTGGGGGCTTCATAAGGGGCTCTTTTCCAGTGATGAGCTCTAGGGACTATGGAGGATGCACCTGACAGTTAACATGGCAGTGACTGTAGCCCCCACTTTAAACATAGTTTTGGTTTAAAAAAGACAAACTTTTGTACTGTTTGATAACATCTCCCATCTTGGTTTGCAGGAAGCAGAGGCTTTTGCCTTGTACCATAAGGCCCTGGATCTTCAGAAGCATGACAGGTTTGAGGAGTCTGCCAAAGCCTACCATGAGCTCCTGGAGGCACGCCTGCTACAGGAGGTGAGGCCAGGCAGTGTGCCATGGCTGGTAGCACATGGGCTCTGTAGCCAGGCTTTCTGGGCCTTACTTCTACTCTTTCATTTCTTGACTGGGCAACCCTCAGGATATTATTTCACCTCTTTGCCCTTCATGTAGAGTATCTGCCTCATTGAGTTGTTGTGAGAGTCGAGTAAATCCCTTGAAGCTGGAACAACAGTTCCTGGTGTATAATGAGTTCTCAGAAAGTGCCTGCTATTGGTATAACTTAATCTTCACAGCTGCTCTGTTCCATTTTGCAGATGTGGAAACTGAGGCTTAGTGAGGTGTTGATGTGACTCCCAGAGTGAAGCATTACAGCCAGTATTGGGGTCCATGACTTACTAATACTTAATGATCCTGTTGGCAGCACATTTTGAGTGACAGACCATGAACTCAGGGAGTCTATGTAAGAACACCACGAACCTTTTTGTGTGTGTGTGTGTGGTACTGGGGCTTGAACTTGGGGCCTACACGTTTAGCCAGTCCACCAGCCCATTTTTTGTGATGGGTTTTTCAAGATAGGGTCTCGCAAACTATTTACCTGGGCTGGGTTCAAACCGAGATCCTCCTGATCTCTGCCTCCTCAGTAGCTAGGATTATAGGCGTGAACCACTGGCTCCTGGCTTACCATAAACTTTTGAATATAGCTAGAGAAAAAGGTTAGAGACATTGGGAATGGCAGATAGAGGCAGGCAAGGCAGGAGCTGGCCTCAGAATGGGAATTGTCCTAGTGATGAGTGAGTTAGACCTTGAGTTGGCTGAGTTATGGAGATGTTTACTGTAGGTTTAGAAATTGGTCTTAAACTGAAATTGATTTCAGAAAGTGTATATTTCCTTAGAAGGAACGCTTTCATTTGCAAGTGCTGAAACACACAGATGATCTGCATTAAGGAAGCAGATTCCATGAGTGCTTTCTGGTCTGTACAGCTCTTCAATAGAGTAGAGTCCCTTATAGCCCTTGGAAGGCCTGTGTCTCAAGACCCATTCCTAGATGGTTTCTTCTACTCATGAGATAGAATGCTAACTAAGGTCTAATCGACACCAAAAAGCATCTGTCTCGTCTCTCACTCAGTGTTTCCTCAAGTTGGGTGCTGTGGTACATGCCTATAAATTCCCAGGTATTTGGGAGGCTGAAGCGAAGAATCACTTGAGTCCAGCCTGGGCCATGTGGTGACCCCATCTCAAACAAAACAAAACAGCCAAGAAATACATAGCTTGTTAGGATTTTTGGGTTGTTGGTTATATTATCTTAAAATTAGAGGCATAGGAATTATGATCTAACCATCTCCCATTAGTAGGAAGTGAGTGAGAGCCCAGAGAAGGAAAAATATTCTGTATTTACTGAGCTTTCGTTTGGGCCAGCTGCTGGGTGTGTTCCAGGAGTGGGTCTTCTCTCTCAGCCCGTGGTGGAGTGGGTCTCAGAGATGGGGAGAAGTAAGATTTTGAGTAGACATTCTAAGTACAGAGCTGATGGTAGCCGGGCCCAGTACCTGTCAGGTGCAAGGCAGGAGGCCTTTGATCTAACAGCATTGGCTGTATGTTAGCCTTATAGTCATAAATGTGTACATCTCTCTCTATAGATCACTTTTAAAAAGATTGTTTTAGCACTCTTCCCCTTGCTTATAAAACATACTCATTGCAAATACCTGAAAAGTACACACAATATACAGAAAAGTTTCTTTTAACACTCATATGGTATTAGTGTACTTAAAATTATATTAAATTCTGTAATTATAGTTTCACAAGTGATTAGCATGAACAAGCCCTGGATCACAGCAAATTCCTCAGAAGTATCCAGCTTGGCAGATGGCATCCTGGAAGGGCTTGTTGGGGCGAGCCTTTCAGGAAGGATAGAGAGTGGTGCTGGATGTTAGTGGTCATTAGGTGAGGGTCAGTTAAGCGAGCCTCTACTGTTTGGAAGGTTCATGTCACTAATTACTCTCTGAAGTAGACTCACTCAGCTTCATAAATTTGTTTACACTATTTTTTAAAGAGTTCTATACCTGAAGGGGCAAAGGTACCTGGAATCCAGCCCTGGTCAGATTGTTCTTGAGGACCATTTTATAGTTTAAGCCAGATGATGGTAGAAAATGACTGAATTGGTCTTAATTTGAGCTTTTTAGTCTTATTTATTTAATTTTATTTTTAATTGAATTTTTTTTCCTCCCCCTTTGAGACAGACTCTTGCTATATAGCCCATGCTGACCTGGAACTTACTGGGTAGCCCAGGTTGGCCTCAAACCTGAGATCCTTCTGTGTCAGCCTCCTGAGAGCTGGGATTATAGATGAGAACCACAACACCTGGCATTTTTCAGTCTTGATGGAATTCTGTAAAAACTCCAGGGTAGTTTTCTTAGATTAGTCAAGTGATGCCTCCTGAGAATAGCATGTCCTTAGGTCTTGCATTCTGAACAATGTGTGGGAACCATCTTTTCTAGGAAAAAGTTGGAATATACACAAGTTCCAGAAAGAGCGTCTTTGTGCTAGTGAGTTTTTCTGTTAGACAATGTTTCCTCTTTGTTCTGAGGCTGGAGCAATGGTTTTAAAATCAGTAATTTCTTAGATTTGAGATTTTCTAAGAGTTGTCATAAAAGCTGTGGTTAAGTAACTTTGTATTAAAGATGTTTACAACCGTTATGCCCTTTCATCTCATGTTCACTCATGGTATTCATGCTAGAAATTACTGTCCTTCTATTACAGAGGTCATTGAGTTGCTAACTATATAGTTGAAGTAACTTGTGTATGGTCATATGATGAGTTACAGAATTGGGAGTTCAGTCTTCTGATTCCTAATCCAGTGGTTCCTAGGTTGAAACTCCAGGTCCTGCCTGATGAATCAGGAAGCCTCTTCACCCTTGGTGTTCTACCTTCAGTCATGATTGGGGGTCTGGCTGGGCAGGCTTACAAATGCTGGTAAATGTCACTATCCAGGCTTGAGCCCTCAAGTGCAGAGCAGTGGTGGGGAGGGTTCCCTCTGAATCTATTAATGCCCAGATGCCTGCAAACTGCTTTATAGTGGCCTGGCCTTTCTTCTCCAGTGTGATTGGAGCTGGAGTGGTTTTCTAAGAACATCTGTTGCAGCACCTTCATCTCCCAATGGCAACTGGCACTGGACTGGCTTAAGATCCAGCATCAGTGACTGACCTGGATGTCTAGTATTCTGCTGAGTGTTTGCAGAGGCTACAGGGCCTAGGTATCATTTCTGTTCCTGTTTGTTTTATTCACAGGCAGTTTCATCCGGAGATGAGAAAGAGGGGTTGAAACACCCTGGATTGATACTGAAATATTCCACATATAAGAACCTGGCTCAGCTGGCAGCCCAGCGAGAGGATCTGGAGACAGCCATGGAGTTCTACCTGGAGGTGCGGTTTGGCAGTGCTCAGCTCTCTGTCTTCTTTTGAAAGCTCTTGGTGGAGTGGATATTGTTGTAGTCTTGTCTGCTGACAAGTTTATAGTAGTGTATCACTAAACCATTGGGTCTGAAGCCCCAGACAGTGGGTGATATCAGGCCTGGAGAGCAAGGGCATGGATAGGGTGCATGCTAGGATTCAGAGGGTTACTTATGAATTATTATTCTGCTATCGAGTATACATGTTACTATGGGTGAGTTATTTAATCTGTCAGCTCCTCCATGTCTTCACCAATGGAGTGAGAGTAATAAAAGACAGGATAGAGCTGGGCATGCATGTCTATAATCCTAACACTTGGGAGGCTGAAGTAGGAAAATCTCAAGTTCAAGGCCTGCCTGGGCTATATAGATAGATCCTGCCTCAAAAAGAAACAAAAGTGCTAGACATGGTGGCTTATACCTGTAATCCCAGCTACTCAGGAGGTAGAGATCAGAAGGATCATGGTTTGAGGCCAGCCTGGGAGCAGGGTTTGTTAGCAAGACCCCATTGCAACCAGTATGCTGGTGCACACCTGGCATCCCAGCTATGTGGGAAGCATAACTAGGAGGATCCTGGTCCACGTCAGCCTGGGCAAAAATGTGAGATTGCATTGGAAAAATAACAAAAGCAAAAAGGGCTGGAACTGTGACTTAAATGGCAGAGTGCCTGTCTAGCAAGTGTGAAGCCCTGAGTTCAAACCCCAGTACTGCCAAGCGAAAAGAACCAAAGAGAGAGAGAGAATGTAGAAACTAAAGGAGTTGTTATATTTTCAAGTATGAAGAAAAGAGTCTGAGACCAAGCAATACACTTCTAATTAGTATAGTGTTGCCATTATTTCTGTATTACCATTACTGTCTCTATGGGTACTTCTCATGTGCCAGACACTGTCTTAATTGCTTTCCATCCATGCTTCTGCCGTCTTGTAAGGACGGTGTCTTTATTCTCATTTCAGTGATGAGGAAACAGGCTAAAGGATCATTCTGCTAATTAGTATTGGAGCAGGGATGTGAACTAAGGTCTCTGCAAAGTATATAATCTTTTTTAAAACCTCAATGACTCCATTACTTTCCTTTCATTCTACTCCTTTCACTTCTTGTACCTATTAAATATGTAAAGACTATGAATATTTAAATTGATAAAACTTAATAAAATGTTCCAAGTTAAATAAATGTGGCCTATGTAACTTTTTTATTTTGCCATTTCTCTGGGTCTTGGAAATGCGTAGCTACGGAAAAGATGAGTTGACTTTGCAGTCATACCACTTTTGTCATTTCCCTGTGGAGTTAGAGTGGTCAGGCCAGTGCTATGCCTCTCCTACCATATGGATAGAAGAGGCATAGCACTTAATGAGAGATCCATCCCAGTGTGTGTACACCTTCTGCTTATGCTGCTTCCAGGCAGTGATGCTGGACTCCACAGATGTCAACCTCTGGTATAAAATTGGACATGTGGCCCTGAGGCTCATCCGGCTTCCCCTGGCTCGCCATGCTTTTGAAGAAGGGCTGCGGTGCAATCCTGACCATTGGCCATGCTTGGACAACCTCATCACTGTCCTGTATACCCTCAGTGATTACACAAGTAAGTTAGCTTTCATGCTTTCTGTATATGCCTATGTTTCTTTGGGGACAGAGGAGGGACATTGCCGTGGGTAAACTAATAGCCAAAATTAACCTTAATGGACTGCTTGTCAAACTGTCAAAGTGAATGAAAATGTTTTTATATCCTTGCTTTATTCTGCTTATCTTTCTTCAGTTATCAGATACTTTGTAGTAGTAAGCAGCATGTTCTCTGAGTAGGCTATCTTAATTTCATTCCTGCGTTGTTCCATCTATGTTTTTGTTTCTTTTTAAAACAGGGTTACAATAACTAGCCCAGGGTGACCATGAACTCACACTTCTTCTGCCTCAGCTTCCTGAATGCTGGGATTACAGGCATTGTGCCACCATGTATATTCCATTTTTTGTGTCTTAGTCAGTTTGGGCCCTTATGACAGATAGAATAAGTGTCTTAGTAACTTATTTCTCACAATTCTGGAAACTGAGAAGTCTAAGATCAAGGAGTCAGCAGATTTGCTGTCTGGTCTTGGCTGTCTTCTTGGTCTATAGAGGGCCACCTTCTTGCTATATTCTCACATGGTGAAGAGAGAGAAAGAGCTCTAGTCTTACAAACATACCAGTTCCATCATGGGGCCTCTACGTTAATGATTTCGTCAAACCTAATTACCTCTTAAGGGCCCCACTTGCAAACACTATTCCTTTGGGGATTAAGGCTACAACATATGAATTTTGGAGAGGCATAAACATTCAGTTCATAGTGTTCTACCCAGGACCCCCCAAAATTCGTGTCTTTCTCACATGCAAAATATACTCATTCTATCCCAGCATCCCTAAAAGTCTTTGGCAGGGGACATTGTCTTACTGTGTAGGCCATGCTGGCTTCAAAGCTCAGATCTTGCCTTATTCTCCCAAATGGCTGCGATTATGGGTGTGAGCCTTAACTAGTCTCAGCGTCAACTCTAATGTCTCATCTAAATCATATGTACATGAGACTAGAGGAACAATTCACGGATTATAGCCATGTGTCACCATGCTTGACTAATAACTAATATGCTTATCTTCCTTCCCTCTCCTTCCCTCCCCTCTCCTCCTCTGCTAATCTCCCCTTACCTTTCTTTATCTTTGTCTTGCATTATAGCCCAGTCTGGCCTTGAACTCATCCTCCTTCCGTAGCCTTCTGAGTGCTGGGATTACAGATGTGCACCACCACACCCAGTCCGTTTCCATACTTCTATTAACGTTCCATTCATGATTATTTACTTATTCTCTAGTAAGACAGAAGCTTTCTGCACAGCTATTCTGTTTTCTTTCTGAGCCCTCACCAAAATCACCTTTAACAATTCCTTCATGACATACACCTCAAAACTCTTCAATATTCTACCCTTTACCTAGTTCTAAAGCTCCTGCACATTTTTACGTATTTGTTACAATAGCTCCCCACTTCTCATTATCAATTTCTGTCTAAGTTCAAGCTACTATAACAAAATATGATAGATTGGGTAGCTTAAACAGTATGAACACTTATTTCTCATTGTTCTGGACACTGGGAAATCTTTCACAGAATGGAGTATGTTGAGAAGCCTGAGACCTTGCTCATCCTTCCTACCTCCAGTTCTTGTTCTCCACAACCACTTCTTACATCTTCTTAGTTAAAGCAAAATATACACACAATAAAGTATATAGATATTAGGTCTATTAATTTGTAAATATGAATTGTCAAGATATAGAATATTTGATGCACCCAGAGGGTAGGCTACTTAGGTCCACTCATTTCCCTTAAGGCATCTTGATCCCTTTTGGTACCAGAGATCAGCTTTGCCTGTCAAACTTCCTTGAGATGGAGCCGGAAGGCATGTACTTCTGAGGCTGGTTCTCTCAACTTGCCATCCTATCTAAGTACACCCATGTAGGGCACAGCAGCTGCTAGGGTTTTGTATTGATATGTAGTCTATTATGTGCATCTACACAATTTAGCCATTCTGTATATGAGCATTTAAGGTTTTTTCCCAGATTTTGGCTTTTATGCATAATATTCCTATGAATATTCCCATATACATCTTTTGGTAGACATACGCACTTACTCTGTAGGTTGTCCCAGTGTTCATTCCCTTCAACAAAATATGGGGCAACATTTTTTGACTCTAGCAGTTTCTTCTTCCAGAGGTTTTTAGTTTCTTCTTGGAGTTTGTCCCACCATTTGGATACTATCAACCTTCCTTCTCCAGCCAGCTGGTTTAGTCCTTTGCATCCCTTTCTCATGGTAAGAGAAGTTATGCTTGGTAAACATAAGTCCTTATAGGACTTTTTCTGTTTCCCTAGAGAAACAGAACCAATTGGATGTGTGTGTATATGTATATATGGACGTGTGTGTGTAGATAGATAGATAGATAGATGTGTGTGTATGAGAGAGAGAGCAAGAGATTTATTACAAGGAATTGGCTCATGCAGTTATGGAGGCTGACAAGTCCCAAGATCTGTAGGAGGAGTTGGTGAGCTGGAAACTCAGAGAATAATGGTATAGTTCAGTCCAAGTCTGAAGAGAATTGATGGTTCTCTTCAGTTCTAGTCTGTAAGCTGGCAGACCCAGAAAGAGCTGATGTCATGGTTCTAGCGGGAAGGCAAGAAAAAGCTAATGTTGTAGTTCAGAGGCACTCAAGCTGGGAAAATTCTCTTAACTTTGGGGAGAGTTAGCCTTTTTGTTCTATTCAGGCCTTGAGTTGATTGGATGACACACACCCACATGAGGGAAGACAACCTACATTAATTTATCTATTGATTTAATTTTTAATTTCCTCTAAAAGTACCCTCCCAGAAGCCCAAAATAATGTTTGACCAACATTTGGACACTTTGTAGTCTACTCAAATTGACACATAAAGTTAATGATCACGGTGACTAAACTGATAATGTTTATCTGTGACAGCCCCTAGAGAGCCCTGATAGATTTTACACCCATTTAAAACAAAGGATAAAAGCAGTGTGTGAAATTGATGCTCAGTGAAATGAGTAGGCTGGGCTACTGTTGGGTTAAGGCCTGCTGACCTCCTTTTGTTCCCTCCAAGTTTCTTAAGCCTTTCCTCTGTGGGATGCTAGGCATAGTACAAGTAAGGAGCTTAGTTTATTGTAACCAATATGCCTGCGAGAGCTAGCAGCATCCAGATTGTCAGTGCTTTCCTAGTTTTCTCTTTGGAAGTTTATGGAGGCCACCCTTCATGTCTTGCTATGGTGCAGAGGAACCCTATTTTTTGTTTACCTGACTCAGGCACCTTTGCACCATCTGTTAAAGCAGCCCAGTTGGCAACTCAGGTCTTTCCCTACCCAGATGTTGGACATCCTTTTTGTGCCTTAAGATGTATGGCCCGTGCTGAGCTTTGTGAGCAGGTTCTTCTGTCTCCTGAAATCGCTCACTAGGAGTGTATCACTTCCTCTTATTGCCCAAGGCCTCCTTTTCAGATCTCTACTTTGGATCTGGCTTTTCTTCCTGTTTTGTTTGTAACCCCCAGTTCCTTCTTCTGTTATTTTTTGGGGTGGTGGGGACTGTACTGGGATTTGAACTCAGGGTCTTGTGCTTGCTAGGTAGGTGCTGTACCACTTGAGCCATGCCTCCAGCCCTTTCTGTTCTGGTTGTTTTTTGAGGTAGAGTCTTGCTTTTTGTCCAGACCAGACTGAACCATGAGTCTTCTATTTTATGCTACCTGTTACAGCTGGGATGACAGGTGCATGCCACCATGCCCAGCTTTTTGTTGAGGTGGGGTCTCAAGAACTTTTTTGCCCAGACTGGCCTTGAACCATGATCTTCCTATTCTCAGTTTCCCAAGAAGCTAGGATTACAGGTATGAGCCACAAGTGCCCAGCTGTTATTTTTGATAGGTGTGACTTGCAGTCTACCCACATTCAAATTGAGCTGGTATAGCATAGCACCATGGTATGTCCAGGCAGAGTAGAGTTGGTGCTCCTCTGCACCATGCTGTTTTCCTGTGTGTTCACTGGAGAGATCTTGCAACACAGAGTTGCCTGGTATGTGTAGTGCTCTTGTTTGCCACATACTGTCCTCATAAGTACTAAAGGCTTTCATAGCTCACATCACAGGCTGGAGGCATGACTCAGGTGGTAGGACACTTAAGTTCAAATCCCAGTACTATCCCCTCCCCCAATGCAAGTAATTCACACCCTAGCTGTGCTTCCTGAGACCAGCCTGTCTATATTTCTCCATGTATTAGTTTACCTCTTACTATCTCTACTCCTGGAAGAGCCAGAGTTGGCACAAGTTTTCCAGGTCAATGATTTGAGAAGGTTCTGTATTACATTAACATGAATGATGTACATGTCTTAAGATTGTAGGCAATAGCTTTAGGAACAGTTTTTAAAAAAAAAATGGCAAATATAGGTAAGCAAAAATAAAACAAAACCAGTTTTATGTATCACAAATGGAATCATACTAACCTGCTTGGTCTTCTCCCTCTACCCAGTGTTGTATTGTGGCCTTCTCCCTGGTCAGTAAGCACAGTCTTTGGCCATCTGTGCAGTGGATGCTTGGACAGAGTCTGGCTGATCCAACCAGAGTGTGGATTGTAGCCAAGCTTCACTTAACCAAGCCTCCATGTAAGAAAGAATAATCAGCAGTTTTTTGAAGGCTATTTTCCTATTAGCTAATCACTGTGAGCCGTGTAGGTTTTTTGCAGCAATTCCTAGAAATAGAATTGCTGGATCAAGTTCCTTCGGAAAGGTTGTAAAGTCTGTCCTATGCTGGCAATGTTTGGGTCTGCTCACTTTGCAGTGCCCCATCTAATCTGGATATTAAGATTGCAGAACTCTTTCCTCATTGAATTGGTTAAAGTATTATCTTATTATTACTGTGCATTTCTTTGATTCCAGAGCAGGGACATTTTTCTTGTGTTAACTGGCAAGGATAGAATTTCCAAGTACAGTCTCGAGTCCTAAACTGTTTCTTTCTCTGCCAGCATGTTTGTACTTCATCTGCAAAGCATTGGAGAAAGATTGCCGGTACAGCAAAGGTCTGGTTCTCAAGGAGAAGATCTTTGAGGAGCAGCCTTGTCTCCGGAAGGACTCACTCCGAATGTTCCTCAAATGGTAAGTTTTGCCTTGTCCTATGCAGTGCCTGCACCCTTGCATTGTCTGGCTGGTGAACATCAGGAGCACGCCTCATTCTCCTCTTAGGTCCTGATCTCCCTGCAAATATAGCCCCTGAACTCTAGGGCTTCATCTCCTGCTACAGTCCCTCATCTAGTGAGTTTACCTTGATCTTCCTGTTTATGTCTTAATTGTGCTTAATCTCTTAGTGATGCCTCCTCAGACTGAGGTTTAGCACAGTTGCTGCCCTCCTTTCCCACTGATCTGCCAGCTCTCAATGTTCTCTGGCTTTTCTCTGGAAGCTTGTGACAGCCTGGTGCCCACCTTGCCTCCTTTCTTCTTCTTGGCAACCTTTTTTTTTTTTTTGGTGGTGCTGGGTTTGAACTCAGGGCCTCACGCTTACTAGGCAGATGCTCTACCACTTGAGCCACTCCACAGCCCTGTCCTTTCTTGACAAAGTTTTGTACCCAGTACTGTCCAAGATCAGAGTCCCAAATATGCCTCTCATCTTGAACCACTCTTGCCTTGCCTCCAAGAGAAAGCTTATACCTAGCTGCATTACCAAAGTGGTCCTTTGCACCCCATTATCCTGTTTCTCCCTTCTTACCTCCTACTTTTTCCTCCTAGGCTTCTTTTATTTTAGCTGCCCCAGGTCCCTAGCACATCCCAGGCCTGGCCCTGTTGTGCACTGCCCTCTCTCCTCAAACTGGCTCCCACTGTGCACCAGTAAGTCTTGCCATTGTCCCACCTCTCCTCCTATCTTGCCATTGTGCCTCCTTCACTTTCTAATTCCCAGGTGATACCTCTATCACTTTCTGATCTCTAGCTGCCCCCTCCCCCAATCTCTCAACTGAGCCAACTCTTCTTGCCCTCTGGTATTCCTTGGTTCCTGGAGTTCACCTATTGGGGGTTAGTGGGTATTTATCTTGGTGTCTATCTCCCATGAACTTATGCTTATCTTCATAGCTGTCCTGAAGAACTCACCTTCTTGGGAGAGATAATTGACAAACACGACAGAGATACCTAAGTACCTAAGTGTATAGTTGTGTGGGGTAGGCCTGCTGGAGGCATCAGGACAGCCTGGGTAGGAGAGCAGATGTTATTGGCTCACCTCAGGCATAGTAAGATTGGGGGGGGGGGGCGTATCTGCACCTCAAAACCAATGCCCTTTCTGTATTTGGGAGATACCATTGACTTTGATAGCCTTGGTTTATCTAGTGACTTTTCATTGGGGTGGAATACAGGATAGTTAAGTTCTTCAAAAATCTTCTGTAAATAATTGAGAGCATTATTTTATTTTCTGGGACTTTTTAGACATTAAGATGATACTGTTAATACATATGTAAACTCTCTGCTCAGTTGTGATTTGTGGAAGGAATTAAGGGTGTTAGTCATTACCACTGTATGTGGGTATTAGGAATGCTAATTACCACCCATTTGAGGCCAGACTCAAGTGGTTATTTTATATGTAGGAAGAATCAATACATATTAAAAGGTATTAACTTTAATGGATCCCTCTCTGTAAAATTTCAGCTTTGGCTTTAGCTTATAACATTGTAATTTCTCCCTGTCTTACATGCTTTTAGTGACATGTCAATTCATGATGTGTCAGTGAGTGCAACCGAGACACAGGCTATTGTAGATGAGGCTCTGGGGCTGCGGAAGAAGAGGCAGGCACTGATTGTGCGAGAGAAGGAGCCAGACCTGAAACTGGTGCAGCCCATTCCCTTCTTAACGTAAGTTGTCCTGGGTCTCTAGGAGTGCTGGATTGGCTGGTGGGCCCTGATGCAGGACGCTGCCCTGCATAGGAGGGAGAAGTTCCAGGCCTCATCCTTGGCTGGTGGTATTGGTTGGGGGCTGATTGTGTAGTGGCTAGAAGGTTGGAGGCATACACCTACTTGTTGACTAGTAAGAAGCAGCTCAGTTCTCTCAGGCATACCCAGTCTACATCTAAATCCCTCCCAGTTCTTGCCATTTTTTTGTTGTTCTTGTTTTGTTTTGAGGTTCTGGGGTTTGAACTCAGGGCCTTGGGCTAGCTAGACAGGCATTCCACCACTTCAGCCACACCCTCAGCCTGGCTCTTGCCATTAGCTTAGCTACCTGCCACATTCCTATATGGCCCCTCTCAGTCTCTCTTACCCAGAGGGCAAAAGGAAACTAGTATTTGCCAGGTGCTGGCTAGGAGGAAACCCAGAAGCCTGTAGTTAATCCTAGGTGTGGATTTCTCTGGCTGTTGAAACAGTGTTCTGTCTCCAGGGCTATGTGGGTGCTCTGTAAGATAAGCCTTGGTATGGCCCTTGTGAGTCCTGTGCTGTGTGAGAGGCCCTCCCCCTCCAGCAAAGGCAAAGTGGTGTTCCTGGCCCGCTGGAGTTGGGATGGTTTAGCCCCTTTGTGAGCTTTGGCATTCAATTTCTGTTTTAAAAGTTCTGACATTGAATCTTGAATCTTTAAATTTAGCATGTCTTGGCATCACTATTCTGTCTCCCCTCCCCCACCTTTCCCGTACACACAGGCATTGACACATAGTAGTTTAGAGCTCATCTCCTGAGTCAGACATACCTGAGTCCAGTCCTGGCATTCCTGATGTTAATTGCTGGTGACCCTGTAGACGTTACATGCTATTTCCTAAAAACAGCAACATCCCTCTTTTGTGAGGGCATCATGACAATGAAATAGAACATTAAGGGTTTCTGCTGGGGTGAGGGGCAGGAGGATCCCACGTCCCTTCTCTTGCTCTAGCTTGAGCTGCTCCATGGTTAGATTTGTTAGGTTGAAGATTTTGTTGGTTATGATAATGACATAATGTTGACTACCTTCTCCCACCTCTATTAAAGTCACAGCTCTGGGAGGAGGTTTACTGACTCTCCTCAGGCGCGTTAGCCTGTGACAGGGTGCTGATTAGGTGTGCTGGCCCTTTCTTTACAGGTGGAAGTGCCTAGGAGAGAGCTTGCTGGCCATGTACAACCACCTCACTACCTGTGAGCCCCCGAGGCCCAGCCTTGGCAAGAGAATTGACTTGTCTGACTACCAGGATCCCAGCCAGCTACTAGCATCGTCCATGGTGGTGACACCCGTCAGTGTGATCCAGCCGAGCCCTGTCAGCACCAACACAACTGTAGCTGTGGCTGAGCCTGTGCTCTCTTATGCCTCTGTGGCCACAGCCAGTTTTCCACTGCACAGTCCTGGTCTACTGGACACAGGCACTCCTGTGGGTGAGCAGGCCTCTTGGAGTCATCTTCCAGAGAGAACCTATTTGCTGAGCCCAGCAAGAGTGAGAGCATGGGGTGCTCTGGTCTTTCCAGGGAGATGAGTCATGCTGGTTCTTATGGCCTGAGTGAAAGTAGGAACCCTCAGTCCTGTAGAGTAGCCTATCAGTCTGCCCCCAGGGCCAGTACTTCAGCATCAAAGTCCCTACAACGAGGACATGGAGTCTTAGGGACACATCTCCTTGGTCACTGATAGTGCCCTCCCCCTCCAACCCCCTGCCCCAGGCTACTAAATCCTTCTTAGCCCCTGTGATGTGGGCATTGGCAGATCCCTGCTGCTAGTCTTGCTCTCTTGCTGGCCACATGCATTTTGAGTTCTTTGACCTCAGAAAATAGTAAAGTTAACACCATCTGTTAACTGGTAGTATATTTTTGTACTGTTTTATTAATTTTCTTTTAAGTTATAAAAGAATTTTTTGATGAAAGCTCCCATGCCTGATTTCTTTGTCATTGCAAAAAAAAAAAAGCATCTGTGTGGTGCATTTTTTCCCACTCTACCTGTCAGATTTTAATTTGCACTCTTTGTGAAGGTGACATTTCTGGGGGAGATAAATCCAAGAAAGGAGTGAAGCGGAAGAAGATTTTGGAAGAGAGTGGAGAGACAGCAAAGCGGAGATCTGCTCGTGTCCGAAACACCAAGTGCAAAAAAGAAGAGAAAGTAGACTTCCAAGAGCTTCTGGTGAAGTTCTTGCCATCCAGGTATTGTGCACATTCTTTCTAATTAGCAAAAGTAAGCAAATCCACAAACTGCTAGCCTACCTCTCCAATAATATTTCTCAGTCCATCATCATCTTATCCTCTGGGCATCTTTTTGTTTTCTCTTAGCATCTGTGCAAATATCCACAGCACAGCTCTCACCAGATTGAGATCTTGAATTTTTCTCACCTCTTCTATCTCTGAACTTTCCAAAGGCAGGAGCTGTGCTCTTTCATCTTTTGGGGATCAGGTACTTCCTGGGACTGAGAAGATGGATTAGGAAGATAGAGGCAATTCCCACAGACATCCACTTCTTGCAGGGACCCTGGGGCTGCTGTGCCTCAGATGCATACACCCATGGAAACCCCCTGGAGGGAAGCTTCTCTTCTGCTTTCAGGGAGTGTTCACCTGCTTAATTTCCTTTAGTCTCAGGAAGATTCCCTTGCATTCTGAGAAGGTGGAGGAGAAGCTTGTAAAGCATTCCTTGATTTCAGTGGTTCTTAATGTTCCACAGAGAAGCCCTGGGGAGGCAATGTGCCAGGCTCCCAAGCCAGGAGGAACCTAGACTCCAATGCTCCTGACATAAGTTATCACCAATTCTTTTTGTCGTTACCTACTTACCTCCTTCAGAGGCTTCAGAACCCTCTATCCCTCAGCCTTCTCGGGGTTTACAGTACCAGTGGGTGAGCTTCCTGGTAACCTCTACCTCCACCCTTAGCTGAGCGGAGAAAGCAGTTTAGTCACTCTGGTCCATCATCTTTCTGTCTTCTAATATTTGATTGGAATATTTTTTGTCTGCCAGGACTACTTCTCCTTTCTCTTGTGCCTTCATGAGTTTATACCTTTCTTATGTTTTTACAGTTACTGGAATGAGATTTGGGAGGCAACCATATTTGTTTATTATGTCATCTGACCAGGAATCTTTATCTGTCCTTTTGTCCATTGACAGTTTATTTCAGTGGTGACTCCATCAAAGCGCAGAAGGAAAATTCAGAAGATTTAGCAGAATTATAGATCCATTTTACAACAGGATTCCTGATTTTTTTAATTTGGTCTATTTTTTCTTTCTGTGGTGAAGATAGAATAGTTAGAATAAAGGGTGCTCTTGGTATGCAAGCCCACGATGAAAGTGCTTTTTTGGGGGTAGGGGGACTGGGGTTTGAACTCAGGGTTTCATACTTGCAAAGGAAACACTCTACTACTTGAGCCACACCTCTACCTGAGAATGCATTCTGATGAGTTTCTCCTGGAAACCCAGGTGTCCCCTTGGAAAAGCTGCAGGATTGTGCAGTTGTTGAGTGACCCTGTCTTTTCCTTTGCCCTGCTGTCCTATCCTGAAGCCTTTTTCCCTAATTCCCTTTATTTGAGATGATTTTGATTTTCTGTGAGGTTTTAGTTTTCACTTACTCATGTGCTCAGGCAAAAACAAGGGGACAGCTTGCCCAGAGTATGTGTGCAATAAGTGAATGGAGACATTTACAAGTGTCTTGAGTGTTTATGCTGCAGAGGTGCTGGGTTGAAGGAAGGCCCTGAGGATGACCAAAACATGATCCTTAGGAGGAGTCTGAAGAATGATGTCTGCAAGGAGAGGCTTCCCCAAGACTGGGTCAGGCCCAAAGCTTGTATGGAGCCAAGGAGAGATCAAGCTCAGATGGCCTAATTTGTCTCACCCACCCAGACACCTTCTCTTTGCTTGCTTGGCTCCCTTGAGGCCCTGTAATACACCTTGTGCTCTCTGACCTGTGCCTTTGCACCTGTTCTTGACCCACTTCTTTGCAGGGCCAGCCCTTCTCAATTGTCAGCCTGAATAGCACTTGTTCTGATTCTACATTATAAACAGGACCCTTGCAACTCCTTGTCTCAGGCAAACACTCTGTAGCAATTGGTATTTATTTGAGTTTGTGTTTGTGGATCTGCTTATTATCTTGTCTCTCCCATTAGAAAGTATGCTTCCTGAAGGCAGAGTCTTCTACACTTATAGCTGTATTCCAGCACTTACCGCCATGACTGGCACGTGGCTTATGTTCAGCAATCATCTGTTGATAGAATAAATAATGAACAAGTGAAGGTATAGACTAGACACTGGCACATGAAGCCCTGGAGAGAAGCAGAGCCTCCTAGAGGCTTGGGCTCTGGACTCTGCCACCTAGCTATTTGATCTCAGCTCAGAATTAGTTTCTCTACAAGAAACAATTCAGATGCTTGTGTCAAAATGAGTTCTGTGGCTTTTGTAACTTTGGCTTATTCCGTGCAGGTTAAGAAAGCTGGAGCCTGAGGAGGAAGATGATCCCTTTAATAACTATGAAGTCCAGTCAGAAACCAAACTGGAAAGTTTCTCAAGCATAGGGCCTCATCGACTATCATTTGACTCAGCTACATTCATGGAATCTGGTAAGAATCAGCTTTGTGGCCAACCACTGCTGGGAATTTTTCCTCCTGTCATCCCATAACATGACTATGTTTTGTGCAGGAAGATGGTTCTGAGGTGTTTTTTAAACTTCGGTTAAGGAACTGTCTGAGTTCAGTTGGGAGGTCTGCTGAAATGTCCAGGCTCATACTTGTGCTTCCTGAGGGCTGAGTGCTTAATGGTGAATTCAGAGGTGTGGATTTGCAAGTTGAATGTATGTTACCACAACTGTTGAGTGTGTATTGTGTTCCAGATACAGTGCTTTGTACTTTTTGTGCATGATCTCATTCAGTACACACAATAGTACTTGGAAATTGGCTCTTTTGATGTCCACCTTGGAAAATGGCAATTTTGAGAGACTACTTATCCCTGATGAGGGCTAGAGCCAGGCACTGAACCATGGCAGCCTGACTTTAGCACTGCAATATAGTACTGTGTTTAGCTGGGTTAAATGGTGGAGGGAAGACACAGGTTGTCCTTCAGAGAGAGTGGGAGACTGGGCATGGAAGGTCTCCTTCATCCAGGTCAGGCTGCTCTCCCTTCCCTGGCAGAGAAGCAGGATGTGCACGAGTTCTTGATGGAGAACCTGACCAACGGAGGCATTCTGGAGCTGATGATGCGCTACCTAAAGGGCATGGGCCACAAGTTCCTTCTGAGGTGGCCACCTGGCCTAGCCGAGGTTGTGCTCAGCGTCTATCATAGCTGGAGGAGGCACAGCACCAGCCTGCCAAACCCACTGCTGAGAGACTGCAGCAACAAGCACATCAAGGTTGGGGCTCTAAAGGATTGGCGTCAGAGTGGACTAGGGGACAGTAGTAGG
The DNA here is from genome assembly GCF_047511655.1 of Castor canadensis. NCBI lineage: Eukaryota > Metazoa > Chordata > Mammalia > Rodentia > Castoridae > Castor > Castor canadensis. Next base: position 11,075,737 of record NC_133403.1, on the reverse strand, counting down.
TATCTTCCGTGGGTATGGGGCCTGTATGTTCAGCCTACTTGCTGCATCTACTTGTAAGTCTGGAACCTAGGCCATTGCAGGGTTTGAAGCAGGAAGTTGTAGGGCCAGGTTTGTGCCCAGAAAGACCTCAGGTGACGAAGTGGAGGATACTCCAGGGGTGAGAGTAGGAATAGGGAACTGGCATGAGTCTGCCAAGGGGATAGCTGATGCCAGTGGTGACAACAGGGGAGTGGGGATTCTGGAGAATGGATTTGACTTGGATGAGAGGGAACATAATCATAGTGAGGAATTCTAGTATCATTCACTGAGATGGAGAGAACTGGGAGAAAGGGAGGTATTCAACTGTGTTTGACATGCCAGTGACTGTTACTGATTTTTTTTTTTTTAACGAGTGGGAAAAAAAGAAGTATAGGGACTAAATAGGGTGCTTAAGGGAGTGTGTGGGGGAACTCCAGCAGTTAGGGACTTAGCCCTATCTGACCACTGTTATTCTGCACTCCAGGCTCCTCCTCTCGGTGCCTCCCAGAGCCCGAGGGAAAAAAGGGCACTCAGGTCCCCTTTTCCATTGGAGGTGGAATGCCTAGTGCTCAGGTGGAAGCATGGGGAGAGCTGATAGGGCCTGCCCAGGTGGTCTTTCTGGCTGAGGATCAGGTTGGAATTGTCAGGCCTGTAGGGGCATGTGGGTCAGTGTTTCCTCACTAGGAAAATTCCACTAGAAAATCTCAGGACTGCATCCTGGTACTGTGTGGATCACCAGGGACTGTGTGGATCAGCAGTAGCCAAAGCTTTGGGCCCCAGATAAACTGGGTTGATCATTTTTCAGCTGTGCCTACTGGCAGGTACCTCCTTATCACTGCGCCTCAGCTTCCTCAAGTGCCCTTAGAATAATGCATTGTCCATCCGTCCCCATCCCCCCACCCCTAACCCTGGACACTTTTAAGGCTCAAGTGTTACAGTTTGGGTGCAATATCTGGCCTGGCTCATGGCAGATGACAAGCTGTCTCTTCCATAAGACTTTAAGGACAGATCCCATGCCCCTCCCAAATCTTATCCCTGTATAGATCCATGTATTTCTTTTTCTATCCTGGCAAGTAGCCACCAAGATTATCATTTAGGAAATGGAAACTAGGTAGATTGAAGAAATATGTTTTTATCAAAAAGTAAATTTTACTTTATTTCCCCTGCTCTCATGCTTTGGCAAATGTTTATGACCTTGTTCCTGACCTTCCTGTGCCTATCCTGTAGGACATGATGCTCATGTCTCTCTCCTGCATGGAACTCCAGCTGGACCAGTGGCTGCTGACCAAAGGCAGAAGTTCTACAGGTAGGAGGCGTCTGTGTTCTATAGCAGGGTGATTTTCTGAACCACAGCAGTTTAGAGGAAACTGAAGCAGAGAGGCTAAGTCATGGAATTCAGGCATATACCGCAGTGAGCATGTTTTTTGGGTGACTTGTCAGGGTCCCAGAGATACCTGTCTAAGATTTGAGAGGTGGTTAGTGCAGCTAAGACCCCAGAAGGAGCCACCTTCCTATTTTGCTGTTACTTGGGATTAAAGAAAGCAGGATCTCAGTTTTGGATTGCCTGCTTGATGCTTTATGTGTCCCCAGTAATTTTCCTAGATCCATATGATCCATATGATCATTCTGACTTTTAAACTCCACCTTGTAGAATGCAGATATGCTCAAAGATCAGTCTATAATATTAGTGGCCCTCTTTCCCCCTCTAGCTCTTAGATTCTCTGCATCTCTGTATGATTGGTCTGATCTTTCTGTTGTCTGATGCTCAGGAGGCCATAAGGCTCCAGGGGACCCAGGGTACCCAGAGAGACTAAGGGCAGTACAGTGAGGTTTGAAGGAGACCTCTGGGGAGCAGAAGGGCATTTAGATGCTGCACATAAGGGTGACTTGTTGACATGATGGGTTTTAGTGTCTTCTCGGAACTGCCCTGCTGGTGTGGTGAATGGCAGATTTGGGCCTGACTTCCCAGGAACCCACTGCCTGGGTGACCTTCTGCAGCTGTCATTTGCCTCATCCCAGCGTGACCTGTTTGAGGATGGATGGCTGGAATTTGTTGTCCGCGTTTACTGGCTGAAGGCTCGTTTCTTGGCACTGCAGGTTAGTCTCATGGTCATAGAATATCCTGGAACCTGACAGGGAGGGCAGAAAATTGGCCATATAGAGGACATACATGTGACTGTGTGTGTGTGTATGCATGGTACCTACCTAGACACTGGGCTTGGCGTGAGGAAGTGGGACATGAGGAACTGTCAGTGTGTCAGAAGTCTAAGCATGACCACTGCTCTGTAAATTACTTTAGAGACCCATAGAGCTCTGAAAGGGATCTCCTGTGTCCCCTGTTGGTCCTTACTCAAGATTGCCTTGGTTGACCTTTTACTTATATTTTTCTGAAAGAGCCCAACCAAGTACCTGAACAGAACCAGAGCTTTCTAGAAGGAGCTGTCCACCTATTTTGTGAGAGTTTTAGTCAAGCTTCTCCTTGGAGCCTGGTCTGGAAGGCCAGGATGGGTTGGCTGTTCCCCAGCAACTAGCACTGATGGTACCTGGTCCACTGATAAAATGAGCCAAAGATGGCCTGAGTTCTCAGCAGTAGCAGTTCAGTCTGAGGGAAGCAACAGTGTTTAATTTGAGGAACATCAGTCCTAGAATTCAGACAGGCCTAGGTTCTAATCCTGGCTCTGCTAGATACCTGGCCTTTCTCATATATCATCTGTATCCTCATCTATAATACGAGTTAATGATATTTCCTGTTACAGGGCTATGATGGATCATTCATTCATTCATACATTCACTCATCCAATCATTTAACAAATATTTTTGTATTCCAGCTATGTGCCAAGCCCTTTTTTGATGGGGTATTACAGTAATTGGATTACCCCCCACCACACACACAGACATACACACGAGTACCCACGATCTAGTGAGATCAGGAATGTGAGGAACCTGACACAGAACAATTAGTTCCCTGCCTTTTGCCCCTGTTTCATGGTTTTCCTTCTGACCAGGGAGACATGGAGCAGGCCCTGGAAAACTATGACATCTGCACAGAAATGCTCCAAAGCTCCACCACCATCCAGGCAGAAGCAGGGGCTGAGCAAAGGGACATTGTCATCCGACTGCCTAATCTCCACAACGACTCTGTCGTTTCACTGGAAGAGGTGAGTGGGAGTTTTTAATGGTGTCTTCTTGGTCAAAGGTTTATTCTGAGTCAGCCATTGGAGACCAGGTCTGACCTATCCTTGCCCACATGCCTAGCAGAGTTCCTGGAGGGAGCATAGGAGAGGCCTAGGACAAGCAACTCTGGCACACTAGGGCCCCACAAACTCCCTGATAACATACTCCCCTGATGGAAAGCTTGTCCAGATGGCTGGTGTGGAAGCTTCTGTCAGCATGATTTAGAAGTGGTTATTGTTCAGGTCTCTGCGTGGTGCTAATCCTAAAAGAACTGGAGGGAAGTGTCAGCTGATGTAGATCAATGCTAATCTGGCCACAGACTGTAACAGCAGTGCAGAATGTGTGTGTTATGCTCCTCCTGGGTAGTGCTGTTCTCATGGTGCAGCCTCAGCTCTGCTGCAGTTCTGTTTCTGTGATGTGTCCACAGGCTGAAAGAAGCCTTTAGATTTTTCCAGCTTCGTTTCAGGTCAAGACCAGGTGTAGTGCCCTGCTGCCTGTGTGCTGAGGCTTTATCAGACCCCAGGTGAGGAAATGTAATATGTGCCAATGCCTGGTCCATCTTGAGTCTGGCAGCCTAATACTCCATGGATCTACAAGTCGGACTTGTTGATCTGTGGCCACAATTTTGCTATCTGCTTCTGCAGTAGTTTGGGGTTTGAGTGTTTTTATTTTTTAAAGGATTGAATGCCTTAGAGCTAAGAATGTAACTCAGTGGTAGAGTGCTTGCCTAGCATGCACAAGGCCCTGTATTCAATCTCCCATACTGCACCAGCCCGATTGAGAGAGGGTTTGCCATTAGGCAGCATTTCTGGACCTTTTTCAGATTGATAAGAACCTGAAGTCACTAGAACGGTGCCAGTCCTTGGAGGAGATTCAGCGGCTGTATGAGGCGGGGGACTACAAGGCTGTTGTGCATCTGCTGCGCCCCACTTTGTGCACCAGTGGATTTGACCAGGCCAAACACCTGGAGTTTATGACTTCCATTCCTGAGAGGCCGGCCCAGCTGCTTCTGCTGCAGGTGTGTGCTCCCCTCTGTGTCCTCATATCTGCTTGTACCTTACTTGTTTCTTTATGTGCTTGCTTTCTCAAGGCTTTGAGGTAGTCCTCAAGAACATGTGCGTAGAAAAGTGGGAGTCCAGACCACCAACCCAGTCTCTAAGAAGATGCTAGACAGAAGATACCATCAAGACTGGGGTGCGTTAGAGCCTAGGAGTGCAGGTTCTAAGAGGCTCCATGTGACTCCAAGTGAACCACATACTTGGCTCTGAGTGAGAGAGTAGTCAGGACACCACCTGTCCACCCGTTCATTTGTTCATCCATCTCTGTGTTCACTGCCTTTTGTGTGTTTGTTTTTGTTTTGAGACAGAGTTTCAGGATTACTGTTGATTGCCACCATGCCCACTGGTGTTTTTTGTTTTTTTTTTTTTAAAGCAGTTCTTGGGATTGAGCACAGGGCCTCTGACAAGGCCTAGGCAAGGGCTAGGCAAGTCTTCTACCACTTGAGCTATGCTCCCAGTCCTTTTGTTTGTGTTTTGTTTTTGAGATAGGGTCTTGCTAACTTTGCCTGGGCTGGTCTTGAACTCATGATCTTCTTGCCTCTGCCTCCCTATTACAGACATGTGCCACCAAGCCAGCCTGTTACTGCTTTTAACTTAACTATTGAGTAAATATAAATGTCTATGCAATGCAAAGAATGAAGATAAAGACCCATGTACAACTGCATAGTTGGAGAAGAACACCAGCATTGTATTTGAAGCTACTTGGGCCTTTCTGGCTCCCTCTCTGCCTCTGTTCTTTAGGAAGTCAACTCTTATGGAGAGCCTGCCAGGGAGCCAGCAGTTGCTACCTCCTAGGCAATTACTTAATCTCTCTGAGGCTCAGCTCATCTCTAGGATGGGGGTAATCAGTATTCTTACCTCAGAGGCCTGTTGTGGGGATTATGCCAAGTTAATGAGTGTCGGCATGGTACCTAGCACATAGCAACTGCCATGGAGGTGGCCCTATCGTCACTGCTACCACTTTTTGTATGAAATTGGATAGAGAGACAAATATGAATTACAGTAATGTGCTTGGTGCCATTGGCTGATCTATAATTTTGTCCCCTTATTGTTCATACTACTAATTATATTATTGGGTCTTTCCTTTTCATTTTGGAAAGAGAACCCAGTATTATTTCAGCTTTTTGTTTATAGTACATGTGGCATTTTAATCATTAATTTTCTTGAACTAGGAAATAGTTGAGAGGTATGCTGTGGGAACAAAGGGAGGTATCTCAGCCCTGGTGAAAGGGGAGGAAAGAGTTGGTTTGGGGAGAAAGAAAAGTGGTAGGTAGGGAGGCAGGCTCCATCTGCTGGCCAAGGTGTCAGGCAGGTCTAAATCAAGATTGGGGATGAGATGTGTCTGACCTTAGTTACTATGGCAGGCTTTGGGATAGCCGAGCATGACACTGTGTGGAAGGGATATCTGGGTGTATCCCTGGAGGGCTGTGGATGGGGAGAAGGAGAGAAGAGGTCAGTCCTTTCTGTAGGATAGTCTCAGTGCTCAGATGTTGGCTTGCTCCTATGGATGTCAGCAACTACTGATATGGCTAGAAACTCAATTGATGGGGAGAAGCTGCTGTTTGGATGGGTACTGAGCTATGATAAGGGCTATACCTGAAACCTGGAGCATGTGCTGTGGAAGCTCTTGTGTTTTGTGAATGAATGACTCCTGATTGTTGGTCAGTTTTCTATTGGAGGGTATTTTCTTTTTGATCGGAGTATTTTTTATATATTGAAGATATTAATCTTTTTCTCATCAGATTTTGAAAATATTTTTTGCCAACATGTTGTTTACTCTTCACATTGCCTCTTTTAACCCAGTATGGTGACTCAGATCTTTAATCATACCACTGTGGACTAAGGTAGGAGAATGGCGAGTCAGAGGTCAGACTGAGGTACATAACAAAACCCTGTCTCAAAAAAAAATTGTGACTTTTTTTGTTTTTTGTTCATCTTATATACATAAGTTTTGAATTTTTATGTTTTCAAGTCCATTTATGTTTCCAAGTGTTTGTGATTTTGTTCATTTTGATTTTATTTGTTATGTTTTGATAGCCTTTCCCAGGCTGGAAAAATACTCATCTATTCATTCCATACACAAGGCTTGAGCTCTTCTAGTGTGCCTACCACAGGACCAGAGGAAGGACACTCTGACCGTACCAATGTTCTGGAGGGGAGGCAGCAAGAGACACACTAACAGAGATAACAAGTGTGTTTGTTCTTGTTTTCTTTTAGTAGCATTGGTGGTTTATGTTTTGTATTTTAACTGCTTCCTTTGGCTTCTCTGGAATAGGGGACTGAGTTTGGAATTCTCTCCTATGTCTTTTATGTTCCTCAGTATAATTGCATAGTTTTCTTCTTGAGTTGATTTTTAGATCTTAATATTTTTGGTGAGAAGTATCTTTTTGTTGGTCATTATACTTGGAACTGAGCATTGTTGGTTTATAAGAACCCTATTGATTTTTGCCCATGTGTGCATAAGTGTATTCACATTTCTGATTGCTTTCTGTTTGTTTTCTTTTATTTGGGTAAATGATTATGTTGCCCACAATCAGTGGCAACTTGGTCTCCACATTTGTTGGCAGTTACTCTGCCTTTTTTATTCTTTCTGGCTTTGAGCTCTGGGGATTATGTCATATTAGAGCATTATTGGTTGATCCATGTGTTATACTAACTTTCACGGCACAGTTTAAGGCCTATCATTTTTATTTGCCCCTCATGTGTTCAGCATTTTGATCAGGAGGGGTCAGCTTAGGGTTTGGACTCCACTACTGCACTCTGTAGGTACCTCCCACCTCAGTGGCCCTCTGTTCAAGGAGCTGCTTTCTCTAAAGAAACATAGGCTCCATTTTCCTGGTAATTAGGACTGATAAATTAGGGGAAGTTTTGATCTGTGTTCAGATGTTACAGCACATTTCAAAGGCAATTTGGACATTCAGAATACTTATCCATGTCACCTCAGAGAATGGCAGCTGCACATTTGAGGTAGGCAGGAGCAGTTGCCAGGTCTGGGATGTGGGGAGGTCAGAGCCCAACAGGGCACCCAGCAGCAGGTGCTTCCTGTTGGTCCAACAAGCAGCCCATCAGATCTGTGAATTTACAGACAGGCATACACCAACCATTGATGAAAGAGCCTGGCATCCAGGTGTTTAAGTGGGTTATATTCAAGAGCTCCCCTCCCCCAAAAAAAGGAACTTTGCAAAAAGTGATGACTTCCAAAGAAGAGATTTTTAAAAAGAAACAGTAGCTCCGTATGGTATTCTGAGACCTCTTATACAGCACTGGGCGCTGTGCTAAGTGGGATGTGCATGTCCATTAGCTCATTGCCTCAGAGGAGGTGGCGCGTGCAGTGGCTCTCTCCTGGTGCTGAGAGTGACTCAGGTCCCACCTGGCCACTGGAGAAGAGGGGCTCACAGAACGATAACTTTAGTGCTGCCTGGATGACTGGCCCTGCTGTAGATTTGGTTCAGGCACTCCCTTGCTGAACTAGTTCCTCCCTGAAAGCCTGTCCAACCCTACTGAGCCCCCTCTGAGCGCTGGAGGGACTGATGCCATGGGGGAGAGCAGATAGAGGCGTTAGAGTTCCTCATTCTCACCTTGCCACTTACTGGCTCTGGGGCCACATTCCCAGGATCCTGGTTTTATAAATGAAGAAAGCGAGGCACAGAGGTAAAGTGTCTTTCTAAAAGCCCCTGGCTGGTGGCATGTCATGCTACCATCACACACAGGTCACTGTCTGCACTCCTAGACATCTCAAGGCTGTGTAGGTCCTGTGCTGCCCTGGGAGACCTTCCTTTCTTTTGCACTCTCCCTCTTCTCATTACCCCTGCTCTCCTTGTCCCAAGCCTGAGTCTCAGGTATACTGAGCTCACAGGCACCCTTTCATTTCATTTCTTCCTTTCTCAGGACTCCTTGCTCCGACTGAAAGACCACCAGCAGTGTTTGGAATGTTCTGATGTAGCTCTGAATGAGGCTGTCCAGCAAATGGTGAACTCCAGTGAGACTGCAGCTAAAGAGGAGTGGGTGGCTACAGTGACCCAGCTATTGCTGGGCATTGAGCAGGCGCTTTCTGAGGACAGCAGCGGCAGCATCCTGAAGGATTCATCCTCCACCACTGGCCTCATCCGGCTTACCAACAACCTCATCCAGGTAGCTCCTGGCGCCTTCTCACCTTGTCCTGCCCAGCAGGGTGTGTCACTCTGATGCCCCCTTCTGTAGATAACTGGTTTTTTTTCCTGTGAGTTAGGCACACCAAAGGGGATGGGTTGGCCTCTCTGGCTGGAACTTTTGGGATCTGCAGAGGTGGCTATGCACAGACTGCATCCTTCCTTGGGTCTGGGGTTAGAGATGATACAGCAGTTGGCTGGTACTACAGGACTCTCCCAGATCTATTCAGAAAGGAAGAAATAGGCCCAGAGGGGAGGCACGGTCTGCCTGCAGTGAGGCAGAGTGGGGGCTTGAGCCAAGGCCTGAATCCTGGCCAGGCCTGGCACTTGTAACTAAGGAGTGGTCACAGCACCCCACATTCATCTATGCAGACTTAGAGGCAGAGAACCTCTGAGCCACCCTTATCTTTCTCTCCAATCTGTTCAGGTCATCAGCAAGTCTTATCACATCCTTCATACCTTTAGCTTTGTTTCTCATCCCATTGTCCTTGTTCTGTCATAGTCCAGGTCACTGCCATCTCTTGAATGAACTATGACAGCACATACCCTGCATTCCTTTCTTCCCCTCTACCTTTCCAGCCCAGCCATCACCCTGCCACAGAGGTACCTTCCCAAAACAAAAATATGAATATCTCTTCCCTCTGGGTAGTGTGCCACCCAAGGTGCACTGATCCCCAACTGGCTTTCACTCTTTCCCCTTCTACTTCTTTGCCTGCTTGCCAGATCTGTCCTCTTCCTTCACGCCCTGCCCTCTCTAGGTATTGGACACACCACAGCCACTCATCTAGAAACCCCTCAAGGGCTCACCTCTCTCTGCCTTCCCCCTCCTATGTGACTCACCATTGGCTATGTTTCCTCTCATCACAGCAACTATACAGATTGATTCTTAGTGCTCACGTAGCTTGTCCATGGCTCTATCTTAGGACTGTTACTGCCCCATGTTATGTTTACATGTAGGAGGATGGTGATTTTTGTTGGGCACAGTGGGACTCTGTCTGATAACCTAGTAGGGTACTGCTAGGTCAGTGTTCCCACATCAGAGTGGTGAGAGGAGGCAGGCAGCATTCCCCAGCTCTCCTAGAGGGCCATGGGGCCTCATTTCAGGAGGGCAGGGGGCAGAGCTGAACCCTGCCGTGACATCCCTGGTGCTCTCTGCCAGGTCATTGACTGCAGCATGGCTGTGCAGGAGGAGCCCAAGGAGCCCCATGTCTCTTCAGTGCTGCCCTGGATCATCCTGCATAGGATTATCTGGCAGGAGGAGGACACCTTCCGCTCCCTGTGCCACCAGCAACAGCTCCAGAACCCAGCAGAGGAAGGTATAGTTGGCAGTAGATTTGATGGGCTAGGCCTTGACTCACACGTCCTTGCCCCTAACCTCTGCCCCAGGGCTCCAAGGCCCTACCCCGGTACTGTGAGTAGGTTTTGGGCTCAGTGTGACAGGATTTCACATGGCAAGACCAAGGTAGAGGCTTCACTGTTTCTTTCTTTAGGAAGCTTGATGTATAGTGGCATGGGAGACATGGGTGACATCCACATCTGGAGGATAAAGCCAATAAACCAGCATAAGTCAGGATAGCAAAGGAATGGGCAGGAGTTTGTGATGAACACTTAGTCCATTTCAAATTGGAATTGAGAGAAAGCAACTAGGCTAATTATGGTTGCAGAAAAGAACGAAAATGTTATAAACCTAGAATGTCTACAAATAATTCTTGCAACAAAACAAAGGTAGGGAGGGAGGAAGAAGTGTACAAAACTAACCACCAGTTTAATAGAGATTATCTTGATGTCTTTGAAAATGGAAACTAAAAGACCCATAAAAAGCTAGAGTGGCTTAAACTTCTTAGTGATTATCTGACTTTTTTTTTTTTTAAAGGAACCAGAGCTTATTCTTTTGGCAGAGACTGTCCAGTAGTAAAAAAACACAAATTTGTCCTTGCACTGCTGGCTATCATACCTTCTGGTGTTTTCTGTTCTGATACGCTCTGTTTTAATCGATTCTAAAAATCCTAGTTATAAACCACTAATGGGTTATGGCCCAGAGTTTCAAAAATACTGAGGATCCATAAGGAAGTAATAATAATTCTAGCGATGAGCAAATATTTAACTGAAACTCAGTTGTTCTTTTTCCTTTTTTTTTTTCTTTTGTCTGTAATATTCAAGTACACTTAGATATAAGAATTTTTAAGGACTGGCAGAATAGCTCATTTGGTAGAGCACTTGCCTAGCAGTGCAAAGCCTTGAGTTCAGCCTCTAAGTCTAAGTCTGAGAAAAAAAAAAGAAAGAAAAGAATTTTTAGAAAATGGTAATTAGAGTACTAGTCCCATGGTTATAAATTATTTCTCTCTCTTTTTGAAAATGCCTTATATATGCACAGAAAGCTGCTTTGTGTGATGTGTACCAGATGTCAACATTGGTTCTTTGAGGGCTTGTATTTTAGTGAATGAAACATTCTTTATACTTTCCTGTACAATTTCAGTTGCCTTTTGATAAGCATGATTAAGACAGAAAGCCCCCAAAGAAGAGACCGGGCCTTTCAGACCTCCTGCATGTGTCCGTGGTCTTGCTAACTCTGTGTCTGTTGGTCTCGGCTTTTCCCAGGGATGTCTGAGATGCCAATGCTCCCATCCTCCCTTATGCTGCTCAACACAGCTCATGAGTACTTGGGTAGGAGGTCCTGGTGCTGCAATTCAGATGGGGCTATGTTGCGATTTTATGTGAGTAACCCCCAGCTTGTGCACTACCAGGTGGGGCTGGCGGGGTGGGGAGGAAGGGGAAAAGTCATGTTGGCTCCCTTGGACTTGCTTGGTCTTTCCTCTTCAGGGGGGACCACTGTACTTCTTTGACTGTACTGATGTATGTGACTTCCAAAACTTGCCAGAAAATCTGACCTTGGTTCCTGTTAGTCAGCTTTCCATTATCATATCAAAATACCTGAAATAATCAACTTAAAAGGAGGAAAGGTTTACTTTGGCTTGTGGTTTCAGAGATTTCAGCCCATGGTCACTTGGCCACATTGTCTTTGGGCCTGTGGCAAGGTGGTATGTCATAGAGAAAGCTCGTGTGAAGGAAGCCTATTCACTTCATGGTGACCAAAAAGCAAAGAGAGAGACAGGAAGGAATTGAGGACCCAGTATCCCCTTCAAGCATATACCCCAAATAACTGACTTAACTTTCTTCTGCTAGCCCCTACCTCCTAAAGGTTCCACTACCTCCCAGTAATGTCACAGACTGGGGCCAAGCCTTAAACAAACAAGTCTTTGTAGGCCTTTCAAGATCCAAACTCTAGCAGTTTCCATAATGGTGCATGTCTATATCCCAGTGTTCCAGAAGCTAAGGCAGGAGGACCCTGAATTCCAGGCCAGTCTGGGCTACACAGTGAGACCCTGTCTGAAAACAAAGCAAAACTAAATAAATAAAAGAAGAAGATGCTCAGTAAATATTCGCTTAACATATGAACAGCTAAATAAATGAGTAAGGAAGTTACCAAGGGCATATATCTTCTTATGATGGAAACTGGCAAGGTGTACTGGAAGGAAAGCAGTTCACAAGCCCAGTCAGAGACACCCAGAGTAACCCCATTAAAATAACATATCTTTTCCCAGAAACAGGTCTTTTGAAATAAGGTCATGCAGGGGACCCTGACAATGCTTCCTGAAGTTAAGAGTTGATAGAATGGTGATCTCCCTGGGGGTCCTGCTGTGACTGGAAGCTGTGGCTGCAGGTCCTCTCCTTAAGCATATCTTCCTGCCCACCTTAGGTGCGAGTTCTCCAAAAGGAGCTTGCTGCATCCATGTCTGAAGACACCCACCCTTATAAGGAGGAGCTGGAGACGGCCTTGGAGCAGTGCTTCTACTGTCTGTACAGTTTTCCCAGCAAGAAGAGCAAGGCCAGGTACCTGGAGGAGCACTCCGCTCAGCAGGTGAGGATGACACCACAGGCTTAGAGAAGAGGCACTCTGAGGAGGAATGGAGCTCCAGGGAAGCAGCAGTTCTTTTGAAGGACATCAGATTTGTCATGAACAGCTCCACAGTGCTAGCATAAGTTGTACTGGGAGGAGGCAAGAAGATGGTCTGATGTCATCTGACCAGAGAACAAGGGTTTCCTTGCAAAAATGTAGCTTCATGAATTGTTGATTAATGATTGAAAAATGCAGTGTGACAACTATCATAGATGTATTTGTAATCAATTTGGATGATATGCATAATTTTTCCTTCTTCATTTTTGTTTGGTTTTACAGAACACTATTAAGTGTATTATCTCATTGCTCCTCAATACTGCTAGCTAATCTCTGATCTTAGGAATTCTATTCCCTAACATGCATGCAGGAGTCAGCCCCTGCCTGTAGAACCACCCTTTCCCAGAGTCAGCACTCAGTTTTTGTTAACAAAATAACTGAGGGACCACCTGAGATATGGAGAAGATCATTGGCCAGCCCCAGATCCCTACTCAATTGAACCCACCATCTGACTGACCCACATGGTCTTTCAGAGCACAGCCCTCAGTTTCTAACATCTGTCTTTAGAAAGACTAAGTTTATGCTTTTCAGACACTTAGATTTGAGGATTACATTAGGCATGCAGATTTTAAGATGTATAATGGACTTTTAGGCTCTCTGATATATTGTAACTTTATTTACATCAGACATTATATTTCTATCAAGGAACTTTTTCTTATTTTCTTTACCCTGAATGTACTGTGACTCTGCTTTCTGTCACTTTTTCAAGGTGGATCTTATATGGGAGGATGCCCTGTTTATGTTTGAGTATTTTAAGCCCAAGACCCTTCCTGAATTTGACAGCTACAAGACCAGCACTGTATCTGCTGACTTGGCCAACCTCCTGAAGAGAATTGCTACCATTGTGCCCCGCACAGAGAGGCCTGCACTAAGCCTGGACAAAGTCTCTGCCTACATTGAGGGGACCTCAACTGAGGTGGGCTTCAATGGATATGAGGAGGTGGCAGTTAATGGGGTTGGGTCACATTCCTTCTGCTCTAGCACTGTTGCATATATGTCCTGCCTTCACCTGCTTTGCACCAGATGCCAGGGCCAGGAGAGCTGGGAGTCTGTCCTATGTTGATGTGATCAAATAGTCCTGGGTTTATAGGTCATCCTGAGTCCTTGGCTCCACCTCTTCTCATATTTACCCTCTCACATGCCAGGTGCCCTGCCTTCCAGAAGGGGCGGACCCTTCTCCTCCAGTGGTGAATGAACTGTACTATCTCTTGGCTGATTATCATTTCAAAAACAAGGAGCAGTCCAAGGCCATCAAATTCTACATGCATGACATCTGCATTTGCCCCAACAGGTGAGTAGCATGGGTGTGGGATCAGACTAGTTGCCAGAGACTGGGCAACTCTAGTTTAGCCTACTCTTCAGTAGGCCAGTTTGGAGCTTCTCTGCACATAGCAAAGAGACCAGGGTGTACAGTAGTGTCTGACTGCAGTGTTGAAAATTCCTGTGGGGGAACCAGATCGATGAGGACACTGTTGACAGTATTTTCATTCCCCTGTATTGTCCATTCCTTCTGCTTTTACCAAGCTGGGAATGGCCCACATTGCCCAAGCATTTCATAGAGCACCACTTGGGGAGGGAGAAAAAATAAGGATAGGACCTAGTGTAGCTTATCCGCTTTGCCAAGAAAACATTTCTGAGCCTAGTTCCAGGACCATGCCTACCCTGCAAAGTCAGAGTCCAGCACAAGAGCTCTGGGTACGTCTCCCCTCACACTACAATTGCCTTGGGGTCCCTTGATATACCAACTAGTCAACACTTCCAGAGGTGAGCTGTGTACTGCTCTCTGCTATTATCGATGCCCACATCAGAAAAAGGCCCTGGGAGGGACACACAACCATTTTCAGTTGCCATGATGATGTGTTTCTGCTTTTCTTACTTTGTGACAGGAAATAGTGGTTTCCATGTTGGTTTTCATGCACTCACATGAGCACTGTCAAGATGTGGTCCCTTCCCCCAAGATTAGGGCAGATGAAGTTATTGAAGGCATGCTAGAAATTGAAAACTCCCTGCTGTGAAACTGGCTCTGGTGAAGAGGGTTTGCTACCTACTCTCATGCTCCCTTCCCTAGCATGACCAGAACAGAGCCAGGAAGATACAGTAGTTCTAGGTCCCCAGACCCCTGAGAAGGAAAGGTTTTTCTTAGGAGCCCCTTACATGAGTTGTGTAACTTTGCTGTCCTTTTATCACCATGGAGCCTTTGATGTCTTTCCTGTTCTTTTGTTTACATGATATCATCCTTTGGTGCTAGAGCACAGTGAAAGTATATCTGCGCTTCACAAGATTCCTCTGCCTTTACATGACTAGAAGACTACTACATAGTTAGGAAGCTAGTTAGCCAGTTTCAGAGTCATGCAAGCTAACTTTACCTGTGGTGAGCTAAGAATTGTTGATATATGGGAAGGTAGTATCTGTCCTTTTGATTGCTACTTTTTCTGTTCTCTGTATTAGCAGTCAGAAATTTCCAGACTCTATGAGAGCCCAGAAATCATCTTGGTCTTGGTATCTTTTGGCCGTTCTGATTCTCTGAGAGGTTTCTGTATTCTTACTTTGAGTTTCTCTCAGGTGATCTCAGAATAGTAAGGGCTTAGCAATCATGTGGTCCTCTCACTCTTCCTCTCACTGTTGAGAACTGAGCTGAAAAGGCCAGGGTCTACTCAAGGTCCCAGAGAGAGAACAGGGAAAAGCTGGGTGGCTGCTGCGCCAGGGCTTTCTGCTGCCTGTACTCTTACTTGGTGTGTTGATAGAAAGCTCTCCCCACACAGAAGAGAAGAGTTTCCCTATTACCTCAGCTGGGCCCCTGTTGTGGTACCTACAAAGTACCCCTATTCCTTTCCACCAAAGCAGTTTCATGGGTAACCCTTCATTGTAGGGAAACATAGTCCAAGAGCCATCTGTTAAAGCAGTCATTGAGTGCCTGTGAGGTACTGAGGGACTTATAAACATTTTGTCTCTTAGCACCCCACAGCTCTTCTCTTGAGGTAAATCTTCTTAGCTATACATCATGGTATAGGGGACATGGCTAGTCCAGGTCATATTGTGTGGCCAAATATGTGAGTGGAGCTTCCACAGCGTTAATCTGCCTGTCTACCCACCAGGCTGTTGTGTCTGCGGTGCCACTGAGGCAATGGTGTTTTTAGTCAGTGCTTTTGTCACCACCCCAGGTTCGATTCTTGGGCAGGCATGGCTCTGGCCCGAGCCAGTCGCATTCAGGATAAACTGAACTCCAATGAGCTGAAGAGTGATGGACCAATATGGAAACATGCCACGCCTGTCCTGAACTGCTTCCGGCGGGCTCTAGAAATTGACAGCTCTAACCTGTCCCTGTGGATCGAGTATGGTACCATGTCCTACGCCTTGCACTCATTTGCTTCACGCCAGTTAAAGCAGTGGAGAGCTGAACTGCCCCCTGAGCTTGTACAGCAGGTGAGGAGGGGCACTGGAGAGGGGCCATCTTCTATCTGATCTGAATATCCTTGGGTCTGCAAAATTCTGTCCTGTCTGTCCTTTGTTCTTGTCCTCACATCCATGCTGGGAGCTCATGAATGATTCTTCCCAGGAAGCCCAAGCTGTACCATGGTCAGTGATAACTTTGTCCCTTAGTCTCAGATATCTAGTCTAGTGCAGGCAGGTTCAAGGACAGGCTATTGTGACCTGACATCAGTTTTTAAAGTATTTGGGTGGTAGGGAGTGTTGGCCACTTGAAGTATGTATCTCTTCCCTATTTCCTCAAAGAAACTTTTTGGGTCCTTGTAAAATTCTTGGCCTTGTGTTGAGATTTTCAGAGTCTCTTTTGGTGTGTGTGGGGGGGTTCACCAGTGTAGGATGGATACTAGGTCTGACCTGAGATTACTGTTCAATAGGGCACCTCTGGCTCCTTGAGATGGAAGTGAAGGAACTATATTGACACAATTTTTTATTTGTTTGGTTTGGTTTGGTTTTGGTGTGTGGGGGGGAATGAAACCCAGGGCCTTGCACATGGTAAGCACAAGCTCTACCACTGAGCTGCATCCTCATTCCTCATACTGACAAGTTTAGGCTAGTGTGTCAGTAAGATGTCACAGTCCAGAAAGGTGTCCCAAGAGAACAGGGTACTAAAGGAGACAGACAAACAACACTGGGCCTCAATTTTGCTGTGATTATCTGTGATCAAAACCTCAAACAAGATGATGACATTGTTATTATTGTCATGGGATTGTAGGAGGACTAAATGAGACTCTTGGCCCACACTGTGTTTGTACTACTGTGATCTCTGAAAGTCCCTCTGTCCTTTAGGGTGAACTTATAACATTGTGCGCAGAGCCCCACTGCCCTCTGAGATCCTATAGAGCAGGACAAAGACTCATAAAGCCCTTGAACTCTTTTTTTGGACTCATAATGGCTCTCACTTCCTAGCATAAAGGAAGTAGCAAGAAGTCTAGCCCTGCTTAAAGAGGTAAGAACACTTTGTTGCCCTTTCTATTTATGAAAGGGACGTGTGTTTAGTGTAAAAGTTCAAATGATGTTGAAAAGCAAGAGGAAGACTATAACAATAAATTTACCCCAAGAGATAGCCACATTTATTGTCTGGGTGATATCCCTAACTACCTGTACAAATACAAGGTTATTTGGTGATGGTCAGCCCTGGGAAAGGGTCATTAAAGTGAATCCGCTTAAAGTGGAACTAAATTATTATAGTATACAGTGAATAAAAGATGTGATTGGGACTTTATCATGAGAAAAATAATAGTGAAAAATAATGACTGAATCTTATATTACTAAAATTTTGGTGACTATAGCAAACGTGCTAATTCTTCAAATGAACAAAGATTATTTAAGTTTGTTCCTTAGCTTAATTTTTTCTCAGTTGTATAATTATGTGATATGTTTACTTCACCTTTGCAGCATGAGTTTAAACCAAAGTATTTGAGGACTACCTCCCTTCTCCTAGGACTCTCCAAAATCTTTGTGCCTTTCATGAGTATGTTGTTTTCTTCCTTAGCCAGTTTTCCTTCTTCCCTCAGGCAGTGGCTGACTTTGTTAATTCCTGGTCCTCATGCGTAGAGCCTGTGATCTTAACAGTTAATTTCCCAGCATCACTTTCATCTACTTCATGAAATCCCACATCTTATGCAAGACTTGTGCTTTTATTTTGCAGATTTCTATTATACTATCAGTCTAGATCTGTCATGTATCTGATTAGGATTCCAGCCTCTCAGCACCTTGGCCCCAAAGTTTTTCCCTCCCCTAGTGCCCAGATTTCATGAACCCTACAGATCAGTGAGGATGGTGGCTCCTGTATCTGTCTGGGCATCAGAATTTCTTGGGTGAGTGAGAGGCATTTTAAAAGGTCCCACAAAGGACCCATATTCAGAAGCTGTGCTTTTTAAAATTAAACTAAATTTTTTTTTTTCCCTGAGTAATTTAGATGTAGCATTGTGGAGACAGGCCTGACTGGCACCAGTGGCAGAGGACATAGGTAGAAGGAGTGGCCATGTGGGTTCCTGTTCACTGCTAACAAAGGGTAGATGCCAAGCGCTGCAGCAGGGCCAAGCCCTGGAAGAGAATGGGGTAAGGGGCAGCATGGCCCTTATTTTAAACACCATCTCCTTTAAAAACTTAACTCTGCAGTTATTCAAGAGACACAGTCTTTAATGGTAAAGGCAAAATCCCTCTGACTGCTCTCCCCCATCTAGTCCTCTCACCCCTGTCTCAGCAGCTTGTCTTTCCAGACTTAAACAAATACAAAAACCCCCACAACTTTTTGTACATATTTATTTACTTTAGGAAAAAAACACATATAGTCTAAACACTGTCATACTGAGTCTGGTGTTCAGTTTACCTGTTGATCTCTAGCTAGGTTAATTCCTGTGCATCTGTGTATTCCTTTAACTAGGAACCTATTTTATTATAGCTGTCCTGCACACAAGCCCCTTGCTGGAGTCTATTTGTGTTGCAATAGCTCCAGAACCCACAGACTGGGGACCTAAGCTCTCACCCTGTGCTACAGAGCCTGACTCCGTACAAGGCCTTCTGTATAACACCAGGAGCATCTTTATCCTCTGCTGGGGCTCAGTGGGTAGGCTGGGTATGGTCCTTTAGATTCTTCCTCTCGTGTCCCAGCAATGATGCCAAATGGGATTTAGCAGAGTAGGTGTTTTCCAGGAAATAAATGTCCTTTCTGCTCTTAGCACCAATTTGTATAGCTTAATTTGTACAGTTGCTCCCAGGCAGAGGCAGGGAAGATAGGGATGAATGATGGATAGGAGACCAAGCTCAATATTCCACACATGTTTTCTGCTTGCCTTATTCTTTCTTCTACTTAGGCTCATAGCCTCTGAAGCTGACCTCAGTGTTGATGGAAGCCATTGACCTGAATAGCTCAGGTTCTGAGATTGGGCCTCCAAGCTATCTCCCTGGAGTGTTTAGGCAGTAGGAGTCTTAACAGAAGGGAGGTTTGTTATAGTTGTTCAAAGGTGCAAACTGCCTCAAAGGGCTGCCATGTACTCTGTGGCTCTTTCTACCTTAGGGGAAGCAGTTTCCAACCCTGAAGTATGTCGCAGGATGCAGTTCCCTAATTGCTAGAGCCATGTCTGGACTTATCATATCTCATTGCAATGAGCTGTAGGACACATGTTGGCCACTATTTGAGCTGCTTGTGTGCTTTAGTTTCTGCCTGAAAACTTGCCAAAGGTGTTTGGGGAAACAAAGGGATTCCCAATGATGTCGATTCTCAGGCAGGAGGAAAAGCCTGGAAGCCAGAGCTTTCTAGCCAAGTGACCTGCAAAGAGTAATGTGAAGTTCCTACTGTGGTTTAGGCTGCAAAGGAGGCTGACTACTTCTTTCCCAGGAAGTATTAGGAGCGTTCAGTGGGGACACCTGCTTCAGCCATCTCCTGAGCCCCTCTCACAGTCACCCTAGACATGAGGTGAATGAGGTGCCAGAGTTGAGAGTGTCCATCCCACTCTGAGGATGGCAAAGCAGCATGAGGATGTCCAGCAGAGCTTCTGAGACACCCCCCACCCCCCACCAAGTGACTGTCCCTCTTCTTCCAGTCTGGGATGTTGTACCTGCTGTACCTACCAAGGACAGGGACTTTGGCAGTGTGACCTGTATGGAAAGGTGTTTGAGATTCAGCCTGTTGCTAAAGATCTATGTGGTACCAGGCACCAGTCCAAATGGAGGCTCATCACAGTCACCCTTCCTTCTTGGCAGGTGGTTGTTAAGGGCCCCAATGGCAAAGCTGAGGTGGGTAGTGGGGCTAGTGAATCGGTCAAGGTCACATAGCTATTAAGCAGTTTCAGTAGAATGATTACATTTAAACAGCTGCCTTTTACTTAAACAGATTTTGTTACAGATTTCATTTTGAAGGGAGTATGATGAAGTCTCTTGGCTTGTGTTATATTTGGCCCTACATTGTGATTTCACCCAGTGATGGTCTCCCAATTCCCAAGTGGCTGTTTGCTTTCCCAAGAATTGTCTGACAGAGAACTGGGGTAGCATGTGGCTCCTTTGTGTCAACACCATTGCTACAAGATTTTCACAAAAGTAATCCTTCACCAAGCAGACAAGAATAGGGCTGGCCTGAGTGAGTCAGGAGTTTAAGGAAATGCTTATGGCTGCAGCAGCTCCCCTTCCTGGGGACCAGTGCCTGTGGACTCTCCCCTCACTCTAGCCCCTGAGGTGAGCTGAGAAGAGGCCATAGCTCCCTGCCATTAAGCCAGGAGCACAGTGAGGAGGGACCAGAGACTCAGGGTACTTGGAGCAGCTGCCTCTATAGCTCCACATGGCAGTCTTCCCTCTATCCCCAGACCAGAAGATCTGGAATGAAGGAATATGTATGTGCCTGACAGCTGCTGGGAACTGGAGAGAAGCAGCTGTCTAAGCTGGAAAGCCTCTTGCAAGTTGACCCTCTTTCCTGGCTGTTTCTGTCTTTCAGATGTCAAAGGGTGACTGGAGGCACTTGTTACAAATGCACACTCTAACTCAGTGGGCTTTAGATGGGGCTCAGGACAAATGCTGTATGTCCTTCTTAAGGCTAGGGAAGAAAGGATAAAAGATTTTATTTTACCCCAGAGGCACACACCCTTTCCGTTGCTGTGGAGTTGAGTGCTGAGTACACACTATCTCCAGTGCTGGCTGAATATCCTCTCTAGCTCTGCTTGCCTACCCTAGTAGGAGGATGAGAGAGCCTGCGATGGAAGCTCATCCCAGAATATCCACTTGGCTACCTGACATTCTCAGACTGATGTGACAGGGTTGCCATGGACCTGGTTTCTTCTTACAGCAATGGACAGAGTCCCCGCCCTGTGCTCTCTTCCATAGGCACAAGTCTTTTTTTTTTTTTTTTTTTTTTGGTCTATTTCCCCTTTTATTATTTTTTTTTTCATTTTTCTTTTATTATTCATATGTGCATACAAGGCTTGGTTTATTTCTCCCCCCTGCCCCCACCCCCTCCCTTACCACCCACTCCACCCCCTCCCGCTCCCCCCCTCAATACCCAGCAGAAACTATTTTGCCCTTATCTCTAATTTTGTTGTAGAGAGAGTATAAGCAATAATAGGAAGGAACAAGGGGTTTTGCTGGTTGAGATAAGGATAGCTATACAGGGCATTGACTCACATTGATTTCTGTGCGTGGGTGTTACCTTCTAGGTTAATTCTTTTTAATCTAACCTTTTCTCTAGTTCCTGGTCCCCTTTTCCTATTGGCCTCAGTTGCTTTAAGGTATCTGCTTTAGTTTCTCTGCATTAAGGGCAACAAATGCTAGCTAGTTTTTTAGGTGTCTTACCTATCCTCACCCCTCCCTTGTGTGCTAAAGCTTTTATCATGTGCTCATAGTCCAATCCCCTTGTTGTGTTTGCCCTTGATCTAATGTCCACATATGAGGGAGAACATACGATTTTTGGTCTTTTGAGCCAGGCTAACCTCACTCAGAATGATGTTCTCCAATTCCATCCATTTACCAGCGAATGATAACATTTCGTTCTTCTTCATGGCTGCATAAAATTCCATTGTGTATAGATACCACATTTTCTTAATCCATTCGTCAGTGGTGGGGCATCTTGGCTGTTTCCATAACTTGGCTATTGTGAATAGTGCCGCAATAAACATGGATGTGCAGGTGCCTCTGGAGTAACAGTCTTTTGGGTATATCCCCAAGAGTGGTATTGCTGGATCAAATGGTAGATCGATGTCCAGCTTTTTAAGTAGCCTCCAAATTTTTTTCCAGAGTGGTTGTACTAGTCTACATTCCCACCAACAGTGTAAGAGGGTTCCTTTTTCCCCCGCATCCTCGCCAACACCTGTTGTTGGTGGTGTTGCTGATGATGGCTATTCTAACAGGGGTGAGGTGGAATCTTAGTGTGGTTTTGATTTGCATTTCCTTTATTGCTAGAGATGGTGAGCATTTTTTCATGTGTTTTCTGGCCATTTGAATTTCTTCTTTTGAGAAAGTTCTGTTTAGTTCACCTGCTCATTTCTTTATTGGTTCATTAGTTTTGGGAGAATTTAGTTTTTTAAGTTCCCTGTATATTCTGGTTATCAGTCCTTTGTCTGATGTATAGTTGGCAAATATTTTCTCCCACTCTGTGGGTGTTCTCTTCAGTTTAGAGACCATTTCTTTTGATGAACAGAAGCTTTTTAGTTTTATGAGGTCCCATTTATCTATGCTATCTCTTAGTTGCTGTGCTGCTGGGGTTTCATTGAGAAAGTTCTTACCTATACCTACTAACTCCAGAGTATTTCCTACTCTTTCTTGTATCAACTTAAGAGAGGCACAAGTCTTCACTGCAATCACACAAGTCATAGTTGGGAACCTTAGGAAGGGTTAGTAGGTATTTTATAAACTCATAAACTGTCAGGTGCTGCGGGGGGAAGATGGAAGAAATGACTTGGGAGTTGATGAAAGGTGACCCAAGTCCAGCTGTGTACTTTGTGTGTGCTGTTGAGGAATCCGAGGTCTTTCCACACCTCACTATCACCATCTGTGAAATAGTGACAACAGTTCTGGGTTCCAGGACTATTGAGAGGAATATAAATTTGTGAACAGGTCAGCTTTCGTACAGGAAAAAGTGTGATTCCTGCACAGGTTCAAGCCTTGTGCCTAAGGTTGGACTGTGGTCTCGTTACAGATGGAGGACCGGCGAGACGGCATGCTGGAGACAGCCAGACACTGTTTCACATCGGCAGCCCAATGTGAGGGTGACGGTGATGAGGAGGAGTGGCTCATCCACTATATGCTGGGCAAGGTGGCTGAGAAGCAGCAGCAGCCACCGACTGTCTACTTGCTACACTACAGGCAGGCTGGCCACTACCTACATGAGGAAGCTGCCCGCTACCCCAAGAAGATCCACTACCACAACCCACCCGAGCTGGCTATGGAGGCCCTGGAGGTGACACCATGCTGGCCCAGTGTGGGGAGGCAGGGCAAGAGTGGGCTCGTCTTTCTGTGTCCCTGGGGATGGGGCTCACAATCCCAGTGACTCCCCATGCAAACCCCTGGAAAAGCCTCTGTGTTCAGGAGCTTAATGTGCAATTAAGTTAAAAAGCCTTTCCTCTTTTTCTAAGGATGCTTGCCATCCT
The DNA here is from genome assembly GCF_047511655.1 of Castor canadensis. Lineage (NCBI taxonomy): Eukaryota > Metazoa > Chordata > Mammalia > Rodentia > Castoridae > Castor > Castor canadensis. The sequence goes on along the minus strand of NC_133403.1, from coordinate 11,052,765 downwards.
TTCTGGGAGAGCGAGCTTTGTGTTCTTACTTCTCAGAAGAAAATCATCCTTCCTTATTAGCACACAATTTCTCAAAACCTGGCCTTGACGAGAAAAGTGCAGTTCATATCTCTTGATGCATGGGGCATTTATATCTACAGCCTGGCAGGAGGAGGATGGGAACCCTTATCCCTGGAATGCAGCTGAGACATCCAAGGTCTGGTAAGGCTCCAGCCTATGTCTTGGCTATCCACTTGGCAAAGTTGAGTCAGAGTGAGCAGGCTGCTCTTTACCTCAGATTTGGGATTTCTCACTGCTCCTTAAGAAGAGGAGCAATTTTTTATTGTTGGACTTCTTTTATGATTTCTAGAGCATTTCTCATGAATGTTCTCACTGCTACTCATAGCAGTCCTGAGGAGTAGGCCAGCAGCAGACCAGTGCATTTTGTAGGTGAGGAAACCAAGGTTGTGGGTGGAGATCTAGACGTTCTTGTCTGGGCCCAGTGCTAGAAGCTTTCTGTGGCCCTGAATATGTTAGCTTGGCCTCTTCTGAGGCTGTGAGCTCACACCTTCCCATCCTTACCTGCCACAGTCAAACATACCTAGTAAGCTTTTTGAAGTTTAGGCAGAATTTGCTGCTTGCTTATTTTTCTACTTTAATGCATTTTTTCCTGATTATAAAATTAGCATGTATTCATGTATGTGTCCATCAATTCAGAAATATATAAAATGTGAATGTCCCAAGTGATCCTAGCATTCCCCCCATCACACATATAATCTCTACTAATGTTTTGGGTATGTCCTTATATGTTCACATTTTTCCCTGTTAATATGTACATACTTAGTGGTATTTTCTTACACTTTTGCAGCTTGCATTTTCACTGGACAAAATATAGTAGAAGGTGTGGTGATCTTCTCCACCTGTCCTAGTGATCTCTAATTGGGCTGGACATTTGTCTTATCTGTATGGAATCTTCTTAATGGGTCTAGCCTTCTCTCAACTTCTTGCCATGACAGGGCACAGGCAGTACATGTCCTTATATTTGTTACCAGAGAACACTTAATGAGTGTTTCCAGTAGTAGAAGTTGTAGGATCATTTAACATTTTGAACAACAGCATCTGGTTGCCCTGAAAGATTATGTTGATTGATGAGCATGACTATTTTCCCTAGGACCCTCTTTTTAACACTTGCTAACCTTGTAAGCAAATAAAAAAGTCATTTTTAAAAATTTGTCTTTTTAAAATTATTCCTGCCAAGTGGTTTATAGTAGCTATTTTTGGGCCAGGTTTGTGGGGTTCAGCAAGAAGTATGGAAGTACACTTTTTCAACAGCTGTCACAGCTCCAAGTGTCAGGTCCTTCCCCATTACCATTGTTTTATGCCACTCACTTGAAATTGTATGCTTTGGAGGAACTCCACTTTGTGAATGAGAAGGCTGAGGCCTAGGAGAGAAGTATGACCTAGCCCTAAATTATCAGCAGGAGAGGAAGGGGAGCTGAGCCAGATCCCACTGAGCTTTTGTGGGACATGCGGCACCTACGGGCAGCACTGACCCTGCATGTGATGAAAGGTGACCTGACCCTCAGAAAGATGATGCCAACTCTGTTTTCTTCCATGTTTTTTTCTTTGCATTTTGGGCTCTGCTGCTTCCTAGTAGAGCCCATGAGCAGTCAGGATGGTGGCCTCAGATGTATGGACTGCTCATACTCAGCACACAATGCTGGCTTGAAGAAGTGTAGGTGCACAGAGTTCATTTCAAAGGCATTCCGCTCTGCACAACTAATGTAGCCATGTAACTTTGAGTTGGCTGGTACATGTATATATCTTAAAAATGATTATTTGTCTGAAGAAGTTACCCTGCCTGGGTATAAATGAAATGCCCTGGTTCCTCTGATGTGGAACCTTCATTCAAAGTACTTTATATGCCACTTGGATGAATTTTGCCCTTTAAAAACCTTGCCCTTCCCCAAGTTTGGCCACCTGGGTGTGCATGGATGGTTTTTGACATACAAAAAGTAAAAGATCTATGTGACTTAAAGAGAAACCAGAGTGCTTACTTCTTCTTTCTCTTTCTTTCTTTCTTTCTTTTTTTTTTTTTTTTGGTACTGGGTAGGCAAGAACTCTGCCACATGAGCTATGCCCCAGCCTAGTTTCCTACATGTAAAAATGAGCCAACTTCTCTGGAGCCTATGGGTCCATGGGTGGGCTAGAAGTGGAGGGCTCTGGATGACTGGGACTCCCTTGAGAGTTCTGCACATGCCTGGATGGGAGGACTTCACTTAGGGGAGAACCATTTCTAGTGTATGGGAAGGCTTTGTCAAGGCTTGAGGTGCTAGCAGTTCTTAGCCCTTGTGGTACCCATCATATCCACCATGGAAATAGATGCTATAGGTGGAAGCTACACCAAACCCACACCTGGGCACAAAGGTCACATCAAGCCACCTGTGGCTTGCTTGGGGGCAGTAGAGGGCAGGAGACAAAACAGACCAGGGTTTGACCTGAACCCGGGCTTTCCCATCTGTGGGACTTTGGGCAACTCATTCCACCCATGCGTAAATTGAAGAATGTTGTGGAAAGCACAGGACCTAGTCTGATTCAGTATTCTGCCTGCTACTTATCCTGTACCCACAGGTAGAGGTTCTTGAAACCTTTGGGCACCTGACTTCCCAGGCACTGAATTGCAAACAGAAATCCCCCCTAATCCTTAACCTCAAGGTATCCAGTGTAGAGACTGATGTAGAGACTCAATTTGTGTGGGTGCCAGGAGAGAGGCACAAAGAGGGCAGCAGCACTGTGGCAGGAGGCAGTGCCCAGTGAATGGAGCTGAGGGGGTTATTAATCTTATTATCTCACCACCATGTGCCTGATTTACTGGATAAATGTTTGCGTTGGGATGCTGAGAGTATCCATTTTAATTTTCAGAGTTCATCTGGAATTAGTTATAGATTGGCTGGCTTAAAAGTTGACAAAAACAGGCAGTGATGACCAGTCACCCAGGCATGAGCCCATTTTCAGTGTGACTGCCTGGCCTGTGGGACAGACCATAGCACACTGGGAAGGCTGCTCACATAAAGATAATTGTTCTAGGTATACTTCCGGCTCCATGCTTCCATCCTAAAGCTCCTGGGGAGACCTGATTCTGGGGTTAGTGCAGAGGTCCTGGTCAACTTTATGAAGGAGGCTGCAGAAGGACCCTTTGCCAGGGGCGAGGAGAAGAATACACCGAAAGCTTCAGAAAAGTGAGTAGCTTGCTTACAGTGGCCCTAGAGTGCTCATTTACTGCTGTGTAGCATTCAGACAGTGACTGCTGAGTAAACGCACCCGGGTTATCTCTAGAACCTATCTGGAAATGCTGATTGCTGGGCCAAAATATTTCTGTTGAATCCGAGAAAGAAAGGGTGAAGGTGCTCTCCCACCTTCAAAGCAAGTCCTGGGGAGAAGCCAGCACCTTTTCTCCTGTTCTCCTGGAGCAGAGCTCTGTCCTATGCAGAGCACTGTAGAAGACCGGTTTTCACTTTGCACTCTTACCCCTGGTCCTTTTCCAGTGCCTTGTGCAGGGATGGGTGACTTCTGAGGTCTGGTGTGCAACCAAGGACATGGGAGGCGTGTGCTCTTCCCAAAGTTCCAGAGAGCCTGGGGAAGCTAGGCCCCTGACATGGTTCCTTCAGTGGCCTGGGGCTGACCCCTGTCCTCCCCTGGTGTGAGTTGTCCCTGTGGTTCAAACATCTTTCACTCTAGTGTCTTTGTCCTGGTGCTCAGTTCAACTTACCCCATCTCTGAGGCTCTCATCTGGCTGGGCACTGTGCAGGACTTTTCTGAGTGTTGGAGATGGGCCCTGACCCTGAGGGCCCATCTGCTCATGGCCACATGACATGTGCCTCTGTTGAACAGTGCACAGCTCTACAGAGGCAGTGCCCCCTCCACCTGTAGGAGAGATGAGTACCCAGATGGTGGGACACTTGGGTAGGTACAGTATTCCAGAAGTTATAGATATGTACCTGTAGTCACAAAGGACCCCAGGGTATAATGAAGTTGTCTATCATTGATCATAGTTCTGTTTAAAGTATTTTTAAATTTTAATTATAGAAATAATATTCTCATTACCGGAAATTCAGACATACATAAATAGATAGACTAAAATGTGACAGATACCCTCTCATTCCCAGAGTTAGCCACTCTGACTAGTGTAATAGTTTCTCAAAATGTTTTCTGTGTATTTGTACACACTTACGTGCACATATACAATTGTAGGGTTTCTTTTATTTTATAAAAATAAACTATTGAAGGTGTTATTCTAGAGTTTGCTTTTTCCCTCAACAGTGGGTCCAAGATGCTGTATGTAGATATGGTACCCTATTTACCACATTCTTTCTGTTCCATACTTATTGTTGCATAGTGCAGATATACCAGATTTTTCTGTAACTGTGGATACAGAAGGTCTCTATTTCCATGGATATAGAAGGCATTTCTGCTTTTTGTGCTCACTCATGTTGCAACATATACTCGTGAACATTTGTGAGCCTGCAGTAATGCAAATCTGTTTCTGTCCCCTCATTCGGGGTACTGATTTGGTATGGATAGGTTCTGGGTTGCTTCTGATGAGAGGCTTGTTACTACCCCCTTAAGAGTCTCCTAAGACTGAGACTCAGAGACTCTTGCAGAGCCTGGCCAGAAAGGTTGGGAAATATCCAGTTAGGGGTGGAGCTATATAAGTGCTATGGGAGCAGCTCCTCCCAGGAGCACCAACCAGATGGGGCAGTGACCACCAAAGGTATGTGGGAGCAACATACCCTGAGAAGGGTGCTGACTCACAGTGGCACATGTCCATTTCACCATGACATGGAGACTGATCTGCACCCCAACCCTCTGTCCTCAACAGGGAGAAGGCCTGCCTGGTGGATGAGGACTCCCACTCTTCAGCTGGGACACTGCCGGGCCCCGGAGCCTCCCTCCCCTCCTCCTCTGGCCCAGGTCTGACATCCCCACCTTACACAGCCACTCCGATTGACCACGATTACGTCAAATGTAAAAAACCCCACCAGCAGGCGACGCCGGACGGTACAGTCCCTGTTCTCCCTACTGCCAGCCCAGGGCGGCACACCAATCATGGGGAGGGTGCTCTAGTGACTTTTTGTCGCTTTGTTTTGGTGAGGGGGGGTGCTGGGTCTGGAGTGACACGGGCAATGTTGCAGCTGTTCATTAACCTCATAGACTCACAGTAATTCTTGTGCTTCCAAGACATGCTCAGGGTCGCCACCTGTCAGCTTGCCCACCTGGGAACTGGGGGAGGGGCAGCCCAATCGAAGGCACCTCACCTCTTTTAGCTTAAATTTTCCTACCTGTAAAATGGAGGTGCTGATATCTCCTTTGAAGGGCATTTGGAAGACCTGTAGGCCACCTAGAAGGGCTTTTGGCACCGTCAGCTTAGTGAGGCCTGCATCATTCAGCAGTGCATTGTTAGGGCTTCATCCCTTGTTGTGGGTAGGCCATGACTAGTGCTACGTCTGTCATTCTTGGGCATCCAGACAGGATATTGATGGGGGTCACGTGGGACTTAACTTACCTTCAAAGCCATCCCATGTGGGATAGGGCAAGTGGCGACTGTTCAACCACATTCCCTACTAACATTAGGAGGCTTGCATGCTGGCCTCTAGCTTGATTTTTTTCATGTTCTCATCTTTACAGTGACAAGCTGGTGACAAAGTGCTTGCTGAGATAAGCAAATTGATGAATTTAGAGTGCCATTAAAGTGGAGCCCTAGGGAGGTAGTGACAATGCTGAAAGATACTGGGCCCTCATTCCCATGTTGCTCATTTCATCTGGACAGTGGGGAAGCAGACCTTATTCAGTGCTTTACCCAAGGTGATGAGACACTCCTAGGTGGGTAGGATTGGCCCTGGGGCTGTGTCTCTTGCCCGGTGTCCTTTGTAGAGTGGCTTCCTAGAGGAAGAATTGGCCCCTTGGGCACTATGGTAGCCCTGAAGTTGAGGTCCAGCACAGAGGCAACCAGATGCTGTTGAAAGGGTATTGGAAGGCTACACTGCTTTGGCTCTAGCACCCTGCAGAGACCAGACCAGTATACAAGTTCCTGGAGAACACAGACATCTGCCCCCAGCTTGCTGAGCTGAGAGCAGATTCAGAGAGGCAACGTTGAAAGATAGCAACACTGCCAGGACTTAGCTTCTCTGAGGGCAGAATTTGGTGATCTGAGAGAACAGGACACTCGCTGTTGTCACCTCCTGGGTTTGGGTTTGGTCTACAACGTGTGTTGAGACAGAGGCTGAGGATCTGTGTGTGCTGTGTGTCTCCATCACCTCACTTTGGGATTGTATCCTTACCCTAGTCCTGGTGTTGATACCTTCCTGCCCACCACAGAACACTGAACAGAGCTGGGAGGATCTGAGTGCCTGCCTACTGCTCCAGTCTTCAGTTCTGTAGATATTTCCTAAGTAAGATCTTCTCCCTGTTCTAAGTAACTCACATTAATTGAGGGAATCACCCTGGTCTAATCTTCTACTCTTGAGAATACTGAGAAAACACATTATCAGTAAATCCTTGCTCTGGGAGTTAGTTTCTGAGGATTTACATCATGCCAAAGTTTTCAGGAGCGAGGACTACCTTTCACCTGTATCTCATGCTGTGTGGTCCTGCTCACGTGCTTCTGGACTGGAGAGCATCAGTACTAGCCCTATAGCCTCCCAACTAGCTCAGCTTATAGGCACCCCAGGCTTAATTGTCAACTCATAGGGCTGGGTATGTCTCCAGAAGCAAGGAAGAAGGGAGGCAAGAGTGCCTCAGGAGGGGATATTGCTGTCCCATGTAGGCACATGCATAGTCATAGAGCTGTGGGTGAACCACTGTAGAGTACAGGGGATAGGAACTGGGTTTGTCAGGTTTGGGTGCCGACATAACAACTATTTGTTTTGAAGGTTTTCAAGCAATAAGTTCAAATATACTTTCAGTGGTTTCAAAGTGACTACTGTTAGTGGTGTGGAGTGATCGGTACCCCATGGCCCAGCTTGGCCCAGTCCCAGCCCCAGTGTGTAGGGATGCATAGTGTTTTCAAAACTCAGTCTCTTCACTCTCCGCACCCCTGAGAGAAACAGCGTCTGCAATAGGAAAGTGTCTGGGGCCTAAAATAGCCATGGTCTTCACATGCTATAGTGGCCCTTTCAACGTTTCTCTGGTTCCTAAGGGCAAGATCCAGATTCTAGGCAAAAGCAGCAGATTGCTCTATCAGGGGATTTGCTGGTAGCCTCAAGAGGTCAAGCTGCCTACCATTACTCCTGCTACCTGAACTGACCATGGGAAGGGAATTATGGCTCATGCTTTCCACTCATGCTTGCTTCTTATTCTGAGACCAGCCACAGGTCTCCTGTAGGAGGACAGGACACTAGCACTCACTGCAGGTCACATAACCTTCCCACTGCAAGGAGAGTGATGGTTTCTACTGGAATCAGAGAGCCACTTAAGGTCAGGTGGGGGTGTGGGCAAAGGCAGAGAAGGCCCTGAAGTCAGAGACATCTGAGTTCCAATTATAATTCTACTGCTTACATGCTTAATATCCTTGGACAGGGCCTTAACTGCTGAGACTGTTTCCTCACCTGTAGAATGGAGTATTGTTTGCTTTTTATTATGCAAGTGCTTACATATCACAGCCTTCTCCTAGATGTGTTTCTTCAGAAGCTGAGACAAGAACAAGGAAGTATCACACAGAGGGAAAGGCCCAGGCCCAGAGGTCTCTCACCCTTGGTTTGCACCCCAACTTTCTAGCCAATGTTATAGCCTCAAAAGATGGACAGGCAGTGCCAAATGAAGCAGTAGCCTTGGGTGGGCCTGTCATTGGGCCCAGTCTTTCACCTCAAGGAGGCTTTCTGAGAGTAATTAATTTGCCACCAGTGGGAGATGGAGCCAAGCATCAGAAATTACCTTGAGTGTTAGACTCAGCATTAGGGCCACCTTCCCTCTTTATTGTGCCTTTCTGTCAAAAGTAGAAATCAGCTGGAGTCAATTTTGATTTGGCTTAATATTTAGAAAAATAGTTCCTGGTAGATGTCCAAATAGACATTTGATAATAGCTATTTTGTAGGGACCCAGGTTCTTTTTCTAAACTGCCCTCACCTGAAACCTTGTACGACCTGCACTATGGTTGGATACTTTCTGTAGCCAGAGACAGAGAGAGACAGAGAGAAAAGAGGGGAGGGGAGAAGAAGGGAGGGAAGGGAAGGGGAAGGAAGGAAAGAAAGAAGGAAAGAAACTGACTGGCTATCCACCTTACCTGGCTATCCTACCCACCCAACTAACTTCATCCTTCCACTGATCTTTTCAAATTGGCCTACAGTGCTGAAATACTTCATATTGAAGCTTCCTGGCTGGAAAGAAAAAGTGACACGAGGAGCACACTATGATCTTCAAGGGGCTCCCAACTGATTGGTATTTACACGTGTCAAATACAGCAGGAGGAGATGTGTGAATGAAATCTCTAGCCCTCCCCCACTTGCAGTATTGATCTGCAGGTGTGTGAGCACATGTATATATATGTGACTAATCTTCCCCCTACATGCACAAATACACATACAGTACTGTGTGCTTGCTCGGTGGTAGCAAGTCTACTTCATAACACCCTGCAGACTTGGCCATATTCTTGTTTTCCTGAAATGAAGCCAAACTGAGGGTAGGTAGGCACTCATCCAGAGCTTCCCCACTTGTTAGAGAAGAGCTAATGGAGGGCAAGGTCTAAGTTGCCTTCTATCCAGGCCAGGTATGAGACTAATGCTAGGAAGGCCCTGTGGCCAGCTGATCTGACAGATTGTATCTGTGTGTGCTTCCCTCTGTATTGGAGGTGTCTCAGTGGAGAGCCTGTGAGATATGTCTGTAGAAGCTCTATTGGACTAAGACCTTCACTGTCTGCCTGTTGTGCTTCTTGTCACCTCAGAATACCATAGCTAAGAAGGGCCTCAGATACAAGAGGCCTTGCCCTGTGGTCAGTCTGGGGCTAGGCCTTCTTTAGGGTTCTTTAGCCAGTGTATAGCCACATCCATCCAGATGTTCTATCAGCATTGTGCCAGGTGCACAAAACAGCCCTCGCCCCTGCTGCAAGCTTAGAGGAAGCAGGTATGAGTCAGTCTGTTACACAGCTGAGGATTGGGGTAAACCAAATCCAGCACCAAAGAGGTAAGTTTGCCTATCACAGAGGAACTTGACCTGGCTAAGTTCTTGGGGTCTTTCTGAGGAGACAAGGCTTAGCCATGATCTGAGAGATATGTCAGTTTACTGTGAAGAGGTAGTGGAGAAAGGGGACAAGAATGGGAACCTCAGGAGGTGGCATCCGTGGTTGCAGGTGATGCTTACCCAACCCCTTTGATAGTATGAACAGAGCTGCCAAGGAACCTCTAAGGCTGACCCAGGTTGTAGGATTTGATTCTGCCTCAAGAGCCTAAGGTGCCCTATGCCAATCCGTCTTCACAACTGTCATCCTCACCCACCATGCCGTCACTGTTTGTCATGTGCCATATGTGCTCATCTTCTCCTGTTCGCCCCACACTGCCTCCACCAATATTGCCCGTGCTGCCCCTAACCCTGACCACACTCTGTTCTCCAGGCTTTGTCTTTCTGCTTGCACCTGTCTCGGCTCGCTTCAGGGAACAGCGCAGACCGCATGCTCAGCCCTCAGTCCGGCTCCCTGCTTCCCCTGTGACCGGGAACACCTTCATATCTGCTGGTCCTGTGATTTGGAAAGCGTGTGTTTGATGTGCTTGGCTTCTGCCACTGGCCCATCTTCCCAGTTCTGGCCGGATGCAGAGGCTGTGGTGTCTTCTCTACTACTCACTCGTTCACCTGCCTGGCAGGTGGCTCAGTTCTGTATTTCCATTGCTTTGCTCTTTCTTGCTTTAAAAACAAACAAACAAAGAAACAAAGGCAACAGATTCTAAAGATACCAAATTCTCTTTACAAAAACAAGGGTGTAAAAATGCAGATTGTGCACAGTAGCCCTCCTCTGTGAGGGGAGTCATGTGTTTGTACTCCACAATGACTGGGCTGTGGAGGGTCAGAGACTGCAAATGGCAGTCAGTCCTGAAGGGCTGGCCTGGTCTCCACCCAGTGGCTTCCCTTCCTAGGACCAAGGGTAGGTCAGTTTCTGGTAAGGAACTCTGCTCTCCTATAAACAGACCCTCTCAAAGTGGGAGAAACTTCCAGGGGAACGCAGACAGTCCTGCTTATTCCCCTGTGGTGGTGGTGGTGGTGGGGAAGCAGAGACTGAGGAGACTACCAGAGGACAGAACCAGTCACTTCCTTTGCTATGTTCCTTCTCATTCTTACCTTTCTAAGAACCTTTTCAGGTCATAGCTTATCATGGCATTTGTTCAGCAGCTCTGCTGTGTGTGCCAGACATTGAAAGAAGGTACCATGGGGAAAGCCCAGATGAGTATGCCATGATCCCTGTTGCCAGGTTGAATCTGCGTGTCCCTAGGTGGTGTCTTGGAATAGTGATTGGTGCTGTGGGCTGGCAGGAGGAAGGAGCAAGCTGTAGGGCCAGCAGGTTAAGAGGACTTTCTGGAGGGAGGTGGGCCTCCAGGGAGGCTTGCAGGCCACTGTGGGTGGAAGTCTGCAGGCAACTGTGGATAGGGACACGAGGGACAAAGATTTGGAAGTTGGAGAGTCCTACAGTGCCTGGATAGTGGTGTCTCTCCTCTTTCATGTCTGACCAGAATGGGCAAAAGAAGAGACTTTGTGGGAACAGAGTTTGAGAAAGTAGCTGGGCCCCATAGGGTAGGGCTCTTTATTGTAGGCAATAGGAGAGCCTTGCAGTCAAGGACCTCTCTTTGGCTCTAAGGCAGGCACATTTACCTCACACATCTTTCATTTGGAGAGCTTTCGTGGGAAATTTACCAGATGGCTGTGGAACACCAGCTCACCTGACGGAGCTACTCTTCTGTTCCTATTGGTTGTGTCTAGATCTGGCTATCCACTTGCCTTGGTTAGGAAAACATGTAAAGCTTGCTGAAACTTCAGTGATCAGTGCCTCTGCTGGCCCTGAGGTACAAGGTGAGAGAGGCACAGTGGGGCTGGTTTCTCCCCTTGAACATCAGGCCCCCAATCAGGGTGACATCAGTGTTTTAAGTGCATTTGAGCTTCAAAGTGCTTTGGTACTGCTTTATTGGCCTATGAGCACTGGATAAGAAGGGGTAGGAATGCAGCCTGGCCCCCCACAATGATGCCACCTTGCTGCCCACCTGCTGCCTCAGGTACCTCTGCCTCTCTCTCAAGACTACTGGTTTTCTGGTGTCTGTCCAGTTTTCTCAGCCTGCCATGGGCACCTCCGTCCCACATGGCCAACCCTGCTCCTGATAGTGTATCCTTTCATAGTGGCTGCCTGGCAGCGACCAACTGAAGTGGATTTTGTCCTGTTGAAATTCTATCTGCATTTATGGTTCTTAGAAACCTGTTGTTTTCTGGTCGTCAGGACATCTGTGATCTTTTCAGCTGTCTCATGGCCCAGCCATACAACTTTTGCCATAGACTCATTACCTGAGTTTATAGAATAAATGGCTGTGAGCTATCTGTTGCTGGAGCAAGTGGCACAGACTCATTGAAGGGTACACTGGAAACTTGCATCTTGCAACTAAAGAACTCTTGTAGCCTGGCCTTGGGTATCCTGGATATCTGATACCCAAGATATGGGTTCTGAGCTGAGTCAAAGCTGCCTGAAGAAGGACTCAAAATAGAACTTTCTTTCATAGTGAGTGAGATAGTCTGCCTTTCTGACATCAAGCCAAGTCCCTTTCTCTCTTTGTAGCCAGATCTCATCCCATTCCTTGGAAGTGGAGGGTGCCAGAACTCATAAGGAGTTTACTCAGCGGGTGTCTTATCAGCTGCATCACCCCCACCCTTCCACACCACCACTACCACCAAAAGATTCAGAAAGGGCAGGCAGCTGGAGTAGCTCATGCTCATCCGCATGAAATGCTATAATGGGCTAACAGAGTGGCTCAAGTGACAGAGAACCTCCTAGCAAGCATGAAACTCTGAGTTCAAAAAACCCCAGTACCACCAAAAAAAAAGGAAGAAAAAAAAACAACTACAGTAAGATAATCAAATATTTATAATCTTACCAGGAATATTAATTACAATAAACAGTTTTTATATGGGCATATTTTGAAAAAAAGAGCAGGACCTGACTGCAGCCTGTTTGCTGGTGCCAGTTGTAATTCCTATTGGCCTCCAGGCAGCTTCTTAAAGAAATTCACCTCAGCTCCTGAGAGTCAAGGCTACACTCTGTGGGGTAGTCCCTGGGAGTCCTATTCAGTGTGCCTGTTTCCCTCAAAGGCCCTCTTCATCCAGCCTCATGGGTGAATCTTTGGGGTGAATCTGGCTCTCCTGTGTCAAAAAGGCTTTCTGTAGATCTCTCACTCTGTCTCAGGTCAAGGGCATGCAGAAAATCCCCATCCCAAACCCCTCCATAGAGTCTCTAGGTGGTGACTGTGGTAGAACAACAGCCAGCACTACCTACCTCTGTCTCTCCACACTGGCCCTCCTCTTCCAGGCCAATCAGGATAACAGAGAGCCTCTGCAATTGGGCTTAGCAGCCTTTGCCTTCTGAGTGTCAGCAGACCCACTTGGTCCTCTGAGTACTCAGCACTGGCCATTAGCACACAGAAGGTTGCATGTCAGCCCCATGGATCTTCAGCTGCAGGATCACAGATAAGATCTGCAACACCAAGAGTCAGCTTCATGGAGGAGGTGGGTTTTGGAGCCAAGCCTGGAAGCTCAGCTCACAGAAGCCGTGTATTCCCCCGGCCAGAATGCCCTCTCTGCATCCACCTGCACATTCCTTGTATTCCTTTACCAGTGTGCATGGGCAGCTTGAAGGATGTTCCTCATGGGACCAGGCTGAATTCAGCTGTCCAGGAAGCAGGCAGAGTGTGGTTCAGGGAGGGTGGGTCCTTTCCTAGTGGTGTAAGGCCAATGAGTGGGAGTCCCATTCCAGAAGAATTTGCCCCTGTTCTCCCAAAAATTTCTCCCATATCTGGCCTTCCCTGGGTCACTGGTCCTTCCTTGACTGGGTGCCTGGTGACCTGAGAAATGACCCTGCAGAAAGGCCTTCTGAGAGCAGGGAAGGGATAGTGATCAACAATGTCTCTCCTTCTCCTACTCCACTGTGGAGCCTCCTAAGGCAGAGGCTTCTCCCTTAGGAGGAAGGGCTGTTCCCCATTCCGCACAGCCCTCCTTGCTGCCTACCCAACCACCTCATCTGGCTCTGGGGGTCTAAGACTAACCTTGTGTTTTCTAAGAGCTTCTTCCCAGCACTTTGACTCTGTTGTCTTCCCTGCTTCATTTCACCCAGCCCCTGAGCTGTCCCATCCACAGCAGTCCAGGTGGTGGCAGGAAGAGAGCCCTTCTCTCATGCTGTGATACTCTTGGCCAACTTACCCTGCCATCTTTCTGTCTGTGGCCTCCCTCTAATGGCTTAGAGTCATTCTGTAAGATCTTATTTGTTCATCTCTTTTATCCTTTTGATGTAAAAGAAACGAAACTTGGTTTTCCTTCAAACTGACTGGCTTCTTGGTGTGAAACCTTGGGTTACTTTTTAGTATTTAAAATGAGGATCATTTGAAATTGGCATGTGCCTACCCTTTTAGACCTGAAAGGAGCAGGAAGAAACTAAAACCTGGGCCTTGAGTCCCATTAGTACCTCTTATTTGAAGAGGCATGCTTACAAGACCCCAGAGTCCTTTCTGCCATTCCGCCACCACGGAGGTAGGCAGGAACCTTGGCCAGCACCTCCCCCAGTTTGACTTCCTAGTCCTGCTCTGCCCTCATTGTACGCAACTCTTGCCTTAACAGCTCTGCCCCAGCACTATGACCTGTAGGTGGTGCTGCAGAACTGTGGTGGCTCTGTCCTCACTAGTATGCCTTTGGGACACTTAGGTACTGTGATGACCTTGAGATCTGAGAGCTGGAATAGCCACAGTGCCCCCAAGGCCAATACCAGCCTTTGCTCTGTGGGCTTTTAGAAGGTCTGATGTTCTCAGTTCTCATGTGTGTGAGAGAGGCTCAGAGAAGGACCTGGGACAGCATAGGTAGGCCATCCTGCTCCTCTGTGGTGATGGTGTTGCTGTGGGTGTTACTTTCAGAGGCTCAGGAGAGTCCCCACTCAGTTGGCTGTTGCTCCTCAGGGGAGTAGAACCCCTCCCCCAGGCTACAGTAGGCCATCCTTTCTTGCCCACACTGTTTCTGGTGAGGTCTGTCCACCTTGTTTGCATGCTCTCATGGATCCGTGGTCACCTCATGTTGAAGCATTAAGAGGGTATTAGCACATTGGAAGTAAATACTAGTTGCTTAAGTCAATCCTCAGTTTTCATAATGATCATAACTGGGATTCCACCAAACTGGCAATTCCTTTAGGCCCAGAGCCCAACAGCTTGTGAGCCAGTGAGCTTGTGGGGCAGTGTGCCAGTGGATGAGATCATCTCAACTAGGCTTCCTTCCTAGAGTTTGCCAGTACCTTCTGCTGCTCAGCCAGCAGTGACTTCAGCTGGTCTCATGCTAGCTGGGGTGAGCCTGCCCTGGCCTGATTTTCATGGTAACCTCAACTGCAGAGGCATAGCCTGCTATCTTCTGGAGACTCTAAGGCCACTTGAGCTGCCCAAGCCATGAGTATTCTTTGTCAGGGCCAAAGTGAATGCTACAGGACAGGGTAGGTCACTGGGCTGTCATTGAGGTATGCCAGGCCCCTGTGGGAGTCCCATGTGTCAGGATAAATGGAAAACATAAAGTGGGGTCCTTGAAGCAGAAAAATCATTCAGCCAAGGTTACCTAGCCTTTAAGTGATAGACCTGAGATTTGAACCCTGAGTTCAGAGCTCCTGTAAAGACCCTGTGTGGTGCTTTCCATTGCCAGGCCTTTCTTTCCACTGGAACAGTGAATGGGCTGCACTGCCTCACTGGAGAGAGAAGGGATCTCATCTAAGGTTTGTAGGCCTGCCCCTTAACCCCTATTCGTTTCTTATGAAGCCTTGGAGTCTCACCTTACAAGTGAGGGCAGAGCCCTTTGCTGAGTGAGGCAGAGAGTTCAGTCAGCTGTCTGGTCCCCAGCCTGGGTTTCACACATGGTGCAAGTCGTCTGTTCTTTTTGTCTGTCAGCCCACCATTGCAACAGCAGCTGTAAAGAAAGTGCTGTGCAGCTATACTGTTCTACCTACAAGGTCACTGTTCCCAAATACTGGTATATGAAGAGGCATGGGCCAAGAGTCCAGAGCAGCAGGACAGGCTCTGGAGTACAGGGCTAATTCTCAGTGTTCCTCTGTGCAGAGCAGCCCACTTGGAAGAGCCATTGTTTCAGCATTTGGGAACTAGTTGCCATGAACATGCTGCTGCTCAGGCAATGGCTTCTGTGTGGCATCAGCAAAATTCTCTGCCTGCTCACAACTAAATCTCATATGGCAAGTTTGAGACATTACTGATAAATCATGTCCAGAGTTTCTGAAATGATAATATGGACGGTTGAGTTCCATGTATGCTTACTGTGTGCCAGGCAGGCATTGGTTGAAGCACTTGGCATATACTAACCTATAGAATCACCCTGACAGTTTTGTGAAGTGAACACTATATTATCATAGTTTTACATTAGGGAAACCGGAGTGTAAATAATTGTGGCATTTGCACAGGCTCTCAGAGCAAGTAAGTGGCAGAACAGAATTTCAGCTCTGACACCCTGATCTTCCAGAGTCTAGACGTTCAGCTTTGTGGAAATGACTATATTTTGTTGCAAGTTTGCCCACCAAACAGTTCATGCAAGTCATCCTAGTGAGTCCCTGGGGACTGCCAAGTAAATGCTAATACAGCAGTCAACAACAGCTTTTTAAGGTAATTGAGTATAGGATTGGAGGGCCTTGGGGGGACTTTGTCTGCCTTTAAACCTGTCTGTGTCTCCAGAAGCCATTGTGTCATGACCTTTCTGAGAAAATACATGGCTGCATTTTTATAAGTGGGGTAAGGACATACAACAAGTGAATGACACAGAAGAATTTGAACTTAGCTATCTTGGTTCTAGTTCATTGAACTTCAGATACACAAGTTTAAGCCAAAACAAAGGTTTTTTTAATGGCTTTATCTCCATATTATTATTATTATTATTATTATTATTATTATGGGGCTGGGGTTTGAACTCAGGGCTTCATGCTTGCAAAGCAGGAGCTCCCACTTGAGCCACACCTCTAGTCCATTTTTTTTTTCTTATGATTAAATCCAGGGCCTCATGAATGTAGGCAAACACTCAGCCACAGAGCTACATCACCAGACCCATTTCAGTCCAATTTTGCTCTGCTTATTTTTGGAGATGAATCTTGCAAACTGGCCTCAAACCACAAGCCTCCGATTTCAGCCTCTCAAGTAGCTAAGATTGCAGATGTGAGATACTGGCTCCATTTATTATTTACAATACCTCTTTTTAACTTTTTTGGGGGGGGAAGGGGCAGTACTAGGGTTTGAACTCAGAGCCTCACACACTGCTAGGCAGATGCTGTACCATTTGAGCCACTCTGCCAGTCCCAGTACCTCTTTTTTTAAATGTAGTTTTTGCCTTACAGTTAGTAGAATAGCTCTTGGGGATTTTTGTTTGTTTGTTTGTTTGTTTGTTTGTTTGTTTTGGGTTTTTTGAGGCAGTGTCTTGCTTATGTAGCCCAAGCTGACCTCAAACTTGAGATCCTCCTGGTTCTGCCTCCTGAGTTCTGGGATTACAGGTGTGCCCCCACCACACTTGTCAAGAAGGTATTTTATATTTGCCGTCACTTTATTTCTAGAGAACTTCATTTCTCTATGTAGATCCAAGTTTCTTTCTAATTTCTTTCTTTTTTTTTTTTGACATTACTGGGATTTGAGCTCAGGGCCTCATGCTTGCTATGCAGGTACTCTTCCACTTGAGCTATTCCACCAGCCCTCTCTCCCTGATTTCATATTCATTCTACCTGAGGAACTGCCTGTAACATTTCTTACAACACAGATTTACTGGTAATGAATCCACTGAGTTTTGGTTTTCTTGTGGGTGTGGGGGAAGCGGTTGCTTCTCCTGCATTTTGGAGGAGAGATTTTTAATGACTATAGGAGTCTAAATTGACTCTTTTCTTTTGGCACTGTAAAGATATTACGTGATTTGCATAATTTCTGATAGGAAGTTGACTGTAACTTTTAACTTTGTTCCTGTATATGTGGTATGTCTTTCTTTAACTACTCTTAAGATGATATCTGCATCTTTGGCTTTTAGCAGTTTGAATATGCTCAGGTGTGATCCCCCCACCCCCCACCCTTAATGTGTGTGGAGGGATCTTTTCCTTGCTTGGTGTTCTCTGAGATTTTTTGTGATTTGATATCTTTCATTAGTTTTGGAAATTTCTCAAGTCATTATGTCTTTTAATTTTTCTTTTTTTTTTTATATTGGGATCAAATTCAGGGCTAAGCGAGTACAATAGTCATTGTCTTAAAATATTTCTTCTGTTCTCTTTCTCCTTTATTTTCTGTAACTCCAATTAGTAGGGTAGATCATTTGGATGTTCTTTTGCTGTGTTCTGAGTTGAGTTCCCCCAATCCTCCAACTCTTTCTTTCTTGGTTTGGATTATTTCTATTGACCTAGTTACACATTTTGATCTCTCCCTTCAACAGTTGTGTCAAGTCTTCTGAGAAGCCTGGCAAAGACATTCTTCATCTCTTTTACTGTTTTATTTCTAGCGTTTCTAGCTTATAGTTTCTCACTCCTGAAATTCTCCATTTGTTTGTAGGTGATATTCATATTTTCTATTACAACCTTTAACATACTAATCATATTTATGAATCATATTAATCTTAGTTATTTTTAATTCTCCATCAGGTAGTGCTGACATCTGGATCATCTCTGAGTCTGGTTCTGTTGATTGTTTTGTCTGTCTGTCTCTTTATATATATATATATATACACACACACACACAAACACTTTTCTTGGTGTATGTATGTATGTGTGTTATAATTTTTACATTGAATACCAGATACCATGTATAGGACCAAAGAAACTCAAATAAATATCATTTATGCCTGGAATGGGCTTCCCTCTTCTATGCCTTTAACAGACGTTGAACTGGGTTGGAATTTGTTGTTGCTCTTTACCTTCAGTGCACCACAGGCTTCATATTCCTCTCATGTTACCTTGTGCTTAGAAGTAGGGACTGGTTTACCTCAAGATTTTACCTTTTGATTTAGGCCTTTGTGTGCACATCAGGGAGGGTCTCCCTGCCTGGTCTTGCCCCCTCTCTGCAGTAAGCTGCTCTGCTTGCTACTCAGTGTTTGCCAACCTGGGGTATGGGCGGAATGTTTCTCAATTGTTTTGGTCCATACTCATACTTAGACAGGCTCTGTGTCCTTGTATCTTAAGTGACTTTTTCAGTGATCCTATTCTTTCTTAGTGGTAGGTTTCCTATCCTTCCTTATGGTAGAATAGTTTCTTTTTCCTTTCCCTGTACCCTGGAGGCAGTAAGATCTGCTGCCCTTCTCCTAACCTGGAAACTGCTGTCCCCTAGGAAAGAAGGGCCCAAGCATGCTTCAGGCCTTTCCCATAGCAGCTCCATTCTTTCCCTCCCTGCCCTGCCCCTAGTCTTTCTTCTGAGTGCCTTTGGAGATCTGGAGAGAGTAGCCAGGGAAAGAGTACACAAGAGTCTAGACTCTTGTTCTAGACCACATATATCTGGCTTTTAACAACAGGTTAAAAAGTTTTGCTGAGTTCCTTCCCACTTCAGTTGTTTGTACTGTGGCTATATGGTAAAAACACTACATAATGGTGGCTACTGTGTATCTCTTCTCAACTCCACATTCACCAACAACATTCTGGTAGCTTGAAGTCAGCAATGGTGAGAATATTTATGCCATGAACATCAGCAAATGCTACAATTCAGGGCTTGTTCCTCCCCCTAGGGGGCCAATTATTGAACATTTGCAAGAGCACCACTATCTAGGGAAACCCTAGAAAGGTTGGGCATGGAGATTGGTGCCTTTATGGAGTGGCTCAGGAAGCCTCCAGGATGGGTTGGGCTTGGCAGGTCAGAGTGACTGTGCTCAGGCCATCTCCTTTGCAAGACAGTCCCCAGGTCACTGTCATGGAGACTTGCCCTGGGGAGTTCCCTCCATGTTGGAGGTGGTGTGGGTTCATCCTCCTGCCTTCTTTCCCTCCTTCTTCCCTCAGACCGAAGCCAAGACAGCACAGCCGTGGCACTCTCAGACTCCAGCTCAACGCAGGACTTCTTTAATGAGCCTACCAGCTCACTGGAGGGCTCCCGGAAGCCCTTTGCAGAGAAGAGGCTGCCTGTGCTCAGTGCTCAAACAGGACTGACTGGTAAAGACCTTCAGGGGGCCACAGAGGAAAGAGGTATGAAAATCTCAGTGAATTAGAACTACTTTGATGTCCCGTGGCAGTCTGGGGAAAGCTGAGGACCACAAGCTTGGGTGAGGCCTATGTCTGGCCTGTATTCTGTCCTTTTGCCTCTGCCTGCTGCCCTGGGACCTTGGTTGGGCAATTGCTCACCTCTCAGGGCCTCTGTTGTTCTCCTTGTAGGATGGGAGTGAGCCCAGTGCCCACCCAACTCCATGTTCACCTACAACATAATAGTAGCTAACCCAGGGTTGTGAGAATTAAACAAGACAGCTCCTAAAGATGTTAGCACAAAGCCTGGTGCACCAAGTGTACTCAGTGTCACTTGTCATTATTGTTATGACCCCCATAGCCCATCCTGGAAAAGGATATCCCTATTTTTTCTTTTCTTGGTAGATGGTTATTCTAAAAAAATTCTTGGGATTCAAAATGTCACAAATGTATTTTCTTTTTAGTCTGAATCATATCAGGCCTCTAGGAAAAAAAAAATATCCCTTTTTTAGATAATGGGCCTTGATTTAAGCCCAGGATATTCCCAGCTTTCTTAGGGTAGCCCCCTTGGTGAAAATCAGTGGGCAGAGTCCCAACTCTGGGCTTGCTAGGAGTCTGCAGGCAGGCTGAGGCATTCTGAGGCCGTGGTTGGTCAAACATGGATTTTGAAAACTTTCCCATTATGGCCAGAGCCAAGCATACAGGTACTTGCTACACAATAACCACCCAGACCCATGCTTGGTTGTCTTGTGCCAGCCACTGCTTTAACTCATTTGGTCCTCCCAATAATCCTAGGAAGAAAGTGCTATGACTATTACCATTTTAAAGTAAAGAACCAGATTCAGAGAGGGTCGGAATTTGCCTGAGGTCACCCTTAGCCACTACTCTATACAGCCTCCCCAGGTGGGCTGGATGGGGGAAATAAACTATATACTCTGGGGTCGCAGCCCAGCCTCAGCAAGTTGCCATGCAGGCCCTGGATGGAGGAACAAGAATTGAGAACTTTCCTATACATGTGTCAGTAGGACTAGAGCCATTTGCAGCTCTACTCCCTACTAGCTCCCTCTGACCAGCCTTTAAAGAAGGGATAGTCATCATCCCCTATAGGTTGGAGGTGTCCCCCATCAGGATCAGGTGCAGGTGCATGGAACCCAGGATAGGCAGGTAGATTTACCTGTACCTGGTCCTCATCAAGAAATGAGGCCAAAGTTATGTATGATGGTACACACCTGTAATCCCAGCAATTGGGAGGCTGAGGCAGTAGGATTGTGAGTGTGAGGGCAGCCTGGGCTACGTGGTGAGTTCCAGGCCAGCCTGGACTGCATAGTGAGACAATGTTTTTAAAAATCCCACTTTCTTACCAAGCAGTCATTATGCTATCCCCAGGCAATGTTGACATCCTATAAATAACATAAACACACTGTAGGAAATTTGGAATGGGAAGGAAACAAGTAATACGCTCTCAACACTCTAATACAGCATTTCTAGTCTTAAGAGTAAGATTTTATTTTTGCTCTTAGACAAGTGAGACCAATCATCTGTGCTCTGTGGCCCGTCAAACAGTGAACTATTAAGGATGCTACTGTCATCATGGGTTTCTCTCTACCATATGTGGGGTGGGGGACCTGGGAGATGTGGGGACTAGGTTGAGAGCAGGTTGCCTTTGGTCTGCCCTATCCTGTCCAGACTCTTCTAGACTTAGGAGGAGCATCCTCCCTCATCCATTCAGAACTGATGGTTTAAGCAGATGGTGTGTATAGTTTACCATTGATAAAGAAAGTTATGACAATAGCTGATAGGCTTGAAATAAAAGCATCTTGCTTTTATAGACATGATAAGCCTGGCTTTTCCTGGTAACTGCAGTGATAAAATTGATGAACTTCTTTTGGGTAGAAGTAGGTGTAGCAAGGAATGTATTCTGAGCCCACTTTCAGGAGACAGACAGTGCCAGGTGCCTGAGAAATCTTCTAACTTGATCTTGATCAGTGGTATTCTCCAACATGCCCTCCCCTGGGCTTCCAGTAGATAGCATTCCTGGCACCATAATCTCTAGAGCTTGAGCCTTTTTTTTTTCTTTTCGTTTTTTTTCTTCTCTTCAGAGATCTCTTCAGTGCTTGAGATCAAACCCAGGACCTCAAGCATACTAGGCAAGAGCTCTACCACTGAACTGCACCCCTAACCCTTGAACAGCTTTCAGCTTTCGTGAGAAAGCCAGGACTGTGGGCCATCACTGAGTGTATGCCCTATGTGTGTTCCATGACCCTCACTTCCTAGGCATACCCTTGTGAGTCTTCCTGCCACCAACGTGCTGCTTCATCTGTGGTTATTTCATGGGTCATAGACCCTTGCTCATGCCTTTTGTGTCCATTATAGAGTATCAGGAAATAATAGGTCAAGGTCTGCACCAGGCATTGGGTTCCAAAGGGATAGGGAAGAATCTGCCCACCACACTCTTCGGCCGAGCCACTCTTCTTCAAACCATGTCCAGCTTGTCTCACTTCCCAAGGACTGGCCCCACTCCTTTAGTTCTCCAGAGGCCATCCTTCTGCACACTGATCTGCACCAGTGTTTGAGGAAAGACTTTTGCAGAGGTGACTGCTGCAGCTGCTAAAGCTCTTTTTTTCTTCTTTTTGGGGGTACTAGGGTTTGAAGTTAGGGCCTCATGCTTGCCAAGCAGACATTCTACTACTTGAGCCACTCTACCAGCCCTCTTTGTGTTAGGTATTTTCGAGATAGGGTCTCATGAACTATGCCTGGGCTGGCTTCAAACCATGATCCTCCTGTTCTCTGCCTCCCAAGTAGCTAGGATTATAAGTGTGAGCCACTGGCATGTAGCTAAAACTCATCTTCACAGGTATCAAGATTTCAAAAACCTGTCCAGAATGTGAAGATAGCAAAGATTTGTGGGTTTTTTTGTTTGTTTTTTAAAGAGAGAAAAACATGGCCCAAAATTTCACCACCTAACATTATATCATTCTAGGGTATCAGAGTAAACCCAAAGCAGAATTGTCTAGAGCCTGTGTGGTCCATGCAATGGATATACCAGCGCCTGTCATACTTGGCCATCCATGCCCCCTTTCTGGTCAAGTGGGAGCCTAGTGATTATACTTATGTGAAGGGTAGGGTGAAAAGTTCTGGGTGTGGGAGGAAGCCAAGAAGTCCTGCATCCTACCTGGCCCTCCCATCTTACCCCCTGTGGGGGAACACCCCCACTGGGCTCTAATCTCAGGCTAGTGGAGTTTGAGTAAGAGGATCTCAGAAGTCAAGCAGAGACTTGATGCTGTCTGTTGCAACAGATTTTGACTGGGGCCTCTCGGCTTTTTGTGTCTCTGTAAGACATATAGTCACCTTCAGGTCAGGCTCTATCATAATGGGGCCCCCTGAGGTCATTGGGTCATTGACATGCATCATATCATAGGCTTGGTTAGAGGCAGGTCTGTTTTTCCATGTATGTTGGGGCCAGATCCCCTCTAGCCTTTCCAGGAACCCTGCAGGATGGAGTCACTTCACTGTGGCTGGCCTCCCTCACGCTTCCTAGGACCTTCCTAGGGTGAATTAGATGGTTCCTGTGCTCTGCTGACCCTTGCACCTGTACTATGGGCATTCTAAGCCAGTTTTCCTTGTCAACAACAGGCCCCAGTCTAGGCTGAGTGGCCAGAGTGTACATTTCTCTGACTTTCTATTGGGGGGAATCTTCCCATCTTCATGCCATTTAGGTTAGCACTGAATATCCTGGCTGGGAAGCATTGTATGGCCTTGTTGGCATTTCTGACCCTCTTCCTCCACGAAGAAAGTCAAGGATTCCAGTGCCATATGAGACCCACTCAGCAGTAGAAATAGAATTGGATGCTGTGGAGGTGAAGCAGCTACGCCATTTCTCCTTGGGCCATCCAGATCCCTGAGGAGCTGGGCTTTTAGCTTCCTCTGGGATCACTATTTTTCTTTGTTCTTTGTGTGTCTTCAGTTGTGTGTTCTGCACTGTTTTTGGATTAATTCTTAACCTCTGCCTGCTTTCCATAAAAATTATGTTTTCATGTCTTTGTGTCTGAGCATTTGGTGCCTTTTTTGAGCCTCTGGGAGACTTGCATTATCATCTGATTTCCTTGTCTCCCTGGAGCCTCTGGGTTGGGCCCAGAGCCATTGCTCCCACTGTGTATATTGAGCCACATTTGGAGTACACTGGAAACTTGGCATGTGTCTGAGCAAGGTGATGTTATCCCCTGCACATGGATGGCAGCCATAAGCCGGGGTACCTAAGCAGCACCCTAATTCCTTATGAGAAGATATTATTAGCCTGGAGACCAACTAGGACCTCCTGACACTCAGCCATTCATTCAAATATGGGTGGGGGTTGCAGATATAAGTCAGTAGTAGAGAGCTTGCCTAGCACATGTGTCCCTGGATTATATCCCCAGCTCTGCAAAACAACAACAATAAATGGTGGGAGGAGAAGGTCTCTGCTAGGCATTTATGACCTTGCTTTGCAAACTTCACCATGGAATGGGGAGACCTGAGAAAGGCAACAGTATGTAGGGTCCTGAGGGATGATAGCGAGTGGTTTGGGTGGGAGAGGGAAGAGAGCAGTGTGTCCAGGAGAAGAAATGGCAGTGGAAAGGCAGGTACATGCCTGAGTAGCTGGTCTCAGGAGCTGGGATGGCATGTTCCTGAGGGGGACTGCTCAGTTCTTGTCTTGACAAGAAGAGAGATGATGGTCAAGTTTGCCACATGCCTGACATCTGCTCAGTTATGCTTTCACTTGGTATAAGGGGAACTTGGGGCCTTAGTCCATCTGCTTTCAAGCCTCTCCTACAGTAGGGAGAGGGTCATCAGGGCCTGTGTCCTTGGCCCTCTTCAGACAGGGTGTGCCAAAGTCCTGGTTTCTTCAGGAGACATGGGCCAAAAGTCACCTTGCCTTTTCCTTTTCTCCTGTACCTGTTTCCTTTCATCCTTCCTTCCTGGGCCAGACAGCTTCCTCCCATGATCAGCCAAGAAGCCTGTATCCCATACTCAGGGACTAACCTGAGGTCATCCAGCCACTGCTGTTGTCCTGGGGTGAAGCCCTGGACTCTTCCGTGCTGCCTGGCTCTGAGGTACCTGGTGAAGCAAGACTGAGTATTCAGGTGCTGGGCTCACCTCAGGTTGGGGCCTGTGAGTAAGCACTTGCCTCACAGGCAGCAGCCCTAGAGAGGGAGGCTAGGTAGGCTATGGGCTGAAGCACCGAGTGGTGGAGCTGGTGTGGTATTTTATGAGCCTTTTCCTAGCTGTTTTATTCAGTGATGGTGGTGATGACACCTGCTTTCCTGAGCACTTGTACTGTCTCTAAAGGTAAACAGCCAGAGCCCAGCTTGTAACTCCTACTGTCTGTAGCCTCTGGGTCCCTCTGCTGTGTGCCAGCTGGGACCTTCTGTTTAAAGGGCAGGAGGCTGCATGGCCATAGAGGCCTCAGTCAGTGGTGGCAGAGCCAGCATTGAACCCTGCACTTCCTACTGCTAGGTCTACTGCCCGTCCACCATGGGCAACAGCTGTGCCAGTCACCTTCCTGAAGTGTCTCCATCACTGGTGATAGACTGCTGCATAAGCAGGGCCTAAAACCATGGTGACTTTCTTTTCCTTCTTCTCAACTGTAGGAAAAACCGAGGAGTCCTTGGAAAGCACAGAGGGCTTCCGGGCTGCAGAGCAAGGCATCCAGAAGCCTACTGTAGAAGCCCCAGCTTCTGTTTGTGTCTCTGTCAAGCCCCCAGTGTCTGTACCTGCTTTTTGGGATGGGAAGAAGAGATGTGACCCCCCGGGAGAGTCAGTGGCCTTCCCTCAAGGTCTGCCAACTGGCGCCGAAGAACAGCGCCAGTTCCTCACAGAGCAGTGTATCACCTCCTTTCACCTATGCCTGAGCCGCTTCCCCCAGCACTACAAGAGTCTCTACCGACTGGCCTTTCTCTACACGTACAGCAAGACCCACCGGGTGAGTGGGGCCCAGGATAGGGCTTGAACCTTCTTCCCAGGGCAGGCAGGTGTCCTTGAAGGTTGGGGGACAGACAGGTTGGAGCTTTGGGATAGGGCTTGGGTGGCTGGCATGGGAAGAATGGGAAGGAAAGCTGTAGAAACAGGGCCAGTCTAAAGAGTGGGCCAGCTTGCCCTGAGACAGCCCTTCAGTTGCATCTTGCAGAGACCTCCTTGCTATCACCCTACCCCTGGACTCATCTCTCGGGGCAGCTGCCAGAACCATCTTCACAGCCTCTGCTTTATGGGGAGTCGGGTATTGACAACCTCCTCCAGCTCTTTTTGGAAAGCAACAGCTGTACCACAGGCTTAAGTGCTCTTTGGGGCTTCCTAGCCACACCCCTTCTGCTGGTATTTAGCATTTGTGGAGGGACAGGAGTTATTTTTTTTCCTTTGTCACTCCTTACTCACTCAGGAGATGCTGGGGAGTCAGTATCCCTGGTTATGGCACTTGCCTCCTCATAGCTACATTCTAAGGAGGAGGAAGATTAAAAACATGCAAATGAGCAAGCAAAGCAAGTCCCACTGAAACTAACACTACAGAGAAAATAGCAGAGTGCACAGAGGATTGGGGGAGTTGCTGTGGCTCTATGAAGGTACCCTCTGTGCTAAGACCTATAGTGTGAGTAGGGAGCACCAGTGGACTGGTGGAAAGGAAAAGCATTCATCGGGGGCCAGCAGCCTGGGAAAGTGGCTATGGGTGTCAGAGACAGAGAGGTTTGGTGTGGGCAGGCAAGCAGGGCATCCTGTGGAGTCTGCTGTGAGACCTGCCTCACAATTCAGTCAGGTTCTCCTCTCAAAGGCTTCCTTCTTTCCCTTCTCCGCCCCCACCACCTTCTCTGTGGGATGTGGAAGAACCAGGAAGGGCAGTTGGCCAGAGAGGTGGACCCTGGCTTGGCACTGGTTACCTCACAGAATTATGTTTGAGGGACTAGGGGTCAGGGTCTAAGAAGGTATGTGCCTTTTCCCCATGGTGACTGACATGCTCATGTGGCTTGGCTAGTTTCCTTAGAGTACAGCAGGTGGAATTGGCCACGGCAGGCCTGGAGAGGGAGGAGATCATGTCTTCCTCAGGGGCTTGATCTTTGTGATGTGCGTGCCAGCAAACAACAGTAGGCTCTGGCTTCCCTGGCTGCCTCCAGCTGCTTGCTGCCTGTTGCTGCTGCTGGTGCCACACAGGAACCTGGTGCACTCACTGCCTGGCCTGCACTTGGCAGTAGACCTCACCTCTGTGCCCTTGGCTTTCTATACCAAACCAGCATGTGTTCTTACTGTTGAAGCAGTTTGCCAGCCAAAAATGCAGCTGATACATCACCCTTCCCCCATTACTTTGGGAACTTTCCCCCTTCCCTCTTTTGAGAGCAACAGAGCCCACTGCATGAACCCTCTTGAGTCTCAGTGGGAGGGATACAAGCAACCATCATTCATTCCTCCCCCACCTTCTCCATGTATTTGTGCAGCCCCAGCCAACTGTGGTCAGCTCTAAACAGGACTCAGAACTTTTTGGGGCTGAGCTCAGAGCCTTTCCCACACTAATGGAGGGTATCTTCTCCAGAACAATGCTGAAACAGAATTTAGGATACAAGATAGTAGGGATCTGCATGTATGGAAGGGAGGGGGAGGATTCCAGATTGGGTTGGAGGACAGTTGATCTGTGAAATAGGTTCCATGAAGCTGGGCATCAGCCTTTGCATCCTGCTAAAGGCTTTATTTGGAGACTGAGGAAGCTGATGTAAATGAAGTGCTTAGCACAAGTTCCAGACTGTGGTTATTATAACCTGTCCCCCTTGCTGTGTATTTAACAATAGCATGTTTCTTCATAAAATCCTGCCTGCATACTTGGCAGTGACATTTTCCTGTTACTGTCTTATGGTTCAGTGGCCAATAGGAGTGTCAGATGTCTGTGTCTTCAGAGGGACCCAGCAGGCAGAGCTTACCAGGGGCTGAGTGGTTGATTCCTGATCTCTCCAAGAATCAGGTGAGGGTCTGCTCATTTCAGAGCCTGCCTAGGCCTTTCAAAGAAATCACCTTTAGGGCACAGGGTGCTACTCATTTCACTATTGGCAGCAGGAATTTTTTTTTTTTTTTTTTTTTTTTTTTTGGCAGTACTAGGGTTTGAACTCAGACCTTAGCTGGGCAGTTACTTTCCCACTTCTGCCATGCCTCCAGTCTTTTATTCACTGGTTATTTTTGAGATAGGATCTTGCTTTTTGCCCAGGCCAGCCTCCTCCCATTTTATGCTTCCTGCCACCATGCCCAGCTTTTTTCTGTTGAGATGGGGTCTCATGAACTTTTTTACCCCCAGCTGGCTTTGACCACAATCCTTGTGATTTCATCCTTCCAAGTAACAAGGATTATAGTTGTGAACCACTGGCGACAACCAGAACTTTGAGGAGCAGAAGAAAACCTGAGCTATGAGACTGGCTGCTCCTGGGTTCAGATCCCAAGTCTGTGCTGGGAATTCTTGGAGGTGCAGGACTCTTCTGTTAAATAGAATGATGATGATATGCATGTACAATCATTGCAATGACAAGGTGAGCCAATAGTCCCTCTTCCTTTCCAGTAAGGCACATTCCTCAGTGTCAGTGTCTCCATGGCCCCTTGCCCTTTACCAAGCCTTCTGAGCACTCTGCCTGGAGCTGAGTGCCAAGGACTGAGTCTGCCCCTGAGGGGTCCTTGATGCCTACCTGAGCCTGCCTCCCCACTCAAGATTAGCTTTGCTACACATGGGCTGTCCTGGTGCCCCCCAAAGCAGGCTTCCTGCAGCTTATACTGAGGGCCAAAGTGCTTGAGACTTCATGGCTCCAGAATACTTTCCACACCTTAGGTAGCGAGTATCATTTATGCTGACAGCTACGAATGCCCTAATTCTAGCTGCTGTATTACTCATATCTCCAGGATCACAGTCTTTGATAGGATTTTGAGCCCTGGACTACCAATCTTCATTTATAAAAACCTGGCTCCCTGAGCCCACACGGGCAGCTCAGAAGAAGAGAACACATGGGTTGGCTGGAGATAGAGCTTAGTGGTAGTGTGCGTGCCTAGCGTGCACAAGGTCTTGGGTCTGATGCCTAGCACTGACGAAAAAAAGGAGAGGGTCACATTACATCGGGACATCAGTATCATGAAGGCTCTGGCCTTCATTGATAGGGTCTGGCAAAAGGTGAGGTATGGTCACCTTTGCCCTCCTTTCCTAGAATGAAGCCCCTTCTGCTATAACTACTGCAAAGGGTCAAGGGCAAAGGAGCTAATAAACTGGACCCTGGAGCCAAATAGCCATGTTAAAGAGCACACTTGGAGATCTGACACTTCCCAGTTTCAAAATGTACTACAAATCTAGAGTAACAAAAACAGTGAAGAATCTGGGTATAATAGAGCATGCCTGTAAATCCCAACACTAAGGAGACCGGCCTGACTAGCTAGTGAGTTAGAGGTTATAAATGAGACCCCATCTCCAAAAAACTAACGATAGCTAGAGGTGTGACTCAAGTGGTAGTGTCTACCTAGCAAAAACACAAGGCCCTAAGTTCATACCCCAGTACTGAAAAAAAAAAAACCCAAGAAGCAGCAGCCAGACATGCTATCGCATACCTATAATCTTGGCACTCAGGAGGCTGAGGCAGGAAAATCAAGAGTTGAAGACTAGCCTGGGTTACCTACCCTGTCTCAAGAAAACAAAACCAACCAAACAAAAACCCACAGTGTAGAATATTATTCAGCCTTTAAAAGGAAGGAAATCTGTCACATGCAACCTTATGGTTTTCTTGGAGGACAGAGTACTAAAATAAGCCAGACACTGATTTATATGAGGTATTGGGGGCAGCCTAGCTGCATTAGCCCAATCATATCCTGCTTCTGTATGGAATAGACCCGCTTTCCAGATTTGGTTGGTGGCTGTTATGAGGTCCAATGGTGTTGTACATTTGTTGTGGCATCTCCAGGGAAGCTGCTGACCTTCAACTTCAGAATGAGCTTGTGCACTGGTGTGACCCTGGGAGAGGGACTAGCCAGCCAGCTGTATGGGTGCAGTATTTTACCTCTCTGTGCCAGTGGCTCTCATAGGAGACCTGTGGAAGAAGGTGCTGTGCAGGGTAAATGAGAGAACCTCTGACGAGGTTCTTGTGCCATCGGACTCAGATGGGTGTGAGGGGTGATCTGCTAAGCTGTGAAGCAGAGGCTGAGACCCTGCTTTGAACTGGAAATTGAGCATCCCAGAGAAGGTAGCAAGACTTCTCGTTCTATACTGCTTGAGCCTTGACCATGCCAGATAATGGGACCAAATGTTGCAAGAGTATGCTAGCCATAGAGAAGGGCAGTCCCACCTTTCTTCAAACTGCTCCCTTTTTGTGCTCCCACAACAAAATGATGCTGTGCCGAGTGTTCCTACACAGAAATCCTGGCCTGCTACAGACCTAACTAGCAGGTTCTTATTATTGCAGAATGAAAGCTTAATATTTCATTTAGCTTGGGAGTCTTGATTATGCATTCATTCTCTCTGTCACCTGGTTTCAAGATTCTGCTAGGACTTTGGGGGCCAGAGAAGGTGAAATAGGTTCCTTCATGAAGGCTATTGCTTTCCTGGTCCTCTTTCCCACAAAGGGATGCAGAAATGAGCAGTTTGAATAAGTCTGAATGCTGTACCAGTAGCACTGGCTACAAATAAGATTAAGTTTGGAAAATAGAATGAAACTATATACTACCCATAACATGGCGGAATTGTTTGTGTTTTATCTTGCTTCTTCTGGCATGTTTTCTGTGCATCTTTGCGGGTTTATTTATTCACCAACTCTCTACTGAGCATATGTCACATGGGAAACCCTCTTTGAGGCACTGGATATACAATACAACCCTTGAGTGTGTACATGGAAGAGAGTAGAGTGAAAAAGCACACCTATTAGCATCTAGTGATGAGTCTAAGAAGCAAAATAATCTGGGTAAGGGGTCAGAAGAGGCATAATGGCTGTTTAGACAGGGAGACCTTCTCTGATCTAAGCAAAGGCCTAAATTAAGTGATGGGGCCCTGACAGCCATGGGGATACCAGAGGAGAGGATTCCATGTGGATGGCATAGCCAGCACATCTGTCTTAAATTAGGAACAGGCCTGGTGAAAAGTGATGGATAAGGAGAAGAGAGGAAGAAGGTATGGTTGGAGGCTCAGTAGGGCCTGGTTAGGCCAGAGAAGTGGGGACATCATTCCAAGTGAGGTTAAAGTCATTGCAAGATTGTGGAGGGAAACATGCATTGTATGGCTTATGTGTAGGCAGTGAGCAGGGGTGTTACTGTCAGAAACCTAGCAGCAGTAAGGGGCAGTTTGCAGAGGCCTGGACAGAGAGTAGGATCATGAGAAAGTGGTGGTACAGTACCTTTAACAAGCCACGGCGTGCCCCTGAGGTTGAAGACCTGGTAGAACTATTGCCTTTGGTGACCCTACAGGATTAGAAGGTAAATGCATCTCCCTTCTTGAGCAATTCCCAGGAATAGTGGGAACATTTTCTTTCAGTTTGTTTTCTTCACGTAAATACACATGCACATGCACATGTAAACATACTGCTTTGGTTTTGCTTCCCGTGCACTCATAAATTCTTAGATTGCACGACAATAACTTTTGTGTGTGTTTGTGGTTCTGGGACTTGAACTCAGGGCCTACACTTTGAGTTACCCACTGGCCTTTTTTTTGTGATGGGATTTTTCAAGATAGGGTCTCACAAACTATTTGCCCAGGCTGGCTTCAAACCACAATCCTCCTGATCTCTGCCTCCTAAGTAGCTAGGATTACAGGCATGAGCCTCTGGCACCCAGCTTACAGTAACTTAAGCAAGGATTTATTTTAGTATGACAGGATAAAGGGGGGCGGGGAGAAACATTTCCTACTCCCCACACAGGAAATGGAAGACTCTACAATGACTTTTGATGGCTGCAAAGCATCCTTCAGGTGGGTGGGCAGCAGCTTCTTTCACCACTTCCTTATGTTTGGCTTTTTTTTTTTTCCTCTTGAATTTTTTTTGGAGTTTGAACTCAAGGCTTTGCATTTGAAAGGCAAACTGCTGCTTGAGCCATACCCCAAGCCCCATGTTTGCCTTTTTTCTAAACATGAAATTTTTAATCATAATTTTTATGATTAAAAGAACCAACAGTGGTTGTCTCAAAGACTGTTAGGTCCAGGTTGAGAGCTTTTCTCTCCTTCTGTCCATACCCTCATACAGTTGCTGGGGTACCTGAAGACATCCTTTGTTACTGAATGAATCTACAGTGTATGTATTCTCAGTTTTGTGGGTATCCCCAACAGCCCACCAGCATCTGCTATTAGTTGGTGGCCACTTATTCCTCTTCCCTCAGCCTGTGGAGGCCTGCAGTCCAAGGACCCCAGCCAGTTCTCCTCAGTATGGGGAGAACGGGCAGAGGTGACACCATAGACTGCAGAGAGCCTTCCTCAACAAAGATTTCCACCATTCCTGATTCCTCCATTGTCCTGGAACCCATGAGCCCTGTCTCTGCCTCAAATCCAACTCTTCAGGTATGATCCAGGTGAAGAGCTGAACCTAGCTAATTTCCACCACCACCTTCCTGGCAACTATCACACATGCTAGGTAGCAGGCTGCTCTGTAGATTCCCACTGCTCTCACAGAAAGGGTGGTTCTGCTCTCAGACCCTGCTGGGCAGTTTGTATACTTGGTGTCACAGTATAGGACTTGTGGCACTTGGTCTGTCTGAGCCCCACCCTCTCTTTCTCCCTAGGTTTGTGAGGGTAGAGGTAGTTAAGTGGTCTATGGACCATTGTCATTGTTTGTGGCAGGGAGAGGTCCTCTTGGGGCAGAGCCATAGGCAGAACATGACATCTAGGCCATCCACACAGTAGTGGTACATGGTGCCTGGGATCAGATCTGCCTTCCAACCTTGAACATCTTGGGACTGCAGGTGACCCCAGGGACAGTAGCCCCATTTTCCTATCTAGCCGTCAGGTATTGCCAAGCACCATTATGTGTAGATCCCTTGGAAAGGTACAGTTAAGGACATAGGCTATTCCACTCCAAACCTTGGATTCCTGTACAAGGAGGGAACCTCAGGGGCTCTCAGAAGCTGTGGCAGTCAGCCCAATGTGTGAGGTATTAAGACAATCTGTTGGAAGTGGGAGGGTTAATGAGCAGATGTTGAGGTTGTTAAGCCCCAAGGGCATGGGCTTTCCCACCTGGCTGGCCCTAATGCTCTATACTCTGGTTTTGGGTGGGGCCTAGGTAACTCCAGGCATGCCTTATATCCCCGTTATGCCCTGTGTTTCTGTTGCCTACCTTTACAACCCTATTCTTGCTTTCAGATTCTTGCCTGTGGAAGCCCCTCATATACCTTCTTCTGGGCACCTAAGGTCCCTTCCATCCTTTGAGTCTTTGTGCCTCAGACTGTTCCCTCCATCTTCCATCCATTTTCTGAAATCACAAACCCTGCTCATCTTCCTTTCATTCTTCCCACAAATACCTATGATACTCCTTCTGTGGCCTCCAGACCAGGGTAGCCCTCTGAAGAACCATCAGTGAACAGGGTAGCCTGTGTCACCACCTCATGGGACTGATGGAGAAGTGGGGACAGATAGCAAACCATTGGTGAATCAGTTAAGAGACTGTTTAAGGTGGCAATGAAGCTGTGGAACAGTATTTTTGGAGACCCAGTGGGGATCAGGCGAGAGAGCATTAAGCCAAGGGACCAGTAGGGACTAATGTGAGAACACAGGCAAGTGTGGCTGGAAGGCCATCCACCAGGGGAGCAGGGAGACAGAAATGGAGCTGGCCCTCACTCTGAGGTGCAGCCTGAAGGTTTTCAAACCTTCTGCCAGAGAGCAGGGATGGTTCAGATGATTGATAAGGATGGGCACTGAGATACCTACATGCTTGTGGAATTCTTTTCCCTGCGTCTCCTCACACCCCTTAGCCCTCAGTCTGCTCTATGTCAGAGTAGGATCTGCACAGGCCACATAGTCCACAGAGCCCAGGAAGATGAGTGACATTATCTGGTGAGTAGCTGTATGGGATTCTTCCCATTCTCAGAGTTGGGCCAGGGGTGGTATGACAAGAGAAGACCATGGTAGCTGCTCCTGCTGGCGACTTCACACAGCCTGTGGCTCCAGGCAAATTTGTAATGTGATTAGCCCAGCTTGGGATGAACAGAAGAAAAGCCCAGGCCTCAGTCTCTTGAATCTGAAAGCTGGCTTTGCTACTTCCTGGCCTGTAAGTTAGGCAGCCTCTGGAAACTTTCACAGCCTCAGTTTCTTCATCAGTAAACTGATAATCATTTGTGATGAGGAATTATGTCATTGTGCTCAGCCTGGGCAGCATTAAAAAAACCTCACCTCAAGACACTGTAAAGCTGCAGGGAAGGCTGTGTGCTGCAGGATGCCTTTCCTTGGCAGATACCAGC
This sequence comes from Castor canadensis, assembly GCF_047511655.1. Taxonomy (NCBI): domain Eukaryota; kingdom Metazoa; phylum Chordata; class Mammalia; order Rodentia; family Castoridae; genus Castor; species Castor canadensis. The sequence continues at coordinate 11,019,002 of NC_133403.1, read as the reverse complement.
AAGGACCCAGCAGTCTTTGCCCCTCCCCGAGCCCATCAGCCTATCACCTGCCAAATCTCCAGACAGGTATTCCGTACTCTGTCAGCTCCCATCCAGGCCTCAGATGTGAATTAGGTTAGAGCTCCCATGAGCCGTCTGGACAGTTTGTACTGTATCCATCGATTGGCTCTTTTTCTGGCTAGCCTGGAGACAGCTGGGAAATAATGCTGTCCACCAGGGTACAGTGGCCAAGTCTTCTGGAAACTAGTTTGTAATGCAGGTCAAATTTGGCAGGCCAATGCTTTCTGTACTCTTCTGAAACACCCCCAGAACTTCTCTTGCTGTCTCTCTCCCCTCCCTGTTCATCCTAAGAGAAGGACTGTTTGGTGCAGGTGCCACTGCAGAGGCTATAGGGTGGTGGAAAGCAAGCCAGGAAGGAATGTGGGACCCCGTTTCCCAGTCAGGAGGCCTACAGCAATCTGCCTAGGCAGGAAAACTGTCTTCTACTCTCCCCTGGCTTCTTTTGCTCATGTTCTAGCCATAAGGAAGCCTTTGTCAGGGCCTTTTCTTGATTTTCTTAAGGAAATAATAGCTACTCTTTAAGCCATTTTCTTCCATCTCCTCCCCACCCCAAACCCCAAACTACTGTGACTTTAAACAGGTTATCTGGATACTTCTCACAAGTCCCCAAGGAGCCCTTGAAGAAGCTTTGGGGTCACAGCTCTGTGGCAACCTTTCTCAAGCCCCCTGTGCAGTATAGGCCACCCCCTGCCTTGGGTCATTCACTGCCACAGCACCGAAACTAGGGGCTAGAGACAAGGGCCTGCTCTTGCTCTGGACCCCACTCACTCCCCACCCACTGGCCTCACAGGTAGCCACATCTGGTGTGAACTGGGCTTTGGCTGCCCCCCCCCATCTGATCTGTTGTCCTATTGAGTTCCCAGCCTCCATCACCTTCAAACTATAGTACAGATGTCACCTCCTTCTGAAAGCCTCCCCTACCTTGTCGTACTGGGTCAGGGTGGGTGTCCTTTGTGTCCAGCTTCCATGGTTGGGTAGGCTCACCTTGGGTATTAGAAATGTAGGTGATGATGTCCTGGTCCACATCCTCTTCTGTGAGCATCCACCCATGGCTGATTGGACCAAGGGTTGACACCCACCTAGGCAAAGCCTCTCAGGTCAAACTTTGAACCAATTGGCACTGAGACCCAGGAGTCATGGCTTAGTACTGCTGTATGGTATGAACATCTTTTCTAGGCTCCCAGCTTGCCTAAGGCCTGAGCCTTCACCTCCTCCCAGCCTTGATGAGCCAGCTAGACCTAATCTTAGATTTTATTCTTTTTAATCAAGTGTGCCTGAACCTACCCCATCTCTTCACTCTCAGTTTCTCTGGCTTCCCCTCCTTCCCTGGGAGGGAAGCAGGGGCACATGTTCTGGGGGTAGAGGGGCAAATGTCAGGCTGGGACTTTGGAACCAACCTCAGAAGGTTCCTGAATGAAGTGTCCTGAAAAACAGGCTCTCTAGAGCCTTGCTGCTGGGCATCATCATAGAAGCATTTGGATGTGAGCCAAGCAGTATTCCTCCTGGAGTTCATGTGGCCTAGCTTGAGAATCTGCCTAGGTAGCCCCCTACTTTGTCTGCTTCTGGGCTTCAGGTAAGGCAGGCTAGAAGTCCCAGCAGGTAGGAGCCCAATCTATTTACCATGAAGGAATGCAGCCATTGGTCCCTGAGGCCTGAAAAGGCCTATGAATACTGTAGGGAAAATCATTTTAGCCAGACGGCAACTGCAGCGTGAGTGCACCCTAACAGCAGCTGAGCCTCAACAAGAGTGGCCCCCATGTGGTTCCCCCATAGAATTTCCTACTTGAGGTTCCTCTTACTATTTCAGTTGGAATTGACTCTGTGTCTGATGTCAGCATGCCAGACTCGTGTCTGAACAGGTGTCTGGGCCCAAAGTGGCTCATAGCCAGAGAGCAAGCCGCCTGCACACAAGGCTTATGGGGTCATATGGGCCCTCTGTCTTGTCCAACAGGGGCTGTTCTTGCCCTTTTCCTGGCATCCTGGGCTGCCCATGGCTCTCTTCCTCACTGGCTGCATGTCAGGTTAGATCAGACATGGCTACAGTCCTGCTTAGCCATAGTAGCCTTGACTTTATAGGACCTTAGCACCATGGGCCAGGCCTTGCCCCTGTTGTAGAGATTGGTCTTGGAATCAGTGTTGACCTTAACCATCCAACCTTCTCCTGGAAAATGGCTCTCTCCTATCAGCTTTCATGGAACAGCAAACTTTTTTCAGGAGTGCATACTTAAGACCTCACCTGTCCCTGTCCCAAAGGGACCTTCCATTCTTGTGTGCCTCGCCCCACATAGCTGCAAGATTCTGTCCAGTGTGGTGGAGCAGTCTGTGGGGCATGGCCCTCTATTTAGAGAGAGGAGCATGGGCTGGTAGAGAGGCTCAAGAAGCTCTGAGATTAACCCCCACTACTATCAACAACAACAAAAAGGTAGAGACAGGAGCAGAGGTGCAGAGGCATAGAGGCCAGCCAGCAGGGACTCCACAGCCAACAAGCCAGGGGTCAGGCTTTGCACTTTTGCCTAATATGGTGATGGGAGGAATAATTACTAAGTTCAGCCTGGCCAGCAGAGGATAGAGTGGAAACTGGTGGGGCAGGCTTACAGGCACAAGCATGAGCTTGCTTGGAATGGCAAGGGGAAAGGGAGAAGAGTCTAGGCTCAGCTCTGCCCTCTGCCAGCCTCTCCTTTCTAGGATGGCATTCCTGGGATTCAGGACCAGGGTTCTGGTTCAGGTTGGCTAGCCACTGGTGAGGACCAGACAGCAGAGGGTGCTGACCAGTATTTGGTGAGAAAGGGCTGCTCCCGGAGCCAGTGAGTAGGCCCCAAAGAAGGCTGAGAAAGCCAATCTCAATGCCCATCCTCTCCCCATCCCCTGCAGTCCCACCTGGGCTTGGGTTCCACCAAGAAGCACCATAGCTCAGAGAGCTGGGCCTGAGCACTGCAACCAGAACCCAGTTCTCTTAACCTGAAGCAGTCGTACCACTTGGCTACAAATAGAGACTCCTGATAAACAAGTCAGGCTGTCTTTTGGGGTAGTGGGTGTTCTCCCAACAGCAGGTGGACAAGTGTTGTTTGTGTCCACCTTGGGCATTCTGAAGTCAGCTGCACTGGGCTCTTAAGACATCAGTTCTGGAAATGTGTCCCACAGCCCATGGTAAAAGCCATGACCAGAGCCACTTGGAACTGTAGAATTCATGTCAGTGGAGCCACTGTTCTGTGTGGTTTGCTGGTGCAGCCAGGAAGGAGGGGACCGCCTGCCTTCCCTGTGGGCGCCCTGAGCAGCCCACACACTCACTTCCAACCTACTTCTTGTTTCCCTAGAACCTCCAGTGGGCCCGCGATGTGTTGCTAGGCAGCAGTATCCCGTGGCAACAACTGCAGCACATGCCGGCACAGGGGCTCTTCTGTGAGAGGAACAAGACCAATTTCTTCAACGTGAGTACTTTGCCTTGTTGCTTTCTGAGGTTGCTTGCTGCCACTGCTTTTCACTGAAGGCGCATGAATGAATTGACCCCCTGAGGCAGGAATTCCCAGGGCCTTAAGTTTGAGATGCCCTCAGAGGGCATGCAGATTGGTGCAGGTGAGAGTGCGCTAGATTTGGGCACGAGGCCATGATTGCTGAGTGACTTCTGGCAAGTCACTGCCCCCTCTGGGCACTGGTTTGCCCTCTAGGGAGAGACATGGATAATCTTGGTGTGTTCTTTGGAATCCCAGGTGTACTGGGCCATACAGTTCTGGGCAGTGGTGAGGGTTTCCAGGCCCATAGCCCTGTATCCCCTGGAGCAGCTCAGCCTCCCTTCACATGGTCTTGGGCACAAATGAGATTGTGATTAAAGCTGACTCTACTGCTTAAAAAACAAAATTTCCCAATGCTAGGACTTTAGTGCGCTTCCAGCCCTGCTTTCCATGTGAAGTGGAAACTCATTCCTTGAGCAAAACATGATCAACCTCTCAGGCCTGTCTTGTCGCCCATCCAGAAAGTCTATGTCTGCCTTCCTTGACACCCTGCTAGGCCCAACCCTAGTGAGGTGCCTCATTTGGCCACCCTTCCCAGAGATAGCTGCTTCCTCACTCCTTTCTATCTCTAACTCCTCATCCATCCTCCACCACCCCTCCCAGCATGGCCAGCTCCCAGCTGGGTGGCTTTGGCAAGTTACACAGCCCCTCTCAGCTTTGGTTTCTTTTGTATTTTCCCTGATTTCCTGATATTCAGAGAAACTGAAGGGCAGGGGTCACTTGAATAGGAGCTGAGACCAGGTCCCAGATCCAGAAGGGAGTGGCAGAGAGTAGTTCTCAAGATGCATGGCAGGCAGGTTCCCAACTGAGAGCCAGCAAAGTGGTGGGAGGTCTGAGTCCATGGTTCTTCCTTTCTCCCAAGTTGTGACCTTTTTGGGTCAATGGTGACCCTGGAACCTGAGAGCCCTGCACCTTGGCCACCCTCTCTCTGTTGATATTTTATAGACAAGTAGTAGGTGTCATTAGTAATCAATCTATGTGCTACAAGGGGTTTTCTGTGAAAGAGAAGTACCCTCCCTGCCTCATAGCACCCACTGTTCTTTGTCCCACGTGTGTCCTTCTAAAGGAGGCACATCTTTATAAGCCAGTGTATACAGGTATACACAAAAGGCATAAGTACACATTTCTGCCCCTTGGGTTTTTATAACTTAATTTGCCTCCCCCCCACCCCCATCCTTCTTCTCTATGTATATGTCTCTCCCTACCTCCAGCCTCTACCTCCCAAAAAGCTAGAATTACAGGTGTGCACTACCACACCTGGGTTAGGCTTAATGTCTTGTTTTTTCAGTGCTGGGGATTGAATCCAGGGCTTCATGCTTGCTATGCAAGTGCTTTACCACTTGAGTCAAACCCCCAGCCCTTAATAGCATCTCTTAGAGAGTGTTTTAGAACTTGCTCTATTTATTTATTTGTTTGTTTGTCTAATGCAGTGCTAGCTGGGGACCAGTTTTTAACTTGGTGATCCTCCTGCCTCACACTGTAGGTATGCACCACCATGCCTAGCTCACTCATTCTTTTTAATAGTTGTATGGTTCTCTCGGCATATGAATTATCTAGAATTACCCACCTATCCCCTATCCCCTATTGATGGACATCTAAATTATTTCCAGTCTTTCATTATTACAAACAATACTTCATATATATATATATATATATGTCATTGCACATTTGTGGAAGTTCATTTATAAGATAAATCGTAGAAATAGAATTCCTGAATCAAAGGACTTGTGGTTAGCTGGGTGCTGGTGGCTCATGCCTTAGTCCTAGCTACTTGGGAGGCTAGGATCAGAAGAACTGCCATTTCTGACCACCAGGCAAAAAAAGTTTGCAGGACCCCCATCTCAACAGCAAAAAGCTGGGTGTGGTGGTGTGTGCCTGCTATCCCAGCAATGGTGGGAAACGTAAAATTGGAGGATCATGGTCTAGGCTGGCCTGGACAAAAAAGCAAGATCATCTCCAAAGTAACCAGAGCCAAACGGGCTGAAGGCATGAGTGCCTACCTAGGAAGTATGAGACCCTGAGTTCAAACCTCACTACCACAAAAAAAAAGTGCTAAGGTTGAATTTTTATGAATTCTAGGGCCAAAGACTCCTCACTTAAACTCTGGTTGTGTTCATATTTTGTTCAAAATTGTTTGTTTTGAGGAAACAATAAGATTGGCCACCATTGATATGATCAAAGCTAATATAAACAGTTCTTATTTCAATTTTCTGATATTAATATAAAAAACAGCTATATTTTCTTATTTAAAATGCTACATTTTCTGTTTTTTTACAAAATGAAAAAATAATTATTTACCTACTTTCTAAACTATGTCTAGTTTTCATTTCTTATGGTGGTAGTATTTTTATTTTCTGTTCAGTTTGAAGCTCATTGGGGATAAAGAAGGGAGGGAAAGAATCCTTCTTCCTGTTGTTCCATTTGATGTCTACAACTTATATTCTGGAATACATTTTTGTAGATACCAACTCTCTAAAGACGTAGTCCACATCCCTGCTTTAGACTCATTTTTTTCAAGTCCTTGTCAATATTCTATTTGTTACTGAGCTTTGTAATGTTTGCTCTTGTTTGTTTGTTGAGTCTTGCTGTGTAACTCAGGCTGGCCTTAAACTGGAGATCTTCCTGCCTCAGCCTTCTGAGTGAAGATTCTCTTTTTAGTAGCTGGAAATACCATCCATCAAGTTTCACTCACTGAGCAACACTGACCGTGATATCATATTGGCAGTTTTAACTTTTATGCAATTTCTATTCATGTTCATTTTTCTATTGGATTATTGGATCTTTTGTTATGGAGTTATAAGAACTCTATACATTAATGAAGTAGGTCCTTTTGCACAACTATTTTTCTACAAGTTGATAGACCAAAGTTAGAGCCAAGCCAGTTGCTTAATTTCCTAGCTCTTTGGTTACTCATCTTATAAAGTGAGTTTCCATTATCTGCCTTGAAGAGTAACTATAGGAAACCAAGTTAGATAATGGGGTAGTGTCCCTAATCTAGGATCTAGCACTTGGTAGGTGCTCAAGGAAATATTTAGCCTCTTTCCTTTCCTCCCCTGCTGTTAGTGCTTGAAAATAGTGCAGAATATTGCATGAGAGGCCCAGCCTCCATGTCTGCTTCATGGGTAGGACACTCTTCCTTCCTAATGCTGAAGTTAAGGAAGCTTGCTCCTCAGATGCCTGCCCTCCCAGAGCTGGCCTGGTACTCCAGGCCCCTTTCCTACTGAGCTCACTCCCTGCAACTCCTCCTGTAGTTTCTGGCACCTTCCAGAAAATAAAAGTCAGTCTGTGGTTGTTCCTATGAAGGAAAGGCTGGGATAGTCACCTGTGGACCTGGCATGTGGGCAATGCCTCCCTCAAAACCAGAAGCCTCTGTGGCAACCTGGACTGGTAGTTCGGCTTTTCTGGGTCAGCCATTCATTCCTCTAGCAACCTGCTGTGTTTACTATACTGGGGCTCTCTCCTGGCCTTCTCTACTCTCTTGGGCTCTTTGGCTTCTTTGAGCCATGTCTAGCACCCAACATGGCAGGAAGTGTTGGGCAGACCCTGAGCACTCTCAGCATGGGAATCCATCCAATATCCTTTACCAAGTATGACAAAACTATTTACTGACATGTTATCAGAGGATCATTTAGGGTAGTCAGCCCTTGGCTTACCACTGGATAAGGCCATGTCTGTGACAGATAGGACTTACAGGATGGGGTGAACAGGCTGGCTTGCCTCCCTTCCAGTATGCACAGGGGTTTACTGCCTTGTTTGGGGGGCGGGGGAGAAGCAAGAATGTGCAGGCCAACTCTTACCAAGACATGTGCAGAAGATGAGGGCAGTGTCACTACGTACCCTGAATACCACTCCTCCGAGCCTGTTGCCCTAGACCATCCATGCTGACCAATCTTGGTGTTGCCCACCCAGCAGTCTGGTCAGCCCCTTTCATCTGGAGGACTTGAGTAGGGACCTTCTTGTAACTTTTTAAATGACAATTTTTAAAAGTTGTGTGGAACATTTGTCACCACCAACAGTTCAGACACATAACAGACCTTTATCTACCCACTCCACTCCAGGTACTGTGCCCTCTCAGTGTGTGTGTGTGTGTGTGTGTGTGTGTGTGTGTGTGTGTGTGTGTGTGTACGTATGTACCACAGTGGTGCCCTTTTGACACTAAATCTTGGAGAAGTTTTCAGGCTATCTTGCTCTGTGCTGCTGCCATCTCCTTTGTGTGGGTCTAGTGTTTGGTCTCAAAAGCCATCCTTGTATGTGCATCTTTGTGCTGCTGCCATGTTCTTTGAATCTCCTGGTCTGGCCCAGACTGGCCCAGAAGAGGTACTCACTGAATATTCATGGATTGATTTCATTATTCTTTTCCCTTAATAGATGGCATCCAAGCACATTCTCCTGATCCAGTCAGTGCTGTGTGTGGTAAGGGACAGGCCCCTGCCACAGGACAGGGAGGCTTATGGTAGAACCCCTCATGACATCTGTGTGCAATGCCTCCGTTGGATGCTGCGGGACATGTGGGAGGGGCAGAGAGCTGGGTTCCCACTGGCAGGGTAGAGTGCTGCTTAGCTAGAAAGTGGGTAGGATAGAGAGGTCAGAATTAGAAGGCACTCTTAGGGGAGCTCCCTGAGGGAGGTGACTGAGCCTTCATGGAGACTCTAATAGTCCAGGGGAATGATTGGGCACTAAAGGAAATGGGTGATTGAGACCTTAGGTTCCCAACTCCTTGCACATGAGGTCTGCCCCACAGCTGGCTAGTCCTCCATAGTGGCATAGACATGGCATGCAGCAGGCTTAGTGGTGTGATTGAACTTGTGAATGAGTAAGGGAAGCATGAACTTGGCACAAGTCATGCCACAAATGACAATCCAATCATTGTCACTGTTTCACACATTGACTGAACCCACATCTCCAGAGAGGGGACAGCTCCCTGCCCCAGCAGGGGCTGTTCTTCCTGCACATAGCAGGCCTGGAAAGCACATGCCAACTTGGGTGGCAGGTGCAGCTGGGTGGCTGCCCATATCATAGAAGCTGGGGCTTGTTTCTGGTTGTCCAGAGCTTCTGGGAGTTTCTGTACAGGTGTGTGCACCTCTAGACAGGCAGATGGGTCTTTGTGGGTTAGAATCAGGCTACTTTGTCAGGGTGAACTTCTCTCACTGTTTTGTAGTTTATTCTGAAACGTTCTCTGACCGAGGCCAGAGGTGGCTCTCCCTTCTTCCCCAAAATGTTCGCTTATATTAGCAGGCTGGTTTTTTGTTTTGTTTTGTTCTGTTCTGTTTTTGCCTTCCTTTTTCAATCTAATTTGTAGCCTCTGTGAAAGAAGCAAAGGGAGCCGTGGGCCAGGCTGGCACTTCCTCCCAACTCTGAGGCCATACAGAGCAGGAAGCAGTCGCACTCCCACTCCACGTACGTAGGGCCTGCCTGCTGCTCAAGCCAGTAGCCCCTCGGTTTCAGGGGCAGCAAGAAGAGCATAGACTTTGGGCTCATGTACACTCAGCTCCTGTCTCCTCTCCTCTTCATTGGCTTTGCACAAGGCACTGGGCTGCCCAGGCCAGTATAGTCCCAACAGATAAATGAGCGTCCCCAGCACTCATCTCATCCTTAGGACTGGAGATCAGCCTACATGGGGCCTCGGGGCTTTTCTTTGGATCCCAGTGGCCCTCACCTATCCTAGAGATTAGCACTGGTACCAGAGGGACAGGACTGAAGTAAGGGGTGGCAGAGGCCCTGAGTCATGCATAGCTGGGGCCCTTTGGAAGTTTAAGGCCTCCCACTTGGGCTCCGTGCTGCATGGTCTGGCCTGGGGATTGGTGCCTATAGATGCTTCCTCTTTCTTGGCCACAGTTACATAGTGCTGTAGTGTCTGACTTGCCTCAGATCTTATCTACCTGCCCTCTTCCCAATGGACAGGTGTCCTCCACCATTATAAAGCACACCCTTTCTCACATCTGTTTCCTTATCTGTGAAAGAGTCTCTAGGACAAATGCCCAGAAGTAGAGGCCAGGACACAGACCCTCCACACCCAGCCACATTGCCAAATGGTTCTACAATGTTGGCCAGGTTCCCTTCCACCAGCATTGCCCCACCCCTCCCACCCCTCAGCCACAGATATCTTTTTTGATTTTCACCCATCTGTGGGGTGTGACAAGGCACCCTGGGTGGTTTCAGTCTATGTTTCCCAAGCAACTAGGAAGGCTGAGCCTTTTCCCACACCTAAGACCAGTCCACTTTGTCTGCCCAGGCTCTGGGCCTCTCTCTCCTACCTGCCCGCAACCACACAGGCCCAGGTGGTTCTGTTTGCTTAAACCAATGGGAAGAACAGTTATCATGTTTCTTTAAAGTGTCTGCGCTCTGTGCTGACCCTAGGCCTAGAGCCTAGGTGCTTACCAAGGGCCTTGATGTGGTCTGGGAGAGAAAGGGCTCCTGCTGGTGGGATAGCCAGCTGAGGGGCTAGCCACCTGACAGAGCTGGGAGGAGAGGAGAAAAGGTCTTAATGCCCCCAAGCAGTCTATTCTTCTCAGAAAGAATTAGTCACACCCATTCTACTCTGCCAGTTGGCTCTGACCTTCGAGGAATCCCCCTCCCCCTACCCTTTGAGTAGATGCCAGATGCAGTAGGCCTGCCTTCCAGGCAGGCCTCAGCTAATGCCCTTCCTTCCTCACCCTCCCTTACAGCCAGTGGTCCAGATGGATGCCAGTGGAGCCAGGCAGAGTACAATCTCAAGCCCAGCAGACTTGGGCAGCCCCAGGTGGGGACTTTCTATAAAACAGCATTGCCATTATACTCCCAGTACCTCCTGCTGGCTTGGTACCCAGCAGGCAGGGCATGCCTATTGACCATGAATCCCTCTCACCTGGAGAATTCCCCGGAATGATTAACTGGGAAGCAGCAGCCCCAGAACAAGGGGCATAGGAATAACCTGGCTCAGTATTCAGAAATCCAGCTACGTCCAGGCCCTAGAGTCTTTGCCTCCTATGGTAGGGCTAGATCCAGCATTGCCTCCCCATGTCAACCCAGGCCAGACTTGCCCCTTGGTTCTCCCTTCATCCCTCTGGTGCCATGCCTGGTGAACCTGTGGACAGCCCCTCCCTACAGAACCAGCCTTAAGTTCAGGGTTTGTTACAAATAAATATCAGTGAAGACCAAGGTATAACCTAGGGAAGAGGTATTGGTCAATACCCAGTTCTTGATGTTCTGCACCACCCCCAGAAAGCCGGCCGGAGTAAACAAGCCCTGGGACCATCAGCAGAGGGACTTCTACCCACCCTCTCTGATCAAGGCCAGGGAATGTTAGAAGAGGAAAAACCTGTTTATCACAGCCTATAGCTTTCCCAAGTCAGTCCCACATCACCTTCTCCACACTCAGGGCCAGTTATGACTGATTTTGTTTACATCTCTGCTTGTCCCTGTGCTCACACTTCAAGGAGCATGTTAACCCACTATAAACTTGCTGTGTGTCAAATCCTGGGCCTGCCACATTGTCAATAAGGGCTCAGATTTGTAGGCTACTCTACAAAGCTGGATTATTAGTTCCTGCTCCCCAGAGGTGCCAGGAGATAAAGCAACTTGGCCCCGATTGCACAGCCTGTCTGTTTTGGGGAAGGGATATGAACTGCACCATGTTTAACACTGAAGCCTGTAGCCTCACTCAAGGAAGAATGCCTTTACTGGGATTGGCCCAGTGGCCCCAGGCAAGAATATTAGCCATTGACTGGATGAGAATGATAGCGTTAGATACATAGATAGGGTTAGTACATAGGCATCTGACTGTACCAAGAGGTGAAGCTAGGATCCCAGGCCTGTGAGGGACCAGTAGCTAGGCCAAGATGTCAATCAGGGTTGTCTTTGGTGGCCAGGACTTCACTGTTGGCTAACTTAGAAACCAATTCTATTTCAGTGTGTGGACTTGAGGAGCTGGCTAGTTGGGTTGTACCACCTCTCTATGTTAGTCCCTTCACCCAGGCCCATACAGGGGCTAAAGTTACTAAGGCAGCAGCAGTGGAAGGTGACACCTTGCTGCAGCACTAGAGCATCCATTTCTGTCCCAGTCTGGCCTAATTGGGAACCTGGCAGGGAAGATTGCCCATGGCAGCCATTGCATGACCATCCTCACTAGGGCTTTGCTTGGAATGCCTCCTTTGGTTCCCCATAACATGTATGTGAGGCTTAGGTACTATTACTGTCTCCATTGTAGAAATGGGAAAATTATTGCCAATGGTCCATGACTGTGAAAAGCAAAAGTCCTTTTCTATTCTTCTGCCCACTGGAAGGGGAAGCCTAACCCCTTCCCTTGAATAGCAGAGCTCATGGTCCTGTTTTCAGTCTCTGTCACAGGCCACTCCCCAGCTGACATAGCTGCTCTTGGTGTTGCCAAAGTATGCTTGCCAAGTGCATTTCTGTAGCAGTAGTTGCCAGTGGTCAGGGCACAGTGGCCCAGGGCTCTACAGAGGACTGATGCCATTGTACCCCTTTGAACAAGGTGCAGAAGCTAAAGGAATGTATCATACAGTAAATGGCCAGGCTGGGATTCCAGGTCTGTCTAACATTGAGACCTGCACCCTTAGCCACTATGTCATTAGGAATTTGGAGTCTATATCCCACCTGTCTTTCTATTTATGATGTCTGCAGTGGGTATGTGACAGGAAAGGACAGTAAGAGTGACCAATTGTGTCTGTGTTTCACTTTCACTGTATTCCCTTGCTTTGACCAGAAGCTTAGTAGGCAACCCCGACCCCAGTTTGTAGAAGCCATGAGCGAGGCCCCCGCACTTCAGCCTTCTTCTTTGGCACCTTGCCTGGCATTCCATTGCCTATCCTTCCCACAGGCCTTTGGACTCATTCAGTGCTTTCCTCAGGCCTGTTCAGGTCTGCTGATGGAAGCCATTCTGTAGTCAGGATCCCTCACAAGGGTACAGGGTCTCTGTGCTCAGTGTTACTATGCCCTGGCCTTTGCCAAGTTCACCCACAACTTGCCCAGGGACTGGCCTCCTTGCAGTTGTCAGGTCCTGCCTGAGTCCTAATGGAAGTCACTTTGCACATGTGCTTTTTGAGATCCCTAGACCTAAGCCCCCAGCCCTCCTGGAGCTCAGGTGTGTCACCTGAAGGTGAGTGGACAGTGAGAAAGACATGAGTGTAATATTGGGGGATGTACCTGCAAAGGACAGAGCAGGATCAGGCTCCTTCTGAACAGAAGAAGCAGTGTGAGCAGTAGCATGGGCACAGATGGGTGCATGCCAGGGAGGGGTTTGCAGGGCTGCAGAGTGGACACAGGGATGGGGGGTGAATACCACAAGGTCCTGCCCTCCTGGGCCAGATGCAGTGTGGACTTCTCACAAAGGCAGACGGACTGGGCAGAAGGGCATCTTCCAGACGTAGTACCAGCTGCCGTGACTACATCTAGGAGGGAGGTTTATCGGAGAAGGGCTCTGTAAACACTGATGACCTGCCATTACTTGGCTCCCTATTTGCAACAGCTTAAGGAATCTTCACAGCCTTCCTTCCTTGCAAATGAGGAAACTGAGGTTGACACCTGAGGTGGGATTTAGGTGTTCTGAACCAAGTCAGTGACAGTAGGAATGGTGGCCAGTGGAGGGTTCCCAAGACAGGCAAGAGGAAAGACCCTGAGCGCTCATGGACTGATGAGATGAGGGACGGGGAGTAAAGACAAGAGAGTAAGCGGGGCAAGGAGTGGGCTCAGGAGCCCAGTGGGTCTGTGTGCATGCATGTGCCTGTCCTCCAGTGGATAGCACCATGATGCAACGGAGGGGTAAACAGAGTCCTCAGTAGGGATATCATACAAGGCCATGTTGGGAACATGATGCTTATTGTCCCACCCCAGGGTAGCTTTGTCTCTTAAAGCTCCAACATCATCTGGTTCTCAAAGGAAATTGTCTGGAATTGGTTGTAGCTTTTTCTCCTCTTCCATGATGCCAAGTCATCAGTGGTGGTAGACATACCACCCCTATTTGGCAAGGAAACCAACTGGCTTCTCTGCTCCTAGTCCCTCCCTGTGGTTGTGACTCTGACAGGTCATCTGGCCTGGCTGAACTACCGCTTCCTCATCACTGAGATGACCCAAGGTGTGCAGCAGGGCCATACTACTGTTGGGGTAAAAGGAAACCCAGTCACATCATAGTGGGAGTCAGAGAACAGAAAAGCAGGGAAAGAGTTTAAATTGAGGAAATGTGAGCTTCTTGGCTGTAGTAGGAATTGCTGCAATAGCACTATTTTTAGCATTGCTGAAATGATGCATGGGCCAATTGCACAAGCAGAGTAAACAAAAGAAACACTTCCAAGTTCTCCAGGGGCAAAAAATGACTCTTAAAAGCACACTTGGTGTGGATTCTGAGCTTATCCCTGACCTTTCCTTCCTTTCCATATCCTAAGCTCTGTGGACTTTGTAGAACCTCACAGCTTTTGACTTGTTCACCCCATGTTCAACCTGGCAATTGCCGAAGATTTCCCTGTCATTCCTGCCTCTCTGTCTGGAAAGTAGGTGAACCTCAGAAGAAGTAAATTGAGAGGGACTGCTATCTACCTGAGATGCTCCTCAGTCTCCTTCCCAGAGGGGCAAGAGGTAGCACACAGTAGAGAAGCAAGGATGAGATGAGGGCAAGGTCATGGCCACAGGATGCCCTGATAAGATGCTGCATAAAGTCAGAGGTCTTGCCAAGCCAGGCTGCCCACATTCATGGCTAGACTGTCCTTCCCTGGTGTATATCTGTTTCTGACCGTTAGAGACAGCTTCCACCTCTAGATGTGGATTCGTAATTGTGGCAAGGCCAGAATAGTTAGACAAAGGGCAATGTTCTCTTAAGCCCTTAGCATTCATGGTCTTACTGAGTCCTCAGGACAGTCCTCCAAGGAGATATAGAAATCTCTGCAGACTTGCCCAAGATTACATAGCCAGTGAGTAGCAGAGCCCAGACTAGAGCCTAGAACTAGGGACCCAGGTCCTGTGGACCAACCTCCATGCCAGAGTTTCTGTATAGCCTCTGTTTTTTTTCCCCAGAGAGAAGGCAGTGTTGTGTATACATCCAACTCTGACCTCAGCCCTGGTCCCTTCCACCCCCAGCTGCTCTGTTCCACTCTGGGGTGTTCAGTCAGGAGCTCGCTGTTTAACATTCCTGAAGAGAACATTTTCAGTGTGGACTTCTTTTCTCACTGCAAGTTATTTTTCAGAGGTTTACTCTTGTATTTAGTGGCCCTGCGATGTCTTTCTGAGGCACATGCATAACACTCTTAGCTTGGGCAGATCCTTGCATCTTCTGCGTTTTCTCCTCCCAGGACGCATCACTCCAGGCCCAGGTGTGCTGCCTGCCAAGGGCAAGGGCAGCGGGCTTCCAGGCAGAGGTGTGGGAACCCTTGACAAAGCTCTGGAAAGTGGGGCAGGGCAGGCAGCCTGTTCAAATTCAGGGTGGCCTGGGTATAGTCAGAGAGACTGGGGGAGGTCTGTGGCTGCTGAAGAGGCAGGAGCTAAGAGCTCCCACCTCCAGGGCATCACTGTAAGAATGTGCCCTTTTAAGAGGGGATGACATGGCAGTGCCAGCCTCTGCTTTGTTCAGTTGGCCTCCAGAACACTAGGTTCTCTCACTCCAGGTGGACATTGACCATGAAAGCCCAAGTAAGGGACCCAGGCAGTACATCCCATGGCCCAGTGATGCCCACGATTGCAGTTGTTCCAGTAGAAGGGCATACATAGTAGGTTATAGACCACCATATTTAGCTTGAGATAGATTCTTGTGGCAGCAAAAAGCCCAGGGTTACCAGAGCACTTAGGGGTCCTGGTCAGCTCTCAAGCCTCAGAGTGAAAGGCATACTCTAGCTTGAGGGCTCCCATACTTTGCTATACATGTCATTGGGTTGTTTTGAGTGGGCCCTCAAGCCAGGAGCCTCGTAGGTGTAGCCATGGCTTGCAAATGGCAAGAGGAACCTGGAGTCTAAGCACTTAGACCAAGTCCAACCATATCTTCAGATATTCCTAGTGTGCCAGCTTCAGGGAAGGCTACTCATTGCCCTCAGAATTCAGTCCTGTTGTTTTCTTTCCTGGTCCTGTCCCCTTTGAACTCAGTTTCTCCATCTCCAAAGATGGGCCAGTTGGATGAGGTCAGTGATTTTCCAGCTCTTTTCCCAAAAGAAACCTTTTTCACATACCCAATGGAAAACAGATGAGAGGGCAGCTGCTCCAGCAAGGCAGGAAGGGCCAGGCTTCGCCCACTCAGGCTGCACCCCTGCTGGCCCCGGCTGCTGAGCAGAGTGTTGTGAGCCTGGAAGAGGGAGTACTCACTCTTAAGTGTTATCCCTTCTTAGCTCAGTGACCAGGCCTCCTCCCTGAAGTGGCTTTAGTCTCTCTCACCTTCACTCCTCCCTTCTTCCCTCCCTCTTTTTTTTTTCTTCTGATTTTCCTATTTGGAAAGTTGGACCACGTTGCTTGCTCCTTCTGAGAAAACATTGAATTTGAAATCCTGGAACAGCCCCTGCCAGGTTACCATGGTGACAAGCTATGGCCCACAAGTGCCCCTGGGGGCCAGAAACTGCTGTGGGAAGAGCATGCCAAGGACTCCTTCACACACATGGGCCTCTGGTGGTATGTGTCCTGTTCAGCTCTGATCTTGAGAGGAACCCCTGCCCCTAGTCAGCCTCAGGCCCCTCTCCACACTGTATTCCATCCCATACTGCTGGGTGTCTTTGGGCAAACCAGTCAGTGTTTGTAAGGCTCACTTCATCTGCAAAGTAGGGCTGACCAGGCCTACCTCAGGGTTATAGCAAGGGTCACATGAGAACACTCAAGAGATGCTATGCGCAGGCTGGTGGTGTGGAGAAGTCAAAGTTTTGCCTCTTCTTGATGGTTTTTCCTGTAAGGTGTATCTCCAGCATCTCTCCAAGATTTTACTTTAGGAGGCACGCTTTCTGCTTCCTCCCTCTAGCCGCCATCTTGGAATCACATGAGAACACTCAGGGAAAACACATTACTGTCATGGGTCCTGGGGCCTGCTTGGGACACAGTATACAGCAATGATGGCCATTATGTCCAGGGGACATGCAGTGGGGAAAAGATCTTATAGATAAAGGCACCCAACTGTCAGGGCTCATTGGGGTGAGTGGAGAAGGTAAAATAGATTGGGGCCAATTAGGAAGTCTCTTTGAAGGAACTGTAGGAATTTGGGTAATTTTTAAAAAAGTTTTGATTGAGCTGGGCATGGTGTCCTATAATTTCAGTATTTGGGAGGCTCAGACAGGAGAATCGTAAGTTTAACACCAGCTTGGGCTACATAGCAAGCTGCAGGTCAGTCTGAGCTACTTAGAGAGAGACTGTCTCAAAAATAAGTAAAACATTTTGAAATATGTTCTCTAAATATGTATGTCTTAAGTTAGGTCAAAGCAGGTGGAGCCTCATGGCTCCCTGTGGATCCCAGCCCATCATTGGCAGGGCCTCCCAAACACTGCCCCCTCTCTGCTTAGGAGCATTGGGTCATTTGCTTAACAAGCTCAAGCAGACGGAGGCCAGCTGTAGGCTGCAGGGCAGATCACCCAGCTCCTATTGTAGGCAGACCCTGGTCAGTAGGAGCATCCAGCAAGAACTGGCCACCATCTGCACTGGGCTTTATTTCTAGGGAAGAACCTCCCCAACCATATTCAGAGGAGGGATAGAGTACCTTAAACTGCAGGTCATGCATCAACTCAGACTCAGGCTTCACAAAACTCAACCAAATAGGTGCCCTAAGACCTGAGCCTGGTAGAGAATGAACCTGGCCCTGCCTTCAGGGCATGGGGCACCAGATGAAGAGCCTCTCTTCTGGGAGACAGGAGGTATCCCCATGCTAGGCATAGCAATAAGAGGGAGTATTCCAGTTGGCTCAGAGCCCACAGCCCTCAGCTTTACTCTCTGAGGGCAAATGTGAGTACCACTTCTAGCTCTTAGCCTAGACACCCATGGGTCTCATGATACTGTGGGCCCTGGGCAGTGATGTCTGCCATCTTCAGCAGGAACACTCCTGGAGGCCTGGACTAACCTTGGAATTGGCCAGATTGTCAGGCAACCTGGAGAAGGCATTCCAAGAGGGAAAACCAAGGAAGGCATTGTGTGGGGTGTGAGGGTCCTTCATTGGGCAGGGTAGGCACCAGTGAGGAGAACAAAATGTGCCCATTCTACAGGGCTGCTGCCATTACTAATCAGCAGACAAGCTCTATCCTCTGTAGTGGGCCTACTGCAGAGTGTTGAGGCAGAGAGTTTGTGACCATGGTTGGTAGAGGGAACTGTCTGAGATCTGAGGGCCATATAGCTTAGAGAGCAGGCCTAGAGAGAGGTGGAGAGCAGTGGCTAGAGAGATGAAACCCCTTGACCTCATGACTGAGAGGAGAATATACATGGAAGGATATGTTTTGGGTAATCAAAGACATGTTTGGCTTGTCTCATGGAAGAGCATCTCACTGAAAGACCTAGGCCAAATTCTACAATTGGCCATCAGAAGCATCCTGTGGGGTGTGGCTGTTCTGAATGGATGACTCCATTCCTGGTGGATGGACCTTGTCCTGTTCCCTTACAGCATAGGTGGGAGGTCCCAGTGCTGTAATAGAGGAGATCTGGCTCAAGTGTCTGTTAGCATCTTGAATTTGTCCTTCTGGCTTGGGATGGCTCTGAAGACTTGAGACTGGGCCCTGCTAAATAGGGAGAGTTTGTTTCCCTTCTGAGACTACACAGAAGATTCAAAGGGTTATTCCTTGTGGCTGTCATGTAGCAGGATATAAGCCTGCTTAAGAACACAGACCCCCATGGAGATGGCCAGCTCTACTTCATCCCTTGCCTGTCTTATGGTGATGGCAGCCTATTCACGAGTGCCTGTTTGCAACTGCCTGGAGAGGACACCAGACTGTCCTAGTTTTCTCAGTATGCATGTCAGATGTGGCTTTTGTAGGATTTTCATTTCCTCCTGAGATGAAACCGAAGCAGCTTAGCAGTCCTCCAAAGACTGGACTATTGTAGAACCCTGGGCACCATCTCCTCTTTCCAGCCTGAAGTGATGGTAGGGGGCAGATGAGCCCAGTAAAGTGTTTTCTTGCTGCAGGGAGGCTCTCAGAGGCCCTGGCTGATCAGATCACATCTGAGGAGAAGGCATTACAGGAGGGAAAACCAAAGGAGGCATTGTGGAATATGAAGTTCCTCATGGGATAGGGGGAGGCAGCACAGGGGAGGACATAATGGGCCCATCCTGCAGGGCCCCACCATCACTGTCAGCAGGCCTGCTCTGTCCTTGGTAGTGGGCTTACCACAGGGTGCTGAGGAAGGGTTCATGGTGATGGTTTATACCTCCCAGCTCACCCAGGAAACCTCAGAGCCTGCTGGCCTACTTTCTCAGCCCTTCCTATTCCCCCAACCTCATGCAACCCCTCTTTTCACAGAGGTCATCCACTGCCCACATGCAACACCTGTTGCTACATGTGGCCCCAATGCACATAGTAAACATCCCTTGCCTTCCACATGATCCCGGACCCTTGTCAACCTCAACTTCCTTCAGTGGGACATGTCTCCAATTGGCTCCACTGTGTAGGGAAGTCCCCAGTCCCTCCATACCAAGTAGATACCTGCCATTTCTTCGTTAGGAAACTAGCCCATCCTCACCCCCATCCTTGTTACGCTCCCTGTGTGGTCTGCTGTCCACCTGGGCTGAAGGTACCCAGTAGGTTTAACTGACAGGCCCCTTACCCACTAGAACCCTGGCTACCATGATTGAGATCCTGGGGGGCTATGGGTACAGCCCTGCAGAGCATCCTTTTCCCCCTCAGAACCCACACATGCCAGGTCCTTGTGTCCCAGAGGATTCAAGTATGGCACACTACAGATGTCTGCTGAAGTGGATGTAGCCCTAGACTGAGAGACAGGGAACCTTAATCTGAATCCTGTTGTGGCAGCCTGGAGGTGTTCCTTAGGTGGTCATTCTCTCCTTCCCATCTCTATATCCTCCCTTAGAATAGCTGGGCACAGTGACAGCTAAAGGTACCTCACAGCTTAGCTGGGTAGGCTGAATAGATTCTGAGTGCCAAAAGCTATAGCTCAAGAGAATCAAGTGGGGCCAGAAACATCTGGACCACATAGCTTTGGGGGGATGGGTCCTGTAGGTCTGTATGCCTGGGAAAGAGAGGCCAGTTTCATCCTGTGTTGGCCTTAAGGTGAAGGAGAAGAAACTGGCTAGTGTAGAATGGTAAGGCAAAGCAGTCTCAACTATTTTGCAGTCTTCATGGCTGGGAATTAGGACTAAGGAACATTTTTGCCACAGCATTCAATTCAACCCATGAGGAAGACTAGGGCTAATCTTGCAGGGACTGAAAAAAGAACTGGAAAGAAAGGAACCAAGAGTGACCTATAGGTCTGTGTTGGCTCAGGTCTTGAGAAGAGATGTCTGCAGGGTGCCACTGGGGCCACAAGGTCCCCTGAGCAGTTTAGCCCAACTCTTGGGTCTGGACTATTGCTTCATAAGGTCACCACTAGGGTTGTGAGAGTAGTTATAACTCATTGGCTACATGAGCCAAAAACCAAACCTGTGTTTCCAAGGAGGCATGTGGCCACTTAAGGCAGCTTCTGCTTACCCACAGGTGAAAGTGGTCAGGGTGACCTGATCTCCAGGCTTTTAGGCTTTCAGAGATGGCTCTGAGGTAGATGAGCAGCTGTCTCTCTGGGGCAGTCATCAGTAGCCTGTGGCTTTGGATGTTTAGGTAATTTGTAAGCAATTAGGACCCATGGAACTCTCTTGCTTAAGATGCTCGCAAGTTCCAAGAAGCTTAAAACCCTTTGGGGCCCAAAGAATTCTCAAGGATGCCAGGTAGGCAGGCCCACCAGCTCTCACATGAGGCTCTAGCCTGCATTTCCACCTGTGGAGGGACAAGGAAAGTGACGCTCACTTGTAAGGAACCTCCCTGCACTGGGCCTTGATGTTCTCAGCTGTCAGCTAGAGATGCAATGGCTCTCATGGGGCTCTGGAGAGGGCCCCAGGCCCTGTACCAGAGTTTAGGGTACAGGGCATTAAATGGTGCAATGGGAGGGTCAGGGAGGTCAGAGCCCAACTGTGAGCAAATATTCTTGCAGAGATATCTCCCCAGAAGCTTTGCTTAGCACAGAATGCCCAAGCTCTCCTTATCCACCACAGGCCTTCCTCTTGCTTGTGACTGCCAGATCCTGGGACCTTAGCTGCCCAGTCCCTTTCTCCCTAGGTCTTGGTATGCTCATCTGTGCTGGCTGATATGAGAGCCCATCAGCCGCTCCAGAGTCTATATGGCAGGACAAGCATGCTGTTGACAGCTGGGTGCTGCCAGTGGTGGAGGCCTCTTGGATGCAGGGCACTAGTTTTCAGAGAACCACACACTCAGCAGTGATAACAGCTTCTTTTTACCCTGGGAGTGATAATCACATGTTCTCAGCTTCCTTTGGTCTGACTTGATCTTGCAGGAAGTAGATAAAATATGAAGTGAGGTCATGAGCTGTGGGAGGTGCAAGTGTCAATTTGGTGCCTGGTCATGGTGTCTTCTCCAGCAACTGGGACACCTGGAAGGAATGACCCAATCATTTTGGAAGCTGGCCAGGCCACCTATACTGGCCTTACTGCTGTGTAACTGTCCTGGTGCCCAGAGTCTTTGAACTATTCCCATGTGTTTTATATGTCAAGTGACAACAGGCATATGGATGGTGAGAGTCTATAGTGAGTTGGGTGGCAACCAGCTTGAGCTGTCCTTACTGGATCCCAACATGAGAAACACTCAATCTAAGCCCCTGCTTGTAACTCATGTATATCTCCCCAAAAGTGAATGACTTTTAGGAGCCCAGAATTGCTTCTCCCAGGTCCCCAGTAGCAAGCACAGTGCTAAGCAGGGGAGCTACCTTCTAAGGACAGAAGGTTGAGGGGGCAGGTTGAACCCAGGCCTGTTTGAATTAGGCGTACCTGGCAAGGAATATGGTTAAGCCTAGGAATACTGGTAGGAAGGAGCTGGCCTGAGGTTAGGGTAAGTGGAAACTGGCCAGCTCAAGTAGGGATATCACCAGGACTGGCCAGATGGATATGAGGCCCTTGGATATCTGGGGAGGGAGGAGGAAGCTCTAGACCCTGAGTGGTGAGAGAAAAACTTGTGGATCTTCTCTCTAGCTAGAACACATAGGGTGTCCTGTTCCTGCCTTTTGCCTTATTCTCTTCAACCTGGGCAGAAGTATCAGTCAGCAATTGATACACAGTTCCAGTACACCCTGCCTCACTGAGAGGAAGATGTTGTGTGCATACTGGTGCTGTGGGTGTTGCCATATGCTGTGGACTGAGACTTTCCCCTCCTGAGCCTTTTCCTCATCTATAGAATGGGGTCATACCCTCCCTTAGCTGCTTGTGTGCTAGGAAGATGATACTGTTGCCATTCTTGGAAGGCAGAGTCCAGAGAGGATCCTGAGATTTATTTGGCCAATGTCCCACCCCTCCTACCCTACACCCAGCCCAGGACCTTAATGGGTCTTGTAGCCCATCTGGGAAATGAGGCAACTTCCATCTGTAAAACTGCAACTCCATTCTGCCCTTCTGGAGGATGTCACTCCAGAAGTCGGCACTCTAGTCCCCACTGACAGCTGGAGCAAAGCCATTTTCACTCCACACACCTACACTTCTGCCCCCCGCAGGCCACTGTTGTGGTACAACTCCAGGGGGCGCAGTTCATAATAGGTACTGCACGCGAGTCGAGGACAGCCTCTACATGCTGTGGATCACTACCATCCCAGCCCTGGTGTGCGGTTTGGCTGCTGCCATCCTGCCGCCGCACTCCCGGCTGTCCCCACTGTGCCAGGTCTGAACTTCCCGCGCTGAGAGCTGTGCCGGATTCACCCCCCAAAAGACAGGCAGACCACCACTGCTGCATGGCGGCCAGGCCCGGGGGCCTGTCAGAATTGGCCAGCAAAAGTCAGTTGTGCTGTTGGGCCGGCTTCCAGGCGAGCGCCGGCGCTGCGCCCCGTCCGGCTCTGCCCGCCCCGCCCCGGGCCCGCACGAGCAAACCTCCGCGGCCATGGTCTGGCGCCCGCCCTAGCTCTCCTGCACAGATGCCACGACGGAGCCTGCGGGTAGGAACTTGCTCGTGGCCGAGGGTGGGGATGGGGACTATGGCCAGGGCTGCACAACCACTTCGCCCTCTCTCTGCCTGCCCAGGCTTTCCGCTTTTCTGCAATTTGGCTCATTCCTTGGAGGGGGGCGCGGTTACCCGGGCGGCTGTCCCCCACCCCGGGTGTAGCAGGAAGCCTAAGGGCCGTGGTTTCCCCAGCGCCTCTGTGGAGGAAGTCTGGGCGGTGAGGTGCGGCGCCCCCAAGCCTGGGCTGGGCTGGCGTTCTACTCAGCATCAAGTGGGCAGCCAGGCCAGCCTACAC
This sequence comes from Castor canadensis, assembly GCF_047511655.1. Taxonomy (NCBI): domain Eukaryota; kingdom Metazoa; phylum Chordata; class Mammalia; order Rodentia; family Castoridae; genus Castor; species Castor canadensis. The sequence goes on along the minus strand of NC_133403.1, from coordinate 10,996,062 downwards.
GGCGGCACGCGGGGGCGGCTAGTGCTGGTGAAGCCAGTACTCACGCCCCGCACAGAGCCCGGGACAAGCCCAGCCCGACCAAGCCTGGGGCTTGGAGCCGGCGTGCGTGGGGGTGTGCACTGCGCAGCGCGAAAGCGAAAGCCACCTCACTCGAGCAACTTCGCGGCAGAACGCACCGAGAGGAAGCTGCGCGGTGCCGCTCCGGGGATGGTGAGCGGTCCACCCGGCCGGGTGGGCAGCAGCACCCAGGCGTTGCGTTTCCTTAGCTATAAATAACTGGTCTGCGGGGGTGGGAAGATGGTGCCAGCACTTTGCAAGTGCCCGCCAGCTCGGAGCTCTGGGTTGGGCTGGGCTGGGTCCTTGCCGCTTAGCATTCAGAGGGGGAGGGGGGGTAGAGTTGGGTGTAGGGGGTCGCATGGGCATGGGGCGGGGCTGGCCGGTGAACAGACGGACACACACACACTCACACACGGTTGTTTGTCGGTTCTGCTTTTCCCTGAGGGGGAGGGGCAGGAACCTAATGCACGATGTCTCATTTGGCAAAAGAGGCTGGAAACAGTAGGCGCCAGCTGCAGGCAAATTGCAGGCTTCCCCATCCCCTGCCTGGTGTTGTTTGAGGACTCATTACCTGTGATGGCACAGGGAATCCCTTGTCCTTGGTCTAGCCTGGACAGCCAGGACCTCCTAGGGGAATGGGGGAGTAATGGTGCCCCTGGTGGCCTTTGCACAGTCCTGCGGCCAGTGGGGCTCTCCCAGATGTCTTTGAAGTAGACTGTAGGAACTTCCTGCCCCCAGACTCAACCTGGCTTGCCTTCCTCCCCCGCCCCCGCCCCCTCCAGCCCCCTAGGCCTAGAGCAAAAGTGCTGCGGGAGGGGTTGGGCCCCTAGCTCTTCAGAGCATCAAAAAGATGGGGAGCTGCCGACCTGCAACCAGTTCCAGTCCCAAATGGCAGGATTCCTGAGCAAGAGGGTTCCAGAAGGAGCAGTCTCGGCCAGGGGCAGTGTAGTGCTACCCAGCTGGCCTGGCTTGATGATCCTACTGTCCTTACTTGGGGGAATGCTGGGGTGGAGTTCTGCTGTAGTCTCAGACCCTTGCTGGCTGCCTGCCCTAGAGGAGTCTCCTCTCCCACAGTGAGGCATAAGTGAAATCATGTGTCTGCGAGGCTAGGCAGGCATCCTGTGAGTACGCTCAGGAGATGAAGTCAGCCCTAGCGGTTCATGGGCACCAAGTGCATCCCTCCATACTCTCTCTTCTCTAGGTAGTCTTGCTGTTTGAGTGGTTTGTATGAATCTGTGAATGACAGGTGTCTCCCCAAGACTGGAGGATTTTCTGGTATTTTCCCCACAACTGCTCCTGACCTCACTAGCCTACTGTCCAGATTTTTTCCCATTCCTGACTAAGCTTGGGGTCGGGTTGTTAACATTGAGGTCGGGTTGTTAACGTTGAGGTTGTTCTGGAGTCTGTAGAAACTTTTTTATGCTTCTCTGGGAAGGTGGGAAAGGTCCCTGATCCCTGATCTTCCTACTGCTGAGAGGCTCCATGGCTCTTGCCCCAGCCACTACTCAGGTGCTGGTCCTTAACTAGCAGCAGCCTGGTCCTATCCCCATGCCTGCTGCTTCCAAGAATGGGTTGCAAACAGGCTCCCTGCCTTTGTCTGTTCTGAGCACTAAGTCACCACTGTGCCTATGCCAGGAGGGGCTATAGGAATCCCTCTGCCAGGGGAATAGGCTCTCCCTTGGGTACTCACAGATCTGCTTTCTGCAAACAGGTCTGTTGGAGCTGAGCTGTCTGGGAAGCCTTGCTTACCCGTCTTACCGTGGGTGTTTTCACTATCTCACTATGTTAGCTCAGGCACCCAGACCTTGCCTCCAGGAATCCAGCCTGCTGGCTGTGCCTATTCCCTTGGCCCTCACAGGTAATCCATCCTGAGCAGAGGGAGGAGAGCTTTGTGAAGAAGGATGTTCAGCCAGCCTTCTTCATAATAATCCTGGAGACTCAGCCAGATGCTAGCCAGTAGCCCACTTCACTATGGGGTAAAGTGTTCTACTTGTTTTAAATGAGATGTTTTTGGCAGATACTCTAGATACTGAGTTAAAAATCCAGATTGAGGGCTGGAGGTATGACTCAAGAGGTAGAGTGCCTGCCTTGCAAGCACAAAGCCCTGAGTTCAAACCCCAGTACTATCCCCTTCAGATGAGGTCACTCCCTCTTCTGCCCTCCTGCCTGAGCCAGGCATCCCACTGGGCATGACTCTTAGAATGGCACATTGGAGGAAGAGATCATACCTGAGTCCTGTAAAAGTGGCAGCAAAGGACAGCCAGAGGAGGCCAGCTAAACACGGAAAGACCAAGGCAGGAAGTCGCTGCCTATAATCCAGGCCCATGGTACTTAGTTATGACCTTGTGCAGCATTTGTGATGCTAATGGAGTATGCTGGGCACATTTCAGCCACTCTGTTCTTGGGAAAGCCTTCCAGTGCAAGCCTGCCCTATGATGGGAGTCCAGATCTTAAAAAGCACCTGGCTCAAAACAAATGATTGAGTGTCACTACCTCCATTCTGCATGCCTCTGTTTCTATGTCTGTAAAACAGGAGTTTCACTGCCAACAAATTCCTCTGGGAGTGTTAAGGGTTTGGGGAGAGGCCCAGGGTGGGGAAGTCTGACCCTGTCTCTTGGTCCCACTTTGGGGTCACTGGCCAGCTTGAGAGGGTCATCTGAACTCAGTTTCCCTCTCCAGGAAGTGAAGGCTGGGTTGGTTACACACTTGGAGTGTCCCTGCCAGTGTGGGAATAGGACAAATCTCTGAATCCCTTCCCAACTTAGTCCAGTTCTAACTGGGTTATGTCCCTTGTCTTGCCCTCCTTTCCTGCTCTGGCATTTCCAGAGGCACTTGTTTTCCTGGGGAGAAAACTGTACCTTAGAGTGGAGGCCCTAGGAGAATCTATGTCCAAAGGTGGTATCTATAAAGGTGACAGATGAGGCTAGCAACCCTTGGCCTGGAAGCCCCAGAATATCCTTGAGCTACTCTGTCAAAAGTGACCCAAAAGCCAGACGTGGTGGTACACACCTGTAATTTCAGCATTTGGGAGGCTAAAGCAGGAGCAAGTTTCAGGCCAGTCTGGGCTACACAGCAAGACCTTATCAAAATAATGGTAATTATAATGGCCAGAGCAGTGGCCCAGCAGAAGGAGGAGGGGTGTAGTGAAAACCAGAGCTGTGTTTGAATCTGTGGGCTAAGACTGAGTTGGCTGTGGGCTGAGTGAAGAGGCTATGTCAGCAGCTCTGCTGGGCCCAGGAGGGTGCAGTAAGCCCTTCCTGCTGACACCAAGGCCTGTAGGAAGTGTGGGCTGGCCAGGGAATCATACTTGCCTGACCCTCTGCAGTCCACCCACCAAGATTCCTATGAGTGGAAGTCAAACCTCACCAGCCCCCTGGTCTCTCCCCACCAACTTGTCCCTGCTTTCTAGCCCCCTTGTGAATGGACAGCACCTTCGTGGGCATAAACACAGGCTGACCTAGCAGTCCATTATCCAGCTCTCAGCTCTCCTGGTAGAAGCTCATTGGACCCCCAAATCAAGTGGCCATGCTTACCCTCCCTGAACCTCCAGGCTCATCCCGCTGTGATAGACAGCTTCCAAAACTTCATTTCTTCCACAGTGGTGGGAGGACTAAGGCTGTTGGAAGGGTTTGGGAACTTGTATTTTGGAGTCTGGGACTCCATAAATTATTCAGGTTGTTAGAATCTGCCTCAGTGACCTCATCTGTCATTGAGGAGCCCAGATACATGCTAAGGGGTGAGGTGTGCTGAGACACTTGGGATGAGGTATTTGGCATGCAGGAAGAGCCTTGAGCCCAATCTCCACAATTTTAAGTGCTCCAAGGCTACGAATGTGGGCCTCCAACTGCCTGCAGCTCTTCACACAAGCATTATCCCACAGGCACTGGCCACCGGGAAGCCAGGCAATGGTGTGGGGGCAGATCTGAGTACAGTATGTGTGCCTGCAGAGTGGGAGAGGACAGTCCACAGAGTGCCAGAAAAGCAGAACTGGAAGGCAGCCAGGGAGGGGCATCCTCAGGGGGTCCCTGCTGCTCTGGCTCCCACTCCTGCTCTCAAATCTGTGATCCTGTGCCAACCTGTCCTTTGGATTTTGTTGGGGTATTCAGTCATCTATTTCCCATTCCTATGATGGCCTCCCTCCATCTTCTTAGCCATGCCTCCTTTCAGGTATTGCTGCCCCCATACATCCTTCTTGTCAGGCCCAGCTTAGCTACACCTCCACTCACTTTCTCGCACGTCACCCATGCCCTCCCCAAAGCCTGCACCTTTGCCCTCTGAGGTAGGTGCCTCATACCTCCTGTGTGGGCTGTGGTAAGGAAAACAGCAGAGCCAGTACCTTCACGTGCTGGTGTCTGTCCTTGTAATAGGAGACTCTCTCCAACACTTTGGCTCACTCAGGGACTTCATAGCCCTCCATTGGCATGGTATGGAAGGGGCAGTCGGGAAGAGATCGACTTTGGCTCCTCCCCCTTCCCTGTGAAGGGAACTGTGTCCAGGCCATCCATGAGCTACAAATATAGAAGCCAGGCTCTCCCTGACTCAGGCAGAAAACAGAGTTGTTGGCTTGCTTTCCACCCTGGTTGCTCCCTTTTCTCAGGCCAGCTGTCCTTAAAGGCCAGCCTCATGGCCACAGGAACACCTTCCCCCAGGGGACCTACCTCCATGTGGACACAGCCACATGCTGAGGAGAGGAAGGGGTGTTCCCGAGTACTCCTGCTAAGAGAGGAAACCTGGTTGAGCTCCTAGCCTAGCCCTGGGAGTGGAAGGGAACAAGCCCATTACAGGAGAAAGGGAGGGGATGGTGCTCAGTGCCTGGTAAACAAACTCAGGAGCCCCACACTGTGGCATGTGAATGAATAAGCAGTGAATGAATGAATAAGGGCATTGAAGCCAGCAGACTGTGCCCAGGAAATGTGTCTTTCAGCACCACTGTTACCAGGAAAAGGCAAAGTAGCATGCCAAAATGAAACCAGAGCATGTGCAAAAGCAAAATGCTGCATTTCAAACCTATAAGTGGTGGTGTTGGTCTTTGTTGGGGGCATCTGTAGTTCCCTTCTGGTTTTCCATAGACTTGCTTCCTGATTCATTTGGCCTTTCATCCTTTCTGACTTGGGTGGTGTTATATTATGAAAGGAAGTGGAAAGGAGATGGGGATCCAAACCATGTGCTGGAATGTGTGATGCATAGTTGTGCTTGCTGGTACACAAGTATGTTTGCTGGCCTCTGGGTGCTCATGACTGTACTGGGAAAAGAGGGCCTTTAGCAGGCCATGCTGCCCAGTGAGGAAACCCTGGCAAAGAGGCTTCTGCCCACCTGGGTTCTACTGCTAACAGACTTGGCCTATTGGGAAGCAGGAAGAAATTCTGTTTTATGTAGGTTTCTTTTCCCTCTTATAGCATATGTGCTTCTGTTGCAGTCCCCTATTCTCTATCTCCTGTGAGGCCTTTCTGTGGCCATCAGAAGGGTCAGCTCCTGACCCACCTCACCCTTGCTTGGAAGGAACATCTGGGCTGCCTGTCCTTTATCTCCACTCTAGACCAGAAAGCCTTCAGAGCGAACCTTCCTTGGTCATTCCCCAGGCCTAGCAGAATGAGTGCATGGCCCAGAAAGGGTAATTGGATAAGCATGAGAGCCCAGCCTCAACAGGCTGGTAATAGAGGACAGAGTGGTCCAACTGCCTCTGAATGCTCTGTAGACATTCCAGGTGTTCCAAGTGGGGCTTGGGATGACTCTGGGGCTCCAACACCATCTCCTTAGGCATTGTCTCACTTAAACAAGCAGGTGACAACTCCTCCCAATTGGTGAAGATGAACCAGCATCCTGCCCCATCCAGTTCCAGGTGACTGGCAGTGCCAGGTCACCCCGCCCCCATGCAGTCCCAGTTAGCTCACATTGGTTACCATATCATGGGTACTCCAGGAAGTTTCCTCCACATGCTCATTGGCTTGCTTACACACACACACACACACACACACCCACACACCCACACCCACACCCACCCAAATACATGAACACACTGTATCTTCCATCCTGTACCACCACCACACACACACACACACACACACACACACACACACACACACACACACACACACACACACACCCCCAAATACATGAACACACTGTATCTTCCATCCTGTACCTCGGGAGAAAGAATCCCTCTCTGCAGGAGTCCTGCCCTTCCATGTCCCTCACCATCTGCCAAGTCTGCTGTGCTTCTCCTGCCACCCTGCACAGGACCAAGTGTGGCTTTTCTCCAGCAGCACCTCCTCAGCCTGCTTTTTCATGGGAGAAAGCGCTGAGATGGCTGCTGCCTGGCTGGGTAAACTGTGTTTGGCAAGTACTGCTCATGACCGCAGTGTTGCTGCCTTGCAGTGGTTGTCTTTTAGGTAAGAGGTACCATTCATCTTCCCTGCAGACCCCTCTTCCCCTCCACTCACATGCATACCTGAAGCTCTAAAGAGCTGTGAGTACAGTTGTCTCCCATCTGCCCTTTATAGTTGAACATGGAAATTTCTGAGGTGAGAGGCCAACAAGGAGATCAGGAAACTAGAATTCATCAGATAGAAGCTTCTGCAGAGCCTGGGCCCTACAGAAGGACAGAAAGCCCTTCTCAAACTGCCTCATCTGCTCTGCCAGGCTTTTGTCAGGTCACTGGGAATCCAGAGCTAAAGCAAAGCAGACCCCCACCCTGGCCAGGACACATTGCTAGCCACAAACCCATCCCCAACTATTTGAGGGCTGACTTTGAGTTGTCTCTGCAGGAGTTGTCTCTGAAGAGGGCAGTAAGCTTCTGAGAGGACGTGACATCACATCTGGGCCTGGTTGGGCAGAGTCTCAGAGTCATGGAATTTATGACTTGTATTAGACCATGGGTTGGTGAGGGAGTTGAAAAAAGAGGTAAAAAGGCCAGTCTGTCTGGACATGGTGGTACATGCCTATAATTCCAGCAGTTGGGAAGCTAAGACAGGAAGATCTCGAGTTGCATTCCAGCCTAGGCTGCATAGCAAATATAAGGCCAGCCCAGGCTACAAAGTGAAACTCTGTTTCAAAAAACCAGGGACTAGGGATATAGTTCAGTGGTAGAGCATTTGTCTCAGCCCTGGATTCAATCCCCAGCACACACATTGAAAAAAAGTTCAGTTGGTATAAGTTTCAGACCTTGGGGGATGACCCTAGGGTTCTTGCACTGAATAGAAAAAAGACCTTTTCTGCTAATTAACCAAAGATGAAACAGGCCCCTTCCAGAAGTGGTAACCTCAGATGTGCAGCTGAGGTAGACATTGGCTTTTGGGCCTGAGTACCCTCAGCTTATTTGTTCTCAAGGTCTGGGCAGCTGGAGGTGTGGCTCAACAGGTAGAGTGCCTGATTTGCAAGCATGTAGCCCTGAGTTCAAAGGCCAGTCCCACCACAAAAAAAAAAAATTTGGTATCTGGGGACCCCTGTGTCTGTCCTTTCTATCCCCCAGTCTGCTATGGCCTGTGCCCCAGCAATAGCACCACTACTGGTATAGAGGTCCAGGATGATGGGGGGAGCAGGTAAAGGCAGACACACACACACACATACACAAACACACACACACACACACTCTCTCTCTCTCTCTCTCACTCTCTCTCTCTCTCTCTCTCTCTCTCTCTCTCTCTCCTCCAAACAGTTCTGAAGAACAAAATAGAGTTCTTTTATTCATCCTCCCCTGATGGAAAGTCAGGTGGACCCTGCCCCATCCCCAGCTTTTTATAAGGATCTGATCTCCAGGTCGGGGGAAGAGTGACCTCCAACCTGACCTAAGTCATCAGGAGCTCTGCAAAGGAAGGGAGGTGTTCAGTAAAATCCAGGGTCATGCTGGGTCATTCAGTTGACTATCTGGCATGTCCCTCCATTTCCAAGAGTGAGATTTGGGAGCAGTGGATCACACCCAGATCTCTAAAAGTGTGGCTCTGGTCTTCTCCCTCTTGGGCCTGATGTGGAGAGGAACTGTGGCATCCAGCAGTGGAGGCTGGCACAGGTGGTTGGGGCTTCCTTCCATTTGCCCTCAAGGATCCTTTTCTTAAAACTGTGGGTGTGGTAAAGGCACAATCCTGGGCCACCCCTCAAGAGTGTGTGACTTTTGGAGTCTCATTTAACATCTGAACTCTGGCAACCATGGCATGACTGTGGGAGGTTGTGGTGAGGATCACATGTGTGATGTCTAGAAATATGCCTCCCAGAAGGCAGGGTCCTTCCCTACCCTCACACTCCTGGTCCTGACTGGTGACAGGGACAGCACTTTTATGGCCACAGGTCACACTTAGACCATTCACAGCCCTGACAGTAGAGGAGTGACATGTCTGGGATCCATGCCTCCCACATGTGGCTTTGCATAAGCTGCTACAGACCCACATCTGAGAAAAATACAGTATTGGTGTTTGCCACACTGCATGTGATGACCTTAATCCCCAGTTTCATCCTTGTTGGGCACTGCTGAGGGCAGGAGATAGCTGCCAGCCTCCACACAGCCCCAGCCTGCCCAGTGGATATGTGAGCCAGGCTGCACATCTGTCTGCCTGGTGGCCCAGTGTGGAGGATACAGGCTCAGAAATGAGAGTGTTCAGCTCCTCCCTGTCCTATACAGCTCAGAGCTCGAGGTACCCTGGCTTTCCTCCCAAGACTGCTAAAGTAGGGTGTGCCCACACCTCTGTGCACACACCATGAACAGGTAATGAACACCGCAGGACTAAGGACTGGGAGGGGCACCACTTAGACACAATGCCATGGTCCCTGTGCCTGGTAACCCCATGCTGCAGCCTGATACAGGCTGGAGCCCATGCTGAGAAAAAGAGGCAGTGTCACTTGTAGTCCTAGTCCATTCTAGGCAGAAATTTCTCCATGAGTTGAATATAGGGAACCATCTGGGAACCTGCCAGCTCTTTCCAGGCTTCTGAGGTCCTGTGCCTGAGATAGGCCTCCTTAATGTTTATTCACTCATAACTCCTTCCCTCTGTCATCCATGCCTTCCCTGCACCTTGATAGGAACCCAAGTTGTCATTAGATACCATGCTAGTCACCAGGACACTTCAGAGAACCAGACTCTGGAATTGGTTTTTGCAGGGGGTACCAGTGCCACAGTATTTAGGCATGGGCCAAGAAAGAGGGGAGGAAGGTCCTTGCCAGTGCAAACTGCTGTGACGGAGGTGGCAAGGGCCACCAAAGGAGCTACTGATGTTTCCATGAGAGTGCCAAGAAAGGGAGTACACAAGAGGCCAGCAGCAGCTGCCAGAGGTTCACCATGGCCCCCTTTAACCCAGCAGTTTCACCTCTGGGAGTTGGATGTGTGACTGGGTCAGCAAAGAGGTGTGCTCACAACCTGAGTGTCATTGTAGGGGACAAGTCTAGTAAACATATATAACACTACCATACAAAAGAGACTACAGAACTCTGTATGTTGTCTGCCACCATTGATGAAAAGGGAAAAGTAGGGCCAGCTATACTTCTATCCTGTGAATGACAGGTAGGCCAAGAAATCCCATATTGGGCAGTGTATCTCTGGTACAGTGGCACATTCCAGGGGATACCAGGAAGAGGTATCCCTGAGACTAGCCACAACTGTCCTCCTCATAGCCCACCCCTACCCACCCCGTAGGGCATCTGGCGGATCCCCGTGGATGAGATTGACCGGCCAGGCAGCTTCGCCTGGCACATGAACCGTTCGATCGTGCTGCTGCTCAAGGTGTTGGCCCAGCTCCGGGACCATAGCACCCTGCTGAAGGTGTCCTCAATGCTGCAGCGGACCCCAGACCAGGGCAAGTGAGTGACCCACCAGTTCTCTCCATCACAGCTTGGCACATGGCCATGCCACCATGGGTCAGTTATTCACTAGGGCTGTGTCTCCTCTGCTCCCTCTCTGCCCTGAGGCTTGCTGGTCCAGGAGCCCCAGCCATCCCTTTCTCCCCAAGGACTCCCTATCCCAGCATCTAGAACCTAAGGGACACCACCCCTACTCTAAAGCACCCTGGGATCAACACAGGCTTTCCCTACTGGCCTTGGTTTGTACATCGAAACGCTGGACAGCCCAGCCTTCCTGTCCCCCCAGCGTGGGGCTCTCAGAGGTGCTATTATGTGGAGGGGAGAATGTGTTCAAAACATAACTATGGCACCCAAGGCAAAGGTCAGTAATAACTAGGTAGGCAGCATGGAGCCTGAGCCTCAGTTGGAACCAGAGAAGGGCAGGGCACAACAGAGGGATATCTGCCTCAGCTGCCACATGCAGGGGTTGTTGGAGGTCCCAAGAGATACAGTTCACTCATGTACTGCCCTGACCAAAAGCCTCGAGCTGAGCCAGCATGTTCCTGTTCCTGCACTGCCTCACCTTTTCATGGTCTTGGTTCACCTATGGTGTGCCAGAGGGCATGCCATGATCTCAGGGTGATTGGCCTAAGGGAGAGGAACTTCTCCCCACTCCCAGCCCTCCCTGAGTCAGCAGGCAGGGCCAGCCCAATGTAGCTCTGTCTTCTGGGCTCACAGGCAGTCCAGAGGGCTCAGGGCAGCCAGCTGGCCCTCTGGTAAGTCAGAGACCTGTTGAGTGTGGAGGATGAGGAATAGGGGAGACTTTTAAGGGAGCAGACCTCAGTAAGTGGAACGCACATTTCTTGGGGTAAGGATGGGGTGCTGGGCTGTCATGCAGCAGCATTATGTGACATCTTGACACTCTCTCATCCCTCTGGCCTCTTTTGTGTGACTGCAGGAAGTATCTACGAGATGCTGACCGCCAGGTCCTGGCACAGCGGGCCTTCATTCTCACTGTGAAGGTGCTAGAGGACACACTGAGTGAGCTCACAGAGGTATGTTACCTACAACTCCTCTTCACAGCCCATTAATTCACTCCCAGTCCCTCCCACTGCTGATCCCACCACTTGCACACTGTTAGGCAGGTCCCTGCATCTCCACCAGTGAAGTAGCACCCATTCTGACCACTACCCCTAAGCTAGGAAGGTCAGCTAAAATGATGGACGTGTAAGCAGTTGGGCCCAACATGCTTGGTAGTTGAGGAGAGTGATCATGACCCTCCAAGGCCTGAGTTCTACATCAGGCTAAGCAAGCCTGTGAGTACCTGCACAGCTGAGCTCTGGAGGCCCAGGAACTGAAGTAATCCTCTTAGTGGGTGAGACAGCCAGGAACCAGGTCTGCCACCTCCAGAGCCCAAACCAGTAGGGCTGGCTGGGGCTTGATACAGATGCTTAGCACCCACCACCCCCACCCAGGGCCTTATGCACTAGGGGTTAGAAAGACTTGTCTCTGCAGCAAGCAGAGACCCTAGGTAGGTCCCTTTCTCATAAAATACCCCAAGGCTCAAATCACAATCACATAGGAGAGCCTGGTGATGCCATCCTAGCTGGCCAACCTTGTTCTTTGGGAGCCCCAAAAAAGAGTCCCATTGGCCCCTGTGACTATCTTTGAGGGTCAAGGGGCAGCCAGAGGTGCATAAGAGGACAGGTCTCTGGGCCCAGCATCTTCCTCTGATGAATGAGGCGCAGCCCTGGCCAGCCAGCAAATGTCCAGAGCCAGAGTATCATTGGGTAGGAGAGGGGCCAAGATGTGCTTTGATGCAGTGGCGGCACCATTGTCTTGTCTCTGGTTTCCTTGTAGGGATCAGAACGCCCAGGGCCCAAGACCTGTGGCCTCTCTGGAGCCAGGATGACCTCCGATGTCTCACACAGGGCCAGTCCTGAGAATAGCCAGGAGAGTCTCCCCCACCCAAAGAAGCCCCCCCTGGCTGATGGCTCAGGACCAGGGCCTGAGCCAGGGGGTACAGTGGGCCCCCTCAACCACCGGCCTGTAGCCATGGATGCAGGAGACAGCACAGACCAAGGCGGGGAGCAAAAGGACAAAGAGAGTCCCCGAGGGGGGCTCACTGAGCCCATGGACACAGGTGAGGCCATCACTCGCCAGTCAGACTTGGAGCAGACACCGCCACTACTGCCAGGCCATCCTCCGAGGGACCGAGGCCCAGAAAGCCGGCCCCCTGAGCTATCCCTTGAGGAGCTGAGCATCAGTACCCGGCAGCAGCCCACTCCACTCATGTCAGCCTCACCAGCCCCCATCACCAACACTGCCCCCACTGCTGCTACGGGGACCAGGGGGTGCAACCATCCTGAGGAGCCACCCTCACGGCCCAGCCGCAAGAGAAAGCTCCTGGAAGACACAGAATCAGGCAAGATGCTCCTACTGGATGCCTACCGTGTGTGGCAGCAAGGCCAGAAGGGTGTGGCCTATGACCTGGGCCGCATTGAGAGGATCATGTCAGAGACCTACATGCTCATCAAGCAGGTGGGTGAGGGGCGAGACAGCCCAGTCTGTGCACAGACTCCCTATTCTCCCAGAAGCTCATTCTTGGATGTTCAGATAGCCTCTGGGATGGGTTTCAGGTATTATGCTCACCCCATCCCCACTGCATACATGGGTTTTTTTGTTTTGATTGGGGGTGGGGTTTGAGGTTTTCTACAATGAGCAGGCTATATGTTTGGTCAGCAAAACAGTGAGTTTTAAAACATGTAAATTCAACCTTTAAGGAAAATGAAACCACATTACAAGTCCGGCACAGGAAGATGAGAACTCCTGGCCCCACCACTGTCAGGGGCCTTTATATGGATTTGGGGCATTTCCTTTAAGATTTCAGTAGCTGTCTTCTAAAAGTGGTTGCTGTGCCCTGCCTTAAGGGGCAAGTCTAGGAAGAGACTGACAACTGACCACCACGGCCTGAAAAGGCTGTCATGCCTCTTCTTCTCCCAACCCTTTTTTAAAAATTTTAGTCTATAGGCATACTTTTTTCTCCATTTAAAATTATTCCCATAGGGAGAATTCCCAGACAAATAGGATAACCATCCCTGATAAACATTTTTTTCCCAAATGATGTCAGTTTGTGAGGCCACTTTTGTTTTGAAGTTGTCTATCTCTGTCTTACCTCACTAGCATCAAGTGCTAACTTCTGTTTATTTTTGTTACTACTTACTTAAAAGATAATCCAAGTGCTACTATTTTCCTTGGTAGTGAGGCTGGCCTTTTCCCTGCTTTGCCCACTTCCTGGCCTGCCTTGGTAGTGTGTGGGTATTTCCCTCACTCCCTGCCTGTTGCTTGTCCACGGTCACCCCATGCCTCCCTCGTCTTGTATTGAACTCGCCATGCCTTGGGCTCTTGCTTGGCACTGCCCAAGACCATTATCATTAAATCTTACCACCACCACCCAGACCTGGGCTTCTGAATGGGCAGGAAGCTTAGAAATTGGCTGCTGTCAGAAACCACCCAGAAGCAACTGGGCCTCAGCCCAGTGGTGGAACCCCCATCTGGGAGGCAGACGTGGGGACTCTGGGTGGAGCCAGAAGTGAGGAGGACACATGAGTAGAGTTCACACACACGTAGGTTGGTCTGTGCTACCTAAGGAACAGGGCTGAGAGGAGACCAAGAATCATGGTCCAGGCCCTCTGACCTTTGCCATCTTCTTGCTCAGGTGGACGAGGAGGCTGCACTGGAGCAGGCTGTGAAGTTTTGTCAAGTTCACCTTGGAGCTGCTGCTCAGAGACAGGTAAGCCTGACCTATGCTAGCCTATGCTAGCCCTGCCCCGTACCAAGGTCCCAGGTTACAGGCTAAGAAACAGGTGTGCCCCCTCAGTGGTTCCTGTAGTCAGCATGGACTGAGGTGAGAGGAACAGGAGGTGACTGAGCCTTGAGTTGGTGGGGTACCACTCCACAGTGGGGGAGCCTTGACAGGGCCCAGATGCCAGCTCTCTGTTATGTATGACCTGAGGGGTCCCCTTGCCTTGGCTGCCTTTTCCATAAGCAAGAAGGATGGCTTCTAGCTAGCTGACCTCACTTGGGAAGGTCCTTACCTTTGTGACAGAGGTAGAGAATATGATGTTAGAGCTAGGCTAACGATGAACAAAGTGGCTGGGGTTGTGGGGTGGAAATACAGCCTTGTTCAGGGGCCACTGAAGAGGGGAGGTCTCTCTCCAAGAGGGGGGATAGGAGTCATTAGGCAGGAGAGGGGGCAGGACTGCAGCATCATTGTTAGGTGGAGAGGATAGGGCTGGTGTAAGGATCAGATGAGGATATTGCAAGAAATGGTGAAAAGAGAATTAGCAAGGAATGGAGGTTTAGTGAGACACCCCTTAGGAAGGACTTGGAAGAGCCCAGCCAGGCTAGAGATTGGGTTTTCTTGGAGGAACAGTTCATACCAGAGCTCCTGTTTGGCAAGACCTGGTATAGGTGTCACTGAAGCCATCAGTGTGGATCAGCAGCCAGCAGAGGGCATAGGCAGGGTCAAGCACTTCTGAAGGACCCACAGGCACAGAGAGGAGCCTTGGACCAGGATAGAGTGGTATCCAAGAAGGAAAGTGTTCCAGGGGCCCAGGACCAAGGTAGTGAGGAAGGGGCCTACAGGTATGGGAACTGAGGTCAGGGCTGTTTTTGAGGGTGATATGGCTGAGGAGGGTTTGAGCAAGAAGGAGCTGAAGGGTAGGTTCTTTGTGGGAGTCCAAGGAAGGCCAGCAGGTAGGATCTGTCCACCAGGAAGGGGTCTAGTGACTGAGGAGGTGGAGGGGTAGGATCAGAGCTCAGTAGGAGGATGTGGAAGGGAAAGGCAGGTCCAGCAGGTGAAGCCATGTGGAGCACCACCTCCTCTAAAGCCCATAGGAGGTCAAAGGGTCATGACTTGCCATTTGAGTAGGTACAGCCTAGGTGTGACCTAGTTGCTTTGGGTCACCTCTTCCCACAGGCCCCAGAAGCTGCCTGATGGCTATACCAATGTCCACATAGGCTTCCTCTCAGTGGAATTGGGCATCAGGCCACCCCCAGCTCAGACATGTAGGTCTAAGGGAGTCCAGGGAGTTCACCTTTGACCAAGCAAGCTGTGGGTTCAGTTTACCAACTGAGGGCCAGAGTCATTGGCAGGAGGTACCCCTACCAGTCAGTCCTTATCGCTTGATTATTGCCTGAGTAGCCAAATGCACAGCACAGTGCCCACAGTCTCTTGCACCCCTACAGCCTCCCTGCTCCATGGGGCAGGAGTAATTGCTTGGGATCTCATTTGGAGCTGAGGTCCACACCATCCTGGGGACCCTTCCTGTCTTTTCTGGCCCACTGCAGTGATGTGGGCAGTGACCACCAACAAAAGGATTATTTCTGACTTTTAAGGGAAACCCCAAACACCTCCCCCTTTCATTGGTACTAAGCTAATAAGGAGCCAAGGGCAGGCAGAGTCTCATTTCTTAGAAGAGAGCAAAGCCCAAGACCACTAACTGGTGAGGTATATACATATGCATATCAGGGCCACTGAGAGGTTGCTCTCAGGGACTTTCAAGGGACATAGGAGGTCTCCTTCTGAGGTATAGTGTTCATGTGGAGGGTAGCTGGCCCAATAGTCCTGAGGCCCATTCCATCAATATTCTGACCCCAGCAGGATGGAGGGTGCCCTTGGTATTGTCCAAAGCCCTTTCACAACATGTCTATCCTACAACTCCTGCCCTAGGCCTGGAGCGACACTGCTGAGGACCATCTACTCCATTCTGATCCTCATCTCCCTTGAACCCAATCTCAAGAGAGCATTTCCTATCTTCCTATCTCTTCCCTACCCCAGATCCCTTGTACTTGTTCCCACCCTCCCAGCAGACCTGCTTCCCACAGCACTGACCTGGAGTTTATCCCCAGGTAGATTACAAGGCCTGTCCCCTACCACGTGGAGCTGGTACTTCTAGGAAAAGCCACCTAGAAGACTCTCCTAAAGTTCTTTGATAGGCTTTCTTCACCTCCCCCACTGCCCCATGTCCAGCTCAGTGCAGGCAGCTGGAGCCTCTCCTACCCAACAGGATCTCACAGCTCCCACTTTGAAGAAGACAGGTATGATAATCACAGTTGTCCTGGACCAACTCTGACCAGCACCAAAAAGATGGAGGCTGCTGCTCCTACCACTCAAGGAGTGTCTATTTTGCTCTCATCATGTCACAGTTGCCATGGCAGCCCCACACACTCCTGAAGGGTGCTTGAGGCTGCCTAGTTGACCATCCTCACCATTCCTCTGTCCTAACAGGCCTCAGGAGACACACCCACAACCCCCAAGCACCCCAAGGACAGCCGAGAAAACTTCTTTCCTGCAGTGACTGCTCCCATAGCACCTGACACTGTGCCAGCAGATGCTGTCCAGCGGCCCAGTGACATCCACACTAAGCCTCGCTCTGCACTGGCTGCCACAACAGCTGTCATCAGCTGCCCTCCCTCTGCATCAGCCTCTACCCCAGACTCATCCAAGGACCCTGGAACTCCCCGATCACATAGGCCTGAGACCATCACCAGCATGGTCTCTCTGATCCCAGGTAAGTCTCCACCTGGCAACATGCAGTCCCTACCACCAGCTGACAGCAAGTTCTTCTCCCTGAGTAGAGCTTGGGCAAAGAGGAAGATGGGGGCACCCTCTAGCCTGGGTGATCCCATGGGAACAGGCAGCTGCTGGTCCACTTTGCAGTCCCTGGCAGTGTTGGTGCCCCCAAACAGTACATACTGTGTCTGCCACTCTCCTAACCTAGCCCTCCATGCCTCAGTCCCCCGACCTGTAAAGGAATGGGAGAGAGTGAGCATGTTTGCTGTTGTCCTGGTTTTCTCCTCAGTCCCCACTCACAAAGCACTACAATAAATAAAGACAGTTTGGTTTAGTAAGAAGATGAGAAACTAGCACAGACTAGGCCTTCCTGTTAGCACCAGAAAGGGGAGTCCTGACCCTGGCATGCTGCAAGGATATCAGCACCTAGCCTCAGTAGCCTCTGGGCACCAGATCTCCCAGAACCTGCCATAACCCCATGGGCAAGACAGACAAGAGTCAGATAGTACAGTGCCTGGCTGGCTCTATCAGTAGGAGCCCTCATCTCTTCTAATTCCAGGATCCACTGGAAGGACAGCCTGCCAGCAAACTAGCCAGGGCTGGACGGGGGGCTTTTCTGAGGGGAAGGAGGCACACAAGCCAGCAAGTGGGAGGAGCAAAGCATTATCCTCCCCTTTGCTGGTAAAAGGATGCCTCTGGCTCTGGATATGATTCTGTCTGGTTGGACCCAGCTCATGGCTGTGTCAAGCTTTGCCTACCTCTCAGGCATAAGGCCCTCCCCTCTTGTTTCCCAGGACTCTGGGACCATGGCAAGCCTCCAAAGACCCCATTACAGAACAGGGCTGTTCCCTAACCAGCTCACCTCTCCAGCTGATAGGTCCTCAGCAAAGACCAGTCTGGACAGTGAGTTCCCTTTGTCCCTAGGTGCCATCAGGGATGGATCAACCTCCCTGAGCCTCCATTTCAAACTCTTCCCCCTGCTTCTCCCACCATGTTTCAGGGACCCAGTCTGTGCCTTCCACAGGCCCCTCACTGGCCCACATCTAGGTACCTGCCTGCACACAACAGAGTCATCCCCAAAGGCTCACCGGTCCAGTCATAGTCTGGTTGGGGGTCACATCCAGGACAATTGCTTTTAGCCATGGGACCTTTATCCATCTGAATGATAGGACAGTCACTCCTGGCAGGAGTACCAAACAGGAAGGCAGAGTGAGAGCTCCAGGACAACTGTCTACCACACAGGCTGTGCTACCTGAGTGGAGGTGGAGGTTGGGGGTCCCTTCATCTCAGCCATTTCCCATGTCTCAGAGACAGGGGCTGGTGTTTTCATCATGTGCTATCCCCAGTTTCCTTTGAGGAACATGAAAGGGTAGGGACCCTTTAGCCCAATCAGTCACAATTGCACGATTGCCATTACCATTTATTTCCAGAGGAAGAACCGTTTGTTCCTGAAGCTCACAAAACAAAGACCAGGTGAAGCACTAGAGGTGTGGCTCAGTTCTCATGCTTGAGGCCCTGGGTTCCATCCCCAGCACCTAAAAGGAGTGGGGAGGAAGCCATGTGCTAGTGACTCACACCTATAATCCTACCTATCTGGGAGGCAGAGATCAGGAGGATCACAGCTCGAAGCC
The DNA here is from genome assembly GCF_047511655.1 of Castor canadensis. Classification (NCBI taxonomy): domain Eukaryota; kingdom Metazoa; phylum Chordata; class Mammalia; order Rodentia; family Castoridae; genus Castor; species Castor canadensis. The sequence continues at coordinate 10,978,035 of NC_133403.1, read as the reverse complement.
AGTCCTGGCAAATAGTTCACGAGACCCTATCTCAAAAATACCCAACACATAAAAGGGCTGGCAGAGTGGTTCAAGTGGTAGAAAGCCTGCCTAGTAAGTGTAAAGCTCTGAGTTCAAACCTCAGTACCTCCAAAAAGAAATGAATTGTAACTGGTGGCTCCACCACAATATGACCTGAGTGGTCTTTTTTCCTCTCTCTGCCTCAGTTTCCTATATAGAAGGTATAAAAGGAGGTTAATAGCACTACAGAATTTAGAGCAACACTTGTCAGATAAGAATACCTTTGTTGGACATGGTGGTACACAACTTACAATCCTTGCGCTTAGGATGTGGGAAACAGGAGGATTTAGAGTTTGAGGCCAGCCAGTGCTACATAGCAAGACCCTGTCTCAAAAAATAGAAAGTCAAAAAATACATAGCTGTGGTATGGGTTTGGTAGTGGTGGTGAATTCAAAACATAGTGATAAGGTGAGTCCACAGTCTGAGTAAATTAGTAAGTCACTCCCACAAACACTCAGCTTTTTCCTTCTTACCTCAGGTTGTCCTGCCCTCTGCCTTTCCTGTGCTCCCATCATCTTGTAGTGTCTGAGAATTGGGAATCCAGGAGTGATTTAGTGTGGGATGGAGGAGAGTCCTAGCTCAAGGTCTCTTGTGCAGTTGCATTCAAGCTGTCATCTGGTCATCTCAGCTCTCTCAAGAGTGATTGGCAGCCTCAGATCTTCACTGGCTGTTGCCTAGAGGCCTCAGTTCCTCCCTTGTGGAACCAAGTGTCTCCATGTCACGATGAGCTAGAGTCATAGTGAGCATGAAGGAAGCCACATCTGGTAACCTAATTTCAGAAGGGCTGACCGTCATCACTGGCCACATACCAACCCTGCTATAGAGGGATGGGATATCCCTTGAGGTGGGTACCAGGATGCTGCAGCAGGGCCACCTAGAGACTGGCTTCCTTTATTCCTTTCACCTTCACCTGCCTGTCCCTTGAGCAGGCCAGAACCCCACAATTCACATCCTTTTCTCTTCTAACTGTTGGATCAGAGGAAGAGTATGTTTCTAAGTGTACATTCATCAGAGATGATCCTTTCCTATTTCCTTAAAACTAGATTAAGTGTCCTTTACCAGAATGAAACACAAATAAGCATGGGTGGTTGACAGCCTTGACTGAGAATGTGTGCCCCTGAAAGCCTGGAAAAGGGACCTTCTGCTGAGGACCTGGCACCTGCCCACTCTCTTGACCAGCCCACCTTCCACTACCACACCTGCCCACCTCAGGACTGCTGTTTGATCCATAAGTATATGGTGTTTGTCTGACCCTGCTGGGGTGAGTGTCCCTAGTGGTTCTCGGATCTTTCTGGTGGTCAAGGCCTGGCTGAGACAGGTCCATTCTCCCAAGCCCATATTCTACAACCTCTAGAATGAGGAACACCCTTAGTGAGAAGGTGCTGGCTCTCAGCAGGGTCCAGACTCCCCAGGCATGACAGAGTAGTATGGCAGTGTGGTCAGGGTTTGCTACTTCTGGTGATGGTGGGTACTACTTGCAAAAACACCCTGTGACTAGAGAGTGACCAGAGGGCATATGGACCTGGAGCCAAAGCTAGCATGATACCATGAAGTTGGGGCTGAGCAATGCCTGGACCATCTGGCTCAGACTTGAGGACAAATTTCCCCCAGGACACCCTCCCAAAGTGAGAGAACTAAGAGAACAGAGGAGGCCCTGATGAATGTTATGCCAAAGGCAAGCTGCCCTGCCTCCCCTCCAAGCTGCCCCTTACTTTCACGGAAGAGGCAGCTGGGAGCATCCAGCTCTAGCCTATCCTGCCTGCTATGGCCTGCACAACCCCAAGCCCCAGTGAGGAACTCACCTAAACTGTGCTGCCCAGACCATGGCCCCATGCAGCATATGCACTCCCAGGAGCTCAGGCTCAGCCAGTGCTCACGCCTCCTATCTCCTTAAGGGGACCCATGCACACCCATTGCTGTGCTGTTCAGTTTCCTCTGGGCCCATGACTATCTTCTTTTTTGTGGATGTCCCACCCCAGGCCAGGATCTCATTTTATGCAGATCCCTAGAACTGATTCTCCAGCTGCTGGGACAGTACTGCCCAAATGAGGGAAGGTCTCTTTCTTTGAGACCCTAGGGCCACAGGATTAGGGGGACTGGCTTGCCAGCCTCAAGTGGGTCCTAAGATTCTAGGATAGTTTGAGCTAGGCATGAGTCTTGAATCAGCCAGCACAGACCTGGTGCCAGGCTGTCAGGGGGAGAGGAGAGTTGTCTTCATGGCACAGGAGCTCTGCCCGACTACCTGCTTCCCACCCAGAGGCCAAGGCTCCAAACAGCCCTTTTCTGTAGGCTTGGCCCCCAGTAGGCGCCCTTGCCTAGATGGCTCTGGTAGCCCTGGTAAAGGGAGGAGTCTACCTGGCCCAAGGAGTACTGTCCTAGGATTCTGAGTCTCTACTAGATACCACCAAAGGCTCTCCTTCCTCCTCCTGGTGCCCCCCCCAAGCCAGAAAGAGCTAGGAAAGGTGGACAGCCCCTGGCACTACTCTTGGAGCACAGGAGCAAGCTGCCCTGATACTGGTCACCCCGAGGGCACCTTTCACCCATTTTGGGGACTCTAGGTTCTGTCCAGGGTGTGTCTGGTCCAATCTCACTACAGTCAGTCCAGTAGATTCCTGTCAGCAGGGAAGCCAGGCGTCTGTCCTCCCTCACCTGAGTGCAGTCCCATCTCCACCCCCAGGGAGCAGCTGCTTAAGGGAAGTGTCCTGCCAGGGCAGGTGAGCTGTTGTCCCCTGTGGAAGGGTATGACCTTGGGCCAGGGCCCAGCGAGGACCAGTTTGGTGGGTGTGTGGACAACACCCTGTCCTGTAGGTGAAGGTGGTCTGGGAGCTCTGCAGGAGAAGTCTTTAGAGGTGCTTCCCACTGCCAGCCATTGTGTTGGACTGTGATCTGGATTGACAGACCTTGAGAACAAAAGAAGGAGTGGCCCAGGATCTACCTAGAGGGCCTTCCCAAGCTGGGTGTGGTAGCTCACCTGTGTTCCCAACTACTGTGAAGGCTGAAGTGGGAGGATCACTTGAGAAGGTCAAGGTCAACCTGGACCACATAGAGATCCAGTCTCAAAAAAAAAAAAAAAAAAAAACCTCCAGACCCTGAAGCAGCTATGTGGAGACCAGAACAGGGTAGCTCAGTGGCCTGACAGACTGCATGCCATGCCAACCTTTGTCTTATAAGCTGTCCCCTCTTGCTGGCCAGTTTTCCCTACTGAGGAGGTAGGGAGTGCAAGCATTCCTGACAGAAGCCTGAGTTGGTAGGTAGGGGCTGGACAGGCAGTATGGTGAAAAACTGTAGGCTTGAGTGAGCAGGAAGAAGGGAACAACCTGGGAGCTGGAGCAATGAGGAAGCAGGCGGCAGGACCTGGGAAGGCCTATGTGTCTGCAACACTGATGCTAAGTAAGGGCCTGGGTAGCAGCAGTAAGTGCAGCCTTTGCCCCTCAGACCCATTTGGCCTCTGCCTCATGCCAGGGAAGGAATCTTTTGGCCCATTGGGCGGGAGAGGGGGTTGGCGTGAGCATGATGCTACTGTATGCTCTGTCTACTTGGTCTTAATTGGATGGTGTTAGTTCTGGTCCTGACCCCCAATATAGTTGCCACTTCCATGAGCCAGAAAGAGCCATGCCCACACATACACCTACCCACATACACGAGTTCACCTCTCACAGCCGTGTCCCCACTATGTCAAGCATACAGCTGTCCAGCATGGGAGAATCCACCTGGGAGATGAGAGATCTCCTGAAATTACCAGCTCATCCCTTGCCTGCAACTCTCCCAGAAGAGTTCCCAGGCCACTTCCATGGATATGTAAAACCACCTCAGACCAGGTCCCCACATTCCCACATTCCTTGCCAGGTGTCCCAGGGCCTGGCATAGATGCATACATGCCCATGAGGTGGCCCTGCCCTGACTGGGTAAGTATGTCACCTACAGCTGATCTGTGTTCCCACAGAGGGAGAAGAGCTGGCAGAAGTGGCAGAGGGCACCAGCTGCCCACCTCAGGAGCCACAGCACAATCAACAGGTGAAGATGGCCCCCACAGGCTCCCCAGCAGAGCCTCACTGCTGGCCAGTGGAGGCTGCCGCCCAGTCAGGCACCGAGCCCACCTGCAGCCAAGGTAAGGCCAGCTGGAAGCAGCCAGCACTGGTTCCAGGCTGCCTCACAGCTGGCAGCCATGATAGGCTTTCCTACCACCAAGGAGGGGAGGCCCAGTGGAGGTGATATAGGGAGGAAAGGTAGGGCAATGCAGGGTGGGCAGGAGAATAAAGGAAGAACTTAGGCTGGAGTCTGGTATGGACCACTATCAGGGCCCCCAGAGCCTCTTATTTCACCCCTGGCTTCACAGATGGGTCCTAGTGAGGGCAGGTGTCTTGCTCGTGGCTGTCATCCCACTGTAGAGCTCAGATGGGATAGGAGGCCAGGAGAGGACCAGCCATGTACAGGGAAGAGCTTGGACCCAGTCACTGAGGCATCCCCATGGGCAGCTGAGACAAAGCCCAGTCCCAGCCTCTGTCCAGACTGTTCTCATCAGCCACCCTACACAGCCAGGCCCCTTGGGAACTCCTCCTGGCTGGGCCTCCCACAGACCATTCAGGATGGCAGGACCTGGCGCCAGCCAACAGGGACAAGGCTTGGGTTCTGAGTAAGTCCCGCTCCTTTTAAAGCCATGGGGCTGTAGAGGAATGTGGAACCCTGCCAGGACAGCCAGATTGCTCCCAGCTGACACAGCTCCCTGGAGGCTGCCAAGTCCAGAGCTGCAGCCAGCAACCTCCCCAGCTGCCTCTAGGCTCCAGGCAAATGCAGCCCCTCAGTGAAGGGAAAGTACACACACTGGGGCTGGCACAATGACATGCCTGGCTGAGTGACTAACTCTGGCCTTCAGTGTCCTCCCTGTAGTGTGGACACCAACAGGACATGTGTCCTGGAATGGTTTAGGGGCTACAACTGTTCATGTAAGCATAATGCCTGGGGAAGTGAGTCCCAGAATCACTGAGAAGACTTGGGGAAGCTCCCTGTGTGCCACACCCTCCCTGGGCTCTCAGAGTCCACAGTGCTTCTGGGTGGGGGACACAACCCCAGCATCAGAGTTGAGTCTTTGCAGGCCTGAGCTGAGCAGTTGCCCAAGATGGAGGCCTAGGGGCCTGACAGGCAGCACAAGCAAAATATCATGCAGGCCTGGAGCCAGCAAGGAGAGGGCACTTTGGGTGCCTCTGTCTTCCAGAGGAGAAACTGAGTCCAGAGCAGGGAAGGGACAAGCAGGCTCAGGAATCTGCAAGCAAAGCTCAGTCTCTAAAGTCTCCCCCAACAGCCACCAGCTCCAAGGTCCCCAGCAGTGGGAGTGCCCAGCCACCCGAGGGCCACCCAGGCAAGGCCGAGCCCAGCCGGGCCAAGTCCCGCCTCCTGCCCAGCATGCCAAAGTTGGTGATCCCCTCGACCACCACCAAGTTCCCCCCTGAGATCACCGTCACACCGCCCACCCCGACCCTGCTCTCCCCCAAAGGCAGCATCTCGGAGGAGACCAAGCAGAAACTGAAGGTGACCATGGGTAATGGGCAGGGGTACAAGTCACAGGGAGCCTGGCTGGAGGGCCTGATTATGGGGAGCCTAAAGTGGGGGGCTAGTTTACTGGGGGCCTGGGGCAGGGACTCAGTCTACTGGGGGGCCTGGATGAGGGTTTGAGTTAAAGTCAAGAGGCCTGGGGCAGAGCCAGGAGCCCCTGACCAGTGCCCTGCCCTGTCTGCAGTCAGCAATCCTGTCTGCCCAGTCAGCCGCCAATGTGAGGAAGGAGAGCCTGTGCCAGCCGGCCCTAGAGGTCCTGGAGACATCCAGCCAGGAGTCCTCACTAGAGAGTGAAACGGATGAGGATGACGACTACATGGACATCTGAGGGGGAATACCTGGAGCCCCATAGCCACGCCCGGAAGGGCCACCCAGGCCTGGAATGCCCCTTTGGCCCAGAGACTGGGCAAGGCCAAAGGCCCACATAGGGTACCATTTCCCATGCAGCCTTCCAGGAGCCTACCCAGCTGCCTCTTCAGTGTGGGAGTCCAGAGGAGGAGGAGGCCCAGCTTAACTACATGAGGCTGAATTGGTCACAATCTGCACTGCAGGACTGGCATCCTTTTCTATGAAATGTTAACTTTGTAAATGTGCCCACACCAGCGCATCCAACTTCACGTCCATACTATGGTGCCAGGACGAGCCAGGCTCTGCTAGGTCCCAGTGGAGGGGTTATCTAGGGCCAGGCTCGCCCCACACCCTTTTTTTTTTTTTTTTGGTTTCTTTTCTAATAAAGATGGAATGATGGTCTTTGCCTCTTTGCTCATCCCCTAGGGAAGGCTAGGTGGGGGGAGGGGGGCAGGACAGACCCCTTTGGGTGAGTCTGTAGCTGGTCCTGGAAGGGTGCCAGGGGGATCCCCAGAGCTCAATGGGGAGTACAGTGGATGGGAGAACATAGGAAGGCAGGGCCCAGCCACAGCTGAGGAGCTGGCAGTGGGCACTGTGGGGAGAGGATGTAAGGAAGTGGGGACCTATCTCCCTTCACATTCCACCCACTCACATGGGACCAGCTACATAAGTTGTAGGGCCCAGTACGAGACACATGGAAGACCCACCTTGATCAAAAAATTAGTATTTTTTCTTTTTTTTTTTTTTTGAGATAGGGTTTCACTATATACCCCAGGCTGACCTTGAACTCACCATCCTTCTGCCTCAGCTTCTGAAGTAGCTGGGATTACTGATGTGTACCACCAGGCCTAGCTAAAAATTTAATTCAAGTTTCAGGACCACAACAAAGCATTAAACAAGCCCATAATATGGCACTGTCCTCCCAGGTTCCAGACCCATCTGTTTTGGGTATACTCAGGTTCCAGGCACAAATACCTGCCCTTCACAACTGTCACCCCCAGCACCTCGAGGGCAATCTGCCCCTAAGCACTGGGCCACGATGGAGATGGGGCACCTCCTTTCTGTCCTGTGTCTCCCATGGGCTGAGCACTACCCTGGGTCCCCAGCCCAGGCAATTTGGAACCAGAAGCATGGTGGCCCAGAATGGATCATGGCTGGACCCATCATCTGAAAAGCCAAGCGATCATTGCCAGCAGTGATTCATCCAACACCCCCACCCCCTACCCTATAATTGGAAGCATTCTCAGTCCTGGGCCTGGGATGCGTCCCAGGACCAGCCCTGACATGAGACCTCAGTGTCCACACTCAGGACACCTACCCACAGGGGTGCCTGGGTGCCCAACAGCTTTGTAAGAGACTCTCTCCCATCTGGAAGGTGAAGATCTCACCAAATGCTTTTGTGGGGTGCAGTTAGAGTAAGGGGCCATACCTGGAGCAGTTCTGGTAGAGGGCCCCAGTTCTGACTCCCCTGCTACAGACTTCCTTTGACACTTGGTAGGAGCCAGCCTCTTTATATCTGGACCCACAGGAGCCCTGCAAGTGGCCACCAATCCCAGCTGGTTCCAGGCAGCCACACCTAGGCAAGAAAGGGGACAGGGACAAAATGGGCTGGCTGGGCCCCAGGATCTGAGGCCCAGATGACCTCAGCTCATGTTCTTCCCCTAACCTACCAGCTTCAGCTCCCTGTGAGGTTGGCAAATATGTCTTCTTTGGACATCTTGAGAAACTGCAACCGAGAGGGGACCACCTGCCTGTCTTGATATCCAGCTCAAGTGACCACAGGCCCTAAGTGAGTCCCAGGCCTGGGACCGTCATGGCTGACCCAGGTTTGGTGGGGAGGGTGGGGGTGGTGGTTAAGGGCCTACCTTAACACCTGCTTGGCTTCAGTTTCCTCATCCGCATGAGGATTAGGGAGGGAAACTCTGAAGAGATTGTGCAAACTCCCTGAGTGACTGCACAGGGGCAAGTGTGGCTGCGCGGGCCTTGTCTCTGGGGTCCCCTGCCCTGGGTGGAGGCTTTCAGAAATCTTGTGTATGGGCCTGTTGCTGCAGCCGGGCCTGGGCACCCCTTGCACAGCTGTCCCCTCAGTGCCACCTCTGTCCCAGAGCTCAGCCAGTATCTAACCTGGCAGCTCTGGCCCTCTGAGATCATCCACACTACACATAGGCCCTGGCATGAATCTGTTTGCTCTCTCACCTGCCAGGCTGTGAGGAGGGATTAGCAGCACCTCCTCCCTTCAGGAAGCTGAGGGGTGAGAATATGAGATCTGTCCGGAGGACACTGGGTCTGGAATCCTGCCCATTTCAGTGACAGCCCCGCCTCATCCACCCTACAGCATCCCATCTCCTGCAGAAGCTCCGCCCTGCTTGCTAGTCTGGGCTGGAACCCAGTTGGAGCTGCAGCCTCTGGACATACTGCTCATCTTATGTCAAAGGTCCTGTAACTGGAGGCTCCAGCCTCCTAGCTCTCCCACTGGGTCCGAGGGTTCAGCCCCCTCCCCCGTGTTCCTTGCAGTCGGGACAGGAATGTGCTAACAGAGCAGGTTGGGCTCCCCGTTGGTTCCTGGTCCACACAGGCACCTATGGACTTTGAGAGGGGACCGAATGAGGAGGGGTGGTGTGGGGCGGTGCTACACAGTGTGGAGCTGTCGGGCGGGGCCAGCCCAGTGGGAAGTGAGTGAGTTCTGTCTGCCGCCTCAGAGCACACTACTGCCTGCCGGCTGCAGACACAGTCTACACCATGAAGCTGACCTTCCTGCCCTGGGTCCTGCTGCTACTGATGACAGCCACCAGTCCAGGACTCTGGCCCACTGCAGGTATGCCCCCACTCTGCCCTTCTGTCCCCTTTATCTGTCCATCTGTCTTATCAGCCAGGCTGGAACAGATACCCACCCTGAGCTCAGCCTCTTTCCATCTGTCAGACCATCTGTGGCTGTGCTGGGGGCGGTGTGAAGAATTTCTGAGGCTCCCAGGGTTGAGGAGCCTTCAGTAGGGATGAGGGGGTCTGGGCTGATCCCACTTTACACCCACTTGGAGCTGGGAGGGAGGCAATAGAGACATTGACCTGAACCCAAGCTCCAATGGAGGGCGTAATCACATATAGGGAGCCTCCCAGCCACCTGCCCAACCCTAGGCAGGATTGCCGGTCCTCATCAGGATGTGACTGAACCCAAAAACATCAAAAAGAAGGTTTGAATTCCAGAGCTTTGACCCTGGCCCCAGGCTGAGCTAGGAGTCACCAAGCCACAATTTCCCACCTAATTCCATCTTCCATCTATCTTACAGGAAAGTGTCACTACCCTCCTACCACTTTTATCTCACTTACTGGCATCTCAAAGCCTCTTCCCCACACCCCATCACATCCTTGAAGTCATCATATCCTTGGCCAATAAATATTTATTGCCACTCTTGAATGCTAGCCATTGCATTTAGTGAAGGGCGGCTGGGGTGGCTCAGGCCCAGGCCTGGCCCTTGACTGGCTTCTTTTAGTTGGGGGATGGGGAAGGGCCAGATGGAATTTGCAAGCCTGAATTCTTGCGCCACACCCTAGTCTCCACCCTCCAGCTCTGGAGGGACCAATCTGAAAATAATGCCCCTGATACTGGTCCCCCATAGCCCACAGGATAAGGCTTGGATCTGATGTCCACAACTCCCTGTGGTGCATTCTTGACTATCCTCTCCTCAGTCCCAGGTTTCCTGCTGGAAATATCTCGCCTGTCTGCTGAAATGAATGGAGCATCCCTGACCTTGGTGGGTGGGGGTCTCTGGGCTCAACTGTTTCCCTCTGGGAAAGGAGGTAGGGCAGGCTCAGCCCAGGTCTTGAATGGGACTCTTAACAGCCATGTGTTCAGACCCCTGCCTAGGCAAGCAAGAGAGGTCCTTGTCTAGAATGTGGGGCCCCCATATAGCACATTGTCCATAGATACCTCGAGAGCCAAAAGAGGCTGCCCAGACCCATGACAGGGGCTCAGGCAACAGTGACCCTCTGAGGATGCCTGCCCTGTGAGCTACAGGACTTAGTGTCAGTACAGCCCAAGGACCTACTCCTGACTCTCCCAAGGTTGACGTCTCAGCCATTTTCCCCTATTCTAAACAGTCCACCCAACCATTATCTGTTGCTAATTATCTGAGATCTGTGACTTTCCACTGGGTCCACGTGGTGGCTAGTGCAAGTCCCAAGCCAGCATTCTCTTAGGAATGCTTTTTTATAACAGACTCCAGGGAAAATAGAGACAGGCCCTACACACAGGGTGACTGGCCCAGGACACACCCAGCCAGGTGCTCAGAGCTCTCCTCTCCAGGTGCCCAGGAGAGCTGCTCCCTGCGCTGTGGAAACAAGACTGGACCCTGCTCCTGCCACCCAACCTGCTTGGGCCTTGGCACCTGCTGCTTGGACTTCCAGGACTTCTGTCTAGAGATTTCACCCTCCTCGGGCTCCATGATGGGTGGCAAGGACTTTGTGGTACAGCATATCGAATGGTCCAGCTCCACAAATGGCGTGATCTGCAGGTGGGAGACCTGAGGGGCTGGATCATCAGGCCCTTCACACTCCAGTCCCATGCACGAAGGAGACCCAGACCCACTGGGTCTACCAACCCCAACTGGTTGGCTTGGTGGAGCCTTGGGATCGAGGACAGGCAGGAGGGCCTGCCTGGCTGGACCTGTTCCTTGAGGCCAGGGGGTCCAGGACTTTGAGAAGGTCAGCTCATCTGGCCCAGCCTCCCTTGCCACCTCTATTCTTCTCCCTCAGGTTTAAGGAAAGTATCCAGACCCTTGGTTATGTGGACTCCTTGAAGCAGGTGCACTGCGTGTCACCTTTGCTCTACGAGAGTGGCCGCATCCCTTTCACCATCTCGATGGACAACGGCCACTCTTTCAATCTCACAGGCACCTGGCTAGCTGGTGAGCCCTCACCTGGCCAAACCAGTACAGACTGCAGGCCCCAGACCCCACCCTCCATGAGCCCTGGTTTCCACCTACAACCTAAGCCCACAGGGACTTTCCCCAGTGCTAATCTATGCACACTGAGACCTGGTCTACCTACCTGCCACCCTGGTTGAACCAGTCCTCTGGATGGGAGTTCCCTCAACTCATTATCTCAACCCCTGGTATCCAGAAAGGAGTCTGGCCCAACAGGAGCCGGGGCTGCAGGGGTCCCAAGAGAGATGAACTAGTGCCTGCTGCTCAACCCTGTTAGGACAGGCCAGGCCAGGCCAGGCCCCTTCCTCTCCTGGCCTTGTCCTTTTCTGCCGACAGGGTCTGAGAGAGACTACCACCTAACCCCTTCAGTGGGTTTTTCTTGGGAGGTCCTCACAACCCTCAGAGCCCCAAGCACTCCTCCCCTATACCTCCTGGGCCCCAAGACCTTCCCTCACATTTCACCTGCCCCTGCTCAGCACATCCCAACAAAGTGTCAGAATCGGAGAAGAGCCAGCTGGTAAACGAGACCCACTGGCAATATTATGGCACCTCGGGTACCACTGGTAACCTCAGTCTCACCTGGAACACCTCGATGCTTCCCACGCCAGCTGTCACCATAGAGCTATGGGGCTATGAGGAGACAGGTAAGGCTAGCTGAGGACTGATGTAGGCATCAGGAACTTTGGGCTCCCAGCAGTGAGAGAGAGAATCTCAGGTTGGGGGAGGGGGGTGGGTTTCTAGGCAGAGGAGGAAGTAAGGGCATTCCAGGCAGGGATTGGGGGTCAGGAGCAAGGAACATGCAGCTAAGGGAGAGGAACAGCAGTAATTTCCATCAGCTGAGTGAGGGAGAGAGCTAGGTGAAAGATGCCTGTCTGTTTGGGGCCCCACATCCAGTGGAGGTTTGGATGCCTTGGGCCTCCTTGTGCTGGAGATAGAAGCTAACTGCCCTGTCTTCTATGAGCCTGGCATGGCCCAGGGCTGTGTGTATAAAGAAGTGGTGGTCATCCAAGCCGGAGTGCCTGCAGTACAGATCCCACAGGGACCTGGTTTTGCTTATGTGTCTATTCACCTTTTTATCCATCTGTCAAGCAGCTCAGTGCCAAAGACTAGGGCCAGCCCTTCTCCTGCCCCACGGGTTGTTGGAGGAGTCCTAGAGCTGACCGAGGCCTTCTCTCCCTCAGGGATACCATATTCAGAAAACTGGACAGCAGAGTGGTCCTACCTCTACCCACTGGCCACAAATATCCCAAACTCTGGCTCTTTCACCTTCACTCCAAAACCTGCACTTCCCAACTACCAGAAATGGAAAGTGGGTGCACTTCGGATCATTGACAGCAAGAACTACGCAGGGCAGAAGTAAGGGCCTCTGAGTAGCTGGGGGCAGTCCACCTGCAGACTACTATGCTTGTTGGGGAAATCCAAAGCCAGGGGTAACTGAGGGAGTGGCATGGCTTTCACAGCCCTTAACTTCTGCACCATCACTGCTGCAGGGATGTACAGGCACTTTGGACCAATGATCACGCCCTGGCCTGGCACCTAGGCGATGACTTCCGGGAAGACTCTGTTGCCTGGGCCCGCTCACAGTGCCTGGCCTGGGAGGCTCTAGAGGACCAGCTGCCAGATTTCCTGAAGGAGCTGCCTGACTGTCCCTGCACCCTGGCCCAGGCCCGGGCTGACTCCGGTCGCTTCTTTGTAAGCCTCTGAACCCTTTAGGGTCCAAGATAAGGGGAGGGAACATGAAGGGCCAGTCTTCTCCACTGAGGCCGACACAGGCCCCCCAGGAGATGGGATTGGGATATGAGCACCCCCATAGGGTCAGCTCCCAGGAAGGGAGGGGATGCAGAACCCAGGTGACAGCTATTGGCTACTCTGCAGACGGACTATGGTTGTGACATCGAGCATGGCAGTGTTTGCACCTACCACCCAGGGGCTGTGCACTGTGTGCGCTCCGTGCAAGCCAGGTGAGCCACTGGACCAGGAATGGGAAGAGACAGTGGGGACTGGGGGCAGGCTGCCTATGGTGGCCCTGACCGGCTGTTGCCTTCAGTCCCCAGTATGGCTCAGGCCAGCAGTGCTGCTACACAGCAGATGGCACACAACTCCTGACTGCTGACTCTACCAGTGGCAGCACCCCAGACCGTGGCCATGACTGGGGCGCGCCCCCATACCGCACACCACCCCGTGTGCCTGGCATGTCCCATTGGCTCTATGATGTCATCAGCTTCTATTACTGCTGCCTCTGGGCACCCGAGTGCTCCCGCTATATGCGGCGACGGCCCTCCAGTGATTGCCGCAATTACCGGCCCCCACACCTAGGTGGGTGCCTGCCTGGGTACCTGCCTGTGGGAGGGTTGGGTAGGGCCGGGTATAAGGAGGCCAACTGACCATCCACTTTTGTCCCAGCCTCTGCTTTTGGGGATCCCCATTTTGTCACCTTTGATGGTACCAACTTCACTTTCAATGGTCGCGGAGAGTATGTGCTACTGGAGGCACCGCTGACTGACCTGAGGGTACAAGCGCGGGCCCAGCCTGAGATGATGACACACGGTGAGGCCAGAGCCCTGCAGGCTCTGAATGGTGCTGGGTAGCTAGGATGGGAGGCAGGGAGCCAAGAGGACCCCACTCTGCATCCACCACCCCAGGCACACAGGCCCGGGGCACAGGGCTGACTGCAGTAGCTGTCCAGGAGGGCAACTCAGATGTGGTGGAGGTGAGGCTGGCTGGAGAGTCTGGGGTCCTGGAGGTGCTGCTGAATCAGGAGGTGCTGAGCTTCACCGAGCAGAACTGGATGGACTTGAAGGGTGAGTGGTGTGGTCAGGAAAGGTCAGCAGGCTGCCTAAGAGCTGAGGGTGGTCATGGGGCTTTCATGTTTCTCCTCAGCCCTGGCTAGAGGCTGAGGTGGGAATCTGTCTGGGTCTCAGATGCAAAGATGGAGACTTCAGGGTTGGGAGAGGGGGCCAGCCCAGCACAACTGGGTGGATGAGTCAGTGCTCCAGCTCATAGCTATCCTAGGCCAAAGAGAAAATGGGCCCAGCATGAAGTCTGTTCTCACATCTTCACACTCATGGATATGCCTGTGTCACACCCATAGGTCTGTTAAGACCCCTGAAAGGCTGGAACTATGGGATGGGTCCTCTCTATGGTTTAGAGGAGCCCATGGGCCATCATGATGGTACTCACCACTGGCCAGGAGGGCTCCACAACTATGATGTGGTCACTCATTCCATCCCGAGAGCTGCTACAAGGAAGCCGACTCTGCAGGTTTAAGGGCGCAGCTCAGAAGTGGCAGTCAGGAGCTGCAGCTCCAGCTTCAGACCCCCTTGCCACCGCAGCTGTGGTACAACAAGGAAAGGAACAAATGAAATGGCTCCCAAGGCGGAGGGTTGGGTGGGGAGGCTGAGTGTCCAAGGACTCCCAGGAAGGGCAGAGTCAGGCAAGACTGCTATAGGCCGATCGGGGAATGACTCCCACATGTAGCCTCAGCAAAGGGATTCTCTATAGGGACTAAGCACCTCAGGTCCGTCTGGGGCCAAATGTGGGTTGAGGATGGTAGAATGTCATAGTCAAGCAGGCTGGACTTGTGGACACCCTCCCCTTCATCTGCAGGTGTTCCCTACTCCATTCTGGAGTTTCATCAAGGGTGAGGGAAGGACACAGGAACCAAGAGAGTAACCTTGACTCATCTCCACCTTTGTGGTCAGGTATGTTCCTGTCAGTGGCCGCTGAGGACAAGGCATCAATCATGTTGTCATCGGGGGCTGGCCTGGAGATCAGCAATCAGGGCCCTTTCCTGAGTGTGGCTGTCCTGCTACCTGAGAAGTTCCTGACCCACACCCATGGCCTCCTCGGGACACTCAATGATGACCCCACTGATGACTTCACCCTACGTAGTGGACAGGTCTTGCCACTGAATGCCAGTGCCCAGCAGCTGTTCCAGTATGGGGCAGACTGTGAGTGACCCCAGGGCATATGCTGGGCACAGTGAGTGTAGCAAGGAGGGGAATGTGTCAGGCAGGATCTATGCTCCAAGGGGAGACCCCAAACCCTAAACCACTGCTTAGAGCTGTGCCCAACCCAGGACTGTCTTCCTAGGGGCCGTGCACAATGACTCCTCCTTGTTTGCATACGACTCCTGGTTTTTGGTCCACAACTTCACATACCAACCCAAGCATGACCCCAACTTCAAGCCCATCTTCTCCAATGAGATCACCCTCAGTCCCAGCCAAGCAGAAGAGGCAACCAAACTGTGTGAGAATGACCCTTTCTGCATCTTCGATGTGGCAGCCACTGGGAGCCTGAGCGTGGGCAATGCCACACGGGTTGCCCACCAGCTGCACCAGCATCGCCTGAAGAGCCTGCAGCCTGGTGAGGGTGGGAGTAGGGGTAGCCTGGGCAAGGAGGAGAGCACCCCAGGCTGGCCAGCTGCATGCAAAGGCCAACAGCTCAGGCCTGTCCTCTATGCTCTGCCCCAACCCCAGTGGTATCCTGTGGCTGGCTGTCTCCTCCTGCCAATGGGTACAAGGAGGGCCTCAAGTACCTGGTGGGCTCCACCATCCGCTTCCACTGCAACACTGGCTATAGCTTGGCTGGGGCAGAGACTAGCACCTGCCAGGCTGACGGCAACTGGTCCACACCCACCCCGGAGTGCCAGTTAGGTGAGGATGCCCTTCCTATGCACCCTCCCCTCCCTGGAAGCCTGCACACCCTAGACCATCCTCATTGCTCTTACCCCTCACCAGGACGGAGCTACACGGTGCTGCTAAGCATCATTTTCGGAGGCCTGGCAGTGGTGGCACTGGTCGCTCTCATCTACATGCTGCTGCAATACAGGAAGGGAAACATGTGAGATTCTAGCCAGGCTGAGGGTTCCACCCTCAGACCCCATCTCTACCCCTTCTTTAGCTCTTGTGGGTCCCTGGGGCAGCTGGTGGGACCACTGTGGCTGGCTCCAAACTGCATCTCTGTTGCAGGAACACACAGAGTTCATATCCCTGAGATGGAGCACACCTGGCCAGCAGCACAGGACCGTCTGGGGGTTGAGATTCAGTCTCCACAGAGAAAGTCCTAGACTCCAAATAGCATGCACCCAGTCCTGTGATGCTCACATCCCTTCAGCTGGACACTAGATACCTTGAGCCTTTTACACCCATGGACTGAAGACCTATTCTGTCATCTCTGACCTGAGGCATAGTGCAGATGTTCTAACTCCCAAATCCCCTGCCATCAATGTTCCACGTTCTGATCCTATATTGTGGCTCTGATTCCTCAGCCTGGAGACTTCATACCCTGGAACTGTAATGTCTGTGCCCCAAGCCCTAATCTCCTGCATCTGACACTCCAATTCTAATACCTCAATCCGAACGCCGGTGGTCCTGAGCCCTGATAAACTGAGACCTGCTACCTACCTTTCCATGGGCCCCCAATGCCGAGCTGCCTTGGTTCCTGCATCATGGGCCCAGCCTGAGATCCAAGATGGCCCCAGGGTAAGGAGAGGCCAAAGCACCCTGAACAGAGAGCAAGATCCCCAGCAGGGAAGAAACTACCCTGTGTACTTCAAGCTTAAGTTTCTACCTCTTCTGGAATCATTTGGGGACACCCCTCCCTGCCTGAACAAGGAGAAAACAAGCTTATTGTATCTCTTCCCTGGTGTCCTGCTGCTCGTGCTATGTCTTACTTTTAGAGAGTTCCATGGTTGTTATGTGGGGTTACATACCTACAGCACTAGGGTTTGAGTCCTGTCTGCTTCATCCACTCCCAGATTACCCGGGACAGGTCCTTCCCTGTCCCCCTCTTCATGTATAAAATGGGATTAAGGACAGTGACTCCCCTCATGGGGTAGGCATGAAGGGACAAAGGGGGTGTCACACTGGGGGCTCAGGAAATAGGAAGGGACAGATCCTACCTGGCAAAACCCATGGGGCCAGACTAGGTGTCTGCCTCTTCACCCTACCCTGGTGTTCCCTGAGAAGAGCTGCCTGCCCCACAGCAAGCTGGCCTTGGCCCTCAACCATGTCCTGTCCCAGCACTGCCCTGCAATCGGGCTTCTTGGCTGGACACAGCTACTGGTAAGGCCCAGTGTAAGTCCTTGGGTGACCAGGACCCATGTTCCTTAGCCCAGGAATTTCCAGAAGCTAGGCACAGAGCCAGGCGCCTCATGCCACCACTGCCCACTTGGGCAGCTCCTTACCAGCCCCTCGTCTGGGGCCAGGTATGGAGGGAATGTCCTAGAAGCACAGACTGGGAGACAGCCAGAAGATAAGCAGGGCCCAAAGCCCTCCTTTGTGGAGAGCTCACTGAATGAGAACCATGTAGGGCCTAGGCAAGATTAGATTTGCAACTTTGATCTCAGATGTAGGCGATTGTGGGGGTTGGAGTTTGGGAACTCAGATAACCTGGGTAATTTTGCTTGAGGCCTCTCAGCCTGCGATGCTGGGAGTGGCCACATGAGGGCAGCAGAGGGCAGGAACAATGAGTGCAGGCCGGGGTGCTGGAGGCTCCAGAGAAGGAAGGACAGTTAGAAGACCCCACCCTAAACCCCACTGCTGGGCCAGCAGGCTTGGCCATAACCACAGACAAGGTTCATGCATAGCTCACCCATCTGTCTAACCTTACCTGGGAAGGCCATAGGTCACCCCAAGTTATCCAGCTGGCACTGACTGTGGTAAGTCTAGGACTCCCATCCATCCGCTCAGCCTTGCTCTTGGCAGAAGGTCCTAGCTGGGAACAGAAGATCCAAGTGGCAGGGCAGGTCCTGAGTAGACAGCTTCCCAGAGAAGGTGTATGATGGGGCCTATATAACAGCTGGCAGCCAGGGGTTTGGAGGATGGAGGGTGGGGGGCCACCCAGGAGACTAGAGGATGTGGATGGTGTCTGAGGGTCCTGTCTTCCCAGCCCCGACACCCTTGCTTTTTTACTACTCTGGACTTGCGGCTTGGGGCAGGGTGGGATTTGAGGGCCAGCCCCTTGGCCACTGAGCTGGTACTTTCCTCTCTGCAGATGATGTAAAGCAGGGCTAGCCTCCCTCTGCCTAAGTCCCCAGGGTATCCCTGTGCCAAGCTACACCCAGGCTGGGCACTTGTCAGTGAATAAGGTTAGTGTCCTGTCCAAGGCCTGGACATGTAGGAGCCCAGGAGGGCAGGGCAGCTTCACAGCTCAGAGGATTCAGTAGAAAGTATCCCAGACAATACCCAAATCAGGGTCAAAATGCAGGTGCAGTGAGTGGTACATGATGTGGACCCAGCTACTCAGGAGATGGAGGCAGGAGGATCTCTTGACCAGTCTGGGCAATATGGCAAAAGCCTGCCTCTTTAAAAAGGCAAGTTGTGCTAAGCATGGTGGCTCAGGCCTGTAATTCCAGCACTTGAGAGGTGGAGACAGGAGGATCAGGAGTTTGAGGCCAGCCTGGGCTACATAGTGAGACCCTATCTCAAAAACAAAACAAAAAAAGTCCTGGCAGAGTTGCTCAAGTGTTAGAGTGCCTGCCTAGCAAGTGCAAGGCTCTGAGTTCAAACCCCAGTACCAAAAAAAAAAAAAAAAAAAGAGGTAGATTCTCAGAGCTCTGGTTGGTAATAGAGATTGTTCTAGGAACGGCCTGAGTAAAAGCTGAGTGGAAGACACAGATAGTTGTAAGTCATATCTGAGGAACAATGGGGGTGGAGTGGGGAGCCAGCCTAAGAGTCTCCTCTGCCAGGTCAAGACATTTAGACTCATCTTGAGTAAAGCATGGCCTACCTTGGTCTCTCCCCCTCCAACCCATCTCCCTGTAGGATGGGACTTAGAGCTATCCTCATACGTCCCTTCCCCAGCAAAAGAAGGGGTGCCCTGGCTCTGGCCCTGGCCCCAAACATCAGACACTCCCAGTGCCAGGGGCAGGCCAGGACGGGAAGCCCCACCACCTGGCAGGGGCTTTCCCAGGGGCCCAGAGGAGACAGAGGGTGCAGCTGGGCCTGTGCAAAGGCAAAAGGTACCAGAGAAGGCACAGATCCTCTAGAGACATCAGAAGCATGTGGATCTCTGCCTTGGGGAAGGGGGTCTCTCAAACAGCAGCACCAGGGCTTGCAGGACAGAGAACAGGGAATTGACAGATGGCCCACCGCAGACTGGGATAACAGAATATCCCAATCTTGGAACCCAATAGGGTCTTTGGCCCTAGTACCCGCCAGGGTAAAGAAGATAGTAATCCAGGGGATCAAATAGGAGCCATGCTATAGAAACAGGAAGCATTCAGGCCCACCAGGTCAACCTGGCCACAGTCAGAGGTCAACAGTCCCCCCACAGACCCCCCCCACACCTGCTGAGGAAGAGGGACGCACCCACCTCCCTCTTCTCTCCCCTCCAGCCTCCCTCTAGGTCCTCCCATCAGCTGAGTGCAGCTGGAAATGGTAGACATAGGGACCAGGGAGAGGAAGGATCTGACCAAGTACAGACACAATGTGAGAACATGGGACCTTGCCTTCTGCCAGGCTCTTTCCCTCTGAAAACCCCAGGGTGACTGAGTAACTCAGGCTCCCGTGCAGCCTGAGTATGTTGAGGGAGTGTGAAATCATGGGGGGTTTCCTAGAGGAGTCTAAGGATGAAAACCGGTTAGGGAAATGAGGTTGGGCAGGTATCTGCTAGCAGCTCAGCAGTGCTCACTGCTCAGACTTAGCTTCTAAACTACATTTCCCAGTCTCCATTGTAGCAGGGATGATCATGTGACTCTGTCTAGCCAATGGTGAGGTGAGCAGAGGATTAGCGAGGCATGTGTCCATAAGACCCTCCAACTGACAGCCCCCCCAGGCTCTTTCCTTTGCTCCTGACACTGCAAGGATGACATTGGTAGTCACGCCAACCTGTTTCACTGATAGATCTCCACCACGGAGCAAGGTCCTGCACAAATACCAAAATGCAGTGTTCCTGAAACAGGAAATAAGCTTCGTTTATGGTTCAGCCATGATACATTTTGGGGGGTATTTGCTGCAGCAGTGGGTACCTGTAAAGATACACCAAAGACACAGGCATGGTGGTACACACTTGTAATCTCAGCACTCAGGAGATGAAGGCAGGAGGATCATGAATTGGAGGTCAGCCTGGGATACATAGGAAGACTGTTTCTCAAAAAACAAAAATAAGTAAAGATATACCAGAAGCAGAGGTGTGAAATTTGGGTCTTCCATTTTACATTAGTGAAAATAAATACTGTGTGAACAACATTAAAACAAATCTAAAAACCAGGCATGGGCGGCTTAAGCCTGTAGTCCTACCTACTTGGGAGAAGAAATTAGGAGGATCATGATTCAAGACCACCCTGTAGATTTGGCACACCCATTTTCCTCCTCAAGTTGGACCCGCTTTGATACTTACCACCAACCCACCAGACAGCCTAGGTCCCCGCACAGTCACTGTCATAGGGAGCACTCACATTTTTTTCTCTTTGCCAGAGATAAATGAAAAACATTATGGGGCCTGCATCAACTTGGCTAGGCCACCGTGACATTTCACGGATTTCCTGTCCCTTCATGTTTCTGGTTAGGATGGGGCACAAGAGATTCTGCAAGACTTGGAGTGTGGAAATGAAGCAGTGTCATTTTTGGAGCACACGCTAATGGCTGTTGATTGGCAGGATCAGCTCATTGCAGTGGGCAGAGCCAGGCCTGTCACTGTCCACCCTCCCGTGAGTTGACCTTCATTTCTCTGGACTCCTGGGCCAGACAGGTCCCAGCTTCTTCAGGAAACCCTTTTCACTCATGGCGGAAAGAATGGATATGGGTTTCAGTCCATCTTTGGTTGTCTTCAGCCTGTGCTTGGGATTTCAGTTACTCTGGGTCCTCCACCCCGCCTTATATCCATCTTCACTCCCCAACTCCCTGCCGGGTAGATCTTAAGCTCCAACATTATATTGGGAACTACTTGTTTGATGGAACCCTCACTGATAAAATGTGACATTTTTAATTTGGAGAAGAGGGAGGAATGCTAGGAATGGAACCCAGGTCTTGCACACACTGACCACAAGATTTACCATTGAGCTATACCCCCTTTCCTTTTCTTCCCTCCCTTCCTTTCTTCCTTCCTTTTATGGTGCTATGGATTGAACCCAAGGCCTTGAGCACGCTAGGCAAGCCCTCTACCACCGAGCTACACCTCCAGTTCCTTCCTTCCTTCCTTCCTTCCTTCCTTTCTTCCTTTCTTTCTTCCTTCCTTCCTTCCTTCCTTTCTTTCTTCCTTTCTTTCTTCCTTCCTTTCTTTCTTTCTTTCTTTCCTTCCTTCCTTCCTTCCTTCCTTCCTTTCTTCCTTTCCTTCTTTCTTTCTTTCTCTCCTTCCTTCTTTCCTTCTTTCTTTCTTTCCTTCTTTCTTTCTTTCTTTCTTTCTTTCCTTCTTTCTTTCTTTCTTTCTTTCTTTCTTTCTTTCTTTCTTTCCTTTCTTTTCTTTCCTTTTCTTTCTTTTTTTGAGATGGAGTCTCAAACTCCTGGGTTCAAGAGATCCTCCCACCTGAGCCCACTTGCAGCTGGGGTTACAAGTACATGCCACTATGCCTGGCCTAACTAGTCTTTAAAATATGAATTGTATGCAAGAAAGTACACACCTGATAAGGGTACAGCTCCACAAATTAACCCAAAGTGACCAGGCCCAGGTGACCACCACTCAGGACAAACAGTAGACCAGTATCAATTTCACTTAAAACCCACCATGCTCTCCATCAGTCACCATCCTCTCCCACCTCTCCTGAGCAATCCTATGTTGATTTCAAATAGCATCGAGTAGTTTTGCTTGTCATTGTACCTTCCATAGATGGAATGTGGAGTAGATGCTTTCTTATATCTAGTCTCTTTTAAGCATTATGCTTCATGAGATTCATCTGTTTTGAGATGTGAGGCTATAATTATTATTTCATTGAATAAATACACCTTCTATGGTTCTTATGTGTTCCCCCAAGGCCCAGATACAAAAGGCTTGGTCCCCAGTCCTTGGTACTATTGGGAGGTGGTGGAACCTTTAAGATACGCAGCCTTGTGGAAGTTTTTTTTTTTCCATCAGTGGGGCTGTGCCCTCAAAGGGGGTCTTGGAACCCAACCTCCTTCTCTCTCTTTTGCATCCAGTCATGAGGTAAGTGAGCCTCTTCCCTCATTCTCTCCTGCCATGGTGTGCAGCAATAGGGCCAGTAGATCATGAACTGAAATCTCCAAAACTGTGAGCCAAAACAAACCTTCATAAGTTTTCTTATACAGGTATTTTTTTTTTAATGTTTTGTGGTACTGGGGTTTGAACTCAGGATCTACACCTTGAGCCACTCCACCAGCCCTTTTTGTGTTAGGTATTTTTTTCTTCTTCTTCTTCTTTGGTGGTGCTGGGAGTTGAACTCAGGGCCTCATGCATGCCAGGCAAGCACTCTACCACTGAGCTGAATCTCCAGCCCTGTTTACTCAGGTGTTTTGTCACAATAACAGAAAGTAGACTAACACAACCTCACAATATATTTATGCATTCTTCTGTCCAGGCACACTGGGGAGGGTCCCAGTTTAGGACTACAATGGCTAGTGCCATCATGGATATTCTTTTTATCTTTTGTGAGACTGGAGTTTGAACTCAGGGCAAAGCAGGCAATCTACCCTAGTCCATTTTGTTCTGGTTATGTTTGGAGATTGGGGTCTCTCAAACTATTTACTCAGGCTGGCCTCAAACCACAATCCTTCCTATCTTAGCCTCCCCTGTAACTAGTATTACAGGTGTGAGCCCCTGGCACCTGGCATAGAGAGTTTTGTTATTGCTGTTGTTGGTTTATTTGCTTTTGTTTTTGTTGAGACAAGGGCTTGAACTCAGTGCTTTGCACTTGCTAGGCAGGCGTTCTATTGTTTGAGCCAGGCCTCTAGCCTTGACATTCTTTTTTTGTGGTACTGAGGTTTGAATTCAAGGCCTACACAGACACTCTACCACTTAATCCACTC
Organism: Castor canadensis; assembly: GCF_047511655.1. Classification (NCBI taxonomy): domain Eukaryota; kingdom Metazoa; phylum Chordata; class Mammalia; order Rodentia; family Castoridae; genus Castor; species Castor canadensis. The sequence continues at coordinate 10,955,237 of NC_133403.1, read as the reverse complement.
TGCCAGCTCTTGTTTTGTGTTGGGTATTTTTGAGAAGGGTGTTGAGAACTGTTTCCCTGGGGCTGGCTTCAAACGTGATCCTCCTGATCTCTGCCTCCTGAGTAGCTAGGATTACAGGTATGAGTCACCAGTACCTAGCTTATCAATTTTTCTTTTAAAGTTAGTATTCAGTGGGCTGGCAGAGTGGTTCAAGTGGTAGAGTGCCTACCTAGCAAGCAAGAGGCCCTGAGTTCAAATCCCAGTACACTAAAAAAAATGTTATTGAAGTTAATATTTGGTGTCCTATTTCAGAAACATTTGGCTATTCCAGTTACAAAGATGTTGTAAGCTTTCCTGTAAATGTTTTATTGCCTAATATTTCATAATGAGAGCTGCAAACCATCTAGAATAGGTTTTTGTGCATGGTGTGAGGTAGGGAGTCAAAGTACTCTTTGTTCATGTGGCTATGCAAATGACTCAGCGAACACTTATCAAAACACTGTCCCTTCCCCTCTGCACTGCTGTTGTCTCCTCTGTCATAGGTCAGGTGACTCTTTGTCTGTTTACCTTTGTACTGATTCCAAATCACCTTAATCCATTTGCCATATAATCCGCAGGCAACAGGGTTGGCAGAGAGAAAGAATGGCTTATTAAAGCATCACACATGGGCCCAATTTGGCAAACCAGCTGGAGAGAAGTCCCTGGAGAAGTGCTAATAAATTTCAATACCCACGTGGCTGTCATGACTGCCATGAGCGCCTGGGGCTGTGGTCCTCGCCTCAAAGACTGTGTCTGTGCCCAAAGCATGCACTGAAGAGCTACACTGCCAGAGTTGATGCATGGACAGCTCTCGAAAAATCCCTTCACAAAAATAGGGCTGGTGGAGTGGCTCAAGGTGAAGGCTCTGAGTTCAAGCCCCAGTACCCCAAAACAAAACAAAAAAAAATATGGGGGTGATAATCACAGCTATGGAAGAAGTTAAAAGGGAGTCTTTGCTCCATTTTCCTGCATGGGGAACAGGAAATTCTCTCTTTTCTCCTCACTGTTCCTCTCCTAATAAACTTTAGTGTTACTTTTACTAAAAAAAAAAAAAGATTACTCATCTTTTTTCAAAAACATTTTGAAAACTGACAAAATCAATTACATTCTAAGGCAACATAAATCGGGTTGTAACATATGCAACTTATACTAAAAATGCTCTATGTGACAGTTGTATTTATTTGGGCATCCTAGATTTTTACTTGCTAATCCTTACAAACTTAAACATAAATCAGAAACTTATCGAACAACAAGGGCAAAGATCTAAACACATCAAAAATCATAGGAGAAACTGATAAATTTGCCAGAACCAAGTCTACCCTAAATGTCCATCTGGAAAATTCCACAGGTGAAGCAAGTTCTTCCATTAGAACTAAAGGCCTCTTCTGCTAGTTTAAACTCCCACAGTGTGAAGCGAGAAGGAAAATGTCCACATTCACTTTATGAAGCCAGGGTCGAATTACCTCCAAATCTGACAAAGAAAAGTACAGACCAAATGTGTTTCTGACCAATCGCAAATTCCTAAATAAAACATTAGCAAGGAGAAGCCAGTAGTACGTTAAAAAGTACAACATAGCCCGGGAGGCTGAGATCAGGACCTCTCTGAGACAGGCTCAGGCAAATAGTTCACGAGACCCCACTTCCAAATAATCGGAGCAAAATGGACAGGAAGGGTGGCTCAAATGGTAGATCGCCTGCTTTGCAAGAGCGAAGCCCTGAGTTCAAATCCCAATGCCACCAAAAAAGAAGAAAATAATGATAACATAACATGTCCTACCTATCCGGGTGGAGTTAAAACCAGTACTATAAGAAAGATCTTCTCTTAGTTATCTGTGAATCTGTGAATGTGACTTTTACCTTTTACCTGTCACCAGAAGAGAAAGATCACTGGGTCTCTCCATGGAGACTGAAAGACATTTTGATAGCATTCAACACCCTTTTTTTTTTTCTTTTGCAGTATTGAGGTTTAAACTCAGGGCCTACACCTTGAACACTCCACCAGCCCCCACACACACCTTTTTGTGGAGGTTTTGTTTGAGATAGCATTCCATGAACTATTTCCCCAGGCTGGCTTCAAACTTTAGTCCTCCTAATCTCTGCCTCCTGAATAGCTAGGATTACTGAAGTGAGCCACTGGCCTCCAGCTCAGCACTTATTCTTGATTTAAAAAACAAAGAACAGAAAATCAAAACAAGACCTGGAGGTGTGACTCAACAGGTAGAGTCCATGCCTAACAAGCACAAGGTCCTGAGTTCAAACCCCAGTACTGCCAAAAAAAAAAAAAAAACCAACGGAAAAAAAAGCCAATAAAATAGGAGTGGATGGATGGGAGCTCCATTAACATAAATATCTATATCTCAAGACAGTAATAACAACTTCTGTTGGGCATTGACCATGGCTGCATGACCATGATCTAATGTTTTAAATAAGCTATTAATTCATAGAATTCTAATGAAGGGAGTTAGGACTAACCCAGTTCTTTAGATGAGGATACCAAAGTACTAATGCTCCAACCTCACCCAGAATAAGCACTACAGGTAGAAACTGGGTAGATATAGAGAAAATTAATCTCAGTCCCCTACAGCACACCATATACAAAAATTAACTTGAGATGAATCTTAAGCTAGGCCTAAACAGGAAAGCTAAAATGACTGCCTGTGCAATTGCTCTAGCATCATTTATTATACAGACCTTCATTTTCCTTATTGAATTGCATTGGTATCTTTGTAAAAGAAAAAAAAATCAAGTAAACAAAACCCATCTACTATGGTTTAAATACAGATTTCCCCTCTGAAACTCAGCTTGAATGGGAGCATGGCTTAAGTGGCAGAGTACTCGCCTAGCCTGGGTTCAATTCCCAGTATTACAAAACTTTCTGAATTTTCATGAAACTCTTGTCGAAGTTTAATCCCCACTGTGAGATGCTAAGAGGAGGAATGCTTCATTCATTTAGAAGTGGGGTCTTTGGGAAGTGATTAAGATTAGATAAAGTCATCAGGATGGCACTCCCCTGACTGCATATTGGAGGCTTTTTAAGAGGGAGAGAGATGAGGTGTGTTGGTGCTATAAACCCAGCACTCAGGCCAGCCTGGGCTATCTCAAAAAAAAAGAGCAGGGGACACACACACAGGCATGTGAGCTCTCTGCCTGTAGCCACACAATGCCCTGCATCACCTCAAGACTCAGTCAGCAAGAAGGTCATCTGACATGTGGGCTGTGACCTTAGACCAGAACCGTGAAGAAAATAAACTTCTTTTCTTTTCTTTTTTGGCAGTACTGGGGTCTGAACTCTGGGCTTCACACTTGTTAGGCAGGCACTGTCACCTAAGCTACTCTGTGAGCCCTTTCTTATGTTGGATATTTTCGAGATACAGTCTCACAAAGTATTTACCCAGGCTAGCTATGAACTGTGATCCTCCTCATCTCTGCCTCCTGAGTAGCTAGGATTATAGGCAAAACCCTTTTTCCTTTATAATTTACTCAGTCTATGATACTGTATTGTTGGCAACAGAAAATAGATTAAGATATCACCAGGTTTTAAAATAAATGACAAACATTTAGTAGGTAAAACAGCTTATGAATAAACCTAAGAAATCAATCAACCAAAAAAGGAAAAGTGAAAAAAGAGTGGGTTGAATATAAGCAAAGTACATTGTATACAAGCATGAAAATGTCATAATGAAACCTATTATTCTGTAAAATGAAAAAAATCAGTCATAATTTTTAAAAAGCCCAGAAATGCCAGGCGCCGGTGGCTCACACCTGTAATCCTAGCTACTCAGGAGGCAGAGATCAGGAGGATCATGGTTCGAAGCCAGCCCCAGGCAATTAATTCCATGAGATCCTATCTCAAAAATACCTAACACAAATAAGGACTGGTGGAGTGGCTCAAGGGGTAGGCCCTGAGTTCAAACCCCAGTACTGCAAAACATTAAAAAAAAGCCCAGAAATAATGAAAAAATGGTGTAGGTGCTGTCATCTATGCTGAAAGCACTTTTCAAAGCAGTAGGAAAACGTCAAATTGATAACAATTGGTGTTGGGACAAGTAGGTAGCCAGCTTGGAAAAATTAATAGAGTCAGAGCTCTACCCTTTTCTTTACACTAAAATAAATTCCAGTCGGATCAAAGAGTTAAGAATAAAAAGTGAGAGGCCAGGTATGGTAGTACACATTGGTAATGCTAGCTACTTGAGAGGTAGAGACAGAAGCTAAAAAAGATAGTGAGACCCCATCTCATAGAACAAGCCAATGGAGCCAGGAATGTTAGTGCACATCTGCAATTTCAGCACTCAGGAAGCTGAGGCAGGAGAATCAGGAGTTCCAGGTCAGCCTGGGTTACAGAGTGAGACCCTGTCTCAAAATAAATAAATAAATAAATAATCAAGCCAAGTAGGATGATACCCATTTACAATCCCAGCTATGGCTGGGCACTGGTGGCTCATGCCTATAATCCTAGCTACTAAGGAGGCAAAGATCAATCAGGAAGATCACAGTTCAAAGCCAGCCCAGGCAAATAGTTCATGAGGCCCTATCTTGAAAATACCGAACACAAAAAAGGGCTGGCAGAGTGGCTCAAGTGGTAAAACGCCTGCCTAGCAAGCATGAGTTCAAAGACCAGGGCGTATAGATCAGTGTGTGGTAAAAAGCACTTGCCCAGCCTGTGTGAGGGTTGATCTTCAGTACTGGGCAAAAAAAGAATTAAAAATGAAACCATCAGAAGGAAACTAATTGTTTTGTTCAATTAATATATGTTAATAAGGGAAAAAGCAATATTTGATAAAAAGAAATGAAACCACATAAATATCACAAGAAGAACTTGAGAAAATGTTATTTATAATCTTAAAATAGGGACGGCTTTTTTTTTAGGGATGTCATGAAACCAAAAATCCATAAAAGAAAAAAAAGTGATCTGAATACAAATAAATGACAAATGTCTGAGGTAACAGATATACTAGTTACTCTCCTCTGCTCATCACACACTGTATACATGTACTGAAATGTTACACTGTACCCACAGATATGCACAATCAGGATGTCAATGAAAAGTAACAAATTAGACTAGGTGTGGAGGCACACATCTATAATCCCAGCTACTCAGGCAGCAGCAGAGGCAGGAAGGTCAAGAGTTTGAGGCCAGCCTGCGCAAAGCCAGGGAGACCCTATCTCAAAGCAAAAATAAAAGCAAAAGTGCTGGGAACATGGCTCAGGTGGTGGAGTGCTTGCCTCGCATGCACTGAGGCCCTGGGTTTACTCTCCAGTACTGTAAAAAGTAATAAATGAATAAAATGTGAGCCCAGAGTGATGGAGCATGGCTGTAATCCTAGTACTTGGGAGGCTGAAGCAGGAGGATCTCAAATTCGAGGCCAGCCTAAGGCTACCTAACAAGTTACAGGCCAATCTGAAGCTATTTATTTATTTATTTAGACTGGGTTGGAACTCAGGGCCTCATGCTTGCTAAGCAGGTGCTCTACCACTTGAGCCACTCCACCAGCCCTGGTTCCTTTCAGTAGTGCAAGAGAAGTCCTAAATTGTTGGTTAAACAAAACAAATAGTAGCCGGGCGTAGTGGTGCATGCCTGTAAGCCCAGCTGAGGAGGCTAAGAAGGGAGGATCATGAGTTCAAGGCCAGTCTGAGCTAGACAATATAATGAAAACTTGCCTTAATTTTAATAAATAAATAAGTAAATAAATAAAAAGTTAGCTGTTATAACTCTAATAAATGTGCATCTAAGAAAAAGAAAACTGATACATTTAAATATGTAACGGTGAAACACTTTTACTTCAATTTTTAAAAATTCGATGTGGAAAGTTGTCTTAAAAGACCAACAAAAATCTTAGGGGAAAATACTTCGAGGCATAGTGTGATGTAGGACCAGTTTCTTGGATATTTACACACATACGGGACTGGAGGTGAGGCTCAAGTGGTAGAGGGCTTGTTTAGCAAGACCCCGAGCTCAAACCTTGCGGGGGCATTAAATTTGAAATTTTACTGTCAAAGACCAAGATCTGTTAGAAATACTCGCAGGGACATTACTCATTTGTCTGCAGAAAGAGAACATCACATGTCTATGTAAAGTTACTCAACTCACTCATAAATAAGAAATGCTAATTAAAACAACAACGCGATCCCAGAAGGACAAAGTAAGTAACTCCAGGCCCAGAAGGCTTCCCTGTGAATTTCTGTAAGCACCGATGGAGGAAAATAATAGCAGTTTTACACAAAGTCACCCAGGGAACGGAAACACTGCCCAAGTTCTTTAATAAGGCATGCATAACCAGGAGAACAAACCCGACAAATTTCAGAAAGAAAAGTCGAAGGTGATTTCATTCATGAACAGAGTTGCAAGACTCCTAGACAAATCCAGAGATATGGAAAAAAGATCCTCCACCACCACCGCCCAAAAAGGAAGATCCTCACTACCAATTTGGGTTTGTTTCAAGAAAACAAGCTTGGTTGAATGTTAGAAAAATAAGCAATGCAATTCATTATCCTAACAGAGCAAGGACAAACGCCATCTACCATCTCAACAGACTCAGAAAAGCATTTGATGAAATTCACTGACATTCACTTATTTTTTTTAAATTTTTTTAATTTTATTATTCATATGTGCATACAAGGCTTGGGTCATTTCTCCCCCTGCCCCCACCCCCTCCCTTACCACCCACTCCTCCCCCTCCCTCTTTCCCCCACCCCCTCAATACCCAGCAGAAACTATTTTGCCCTTGACATTCACTTATGATAAAAATTGTTGGCAACTAGAAACGGAAGGAAACTTCCTTCATTTGATACATGTGGCTACAAAACCCACAGTATAGAAAAGTTATGTGACAAAGCAATGCTAATTAAACATTTTGTAATAAAAATTAGCTACTCAGGAGGCAGAGATCAGGATCGCAGTTCAAGTCAGCCCTGAGCAAACTTGGGCGGGTGGAGTGGCTCAAGGTGAAGACCCTGAGTTCAAGCCCCTGGTACTGAAAAACAACAAAACAATTATGCATCGATTCACACACACACAGAGTCCCAAACAACCTATGGTTAACTGAGATCATCACGTTGAGTGAGATAAGCTAGAATAATGAAACCCACCAAACACTGTTTGAAAAGAAAAGGGGGAGGGGCCCAAATCTTGAGCCATTTAAAAAAAAATTTAGAATAATTTCCTTTAGTTTCAAATCTAATGTTTCTTTTGAAAAATACATTCAATGGGAAGAAAAAGAAGTTAAACAAAAGCTAGATATAGTTGTATCCTTGCTTTAGAGGGAAAAGTAGAATTGATTAGGAATAAATTAATTTTTATTTATTATTATTTTTTTTTTACATTTACTTACATGTGTATACATTGTTTGTGCCACCTCCCCCCCCACACCCACTGCTTCCAGGCAGAATCTTGGGCCATTTATAAAAAAAAAAAAGAAACCAGACACTGGTGGTTCACACCTGTAATCCTAGCTACTTAAGAGGCAGAAATCAAGAGGATAGCGGTTCAAAGCCAGCCCTGGGCAAATAGTTCTCAAGAACCTATCTTGAAAATGACCAACCCCAAACCAGGCTGATGGAGTGGCTCAAGTGGTAAAGCAACTGCCTAGCAAGTATGAGGCCCTGAGTTCAAACCCTAGTACTGCAAAAAAAAGGAAAAAAAAGAGAGGGATGAGAATGTAATGGAGGAGATGAACTTGTTCAGAGTATACTGTATACATGTGTAGAATTATCACAGCAAGATCCTCTCATTGATGTATATGAATTCAAAAATATAATTCAACTTTTTAAAAATTGTATTTAATGGTAAAATGTAAAAAGCCTTCCTTTGGGATCAGGATGGAGATAAGAATCACTCAGTTTCATCACTTCCTTTTGATAATATAAGGGAAGTCCTAGCCTGTGCAATAAGGTGAGAAAACAAAGATTGGAAAGCAGGACCTATGGGCTGGAGGTGTAACTCAGTGGTAGAGTGCTTACCTGGCACACAAGAGGCCCTGGGTTCGATCCTAACACCACAGAAGAAGAGAAAAAAAAGAAGGAAAAACCATAGACCAGAGGGGATTGCTGTACTAACGTGCCATCATGGGTTTGGGCCTGATCCTGGACTGACTGTTTGACAAAACACAGTCCTTTACTATTTGGCAAAAGGCCAATATAATCCTGTGCTGTTTGGGTAGCCTGGGATATCTGTCCCCACACATGGGGTCAGCAGTGTAGTTCTGACACTGGGTGGCAGCTGTCATCGAGTCACTATATTTTAGGGGCAATTTACCCCTTTGCTATGTTCCATGCTACTTCAGTATTTCTGTGCCCACTCTTTGTGTTTATCCACAGGGCCAAGTCCACCGCCTGGGGCAGTCCCAGATTCTCCCTAACTGTGCCTGCCTCAAAAGGATTGAAACAAGCATTAGCTAAGTCCAGAGCAGCACGCTTGGTCCAAGGGAGGAGGTGATTTTTTTTTTTCCCGTAGCTGGGTGGTATTCAGCACTTGAGCATAGATAAGAGGTATCACCTCCTATAACTCTTTATAATCAACAGTCATTCTTCAAGTTCTAGCTGGCTTTTTTACTAGCCAGATGAGGCTATTGAAGGTGCCAAGAAGAGGATGCAAAATCCCAACCTTTCTGCTTTCCCCAAATTCAGCATGTCTTTGTGGTACTTGGTATTTACTTCTTGCCAAGAAGGCTATCAGGTTCCCATTTTGCTTTCCACCTCAAAATTGTCTTTACTACCCAAACTTTAAGTCCAAATACCCTTCCAGAGATTTGTAAAATGTCTTCAGGGACCAGGAACATTGCACCAAACATGGAGCAAGGGGTACTCTCTGTGTTCCCTCATGTAGCAGCACTTGTTTCACTCTGGTGAAACAAGTCTTACCCTACATCCATCAACAACCACCCAGGGCCCCAGAGAAGATTCTAGGCTGCCATGGATCCATCTTTTCCTTGTTCTTTTTCGTTTGTTTGTTTGTTTGTGGTGGAGTCTCACTTATGTAGCCCAGGCTGGCTTCAGTTTCCCAAGTGCTGGGATCCCAGGTTTGTGCCACCACAACTGTTATTTCTCTTGATCTTAGAACACCAGTAAATAGTGATTTCTACATGATGGGTTATTAACATGCCATTTTAATCTTGTTAGAAGTACTGGATTTCTCCCCTCTCCCCAGGGGTTTTTCTTAGGTGGTGATGGGTAATTGCACACACAGAGTGATTGTTGAGATATGTCATAATTCTGTCACAATTTTCATGTCAATTACTCCCCATAGGCTGGTCCTGGGGAAGAACTTGATGCTCCAAGCCCCTTACAATTCAAGAAAAGCCTGTGAGGGGATGGAAATGACTGTCATTCTTGATCTCTCTTTCTGAAGGACCCACTTTCACCTCTGAAAGTGTCTTTCTATTCTAACAAGCTTTACTTTTGACCACACTGCTTTGTATCTTGCCGGAAATCTCCCACCAGATGCAGGAATCTAGATAACTGTACTGACCTTCCAGTAACAGTTGTGTCAAGCTTTATCTATACAATTGTGGTATTATTTGAAGATGCTGCCATTTTGGTATTTATTTGTTCTATATAACCAGATGTTCTCTTCCTTCTCCTTGTTCTCTTCCTCATCCTTCTTCTTTTTTTTCTAATGGGGTTTTACTGTGTTGCCCAGGTTGTTCTTGAACTTTTAGGCCCAAGTGACCCTCCTGCCTAGCTGGGACTACAGTATGTGCCCCCACATTCTGCTGTTAATCCATTTTCTGTTGCCAGTAACACAATACCACAGACTGAATGAGTTGCAAAGAAAAGCTGTTAATTTGGGTTCATGGTTCTGGAAGTCCAAGGTAATAGCCTTCTTTTGTTGATGAAGTCTCAAAGTGGCACAGAGAACCATAGGTGAAAGGCAGGGACTACGCACATTTATGTGTATCTGTCTGGTCTCTCTCCCTTTTTTTTCAGTGCTGGAGATGTAACCCAGGGCCTCACACATACAAGACAAGAATTCTCCCAATCTCTTTTCTCTTATAAAGGAACCAAGATTCAATCATGAGGACTACCCTAATGGTCTTGTAACTAATTCTAATCACCTTCCAGAGGCCCCAGCTCTAAACACTATAGTGAGATTAAGTTTCTATCCTCCTAAGACCTCACATGGGGATTCATTGTCAGCACAGGAAGCCTTGGGAGGCACAAATCTTACCACTGTCTTGAGTGGGGAATGGACCAAGGTGATGCTGATGGCAAAAAGGTATGAGGAGAAGGAATCAAGTCACACAGATGGAAGGGCCAGGAAGATCTCAGTGACTAGTGTGGTGGGGGGATGACCACAGAACCTCTAGCTGCTCATGTATGACTTTGCATGGGGCCTCTGGGCCCCAGACACTGTGGAGGTGGATGGATGTCTGATTGAGCATATGAATCTGATGCCCCAGGAGCTAGGCCAGAGCTGCAATGAGGATCCATTAGCTCACGAGTGGTGACTGAGCTTCCTCTGCATGGTGACAGCCCCAGAAGTGCGCCCCCTACTCTCGGGTGAGTCAGAAAATGTACCAGCGCGCCAGGGTTGCATCCCTGACAGGAGCAAGAGACTTGGAACAGCAAAGTTATCCTGCTTTCTGGGTGCTATTGGGAAGCACAAAGGAGAGGGACCAGCCAGGCCTTCCCTGGCAGCCTTGGTTCCTGGAGCCAGGTACAGGTCTGGTTTGGGAGCACAGAGCCAGACTCCTACCACAAGACAGGCTGCTATGCCTAGCATCTTCTTTCTCCCTTGGTTTCTTTTGGCCTGCTGGGTTTGGGACAGATGGATGCTCAAGGGAACAACAGCTCTCAAGGGAAGCCTCACAAACCTAAGCCAATCAGCACTCTCCAACCCTCCCCCTCCCTAGCTATGAAGATTGCCCAGCCAGGGACTCTGCTAGGCTGACAAGCGTTGAGCCTGGGATTTTGTTAAACTATATGAAAGAGTTAGAATCAAAATGGAGTTGCTTGTTTCAAGCCATCACAACAAATAAGCAAATAAATAAGTGAAGCGAGAGCTGGGAGGTTATGAAGGAAAGGATCTCATGCGTGCATGCCCGGTAAGAGACACCAAGATAACAAGAGACTCTGCCAGAAACAAGACCTTGCACAATGGCTGCCACCACAACCCTACACAGAAAATACGTCTGCAAGGACATCTGTCCAACAACTGTCTGCCCAACCTTGGACTGATGCCACCTTGCAGCCAAGGATGACTATTGCAAAACAACTTATGCAATCCTCATCATTTTGCCTTTAAAACTCCCCCTCACCTCATCCTCCTTGAATATACCCACGGGTATTCCACTGCATTGCCTGTGGTCAGGCACCAGAGTCCACCACATCCAAAGCATTCCAAGGACCTCCCTCTTTTATCGGAACCCCAGGCTCTTAAGCCAGGCCCACCCTTTCCAAAGGTCAGTTTCCCACTTCCTCCCAAAGCCAACTCTCCCCCGCCCCCAAGAGAAGCTGGTGCCTGAAGTCTGAATACTGGCAGTAGATCCCCCAAGGGTCAGGAGTCATGGCAAGACCGCCCACGCAGTCATCTCAAAATGAACCACTCTTTGCTCCCAGGCCTTTCTCTTAAAGTCTACAACACTGTTCCCCCTCCAGCCAAACAGTCAAGTTAAAAATCATCTAGCCCCATCTCCCCACGTGTGCTCTCCAGATATGTGCACATCTTAATCCTTGGGACCCTTGAATGATACCTTGTAAGGCAAAAGCAACTTTGCAAGTGTGATTAAACTACGGATTTTAAGGTGGGGAGGTTATCCTGGATTATAAGGGTGGACTCTCCATGCCTACAAGAGTCCTTAAAAGCTTGCTGAGGGTGCCCATTCCACCTAGACTCTCAATCACAGGGAGATTTAACACACACACACACACACACACACACACACACACACACATAAAACATAAAAGAGACGTGTGACTACAAGGAATAATGTGACCACAAACCAAGGAATGTGACAATTAGCAAAGGATTTATTTTTCAGAGCCTTCGAAGAGAATGCAGCTCTGACCACACCTTGATTTCAGCTCAGTGATACTGATTTTGAGCTCCTGGGTTAGAAGAAAATAAATTTCTATTGTTTAAAGTCACAGATTTGTGCTATTTTTGTAACAGCAGCCATGGGAAACTACTATACTTGGCTGAAGTCTAGGACAAAGTAAAAAGCCAGAAGTGAGTCAGGCACCGGTGACTCACGCCTGTAATCCTAGCTACTCAGGGGGCAGAGATCAGGAGGATTGTGGTTCAAAGCCAGTCCAGGCAAATAATTCACAAGACCCTATCTTGAAAATACTCATCATAAAAAAGGGCTGGTGGAGTGGCTCAAGGTGTAGGCCCTGAGTTCAAACCCCAATACCATAAAAAGAAAAAAAAAGCATTAACTGTTGATGGAATATGTTCCCAGGTAAAGATATATTGCAATGTCCAAATGTTTGTGCAACCCACCCATTCATGTGTTGAAATCCAATCACCTGGGAATAGGGAGGATAGTTAAGAAAGAGTAATGCAGATGGGGTGAATTTGATCAAAGTACATTATATGCATGTTGTAAATATCACAATGAAACCCTTTGGTACAATTAATTTATGCTAATAAAAAATTAAAAGTAGTAAAAAAGAAACTCGATCACCTATGTGATAGTATTAGAAAGCAGAACCTGTTGGTTTTGCATCCATAAATCAACCAATTGTAGATTCACCCAACCATAAACCATATGCTAGAAGCATGGTTCAAGTGGTAGAGCAACTACCTATCGATCACAAGGCCCTGAGTTCAAATCGTAGTATTGCCTAAATAAATAAATATACAAATAAATAATGAAATGCCTCCTAATTAAAAAAATATTCAGAAAGGGGCAGGGTGGGGGTGTTGCTCAATGGTAGAGCACTTGCTTTATATGTGTGAAGACCTGAGTTCTACACTCAGCACAGCAAAAAGAAAAAAAAGATCAGAAAAAAATGCATATGTTCCAAACACATAGGGACTTTGTTCTTGTCATTATTCCCTTATTTACATAGCATTTGCATTGTACTGGGTATAAGTAATCTAGAGGTGATTTAAAGTATGCAGGAGAATGATATCATTTTATATATAAGTGACTTGAGCAACCATGGATTTTAGCATCCTTACTGGATATGGAATCAATCCTCCACAGATAATTGATAGATGACTTTAGTGTCTTAGCTGGGATTTTTTTTTTTTTTTCAGTGCGGGGGCCTTGCACATGCAAGCACTCTTATCACTGAGCTACAACTCCAGTACTGCCAGAAAAAGTGTAAAACCCCATCTGAAAAATAAATAATAAGCAAAAAGGATTGGGTGGCATAGCTCAAGTGGTAGAGCACTTGCCTAGCAAGCATAAAGCCCTCAGTTCAATCCCCAGTAAAACACACACACACACACACACACGAATAATTTCACACCTTATGTCAATATTGCCAAGGATGAGAAACCCTGCTCTCAAGAACATGGAGCACTGGGACTGGAGTAAGGGATCTCAGGTCTCACTTTGTCCAACCTTTTCTTGGCATGGAGGATAAGATCTAGAGAAGAGCCTCAGTCAAGATCCAACAGGAGTGGGGGCAGGTACTCTAGATCACACTCTTGCCTTCCTACCAATAGGAAGGACTTGCTCAGGCACACTGCTGAGCCCCAAAAAACATTGTGGCTGAAGCAAAGTAGGGGTAGGGGTAGAGGACTTGCCTCTGTCCAGGGGTGGCCTTGGTGATACCCATTCTGTCTCTGAGCCTCAGTTCCCCACCTTCATGGTGGTGTGTCATTGAGAATCATTGGAACGTGATGTGAGCATCCCACTAAGGACTAGTGAAGGGTCCCCTCCCCCACTCAGAACCATCAGCTCAGGCCATAGTCCAGCTCCTCTTTAATCTTGGACTAGTGGCTACACAGATTGACAGGGTAGGTAAGAGTCCAGAGGAAGACTAGAGGAGCAAGGACAGGGCCACATAGGGCTACACAGAGGGATGCTCAAGGATGAGGCTTGGTCCCTATAGTCCATCTGCCAGGCTGGTCCCCTCTTCTTTCAATCCCAGGTTGACTCCACAGCCAGGGGTCCAGATCCCACTGGAGCTCTTTGTTCCACGGTATTATCCAGCCAGGGCACAGGACTGACAGTGGGGCTGGAGTTGACTCTGAGCCATGCTGTCTTCTCAGTAGCCCGCAGCCTCTCCTTCCTTCCTCAGGTCAGATGCTGCATATACACAGGGCCCCTCCTGGGACACAGCCTGGACCACGTTCAGGAAAAAAAGCCGCTGGGTCTGGTTCTGGCCACGGTCTTGGAGCCCTTTCTGTACTTCCTGGAAAGAAAAGAAAGAGCATTCATGTAGGGAAAGTAGCTCAATCCCCCTCCAGAAGAGAGAGACCAGAATAGGAAATGAGAAGACGAACCTAGAAGATGGGACTAGGCAAGGGAAGACCAGGGGAGTACTGTGAATAGGGTGAGCACTGATTGCAGGGCATAGAGTCTATGGTCTCAGCTCAACAACCTAAAAAGATCAAGACTTAAAGAGGGCAACACATACTCCGGAGTCTAAAAAAAAGATCTTGATATGCTTTTTGGTCCTAGATCCAATTCACCAGGACCTCAGTTCAAATGTTAGGAGTTCTAGAGGGCTTTGATGGAGGAAACAGCTTCAGAGAACTTAGTCTGAAAAGTCCCAATTTTGAATCTCTTGAAAGCAAAGCCTTTTAGAAGGCTGATGTTGGACATTTGGAGCCCCACATCCTCCATACATGAGAAACTGCCCTATTCACAATCTCTGTACCTGCCTTGGGGTCTCTCTGCCCATGGAGCCATGGGATTTTGAGGAGGACAAAGTGCTAAGTGCCAGGTATCTAGGTTTGCCAACTGGAGCACTGTAGCATCATATAGGACCTATGATCTCAACAAACAGATGAGAAACTCGAGCTTTTGGACACTCAGGAGGGTAGCGGTCAAAGTCCTTGCGACCTGAAGTTTTATAAGTTTAGGGTCTATAGGTGGGAGATTCGTCTAGAAGGATGCAAAGATCCAGATCCCATTTTCTCAAAATACCCACATGTCCAAGGAAATCAGAACCCCAAGTTAAAGGTAAGTGGTCCCAGAGTGGGAGATGACTTTGAGGCAGTTAGAGGACCAAGGTAGGCTCTTAGATCTGAGGTGCTGGTTTCTAAAATGTTAAATACCTTTTTCCAGGGTATGGCCCACACATTTGTCAGTTTGTAAAGGAGCGAAAGTCCAAGTCCTGTGCTTCAGCTCCATGCTTCCAGGTACCATTTTGGATTAACAGGCCAAGATCTTTGCCCACCAGGGCTCAAAATTCCAAAGATGGCCATGAATGAAGACATCACTGCAGTCCTCAGGACCAGGGCCTCTAATCTGAGGTCATCAAGTGACACCATGTAACCTGAACTGGCAGGTGAGGTCTTTGGAGCCCTATACTCATGGTTCTAAGTTTCTTTGAGCCTAATACATGAATTACCCAATGTCCTTCGACCTGAAGGCTAGAGCCAAAGCTAAACTTTCAGTCCTCAGAGGCTCTGTTTCTTAGAATTTCGTGGCCAAACTCCAAGCTCTTCTTCGCCTCAGTCCACAGGCTTTGGCTATGATGGTCTTTAGAAACTCAAGATCTCCAAGGCAGGGTTTAGGATTTTCTACATGGAAATCCCTAGATCTAAATAGCTAAAACTCTGACTCTCCAAGGGAACTGAGGAGCTTGGCTTTGTAGTTCACTGGATTCCATTCATCACAGGCCCCAGACTTATTTCCTGAAACCAGTCATTTCAGTCAAAGATCCTCAGAGAACTGATGTTTGTAGAGTAAGGACCTTTAGCCAAGGGTCAAAGAAAAAGAGCTTAAGAAGGTATGCTCTGAATCCTGGATCCTTCAGATCTAACTTCCCTGGAACCTGGTAACCTGAGAGAACACTCAAGGTCACTGGGAAGGCTGTACACAGTGGGGGAATGCTCAGACTCCCAAAGTTTGCGTCCAACGGGCTAAGATTCTTAGTCTCTCAGGGTTTTAGTCTCAAGGTTCTTAGGCACTACAGATACTCCTGACTCATGACCGGGCTCTGTGCCAACAACCCCATGGCAAGCTGAAAATATTCTAAGTCAAAAATGCATCTACTACACCCAACCTACCAGGTATCACTGCTTAGCTTAGCTCTGAACACATTAGCATACAGTTGTACTGCATCACCTAACACAAAGTCCATTTGATCATAAAGTGTTGAATATGTCATGTAACGAATACTGTAAGAAAAGTAAAAAATAGAATGGTTGTATTCGTATGTACCATTAATGTATAGTTATTATATGTTAAAGTATGGTTTCTACTGAATACATGTGGCTTTCTTTTTTTCTTTGTCTTTTATGATGTTGAGGATTGAACCCATGGCCTCATGCATGCTGGGCGAGCCCTCTACCACTGAGTGATATCCAGCCTTGCATATGGCTTTTGTACAGTTAGAAAGTTATAACATTCTTAGGTCAAATCATCAGAAGTCCAGGACTATCTATACAATCATTGGATTAAAGACTCCCTAGTCTATGGTCCTCAGAATTCTAAGGGACCAAGAGAGTCAGCTTTGAGAACCTTGAATCCCAGTTGGTTAATGTCTCTGGTCATGAAACTTTCAGCCTCAGAAACTGCTAGTCTTTAAATGAATTCTAGTAAAAGGCATCACCAGTCCTAGGAGTTCTAAGAAGCTGACTAGAGGTCCCTGGACTTACACCATGAGTTTTGGTGAAGGAACAAAAAGTGTTTGTAAGAACTAACACAACCCCTATTGCCCCTGAACAAATAACCTCCTTTACAAATAAACTCCCAAAACAAGTAGAAGACCACACAAAGAAATAAATCACCATGAGAGAGAGTCTGAGAGACCACAGATAGGAAAACTAGCATTCAAAAAAATAGCATAAACAGACCAAGGTGCTGAAGTCCTCAGCTTGGGATCACACGCTACATCTTGCTCTCTGCCTTATAAGCCATGGGACAGGTCTATTGTCTCCCCCACTGAGGTTCTCATGGTCTCTAAAAGGGACACACAGAAACCGAGTTCCTCACACAGAAACTGAGTTCCTCCCGGGGGGCATTGAGCAGCATGGATTTGGATGGGGTGAGGTTCAGATCTTGACCTCACCTGGCTGAAGCTGGGCTCATATTCGACCTGGCCTTTGCTGTTGACATGCAGGATGGGGGCTGCAATGGCTTCTGGTAGGTTAAAGCCAAACCACAAATGGTTCATGATGGTCTGAGGGAGAGAAGAGGATGAAGGATCAAAAGGGATCCGTTACTCCACATCAATGCTCCCACCCCCACCCCAGGGAGAGTCAGATGACAGGGCCTCTCCCGCTCCCTCAAACTCACCTGGACCACAGCAGGGATGATGAGATCCCCCCCTGCCCCACCAATCACCAGCTTCGAACCCTCAGCTTTGTTGATCAAGATGGAGGGTACCATGGATGATGGCGGCCGCTCACCTGGAACTGGGGGTCCCGTAGTATCACCCACACCCTCCAGGAGCACCACTCACCCTGTCACCATTCACCACTGAGCCAACAGTGGTTCAGCATGGGGGCTGACCCACCCAGGGATCAGCACACAGCGCCCACCTTCCCTCCTCTCCCCAGGGTGCCTGTGGAAGCTGGACTGTATGCCTTGCTCTCACCAGGTGCAGGGGTAACACTGGAGCCTGGCAGGTATCTCCAGCATAAGTCCAGTAGTTCGTTGTTGAGAAGAATGCCCGTCTGTGGGGAGTACACCATTGCTCCAAAGCTGTAGACGGAGGAGATGGAGTCTGGGCTCAGGGGCCTTGGCTCCCATCAACACAAGGTGTCAACCTCTCAGGATTGCCTGTGTTACAGCTGCCCACCTGCATGCTGGAGTCTGACACCACCCAGAGCCCCCAAACATCCCCTTGTGCCCCTATCAGGACACCTTCTGAGTAAGGCCCATCTCAGGTAGGACCTGGCTCAGGCCTGTCTTTTCAGCCAGAGATGTCCCAGGTGTAAGACCCCTTTTGACAGACAGGGGAAAGGAAGAGCAAAAACAGGGCACTGCCTCCAAGGTGTAAAGGGGAGGTCAGGGGAGTAGACCAAGCTGGGGATGGAAGGGGCTTAGGTCCCAGGAGCAAAGGAAAGGGTCCTATCTGCTTGCCCCCAGGGCCCCACGCACGGTGTGTTGATAGTGCTGGTGGCGGCCACAGCACTGCCATCCTCTCCCAGCACAGACACATGAGAGGTGCCCATCCTGTGGCCCCACGCTCCAGCCAGGTTGTAGTAGCTGAGCTGGTGGTCACCCCGGCCATCGATCTGCTGACGGATGTGCTGGGCCAGAGCTTCTCCCAGCAGGTCCTGGGAGGCATTCTGGGGCGAGTGGGCAGGTGGCAGGGTCAGTGAGGGGCCACGTGGGAGTCCTCAGAGCAAAGGGTAGGAGGAGCTCATTCCCCTTTAGGAGACTCTCTCCAGTCTATCTCCCTTGAGCCCAAGCTATGTTCAGATCTTGCCCTCCATACCTACAACTTCAGAGTCCCTTCCAGTCCCCAGGGCCACTGCGAGGCTCTCCGCCTCATGCCACATGGAAACCCCTCCAGTCTCCCCTTCCTAAGCCTGACCCACTCCCCTCATGCCAAGTCCTAGGGCAGGAAAGAAGACTCCCCATCAGCCCTAGGGAGCCTCACCTGGACCACTAGGTTGCTGCGAGGGTCGCACAGCCGCCACCTCTGCCCCCCTGCAAACTTGAGTGTCTCTACAAGGTGATGGTACATGTTTACTTTTCCTTCAGGTTGGGCCACCGACTCTGCAGAGAAGTTGAACCCTAGGGGGGGCAGGGGGCAGAGTGGAGGGTCACCCTGTGTAGAGGGATGAATGTCGAAAAGATTCATCTTCCTCCTGATCCCCAGAACCTGTGAATATTATTTTGTACAGCACAATAGTAAATATTATCTTATATGGCAAAATATGTTAAATTAAGGATTTTTGAAAGGAGGCAATTACTCTGGATTATGCAGGTGGGCCCTAAATGTATCACATTTATTCTTATAAATGATCACATGTATTCTTATAAATGATCACATGGATTCTTATAAAGATCACATGTATTCTTATAAGGCAGACGTACAGAGAAGAGAAGCCAAAATAGTGGCCATTTCTTATCTGTGGGTTCACTTTCCAGTTTCAGTTACCTGGCGTTAATCACAGTCTGAAAACACCCAATGGAAAATATCGGAAATAAACAATTCATAAATTTTAAGTTGTGTGTCATTCTGAGTAGCGTGATGAGTTTTGTGCTGTCCTGCTCCATCTCACCAGGGACTTGAATCATCCTTTTTTTAAGTGTATCCACTCTATATAAGCTACCTGCCCGTTAGTCACCTATTAAACACCTTGATGATCAGATCAACTGTCACCATATCAGAGCACTTATGTTTAAGTAACACCTTTAATTAATAATGTCCCTCAAAGTGCAAGAATAGTGCTATGATTTGAATCTGAAATGTGCCCAAAAGTCCACGTGAAGCACTTTGGTATGTTCCTTAGCCTAGTGCCATTGTGAGGTGATGGAGTCTTTAAGAGGCGGGGCCTAGGCTAGGGCACCCCTGTAATCCTAGCTACTCAGGAGGCAGAGATCAGGAGGATCGCAGTTCAAAGCCAGCCCAGGAAAATAATTAGCAAGACCCTATCTAAAAAAAAAAAAAAAAAAAAAAATCACAAGAAAGGGCTGGTGGAATGCCTCAAGTGTAGGCCCTGAGTCCAAACTCCAGTACTATAAAAAAAAAAAAAAGGAGATGGGACCTAGTGGGTAGTTTTCCGTCACTGGGGGTATGCCCTTGAAAGGGATTGTGAGATAACGGGCTCTTTCTCTTTCTCTTTCACTTCTCAGCTTGCTCTACCATGGGCTGCTACCATTATGTACTGCATTACCACAGGCCCCAAAGCAATGGGACCAACCAATCATGAATTGAAGACTTCAAGGTTGTGAGTCAAAATAAAACTTTTCTCTTTATAAGCTTATTTATCTCAAGTATTTGTTATAGTAATTTAAAGCTAACATAAGTAGTGATGCTGGCAATTTGAATATGCCAAAAGTTCTTCCTTTAAGTAAAAAGGTACTTATTTTTCTTAATGCATTACTGTGTCTGATTTTTAAATTAAACTTTATCATAGGTATGTACATATGGGAAAGAATATCGTATACACAAGGCATCAGTACTATCTGCAGTTTCAGGCATCTACCAGAGGTCTTAGAACATGTTCCCTATAGATAAGAACTATTTTTATAACCATGGAGGCAGAAATTGAAGTGATGAAGCCAGAGGCAAGAAATACCAGTTTCTGGTGTCCAGCAGAAATTGGAAGTGGCAAAGAATAGGTTTCCCCACCCCGCGAACTCCCAGAGGAACTGTGACTCTGTGGATAACTTAATGTGAGATTTTGGGCCTCCCGAACTGTGAGGGAACACATTTCTGTTGTATGTTCGTAGTAATTTATTAGAGCATCTACAGGATTCTTAATACAGCCCCAGAAACCGCCTGGAAGGCTGTGCCATAGACTTGAGTGTAGATCTCTTGCAGGTAGCTCACTGCCTGAGAGCCTGCCTGCTCCTGTGACCTGGACCTGGATCACCTACTGGGAAGGGGGAAGTCAGTTCTTTCCGCAAAATCTCAAACATGGGCCAATCCCTTTAGAGAGGGGTCAGTCCTAACACAAACCATCCTGACTGGGGTCCACAGTCCTGTCTCGGATGTTATGCATCTGTTAGCTCAGTTTATGGAGGAGGGGGTCAGGCAGGAAGAAGTCCTTAGGTCACTGGGGGTGGGCTGTTGGAAGGTGTTCACATGTGAGCTCTTAGTGGTCCTCATAAGAGGGTTATTATGAAAGGAATGAGTCTTTCTGCTTCCTGGGTTGAGATGTGACCACTTACCCAGACATACGCTCCCACCATTGCTGTCTTCCACTACCCTTATCAGAACTGAGCCAATGCAAATGTCATGCCCTTGAATCACCAAAACTGTGAACCAACCTTATCTTTCTTTATTTTAATGATTTACTTACTTAACTTAACTAATTAATTAGGGATGTTAAGGATCAAACCCAAAGCCTCGTATAGGCCAGCCCGCACTCTACCCTTGAGCTGCCTTAAACCTCCCAGCCTTAAATCTCCTTTTCTTTATAAGTAGCTATGTCAGGCATTTTGCACTGGAATTTCTTTTTTTCACTGGGATTTGAACTCAAGGCCTCACACTTGCTAGGCAGGCACTTTACCACTTGAGCCACTCTACCAGCCCAGGTATTTTGTTATGAATTAGCTAATTCACCACCCATGGCTGTGGTTGGGCTGGTAGCCCAGGTACTCAGCTGGGGAGGCTTGGGAAGATCTTACCTCGCAGCACATTAAGGATAAAGCTGAGAACTGCGCCTCCTGCTGGTGGAGGTGGTGAGTACAGGGTGTAGTTTCCCAGAGGCATCTCCAGAGCATCCACCACCTCAGGCTGGAAGGCAGACAGGTCCTGCAGGGTCATCTGGCTCCCTGGGGTGAGAAAGACAGGGAAACACATACAGATGGGGAAACTGAGGCAAATAAGGATTTTTTTTTTTTTGCCACTGACCCAGGACACACAATGGGGGTCCACTTGGCCCCTAGCCACATAGACCTGGTGGGGTGATTGTGGTGTGTAGGCACTGCCATGGGGTGATGGTGGACAGAGACCAAGGAAAGCAAGTGGTGAGGAGAGGAAGAGGAAGGTGGTCAATTCAGCTGTCCAGGCCTGCCATAGTTGTCTATAACCCCTCCATTGGCCCTGATTTTCGAGGCCCTGAGGCCAGCAGTGGCTGGGCTGGGTGGGACTGGGCTGGGCTAATGTTCAGACTTTCTGAGCCCTGGGGCCAGCTGAAATGCCCACAGGACCTGGGAATGGGCTTGCCTTCAACTCCCAGCACCCAGAACTCTGGTGGGGATGGACCTTGCAATTTCAGTGCAGCTAACCTTGCTTGGCAATGTCCTCTACTAGCATCCGGCCCAGCCTCCCTGTGTAGAAGGCCTCTGCACCCTCCGTGGCCACAGTCTCCAGGGTGGTGGCCAGAGTAGGCCATGGGAATGGGTCTTGAGGCCTCAGGGTTTCTGTCCCGTTGAAGAAGAGCTGCCTGGAGGGGGTGGGGAGACAATCTCAGAGGACAGTCATACTACTGCCAGGGTTCCAGTGGGATCCTCAGGACTCTTCCTGGAGGAAAGTTCTGGCCCACAGTTCTAAGGCACTAGGGTGGGCAATGAGGTGACAGATTATCAAGGAGCTAGGGAATGGAGGAAAGCTGAGCTGATGCCACCTACCTCATTCATGCCCTGACCCAAAGAGGGCATTTTCCCAGTGGGTCTGTGTCCACCCAGGGCCTGTCCTTCCCACCCCTTGGGAGGACCTGTCATTGAGCTAGCAGGAAAGTCAAAGCCCTCCAATCACTTTAAAGAGAATAAAAAGCAAGCCGTGCAGAGCCCAAGTCCACAGCACTGGATTCTTCTCACCTTGGCATCCAAGTGGCCTAACCTTCTCCAAGCTAGGGTCTGATCTGAGACAGAAAAGCACTGATCATCCTGACCTTAAAGTCCCTGGCACCACATTGGGTTCAACCCTCCAGTTCAAGGCAGGACTGAGGCAGAGCCAGATATGACTGACTCAGATAAGAGGTGGCCTTGAGCACAGAGCCACCATGTGGTGCTCACCTCAGGGTCGATGCATACAAGGAAGGCCGCAGGAATTTGTTTTGCAGGAACCGGCTGAGAACTGAGGGCATGCGGTAGCCCTCTCGGAGAAGAGTGATGGTAGGCTGGAACAGCTGTGCCCAGGGCAAGCGGCCATGGCGGCGATGGGCCTCAGCATAGCCACGGAGCTCCCCAGGAACCCCGATCCACTGAGCCCCTGCTCGGAACACCCTTTCTCAGCCCTATAACCATAGGCTGCCCAGGGTTTCCTTCTTTCCCCATGCCAAGCACCCCCACCCCCAGCCATGACAACCAGAACAAGCTTCTGGAGGCCACACCTGACCATGTCTCCCCTCACACAGACTTCCTGTGGCTCCACTGCTTTCTATACAAAGTTCACATAAAAATTCCATGGCCAGGCACAGGCCTTATACAAATTAACCTCAGAAGCCTGGTTCTGCCAACCCATCTTCACCGAATCCCCCAGAACTTTGTCCATCCTGATCCTCTCCTTGGATCACCCCACCCTACTCAAAGAGATCCTTCATCAGAAAGACCCCATGCCACCCCGGCAGATCTAGGCTCCGCACAGCCTCCCCATGCCTCAGTTTCCATCCTCTGTGCCAGGGTGTCACAGCCTATTCATGAGGAACATTGCCCCTTCAGGGGGGGTCGTTCTTCATGGATTAGTGGGGTGGGGGAGTGGACCCCCTCCTAGGGCCTCACCTGTGCCCAGTGGCAGGGCCTGTTTGCACTGATCCAGCAGGCCCTGGACATGGTCAGCAGGCACTGTCTCCCGGGCATTGATGACCTCCACCTTCCCTGGAGTTGGGACAGGTAAGCAAGTAGTCTTGGCCTCCTCAGATGGCCCTAGCCTGTTCTAGGCCTCAGTTTCTCTCTCTGCTGACACTTGGGCGAGGACCTATCACCAAGGCTTTGCACAACGGAGGCAAAGAGAGCAGGGTGGGGGGGCCAAGAGCAGCCAGGAAGGGGCATGGGAAGGGACTTGGGAAGTGGTTACCCAGTGATTGTGCACAAGTCTTTCCTCCCCAAGGGGGCGTCACATGGGACCCACCTGTTGTTGCATTGTAGATGGTGAAGATGACCCCTCCACCCAGGCCCATGCTCTGAGGGTTGACAACACCGGTGCAGACCAGGGCTGCGATGGCAGCATCCATGGGTGAGCCCTGCTGCTGGAGGATGGCTCTAGGGGACATGGCACAGAATCAGTGGCCTGGTTCTCCTTCCCCAACCTCTCCACCTGGGCTCATTTTGGCTGCCATTCACTGGGATATAGTGACTGATGGCCCATCTGCTATCATTACACCTCAAGTTAGGTCAGAAAACACACTGGACTGCCCCTCCTTTTTTGTGGTACTGGGGTTTGAACTCAGAGTTTTCACCTTGAGCCACTCTCCCAGCCTTATTTTTGTGAAGGGTTTTTCAAGACAGGGTTCCAGGGAACTCTTTGCTTGGGCTGGCTTAAACTGCAATCCTCCTGAGTAGCTAGGATTACAGGCATGAGCCACCAGCACTGACCTTGGACTGCCCCCTTAGTCCACTTGCTCATTAGTCTGTCACACCCTGCAGATTGCAAAGTGTGATGCCATTTACACTGTCCGTGGCCAGATACAAGGCAATTCTCAGTTTGCAAAGTGCCTCTGCCACTATAGTTCCTTAGTTCTCCCAGGAGAACTGGCTCATTTGTTTTTTTTTTTTTTTTTTTTTGGCAGTACTGGAGTTTGAACTCAGGGCTTTGTGCTTACTAGGCAGGCACTCTACCACTTGAGCCACACCTCCAGCAGGACTGGCTCATTTGCAACAGGCCAAATCTGGCCTGAGTTACCCCTTAAAGCCCCCTAATGGGCCCCACAGCTTCTCCTAGGGCTCCAAGTCTATGACAATGCTCTCTGGCTTCAGCCTCCTCATCTGTCCAAGGGACAGGCCCCACAGCTTCAAAGTCCTGTTCATTGTGTTGCAATGACACCTGATCCTGGAGCACAGCCTGCTGAACTCATCACGGGCTGCCTCTTCCTTAACACCCAGAAACCTTTCCCTCAAGAAGCCAGTATTTAAGCCCCAGTTACCAGTGAGGAAATCAACATCCAAAAAGAGCACCTGGGTCACCTGTCCCCATTTTCCTTCAGCTTAGTTACTTGTGACCTAACCAGTTCATCCTAAACTCCAACCCTCTCCAATTCCTGGACCCTTTGTCCCTGCTCCAGGGACACACATGTGCCACATGAAGACATGTAATCTTGGAATGGGAAAGAGGGCAGAAAGCTGGAAGCATGAATAAAACAAAACCCAGGCACAATTACAAATTTTTATCAAGAATAAAACACCATCCACAAAGTCAAATGACAAACTGGGGGAAGGGTACACTAAATTCCCTTCAGAAACAAGGCCTCTTCTCTTTACCAAGTTGAGAGAGACTTTATTTCCCACCTGACCTGCTCGCTTCCTGCTCAGCAACATCCAGTCCTGTCAGTTGCCCCCTCCACCTGGAATCCCTTTCTGGATTCAGCTTCCAGGACCTTCTGTTCCCATTCCCAGCTCAGGTTTTTTCCTACCTCTCTGACCCCTTGATGTTGGAGTTCTAGGCTGAATCCCTGGTCCATGCAAGAGCACATCCAAGCTTTGGCATAAAATTCAAACTCTATACTGATGATTTCCAAATTTTATCTCCAGCCCAGTCTTCTCCCCTACACTCCAGATGCTTATGCTCAGCTATCTACAAGATACCTCCCTTGGTTGTCTAAGAAGCATTGCACACTTACCATGACCTAATTTGCACTTTTTCTTTCCCTCTTACCTCCACCTCCAACACAATTCCTGTCCTAACATTTTGCCCTTTTGCTCAGTCCATAAACCCTGAGTCATCCTCGATGGTCACTTTCTTCCATTCCCATATCCAAGCTATAGCGAATCCTATGGATTCGCCACCACCACCCTGCTCCAAGCCACCAACATGGCACCCCACTGCCTTCTGTTCAAAGTCCATCTAAGTCCGTGTCCAGGTTCCTGTGTGGATTACTGCAAAGGCCTCTTACCTAGGCCCCATGTCTGACTGCTTCTCTTACATTTTAACAAGTGATCTGTTAAATTAAAATCAGATATCCCAGTCCTGGGATACTAAATAATTCAGATCAAACTTCCCACAGAGAACCAAAAAAGCCAGGAAAATAATTTTTAAAAAATCTGCTAAAAAAGGCATCAGAGAGGGTTGGGGATGTACTTCAGTGTTTGAGCACTTGTCTAGCATGCACTTAAGGCCCTGGGTTCCATCCCCAGCCCTGCAAAAAATAATAAATAAAAAGGGATCAGATGCAGGGAAGAAGTGGCAGACAAGTCTGGCATTTGGAGCTACTTTCCCCTCAAGATAATTGCCAATTCTGGAAGAGATGACTGAGACGCAGAGCAGTGCTTTTGCCACCTTCACATGGCTGGGGGAAGGAAAGCTACAAACTCCCCACACACTGCACACTCGGGATGGGTCCTCATTCTAGGCATAACAGTCAAACAGGATTAGACTAGCCCTCCAAGCACTGTGGCCCAGCTTCAAATCATCTCAACCACTCAAGCCGAATGAAGGAGATCCCAGAATTTCAGAATCCTAGGCCTTGAATTATTTTCCAAAATTATTTTTAACAATTTTTGCACATGCCCTCCAGTGATCGATTAAAAATAACCAAGCAAACAAAGATATATGACAGAAGGAATAAACCTCAAAAGAGAGTACAGACAATATATTTTTTTAAAAAACCCATACGATCTTCAATTATGAAATTGTCAGATCATAGACTTCCAAATAACTATATTCCAAGTTGTAAAAGATAAGATTCAGAATTTTACCAGTGTACTGCCGACTACAAAAATGGAATTAGGAACTCTATGCTAGTAACAGAATAACAGCAGGTCAACACAAATGAGAAAAAAAGATTAGTAGCTAGGAGAGAATTCAATAAAAATATCTAAATTAAAATACAGAGAGTCAGGCAGCAGTGATAGACCTCTGCAGTCTCAGTTACTCAGGAAGCCAAGGCAAGAGGATCACTTGATCCTCTTTGAGATCAGTCTTGGCAACATAGTAAGAGCCTCACCTCAAAAGAAAATGCAGTCAGGTACTGGCGGCTCACGCCTGTAATCCTAGCTACTCAGGAGGCAGAGATCCAGAGGATCATGGTTCGAAGCCAGCCCTGGGCAAACAGTTTAAGAGACTATCTTGAAAAAAACCATCACAAAAAAAGGGCTGGCGAAGTGACATAAAGAGTTCATGAGGAAGGTATGAATTATGTGAAATTAGAATTCTATAAGGAGAAGAAAGGGAGAATGGGAACGAAGTAATACTTACAGAGACAAAGCTGAACCAGGCATTGGTAGCTCACACCTATAATCCTAGTTATTTGGGAGGCTGAGATCAGTAGGATTGTGGTTCGAGGACAGCCTAAGCACTGAGTTTGTGAAACGTCATCTCAACCCATAGTTGGACACGGTGATGAACACCTATCATCCCAAGTTACACAGGATGCTGAGATCGGAGGATCCCAGTTCTAGGTCAGCAGCAGGGCAGGGTGAGGGTGCAGTTTGTAAGATCTCATCTTAACAGGGGGAATAATTGGGCATGATAGCATCCTCCTGTCATCTCAACTACAGCAGGAAGCGTAAAATAGGATTGTGATCCAGGCAGGCTGGACAAAAATGAGTTCCTATTATTTGAAGCAAAAAGGGCTGGAGATGTGGTTCCAGAGGTTGAGCACCTGCTTAGCAAGCATGAAGTCCTGAGTTCAAACTCCAGCACTGAGACAGAGAGAGAGAGAGAGAGAGAGAGAGATAGACAGAGAGAGAGAGAAGCAAAGCTGAGAATTTTCTAGCATTAAAAAAAAAAGAAATTCCAGATTGAAGCGCCACCTAAACACAGTGTGACACTGCTCATAGGCAAAGACAAAAACTTTTAAAAGTGCCACAGGAAAAAAAAAAGACAGATTACCTTCAAAGGAACAAAATTAGATTTAAGAGTTGACTTGTCAATTTGTCAATAAAGTTGAGGGAAACCAGAAACAAGGGCATGATGTTTTCAAAGTGAGGAAAGAGACTACCTGCCAACCTAGGATTATCTGCCCATGAACAATAGCCTCCACAAATAAAAGTGGAATAAAGACATTTTTTTTTCAGACAAATGTAAACTGCAGGGGCTGGCAGAATGACTCAAGTGTTAAGAGTGCCTGCCTTGCAAGGGTAAGGCTCTGAGTTCAAACCCCAGTGCTGCAAAAAGAAAAAGAAAAAAAACATGGAGATTTGTCAGCAGCAGATCCACACTGAAGAGAACACTATAGAATGGTCTCCAATCAGAAGGAACGTGATTCCAAATGGAAGCTCAGAGCTGCAAGGAGGGAGAAAGGGCAACAAGAGAAGTGAAAAAATGTGTAAACCTGAAGGCATGTTATTTATATAAAATTATAATAATATAGAAAATGATCATGTCTTGTGAGCTTTAAAATACTGAAATACTTATGGGCAAAATTATATATCTGAGATTTCATTGAAATGATACAGGGTGAGAGTATTTATGAAATTAGCTCAGCCATAAATTGTAGAGTTGGATGAAGGATATATATGTCTTCGTTATCCAATTCTTTTTACTTTAATATAGCTCTCTTCCATCAACATAATGTCTAAAAACACACAGGCACATATATATGCATATATTTAAAGTATACAGAAATAATAGCACATAAGTCAAAAAAAGGGGCGTAAGTTTAGTGTTCCAGGGTTCTAGCACCGGCCAGGAAGAAATTAAAGGTACTAATTGATGTTAGATTTTAATAAGGGACTAAAGCATGTAGTAATCTCTAAAACAATTGCTACAGTTTGGATGGAAAGTGTCCCCAAAAGCCCATGTGCTGGAGGCTCAGTCTGTAGGTGGCACTATTGGAGGATGGGAGAAAGTAAGAGGTGGAGCCTCATAGGAGGCTTTAGGTGGTGGGGTGGGGAGGGTGTGGGGCTCTGCCTGATCTTTTCCCTTCTCTCATTCCCATCCTGCCCACGAGGTC
The DNA here is from genome assembly GCF_047511655.1 of Castor canadensis. Classification (NCBI taxonomy): domain Eukaryota; kingdom Metazoa; phylum Chordata; class Mammalia; order Rodentia; family Castoridae; genus Castor; species Castor canadensis. Next base: position 10,926,481 of record NC_133403.1, on the reverse strand, counting down.
AGCAGCTTTTATGTACTGCCTTGTCACAGGGCTTTAGCAGTGTCCAACCCGTCATGCCCTGAAACCACCAAACTGTGAACCAAAATAAATCTTTTCTCTCTCTTTTGTAAAATTTCCACTTAATGACCAATACTTTAAAAATGAAATTACCATCACCATTATCGTCTACACTTCTCAACTTGAAATAAGAGGCAATAATCCAACATTTATTAAAAGGACCTTCTATTTTCTGCTGACAATACATATTTGAATTTGCTGAATGATATAATAATCATAACGACTGCTATAGTTAATACACATTGAGCACTTAGTATATGACAATATATAAGATATGTATAACATTTTCATTAGCGTATCTTAATTGTACAGGAGAGTTTCTGCAAAGACTTTTTTTTTATTCATTTATTCACATATGCATACATTATTTGGGTCATTTCTCCCCCCAGGAGAGTTTCATTGTGACATTTACATATGTGCTTGCAATGTATCTTGATCAGTTCACTCCCTCCATCATTCTCCCTTATCTCCCTTCCCCCAAATCTTTTCTTTTTATAAGTTGATAATTTCAAGTATTTGTTATGTATTTGAAAGCTGACTGGGACTGGAGAAGTGGCTCAGGTAGTAGTACAGCACCTGCCTAGAAAGCTAACACAATAATTTACTGAAACTTAAAAAATAACTATAAAACTGCACAATTATCAAACTAAAGGATGACAAAAATTGAATAGTAAAAAAAATTTAAATGCAGGCTGGTGGAGTGGCTCAAAGTGGTAGAGCGCCTGCCTAGCAAGGGTAAACTCCTAAGTTCAAACCCTAGTACCACAAAAAAAAATTAAAATGCAATAAAATAATGCTAATGAATGCAAAGCTAGATGTGAAAGGAGATAAGAGGAAAGAGCACGATCATGCAAAATAGAAAACAAATGAAAAGACAGTGGGTAGAAACCCAAATGAATGATAAACTGCATCACATATAAAAGATAAAGGGTAAAAATTTAAATAATGGCTGAATATAGTGGCACACACCTTGAGAGGATGAGGCAGGAAAATCACAAGGCCAAACTAGACCACATATTTTCCTGCCTCAAAATAAAATTAAATAATAGACAAAAAGTAAAACCCTGGTGGCTGTGCACCTGTAATCCCAGCACTTGAGAGGCTGAGGCAGGAAGACCTTGAGTTTGAGGCCAGCCTGGGCTACATTGCAAGTTCCAAGCTAGTGTGGTTAAATTAGTGAGACCCTGTCTCAAAAAAAAAAAAAAAAAAAAAAGGTAAAACCCAATATATGCCTTTCATATATATAAAAAAAGGTATAAAGTAAAATATTGAAAAATATACAAACACTAATCAAAACAACTGTATTACAATGCTGGAAGTGTAGCTCAGTGGCAGAGCGTTTGCCTACCATGTGCAAGGGGCCTGGGTTTGATCCCTAGAACCACAAAAAAAAAAAAAAAAGAAAGAAAAAAATATATATTTCAAGTGGACTTTAAGAAGAATTATTAGAAAAAAATAAAATAAGCAAAATTATTAGAGACTATGAGAGACATATCACAGGAGGAAGAAGAGGTTACTTGCTAATTTTGGTATTACTCGAATAGGAAACTGGATCAGTCAGAATTCTTTAGAAAAACTAAAACAGCAGGACATATGTAGACAGAGAAAGGTTAATTTCAAGGAATTGGCTCATGCAGCTGTGGGGCCTCGCAGGCAGAGGGGGACAGGTCAGCAGACCAGCAGGCCAGAAACGCAGGGAGGATTTCTATGTTACAGTCTTGAGGCAGAATTCGTTCCTTCCCAAGAAATCTTGGATTTTGGTCTTTAAGGTCTTTAGCTAGATGAGGCCCACCTGCAATGTGGAGGGGAATCTGTTCTACTTAATGTCAACTGACTGTAAAAATGCCAACCACATCATAATAACAGCTATACTACTATAGACCACCGTCCCTGACTTAGGATGGCTCAACTTACCGGGGTTGTTTGTTTGTTTGTTTTTGACTTTACCATGCTGTGAGAGGGATGCACATTCAATAGAAACCGTACATAGAATTTTGAGTTTGCATCTCTTCCACGGCTAGTAATATTGGGTAGGATGCTCTCTCATGACACTGGGCAGTAACTGCAAACCACGGTTCCCAATGAGCTACACAATTATGATAGGAAAACAACCAATTCTCTATAGAATCTGTGCTGCTAAACCAGGATGTTTGGTAGGTAGAGTAAATATGTTTGGGGCATTAAATTTTCTACTAATGATAGGTTTATCGGGACAAACTTTCATCATGAGTCAAGGATCATTTCTGTTTTACCCAACAACTGGCATCACAGCCCAGCTAAATTGACACATAAAATTAACCATCAGAGGCTTGGGATGACAATGCACACCTGAAATTCCAGCTACTTGGTTGGCATAGGTGGGAGGATCGTGGTCTGAGGCTGGCCCTGGCAAAAAGACCAAGATCCTGTCTCAAAAATACTAAAAGCAAAAAGCAATAGGAAGGGCTGGCGGAGTGGCTCAGGTAGTAGAGTGCTTGCCTAGCAAGCATGAGGCCCTGAGTTCAAATCCCTGCACCACACACACACACAAAAAACAATAGGAATGCAACTCAAGAGGTACAGAGCTTGCCTAGAAAATGCAAGACCCGGAGTTCAAACTATAGTACTGCCAAAAACCAAAACAAGACTAAAAATAATTAACCATCAGAGGAGCCGACAGAGGATATCCAAAAAAGAAAGAACCTTAGGCACTCTACCTTACATATCTAATATTATAGTTACATATAATATATAATAAAGATATTAACATATAAATAACCTTTAGAACAGAATACAAACCTGTCTACATACTAAAAGCTAAAAGAAGAAGTATTATATTTACCAAAAGAAACATAGAAATAACAACCAAAAAAGAAAAAATAAATAAAAGAAATAGAATTTTTTTTTTTTTTTTTTTTGGCAGTATAGGGTTTGAACTCAGCCTGTTTTCAAGGCGGGCTCTCTACCAATTGAGACACACCTCAGCCTAGAAATAGAAAATTTAAAAAGAGCCAGACATGGTGGCATATGTCTGTAATACCAGTATTCGGGAGGCTGAGCTAACAGAGAGGTGAAGGCTAGTCTGGGATACATAGAGAGACCTTATCACCAAAAAAAAGAGAGGTGGAGTGGGACTGAGATTTGAACTCAAGGTCGAGCACTTGCAAAGTAGGCGTTTTACCATTTGAGTCACTCCTCTAGTCCACTTTGTTCTGGTTATTTTGGAGATGGGGTCGCTCTAACTATTTGCCTGGACTGGCCTTGAGATCCTCCTGATCTCAGTCTCCCAAGTAGCTAGTATTACAGGCACTGGTGCCTGGCCAAAAAAGCTTTTAATAACAAAAAGAAATGCATGAATTATTTCTTTTAAAATAGTGACTAGGGATAGGGTAAAGATCATATGAATAAGACTTTTATCTTTTATATATCTTTATATATCTTTTATATATCTTAACTTTTTATAAAACAAATTTAAAGGACAAAAAATAAGACCCTAAAAATGAAGGCATATTGAAAAAATTAAGTTTAATAGTATATTAAACTAATAACATTAATAATAGTATATTAAACTAATAATACATTAGTTTAATGTATTAGTTTATGTTAAACTAACACCAGAAAAAGTAGTTTAATTAATTAATCCTACATATTTGTCTTTATGCTAAAGACAAAATACCATGCCAGGCCTGGTCACCAATGTCTCACACCTGTAATTCTAGCTATTCAAGAAGCAGAGATCAGGAGAATGGAAGTTCAAAGCCAACCCAGGCAAATAGTTCACAAGACCCTATCTTGAAAGTACCCAACACAAAAAGAAGGCCTGGCAGAGTGGCTCAAGTAGTAGAATGCCTGTTTAGCCAGCATGAGGCCATGAGTTCAAATCCCAGTACTGCAAGAAAAAAAAATACCCTGCCAGGAATAGCAAGTCTTGTATGTTACTTCATAGATTTGTTTGCTTGCAATGATATTGTTGCTAAAGTAATTCCAAAACCATTTTATGAGTGTTTGGTGATAGAGTAAGAAAGTAAATGTATCGACATTGTTGACTTCTGACATCATGGCAAAATTATAAATATGGCTTGGAGAGGAGGCTGGCAGAGTGGCCCAAGTGGTAGAGCGCCTGCCTCCTAAGATGAGGCCTTGAATACTGTTTGGGGAAGAACCTGTTGTAGTGGATATGAACTGGAGCCATTTGTATGGAGCACAATATTTCCTACATGTTTTTTCTGCGTCTGTACATAGAATCAACCTGGCACCCATGGCATCCTAGTGTAACAAAATGCCTAGCTCCAGATCTTAGTTTCTAAAACACCACTCTCTGCCGGGCACCAATGGCTCATGCCTGTAATCCTAGTTACTCAGAAGGTAGAGTTCAGGAAGATTATGGTTCCAAGCCAGCCCAGGGAAGTAGGTCATGAGACTCTACCTTAAAAAACCCATCACAAAAAAAAGAGCTGGTGGAGTGGCTCAAGGTATAGGCCTGAGTTCAAACTCAAAAATATTTTTTAAAGTTAAAAAATATTTAGGGTTGGAGACAGAACTAAGTGGTAGAGCACTCGCCTGACATGAGGCCCTGGGTTTGATCCCCAGCATTGCAATAAGTAAATAAACAAATAAACATACATTTAGGGGGAAACAACAACAATAAAATCTTATGAAATACAGAAATATAGACCAGCATTAAGGAAGGTTATAGCTTTAAATGCATACACTGGAAAAGAGAGTTTAAAAATCAATAATCTGTGTATCCGCCTTATAATTTGTTTCCTAAGATATATTTCAACATGGATACCTTTTTACAAAGGAAGTTTAAATCAAAGGAAATAGAAAAAAACATCAAGATAGAAGCAGAAACTAAGGAAAGAAGAAATATATCTGCAATAAATAAAATCAACAGCTGGGGATACAGCTTAGTGATAGAAGTTGGCGGTATTGCCTAGCATGCACAAAGCCCTGGGTTCAATCTCCAGAAACATACAGACACACATACATGATGAAAACAACAACAAAGCCAAAAAATGATTCTTCAAAACAGATAATAAAATACCCAGTTGCCACTCTTGTAATCCTAGCTACGTGAGATGCTGAGATTGTAAAAAAAAAAAGTGTGCAAGTCTCCATCTCAATGAAGTGAAAAAAATCTTCATGTAGTGCCAGGCATGTGGTACACACCTGTAATCCAGCACTCAGGAGGCTGAGGATCACGACTTTGAGGCCAGTCTGGTTTACATATGGAGACCCTGTTTCAAAAAAGAAAAGAAAATTCACAGAAGAGGACCTCCAGATGACCAGCGATCACATCCAACCCTGTGACATTCATTATGGATTTGTTTATTTTCTGTGTCCCTCCCATGAAGGCAGGGCTTTGTCCATCTTGGTCGCCACTGTGTCCCTTGGCAGATGATAGGTGTTCCTCACATTTTTTTAGGCAGTACTGGAGTTTAAACTCAGGGCCTTGTGTGTTTGCTAGGCAGGAGTACTACAATTTGAGTCACATTCCCAGCCCTGTTCCTCACATTAAAAACCCCAAAATTATGCTGCTGGGGATGGGACCCATAACCTCCTGCATGCTAGGCAAGAGCTTTACCACTGAGCTGTGCCTCTAGCCCTTGCACGTTTGATATAAGACAGAAAAAGTTACTATGTGCTGAAAGCAGAGAAGAATCAAGTGCATCCACAACCCCACAAACACACTCCTGAGCTCAGGGCTGAGAGGCTGGCTCCCACTTCCCAGCTGCATGACACTGCACAGGCAACTCAGCTCCCCGAGCCCAGGGTTTCCTCAGCTGTGAAATGTGGGAGAACTACAGGTTTCCAATGTGCTCGTCACCAAGGAGCCAGAAGGCTGTTGTCACCACATACCTACTCAGACATGCGATCTCACACACACACACACACACACACACACACACACACATAATTTGCACACACAAGCACAGTCCTCAGGCACAAAAGGCATTTCTTCCTGATCCCCAGGAAGGAGGAAGTCCAGTCATTTCCTAGTTAGCTGGGCTAGAGTACAAAGAGCCACAAGGATCACACCCCAGGAGGGTCATAGGCTAGGAGGGGAAAAGGAGTGAGATGAAAAGCCATGGCCCTAAGAGGAGGGGCAAAGGGGAACACCCTAGTACACCCTTCAGGTTTTGAGATGCAGGCCTACGTCCAGACAAAGCCATGGAGAAGGTCATTAGACAGAGTGGTGGCCATTGAGAGAGCACTTCCAGTGAGTGGTTTGAGCCCCGTGCTTCATCACCTCATGAGGAAGGTGCTGACCTGAGCTGCACTTCACGGATGAGGAAACTGAGACTCGTGAGTGTTTCTGCTCTCCCCTGCACCACAGATACCAGATCAGTATGGAGCAGCCGGAAAAACCCAGCACCTGAGGACACAACCACCCCCACCCAATGCCCAATGCCAGCCCAGACTTGAATCCCTGGAATTTTGCTCATCAGAGCCCTGGTAGGATACCACCATTTGCCTATGGCTTATTTGCCTATGGTAAAGCTTTGGTCAAACCCAGGGACTGGGCCGGGGTTGAGATCCAAGAGGAGGGATGGGAGCTGTAGGAAGACCTGATCAGTCTCACAGACCTGGCGAGTTTTCACCCCTGCAGAAGGAGCAGAAGCAGTGACAGCAGAGGAGTGATGCTAGTCTCGGCTAAGCCTGCTCACAGGGACACCAGGCAGGCCTAATTTCCTCCTCAGCTGAAGAGGAAAGCAAGCCCTTCTACTAGGAGGGCAGGAATTTCTGAGAAGCCACAGCAGACAAACACCAAAAAAGCTAAAAGACATCTCTAACCATGAAGCTCAGGAAGTCTCCTTGGAAACTGAACACTTACTCAGAGCCTCAGGACACTCAGTTTGCACTCAGGTCTAACACACTGGGATTTCACACTTGGACATGACAATCTGGAGAAAGAGGTGTCTTACAGTTACCATGCTCCTTTTCTGTGGCTGCCAGGCACGGTGCTGGCTAAAGAATCCCGTGGACTGGGAGTGTGGCTCAAGTGGTAGATCACTTGCCTAGTAAGCATAGGCCCTGAGTTCAAACTCCAGTACCACAAAAAAAAAAAAAAGATAGAACGCTTGTCCAGGGGTTCAGGCTGTAGTAGATAGCCAAGAAGGTGAGCACGGTAGGGAGAGATGGAGGCAGGAAGGAGGAGGAGGGAGCATGGGCCAACCCTGTAGCATGGCCAAGGCCTCTGCAAGGAAAGATCTTGGCTAGGAGGCTACTGCTGCGAGCACTCTCCTGAGAGAGACCTCCAGCCTGGCCAGGGTCAACCAATCCCGTTTCACAGCTGCAACTGAGGCGGGCCCCAGGGTCCCTCCCACTTCTAGCTTCTTAAAACAAGAACAGGAAGCAGAGAGAGTTGTCTGACAAAACATTGGTGGAAAACCACATCCGCTCCTTTCACCAACAGAAAGCCTGCCCGAGAGTTGGAACAGCAAGGGAGCAGAGACCCCCCAACTCAACCCTTATACACAAAGCAGGGCACACTGCAGAGACCCCCCAAACAGAGGCTCAAGGAGATAAAATGTGCTTAGAATACTCAGAGACTATGCAGCAGTAGTTCCCCACTCCTAGGGACTGCTTGCCCATCTGGTCATCTCTGGGGCCTGGGGTCCTCCAGCATCATTTGCATCTTTGCAGTTTCGGGTTTCAGTGGGCATGGCATCTCTACACATGACCAGGGTAGCAGTTGACCTCACTCCTTTACATCCCCTCAGAGCACCTTTAAGAGACAAAGCAGCTATCTGCCCCTACTTGTCCCTGAACTGCCATTCTCAGCAACTGCTATCCCAAAAGTAGACATGAGGGGAAGGACAGAGAAAGCCTAACGAGCGCTCAGAGGATGAGGTCAGCAGGGGTAAGGGCTGTAACTAGAAAGTGGAGCCAGAAAAGATGGATTGACAGATGGGGAAAGGAAGAAATGAAAAGGTGGATGAATGAATGAACAGAAAATGAAAGCATGCCCAAGTGGTGAAACCAGGAAGGAAGCAGGAACCTCCTTTGCTGAGCCATGCCTTCGGCCAGGAACTGTCACACTCTCCCTTGCTGCAGGACCCACTCCTGGCTTTACAAAGCACTTCAAATCCTCTTAATAGCCTGCCAGGCAGATATTCCGAGAAGCAGACCCTGTTGGCTGGTGGAAAAGGGATGCTTGCCCAGCTTCTAGGGGCGCAGTGGGAAGCCAGGGACCAAGAAGGGCTTCCTGCCATGTCCCGCCCAGGTGGCAGAGCTTCCCATGGGCTGGGTTTCCTAGAAGAAGGTCAGGAAATGCCAGCTGAAGACCCTCTGCAAACCCTCCCCGCCTTATCTGGCCTGTCAAATATCAGTCACCAGGCCCCAACATGAGGAGGGAAGCCAGGAAGGATGTGGCACTGGCAGGAGGGTTCTTAGGTCTGAGACACTTGGCAATACAGCCTGGGCCAGAGAGAGACTAGACCTGGGCAGCACTGTGTGCACCCAGCAGACCAGTACCTATATAGATAGCTCCTGAACCCCCTTCCTGTGCCCCTGGGAAAAATCCCCAGCCTTGGACAACTGACCATCAGTGTCAGGCTGGGTTTGATCACAAACAAGGCGTCAGGATCCTATAGTCTCCCGAGCCCTCAAGCCAGGAATGAACTCACACATTACCTCTGCAGCACTGCCATTGCCCTGCCTTATAGGCACACCTGCCACCTGTCCTGTGCAAGAACCTTGGGGCTGCCTCTTTGTACCCAGGACTGACTGCTGCTATAGCCCAAACCCACACACGTCTTCTGCACGGCCTCATCATAGCCACAAAGTCTCCAGGAGGGGCCAGCTACCCAGGGCCACCAGCTCCCACCCGTCTGTTTACTCACCGTCCAATGTCCGAGCAGACCTTAGAGTCGGCAGCTACAGCAGCATGGGCAAAGGCCTGGGGGCCACAGGGGGCGTGGTGGCGAGAGAGGACCACAGCCAGCACAATGATGGCCAACCCCAGCCCCAGCCCCAGCAGGACCAGGCTGACTATGTGGCCCTGGGCCATGGTTTGGTGGTCCAGAGGGACAGGGGAGGCACTTGGGGAGACACGCCAGCAGATGGACAGAGAGACAAACAGACAAGCAGGTAAATAGACAAGATGCACACAGGTGGACTTGGATGATTGGACAGATAGAAAAAATCAGTGGGGCCAGAGACAGACAAATAGATGGACTGACATACAGGCTAGAGCAGCTAGACAGAGAAGATGGTCAGATATACATTTGGATAGCAAAGGGCTTTACAGACAGATGAGTAGACAGATTGGTTTACAGTCAGACAGACAGATGGGTTTAGAGACAGACGGACGAACAGCAGCAGCCACTGCCTTCCTCAAGTGCCGCTACACAGGCAGATCTGCTCACATGCTTGAACTTCTAGTTTCCAGTCCCTGCCTGTCCCGGGCAGCTGGCCAGGCATCTAGGGGGAGTTTTTCCTTGCAGAGAGCAACCAGCTGCTGCACTTAACTCTCTCATTGCTGACTGGTCCAATGGCCCCTTCTGTTCAACCAGTGGCAGCCAGGGTCACCTCATCCCAAATTGCTTGTGGACTTGGTGCCTTCTGCAAGTGGAGGGCGGGGCTGGGTGCAGGGCTCCCAGGAACCCTTATACCATATCCTTGGTTCCCAGCAATGCAGGGAAGGAAGATCTGGGGTGGCCTTGCTCTCGCCTGGCTCAGGCTCAGAGAGCTTCACTCCATCCCCCAGGGTGGAGCCCCACTATCCAATTCCACCCTCCTCAGTGGCCTTGCCTAGGCAAGAGCTCAGCCACATGGCACTGGAGTAAAGCTGAAGAAAGCGGATCCAAGGCAAAGTCACTCAGAAGAGTTCAGCCACAGCCTGGCCCAGGTGTCACCCATATGGCGGGGGACACAGTTTGCAAACAGGCCATGGGTACAATCCTTGGTACTCAGTGCCACTGGGTCACCTACCCAATCGCCACTATCCCAGTGCCACTGGGACCTACTGACTTGGAGATGCAACCCTGGGCCTCTTGGGGGGCAAGGCTGCCCTGCCAGGTCCCCCACTTCCTCCCCATGCTCAGCCCCTCCCTTGTTACATGTCTGCTTCCCTGTGACTATCAGTGCTTAGGGCTATTCCTGTACTGACTGTGCCTCCTGGCTCCTGTCCTTTTGTCCTTTGGGACACTGGCCTGAATTCATCCTGTCCTTCCCAAGTCTCAGGGTATCTAACTGGGAGGCAGCTGTGGAAGTGGGGACCCACCGAGTTTCTCTCTTGACCAGGATTAACAGTGGTGCAGTGCACAAGGGCCATGGACTGGACTCCCACCAACAGTCACTATAACCACACATCTTCCCCACTCCCTTTCCACTGGAATACCGCCCTCCCCAGGACTCCCCAGGGCATGAAGTCAGCCCACCTCCTGAAATAGCTGAGAAATGAGACCCAGAGAAGGAAGTGTCTGCACAGGCCATACAGTCTGCTCCCATGTCCAAAGCTCCTGGTCAGCCTGAGACAGAAAAGCTGCTTCCCGTAATCCTGTTCCCAGGGCTGCCTCGCAGGGGTGGGGGAGGCTGTGGGTCCCTCCTCCTGCCTCCAGCTGCCCCCCAGGCTTCAGTGACATTGCTCAACCAGGAACCAAAGTGCATTCCTGGATAAGGTCCAGCACACCCACCCACCACAGTCCTCAGAGGCCAAGACAGTAAGAACAAGGACAACAGGGTCAGGGGTGGGACATCTCCCCTTCTCTCCCCAGCATCCTGGTCAGGCAGAGGCCAGGGTTCAGAGAGAGCTTGATCAAAGACCCAGGGAAAGGATTCATGTCATGCTGGGCCCTGGCCAGAGGCTGGGCTGGGAGATCCAACTGGGAAGGCCCTGTCCTTACCTAGAGGTGACGGGAGAGGGGAAGATGGGAAGGAAAGAGAGGGGAATTCAGATCCCCAACCCCCCCCCCCCCCCTCCGCCCTGAGTTAGCCTGGGGCTAATCCTCATGAGGTCTGGAAAACTGTAATACACCCACCAGCTGGTTGGGGCCAGTGAGCCCCATAGCCAGCTCCCCCATCACTGCTATGCAACCTAGAGCACCCTCCTTCTGGCCTCACTCTTCTCCCTGCAAATGGGGCCATGCCCTTTCCTCTCAGGCTAAAGTAAAGATTGAAGAGTGACTGCCACTTCTTTCTGCCTAGCCTCTCTTTCCCAGGGAATCCCAGAGATAGAGCCTTCCAGGTGTTAGCCTCAGCCCTAAAGGGTGTACCCTGCAGGCACAAAGGCCCCATTTCCCTGTGGGTGCTTTGGAAGCACCAGTTTTCATAGCTAGGAGAGCTTCCTGGCCCCTTCTCCAGCATGTGTCCCAGCCATCAGGGACTCCCACAGTCAAAGGTGATATCTGTCAGGTTGTGATCCCACATATACCTCAAAGAGCTATCACCAGTTTCTCCTCTCAGGCCCAAAAGAAGGCTGGAGGGTTTGGCCCCTTATAAGGGATGCTGTGCTTAGCAGTGCTTTCCAGACCACCCACCCCACACCCTGCCTGCCTTATTTCCCTCAGGGATCTATGGACTTCCTCTGGCTTGCTAGCTTGCTGTTTTATGAGAACTGGACTTGTATAGCTTGGATTTCACTCTGGGTTTACCTTTAGAAAGTAACTCTGGGTGTAGATCTGAACAAGACACTTTGTGTCAGTCTCTTCCCCAATCTCTACTCCTCAGACCTCAAGTCTCCATATGTCTTGGCAAGGGGGATGGGGTGGAGCCCAGAAAACCCTTGAGTGTGAGGAAGTACCCCAGTTCCCAGTAGTGCTGGCTGCCCTCTGCTCAAGTCAACAGCAGGGCTGGGGCTCTCCCTGGTGGCCAATACTAGGAAGTGTTGCTGGCCAGCTCTGGGAAAAGACAACCAGCCAGGGCTCCTGGTCCCTAAGGGCTATTTCTACCACCTGTAGTGTGAAGACCTCTAGATGGCCTTTGCTCCACCTTGCCATTGCTACCCTAGCCAGATGGCTCCATTTCATACACAGGACACTGAGGTCCAGGGAGTGGGGAGACTGTCCAGAGCCTGGCACAGCGGCCCCCATTTATTATGCTGCTCTGCCACTCTCAGAGAGAGTGTGCTCCAAAGTCCCACTCCTGGTGCTGGTGAGAATCTTGTCCCTGGGTTGCTAGTCGATCTTGCTCATCCCGAGCACTCAGTAGCCGGCAGGCTCCCCGCCTTTCCTGGAATCTGAGGCAGCTGCCCAGCCACTGGCCGTTCGGACAATGGCCTGCACCACAGCAATGAAGGTAGAAGTCACTTCAGTATAGTGGTGCCGATTCTTCAAAGCTGCAGCCACTGCCTGGGGGTAAGAAGGCAGAGGAAGGTCTCAACAGAGCTATAGATGTGATCCTGGGTGGTCACGGGCCTCATAAAGCCATATGGTGCCGTTTCCAGCCCAGGTGACAAGGAAGAGCAAGCTGGGGGCAACTGGACCTAGGAGCTCTAACAGAGGTAGGTTTCTTGGCCTTCATTGCAAAGGGGTTCAGGATGACCAAAATGTAAGCCTCTAGTCCAGGGCACCCTACAACCCCTGTGACTCAGTTTCCCCAACCTCCAGCCTACCTGATCAATATGTTTCTCCACTGTTGTGGTGTTGGGCAGAAGCTGGTTGTGCAGCCGGGGTTCCTCCACCGTCCGCTTCACATCATAGCCAAACCACAGGTTGTGGATGATGGCCTGGGGGAGGAGAGATTGGTGAGGAGTCACCGTGGTCCAGAGACAGGGGCAGGGAGGACAGGTAGGTAGCACATACCAGTGCAGTGGCCGTGGTGATCTGTGTGCCCCCAGAGGCTCCCACCACCATCCGGACTTTGCCATCCTGATCCACAACGATGGATGGACACATGGACGAGAGTGGCTGCTTCCCTGTGGCCCATGAGGGGTGGGGATTACTTATCAGCTGCCTGTCCAGAACAGCAGCCTTTTCCCAAACCCAAGTCCCTTACCCCAGGACCCCAACCCTGCACCTGGCTTGATGAAATTGGCTGGTGAGGGGAGCACTCCGAACTGATTGATGAAGTTGGGAGAGCTGAAGTCATCCATCTCATCATTAAACAGGATGCCACTGACCTGGGAAAGGACCTTGGAGCCAAAGCTGCAGATGGGTGAGTTAAAGTACTATGAACAACACAGCCCAGCCCTGCCTGGTCCCTGCCCTACCCATCCAAGCTCACTCCTGTGAGGCCCATCCAAAGCATTGTTTTCCACCATGCAAGTGGAAGACCCCCTTATGGGATGAGGACAGCCCCTTGCCACCACCTCTGACCCTGCCCCATCCAGCAGCCCCACGGCCCCTACTAGAGGTTGATGGTGCTGGTGGCTGACACAGCGCTGCCATCCTCCGCAACCACTGACAAGTGACCGGTGCCCCCATCATCGGGAGTGTAGAATTCAGGCTCATAGTAGGAGGCCATGTGCGTGGTGTCGTCGGAGATCCGGGCTTGGAGCTGGGCAGCGAAGAACTCAGAGCTCATGTTGTAGATCACCTGCCGAGACCCCAGAGCTGGCCTGAGGAAGTGGGGAGGGAGGGCGGGGAAGGGGGCACAGGGTTGTCCTAAGCAGGTCTAGGGACCCTCCTCCCACCAGCCATGGGTCTGACCACAACCTGCCTGTACCCTAAACCTCTGGGGCACTCCAGGGCCCAGGGGAGAGATTCAGCCTCTCACATGGCCCGTCTGATCCGCTCTTTAGCCTCTATCATCGTTGCATTGCAGCAACTCTGAATATCTGTCCACCCCACCATGAATTTTCATTCATGAAATTATCTATGGAGTTTTTGCTTACATGCCCACAGCTGAGGAATCAGCAAGAAACGAACACATAGATGGGGAAGGTGCTAGAAATAAGAAACCAGAAAAAGGGAATGGAGAGGGGTAAGGTGTGGGCAGAGTGGTCAGGGAGGGATTCTTAGATGAGATCATGTCTGAAAGAGACTAGCAGGAGGCCTAAAAGATACAGGCCTTGGCAGAGGTTGGGCAGAGCTGTGGTTGACAGTCAACAATGAATGGAATGAGGGAAGAAGAGACTGAAGATGCTGGCTGGGACCCATTCTATAGGAAGTAGAGTAAGTATCAGGAAACATTTTCTCAGGGTCCCTCTGGTGGCTATGTGGGGGATACAGAGGAGGCTTTGGCTAAGCAGGCTATAGATGAAGGTGGCTCACCCCCGATGGGAGAAAGAGAATAAAAAATGACCTTGAAATCTTCAGTTCAAGCCAGGCGCTGGTGGCTCATGCCTGTATTCTGGATACTCAGGAGGCAGAGATCAAGACGATCACAGTTCGAAACTAGCCCAGGCAAATAGTTCATAAGACCCTATCTCAAAAATACTCAACACACACACAAAAAAGACTGGTGGAGTGGCTCAAGTGGTAAAGGGCCTGCCTAGCAACTGAGAGACCTTGAGTTCAAACCCCAGTACTGTCAAAAAAAAAAAGGAAAAAAAGAAAAGAAAATCTTCAGCTCAGAGTGGCTATTAACTGGAGACATAAACACTGCAGAAGGGAAGGTGTTGAGACAGTCAGAGGATTAATTTTAGACCCATACCCATCAGACACTGAAGAACATGACTCAGGTAGATGGACCCATGATGGCTGAGGTTCCCAAAGTGATGGCAAAGGAAGATAAGAAAAGAGGAGATGAAAGGGAGACAAACGAAGAAGGGACCCAAGGAGGCATAGCAAAGAAAATGACTCAAGAAGGTTTCAACAAAACCCCATGCAGGAACTGACCAACTGGAGAGAAAGCTCTTCAGCCTGAATCTGCTTATGAGAAAACAGAAAGAACCAAGATGTGAGAGATGCTGCAAGACAATTGCCTGGGGTTTAGAAATCAACAGACTAGCCCAGATTAAGAGACCAGAGAGGTGTAGTGGTTAATCTTGATTGTCAACTTGATTGGATTAAGAGATGCCTAGGAGATTAGCAAAGCCCACCTCTGGGTATCTCTGGAGGGCACTTCCAGAGACTATTGGATCACGAGGGCTCTGATCTAATCAATGTTTTAATCCATTGATAGATTCCAAATCTGAACGGACTATGGAGGATGAGGCATAGTTGGAGAAAGCAGGCTGCTGCAGCCTGCTTTTGAAGGGTATATCTTGGCTTTGGCCATTTCCTGTTCTCTTTTGGTTTTCTGGCAGCCATGAAGAGATCACCTCTACTCCACTACGTCCACCATGAAGGTACAGGCTCAGAAACAGTCAGCAGCCATGGACTGAAACTTCTGCAACAATGAGCCAAAATAAATCCTTCCTCCCTTTAAATTGCTTCTCTCAGGTATTTGTCATAGCAACAATAAAGCCTAACACAAGAGGCATCATGGCCAAATTGCAAGGTGTGACTGGACCTAAAGAGCACTAGGTCCCTCAGAAAATGTTCTGCTAAAGGATCATGAGGTCTTGCTGTCAGATTTCTGACTGAAACCATTGCTCCTAGGAGATACATCCTGAAGTGTGACATGAATGTGGAAGGTGGAGATAGAAGAAAGACTGGGGTTCCAGGGAAAGAAAACAGGTATCCACTGATGTTTTTGGGGGGGGATTTTTTTTTTTTCGGCTTTGGAGTTTACACTCAGGGCTTTGCACTTGCTGGGCAGGTGCTCTGCAATTGAGCCATGCCCCCACTTCTCCTCCCTTTGTTTTCAATTTTATAGGTGTGGTGATCAGTGTGAGATGCTGCAAGAGGGGTCCAAAGTGGGAAAATGAAGCTGTATGTAGAGATCTGGAGGCATGGGGGTCAAGCAAGGAAAAAGTTTGAAGTATGAAAGGATGAACTGGGGGTGTAGCTCAATGGTAGAGCACTTGCCTAGCATGGGCAAGGCCTTGGGTTCAATCCCTATCACTGGAAATAAAAATGAAGAGAGGGTGATTTCGGCTGAGGACAGAGGCAGCAGCAGGAAGGTCAGCCAAGGACTCTCTGGGAGGAAAAAGGGGAACATGGAAAGAGGCAGAGAGGATCATTGTAGGAATGGTGTGCACAACCAGAGAGTGGACAGAACGGGCAGCCTTAGGCAGGAGGGAAGGCAGAGGTAGGCAGAATGGAGTCGGTGGCTTCTGATCCCTCCAAGAAATAAGATGCCAGGAGGCTTGCTGCAGTGGTGGGTGGTGGGCTGCTGAATGCTCACTGGAAAAGAGAGCTGAGGCCCCTCTTGGCTGGTCACAGGTCAGTATAATGGGGTCTACAAGTCTACACCAAAAGGCTGTAGATTCAAGGAGATAAGGAGGGACATGAGGGACCCTGGCAGGAAGGGATGTGACAGAGATCCCAGGACAGTACTAGCATGGAGTTGAGGCACCTACCACGTGAGTAGGCAAGGTTATGCTGGGCCAGGGATGGGGATCCGGGAAGTATCAATTCCTCTGCTCACCCGGTCCTTAATCCCTCGCAGATCCTTCATATCATTCCTGAAGTCTACAACCCTCCATGCATCCTTCACTTCAGGACTGAGTACTCCAGAATCTTTTAGGCCAAGAGCACTGTATGTGCAAAGGCCTTGAGGTAGGAGTTTAGCCAGAAAGGGGGCACTAATTACCTGTTGTCAAGTCTATTTCCCCAGCTCTTCCCATACCATGAGCTCCGTGAATCAGAGGCAGGGTTTTGGGGTAGCCAGTCTATTCCAGCACACAGTAGATCCACAATCAAAGTTTGTGGCAGAGATGGATTCAGAAAGCAAACATGAGGCTGAGGTGGCCTCAGAACCTCACCCAGCACTTCTATGGCAAGTCCCTTATCCACTGTGGGCTGGCCCCTTACCTGAGACACATCAACAAACTTGGGGTCACCCAGCAAGGTCCTTTTGGCATAGGCAAACCGAAAAGCCTCCACAATGCGGTGGTATGTCAGGCCTTTCTGCTCAGGTGTTTCCACACTTGCCGGTGAAAAGTTGTACCCTGGTTGGTCAGAACCAAGTGTGAATTGATCGGCCCCAGAGGATGGGGGGCTCAAAGGGTTAATGCCTCCCCTGAATCATCCTCTCACCCCCACAAGAAGGTAAACACTTAATAACCAACAGCAGTGTCCACTTCAGAAAGCTGTCAGGACAGGGCCTCCAGACCTGGGCCTCACATACCCACGCAGAGGAATCCAAGTTGTACAAAGTCAAGGGTAAACCACTTAGACTTATCAGAAGCACCCTCTGGACCAAGCCCCTGCCCTAAAAATCCCACCTCTCTCTCCCTTCCACCACTCCTCCTCCAGCTTCACCACCATGGATAGCACCAGGCACTCCACACTGCGCCCTGCAGGAGTAGCGATGCATGACAGGGCTCCTTCCACTCTCAGTAATGAAAAGACACAGGGAGGGGAGGGCTAGGCCCCAGATGCAGGAAGATAGAGTGTGGGGAAGGAGAGGCAGTGTCACAGCCTTCTCAGCAGGGCCGTGATGGGACCACTCACCTTTGAGGATGTTCAGAATGAGAACCAAAACAGGTCCACTGAGCGGGGCATTGGGCACATATAGCACCAAGTCCCCAAGGCTGATATTCAGGGGGTGCTCGATCAGCTCAGCACGGTAGTCATTCAGGTCCTCAACAGTCATAATGCCCCCTGCAAGGGAATGGCAGGTTGGTGACACAGGGATAGGGCTGTTCCGTGGATATAGGGCTGCATTGTGGGATGACTGGTTACAGCACTGGGGTTGACCCATGAAGAAAGTCAAGGGTACACTGTTGGCGGGGGAGGCCAGAGAGAGTTTTTTCTAAGTAGAGAACATCTGCTCCTATCCTCTCCTCACAAACTCCGCCCTCTCTTCCCTTGAATGGATGGATGGAGAGCCTCTTAATTCAACAAGGACTCTCTACAAGCTAATTTCTGAAAGGTCGGTAATGTTTTAATCACCATCCTCCATAAAAAGCAGACAAAAGCAACAGGCAAAAGGTCACAGGCAAGCCTTCTGAGCCTGCCCCGTCCTGTTCCTCTCTCACAAGCCCATCCTCAGCCCTGTGACCCTCCCAGAGAACCAAACCCTCCCTGGCAACCTTAGCCCAAACTACTCCTCTGTTAGGAAGCTTGCTCCCTGCCTGACTAAGCTGCCATCTGTAGCTCAGTCACCTCTTATAGGATGTCCTCCCAGATCTGAGTTGGTACTCTAGCACTTCCCTAACCTGGGCTTTTACCTAACCTGCATTCACCTACGAGGGACTTTCTCTCCAGCTCTTCCCTGCCTCTCTGACTGAACAACGAGCTGTGGAAGTGGCCCATGACTGACTCTCCCCTGCCAAGAACTCCCTGAGGGTCCAGTGTCTAGCCCAGGCAAACCCTCAGGGTCTGAGCCCTGGCTCAGGGTTTCCACCGTGAGGTTCCTCACTCACCCCTGAGGTGGTCCACTCACCAGCTGCCTGAATGTCCTTCACAATCTGGGCTGTGAGGCTCCCATTGTAGAAGGCCTGAGCACCCTCTCGGGCCAGTGTCTGGAGGGTGTCAGCCAGCCGGGGCATGGTCAATGTCTCTCCCTCCTGGAGCACCTTCCCGTCCCGGCAGAAAACCTCGCTGGAGCAGAGAGGCTCACATGAGGCAGCAGGTTGGGCAGAGTTGACCAGCTCATTGCCCTCCATTCCCACCCATACCCACCCCTCCACCTGTTTGGTTCCCCTTGGTTCTTAGGAAGGAAGGCAAAGAATGGACAGAGCCTAACAGATAGTTGGTTCTGTCATTTGTGACTCCTGATGTCCCATGCCATTCTGGCCACTTGGCCAACCAATGCCTACTAGGGCCCCCAATGCAGGCTCAGAACATGCCTTCCCAGGCTGCAGGCCCCTGCCTGCAGACATACCACAGGGTGGGCGTCTGCTCAATGACCTCCCGTTTTCTTTCCAGGGCCCCTGCCAACCCCTTGCCCACAGGGAAGCCTTGGCGGGCCAGCTGGATGCTGGGCTCGAAGAGGCGATGCCAGGGCAGACGCCCATGCCGCTGGTGTGCCAGCTCATAGCCACTGATCTCCCCAGGAACTGCCACCGATAGTCCACCTGCGGGGGGGCGGGGGAGAAGGGGAACATTAGTGTCTCTTAAAGGCAGCATCCCAGACACCTTCCCTAACCCATTTTCCAGATAGGGCAAATAAGGCTTAGGAAGGAAAGGTGTGGCAGCTGCAGTTCAAGAACTGCCTATCCCACATCAAAGTCGGGCACGAGCTTCTGAGAGCCAGGTTCTTAGGATTCTTACAAGTATATATCTTGCAAAATCTGACACCCAGCATATAATTCCTCCTACCTTAAAAGAAATCCTCTCTTGACTTCAGGCCATATTCTCATGCTACCCTGCTTGCCAAACTCACAGGTGACACCCATGCTGCCAGATGCAGCATTCTGCTCAGTCTTTCTTGTTGTTTTGGTGGTACTGGGGTTTGAACTCAGGGCCTTGAGTTTGCTACCCCTTGAACCACACCCACAACTCTTTTTTTTATAACTTTAGTTATTTTTCCGATAGGATCTCATGCTTTTTTGGGCCTGGGCTGCATAACTGGGATTACAGATATGAACTACCACGCCCAGCTTGCTTGCTGAAACAGTACCTTGCTAACTTTTTTTTTATTTGTCCAATCCAATTTGCCTCAAACCATCATTCTTCCAATCTCTGTTTCTCCACTAGCTGGGATTATAGCCCTGCTCCATCAAGCCCAGATTTTTAAAATTTTTTTATGAGACAAGCTCAAGCTGACTTTGAACTCTCAATCCTCCTGGCCTAGCCTCCTGAGTGCTGGTATTATAGGCATATGCCACCACATTCACCCTGCTCAACCTTCTAGAGTTCATCACTGTTTCTTCCTGAGCCACCCCTGTGTCATGCCTGTCTAGCTCCTTCCCCTCATCTCCTCTGCCTTCTTCTGTGTCTCTTGCCATTTCCACTCTCTCTTGGTTATGACACCAGCTCTGGACTTCAGGTTCCACTTATGCACTGACAACTCTCAGATTTATCCTCTGGCCTATCCTGCTTCCCTATCTGCCAGACCCAAGTATCCACCTGCCCACTTAAAACAAGCATCTCAAACTTAACCCAGCCCCAACCACATTCCTGAGTCTCTGCTCAAACTCACTCCCTGCCAGCCATGTCTGTCAGGGTCATCCTGTCTATCCAGATGAAGACAAAAGACCCTAGGGTCACCCAGCACTCTCGGTACATGTATGCACCAAAACTGTCAGCAGATAGCAGGCTCTGTCACTCACATGTTTTCAGCACCAGCCACTTCCACTCTCCCTGAATTATTGGAGTGAACTCCTGCTGGGTCCCACTGGCTCTTTGACCCTTTACACAGCAGCATGAGCGATCCTATTAGCTACAAACCAGATCCATCCATCTCCACTCAGACACTCCAGGGGACCCTACCATATTCAGACAAGGGGTAGGGGCTTTACTGTGGCCCATAAGGTCAAGCAATGTAGACCATTCCATTGGACCCCTCCTCCTGGGTGGGTCACTTGTTGGCAGCTTCTCTGGCTCCCTGTAAGAAATTATCTCTACCCCTTCCACCTGACTATTCAGTCTTCCCTGAGATACCCACACGCTACTCTTACCCTATCCCTATCTCTGTTCCTTTGCTCAGCTGTCCCCTACCCTGACCACACCACCCTTTATAAAATCATGTCCCTTAGTCCTCAGGCTCTGCTCTCCCCACAGCCCATGACACTCTGGCATCTGCTCAGCCTTCTCCTCTCTACCACCTGGAGTGCCACTTCATCCAGGCTGCAAGTTGCATTCTTTGTCTTTGTTTTGTATCCAGCTTTGGGAACAGAGCATGACACTATAAGGGCTCAACAAGTCCTAGTTGAACAAGTAAATTCTAAGTGTCCACAAGCTGCTAAATTTGTAAGATTCCAACATTCCCATATTCTGAGCAATTTCATTTCTACACATTTTTTTTGAGGTACCAGGGGTTTGAACTCAGGGCCTATCTTGACCCACTCCACCAGCCCTTTTTGTGTTAGGTATTTTCGAGATAGGGTCTCGCGGATTATTTGCCTGGGCTGGCTTCAAACCACAATCCTCCTGATCTCCACCTCCTGAGTAGCTTGGATTACAGAGTGAGCCACTGACACCCACCCAGCCATTTCTACACATTCCGAGTTTCTCAAGGAATATGAAAAATCAAAGATTATGTATGTTGGGCAAGAATCCAGAGGCCGCTCAAAGGATACCACCCAGGACTCTGTCTCTGGATATCAGCCCCGCCCTTCCTCCTTCTTATCCTGAAATCCATTCCACCTCCTCTGCATATTGCTCCCGGGGTACTGGCTTCCCCTCATCTACCAGGGGAATTCAGGAATCTCCCCTCCACTTAAGGCCTTGTCAGAAAAGACAGATTCTGCCCCCTACTCTAGAGGTCTCTCTCCACAAATGAATGAATGAATGACTTCACAATCTCAGCTTTACCATCTCCTGGATGGGTGACCTCAATCAGTTTGCATAATCTCTCTGGGCCTCAGCAATTCTACCTGTAGAATGGGAATCAACATAGCATCCCCTTCCTACCTCCAAGGACATAGGAAGGATACAAGGGGCTAATCGGTGAAAAGCACTGAGTAAGGTGCCAGTCCCATTGACCCCTGGGATATGTGAGGTGTCCCTCGGGACCTGTGAAAGATTGGCTCCACTCCTCAGGAACATCAAAATCCATGAATGGTCAATCCCTTATATAAAATGGGATAGCAGTGTTATATAAACTGCACACACCCTCCCATATACTTTAAGTTATTCCTCGATGACTTACAGTACATAACCAATGCAAATGCTATATAAAATAGTTGTTATAACTGTGTTCTTTAGGAAGTGATGACAAGGTGAAAAGGTCTACACATTCAGTACAGACGCAATTCTTTTTCTCAAATATTTTCCATCCATGGTTGGTTGAATTCACAGATACAGAACTGGTGAATACAGAGGGCCAGGCATGATTATTCTCACCATGTTCAATCACAGGTGGTCCTGGAGGGCTCTGAGTAGAAATAACAGAACCTGTTCCTCCCCTCTACAATGACGGTTTTACCATTCATTACTGGAGGGTGTTATGGTGACAGGAAGGAATAGGAGCTGTCCTTGGGCCTTGGACAAGGCCATGCTTCTGCGGGTGAGGCAACTTCTCCATGATTTGCTCTGATCCTATACCCACACCTCGAGCCAATAAAACAGCTTACCTTCCTCAGACTGCTTAGAATTATTGAACATGCTGGCATGAGCTAGCCTAGGAGCCACCTCTCGGGCATTGATGATCTCAGCTTTTCCTAGAAGAAGAAGCAGGTAGGCAGGTTGGACCAACCCCAACCCTTCCTGCCAAGGGAGCCCAGGGGCCACCCAGCTATGCTATCTCCCAGCCCAAGTCCACTCCCTGGGTCACTCACCCGCCCAGACCCCAGGCACTCACGCGTGGTGCTGTTGTAGATGGTAAGAAACAGGCCGCCCCCGATGCCCATGCTGTGTGCGTTCATCAGCCCCATGCACAGCAAGCCAGCAATAGCTGCATCCACCGCTGAGCCACCCTCCAGCAGCATATCCCTGCCATTGGCATGTGGGAGAGGAAGATCCTGAGGTTCCCCAGGCCCCATACCTATCTTGCCACCTACCTGTCCACCTCCCCTACCCAAAGGAAAACAGAAGAGTCTGTGATTTTTTTTTTTCTTTTTGGAGACAGGGTCTTGCTATGTAGGCTAAGCCAGCCTCGATGGTCTTTTTTTTTTTTTTTCATTTTTCTTTTATTATTCATATGTGCATACAAGGCTTGGTTCATTTCTCCCCCCTGCCCCTACCCCCTCCCTTACCACCCACTCCGCCCCCTCCCTCTCCCCCACCTCAATACCCAGCAGAAACTATTTTGCCCTTATTTCTAATTTTGTTGTAGAGAGAGTATGAGCAATAATAGGAAGGAACAAGGGTTTTTGCTGGTTGAGATAAGGATAGCCTCGATGGTCTTGAACTCTCTCGATCCTCCTGCCTCAGCTTCCCAAGGGCTGGGATTAAAGATGTGTACCACCATATCCAGCAAGGTTTTTTCTTTCTTTTAAATATTTCTATATTCATTCCTGTCCAGTGAGCACATCAACCACATTTAAGTTTTTGGTTTCCTTCCCTTTCCCTATCCCTCCCATGCGTGGCCTCCCCTGAGTGTGACCTGTGTTCCAAAAGCTGCATTTGTTTTAGGTCTATAATCCGCATATGAGGGAGAACATAGGAATTTTGGCCTTCTGAGCCTGACTAACTTCACTTAAGAAGATGTTCTCCAGTTCCATCCATTTGCCTGTGCATGACAAAATTTCATTCTTCATGGCTGAGTAAAATTCCATTGTGTATAAATACCACATTTTCTTAATCCACTCATCAGTAGTGGGGCATCACGGCTGTTTCCATAGTTTAGCTATGATGAATGGCGCTGCAATAAACATGGGTGTGCAGATGTCTTTGTTGTAAACTGACCCGCATTCCTTTGGGTATACCCCTAGGAGTGGTATTGCTGGGTCATATGGCAGATCTATTTTTAGTTTTTTAAGAAGACACCATATTGTTTTTCCATAGTGATGGAACTAGTTTAAATTCCCACCAGCAGTGTATGAGGGTTCCTTTTTGCCCCCCACATCCTTGTCAACATTTGTTGGTTTTGTTGTTCTTGATGGTAGCTATTCCCACAGGAATCTTAGAGTGGTTTTTTCCATTATGGCCAGGGACGGTGAGCATTTTTTCATGTTTTTAGCCACTTGAACTTCTTTCTTTGAAAAAAGTCCTGTTCGGTTCAGTTAACCATTTCTTCACTGGGTCATTGATTTTGGGGGAGTTTAGTTTTTGAGCTCCCTGTATATTCTGGTTATCAGTTCCTGTCTGATGTATAGCTAGCAAAGATTTGTAGTCCCATTTGTCCATCCTTTCTCTTAAGTTGCTGAGTCACTTGAGTTCTACTGAGGAAGTCATTGCCTATACCTATTGGTGGGACTAAGGTTTGAACTCAGAGTCTCATGCTTGCTAGGCAAACATTCTTAACACTTGAGTCACTCTGCCAGCCAAGTTTTGGGTTTTTTATGTTTTTTTTTAATACTTATAGTTTTTTCTTTTCCAATCAAACAAATATATATGACTTATTTGCAAAATGGAAAATATTTTTTTAGTGACATTTTTCTCCTTAAGTTCCTAAGTGGGAACTGATCACTGAGAGAGGACTCTAAAGTAAAACAGCAGCATTTATCTAGAGAGATAAATAGATACTCTTAGAACTGAGAAAAGGGGCCCACACTGGCTACTGGAAGACCAACACTCTGTTCTCAGGGTCCCTGTCTCTTCTCCCCTGCCAGAAGCTACTGAAAATCCAAGAAAAGGACAGGCAGTTCCATGTACATTGGACTTTCTTTGTTCAGGAGGCCTATTTACAGGTGAGGAAATTGAGTCTTGAAGGGGCAAAAGCTTTGCCCAGGTCTACTTGCATAGCTGCCCCACACCACCCCACACTCTGCCCCAAATCAGGTGGTCCCACTCACCTCCCAATCTCTGAGCAGTGTTTGGCATCTGCAGCCACGGCTGCCCTGGGGTATACATGGTCAGGCTTCCTGGAGGTAGAGGGCAGCCAGAGGCAAAGGACGATGATGACCACCACCAGAACCACGGTCAGCAGGCCCAGCACCACAAACCGATTCTTCATGACTCTATACCCTGGCTGCACAGGATAGGGGGAAGAGAGGAGTCAGGTCCAACCTTGGGTACTCCTAGACCCCTCCCTCAGAGGGCACAGTCTAAAGTCAAGCCTCAGAAACACAGCCTTTGTCTCTTTCCAGCCTCCTCAAAGATGTGCGGGCTGTCCAGCCCCCAGACCTTTGGCCAGGCCACTCACTCTGCCAGTGACTCTAGACGCCATCTCTGCCCTCCCATATCCTCCTTGCTTATCCCAGTGAGGTCCTCAACTCCAACAGAGACTCTTCCTAGAAGCCCCTTCAAGACTCCACATGCCCTGTCTACCTTTTCATAGCAACCAAGCCTCCTCTGCCTAGTGTGGTACTCCAGAAGTACACAGCTAGCCTCATTCCTTATGTGCCTCCCACCCCAGCCCAGAGCCAGGCATGGTCTGTGGGTCCCACAGAGTGGTGGCACAGAGCATGGGGATTAGCATCCATCATGTTCTCCAGGGGAGCACACCCCAGTCTCCCAAAATCAGCAGACCAGTGCATGGAGCCAGCACTTACCGTCCAGCAACAGGTAGGAGCCCCAAGCTTGCCTAGGGAGGTAGCGCCAAAATAGGAGGGGGTTTGGCTGAAAGCAACTGTAGAAATAAACGGGGTCTCCCTCACACCTTTCAGGAGTTCGTGGCCACAGAATCTTCTCTAGAGACTCCCTGACTAGGCAGCCTCCTTTCCTCTGAAAAATCACAAGGGAGGACCTGCAGCAGGCCCAGCCCCTTCCAAGGGGCTCAGTGTGACCTCCCTCTGCCTCTGGCTTGTTCTCTACTTCCAGTTGAACTCTGGAGTCAAAGAGGCTGTCAGCCGTGCACATGTCTGCATGACTTCTCCCAGCATTTCTCCCAGGCACAGCCCAGGGAGAGTCTGCAAAACAGGGCATCCCTGTACAAGCCCAGGATTTGGTGGTAAGTGTGTCATGTGACAAAGGGGGCCAAGGGACCAGAGCCAGCCTGTCCCTGTCTGAGTCTGGACTTGCCACTTGCCTGCTGCAGGGCTTGGGCAAGTCACTTCTCTGTCCAAAGCTGGCCTCGCTTGCTGGGGGTGTTATCAATTGAGTAGGTTAGAATGTGTGCAGTGCTAAGTAATTGGTGGCTATAATTAATTATTTTCATGGACATACTGAGGGATGCTCCTTGGAGGTGTGTGTGGCACAGGGGGACACTGGTAGACCTTTTATGGTGTATTTCCCCTGTGTACTTCTTTCCAGGCTATGCAGGGAACGATTGATACAGCCTCAGGGTCCCTATGGCTGTGGCAGAAGGTGAGGGGTGTGACCCCAACAGAGAAGGAAGAATGTGGTGACAGAGTCAGCAGGGGATCCCTTCTCCCAGACTCCATTCCCTCCAAAGGGTTGCATCCACCAGTGAGTCACTCCAATGAGTCCCAGGCTTGCTTCCCCTCTGCTTTCTCTGTCCCTGTTCAGAAGGTCTGAACCTGGAAGCTAAACATGATATCCCAGAGATGGTCTAGGAATAGAGTCCTTATCTGCTTCTCACACCTGCAGGGGGCATTCCAGACACGAGCATGGAAGGGTGGCTTGATAGGCATGGAATGACAGATGACATAATAGGATTTGGATCTTCAACTAAAGTGGAAAAATATAGAGACTCATACCTCTTGGTGCAGAGGGGGAAACTGAGCCCTACAGCAGAGGGCCTGGTGGGTGGTCACACAGTTGACCATTATCCCCACATCTCCATCAAGCTCCAAAGCAGCCCTCCCTCACCTTGAGCACCACTGCCTAAATCCAGGCATGACTCTTTCTGACCCAAACACACAGCCTTCTTCTTATCCTTCCTCCCACCAGCTCAGTCCTGCAAAAAGCAGCCAGAGGGCTCTGTTGTTCCAAAGTGCCAACCAGGCCCTGCCTTCTTCACTGTCTGAGGGACAGTCCATACCCTTCACCAGGCCTGCTGGCCCTCTGAGCAGGCAATACTCTGGCCATAGTGGGAAGCCTGGGTCTGGGTCAAGGGTCCTGATAAGAAAGTCATACTGGGAGGTCTGACAGGCTTCAGGAGCCGGGCCAGCGACCGTAGCATCGTCCCTCTCATATGTAGTAGTGTTGGGTCTGATCATTCATTGAGTATTCCACACAGCCCTGGTCCACTTTGGGCACCCTGAGCCTTACTTCTCCCAGGCTTGGGGTTGTGAGCTGAGACTCATCTCATAACCCTAGGGTGAGCCAGCCATCACCCCCAAGACACACATTCCAGCTTCCCTTGCCCACCCATTTCTCCATCTGTACACTTAAAGGTCCAAGTAAGGTAACTCAGCAAGACCCGGCCTGCCAGAAAACATGGAGCAGGGAGTGGGCAGCACTAACTGACCCCTCAACCCCGCCCCCACCAACCCTGCAGGGACAGGGAGAGCTGGCCCAGCCTCCTGCAGGCAGATGTTCCCAGCCCAGCGGAAGATGCCCTGCTGGGGACTAACCTTCTTTCTCAAAGACTCACTAACAGAATATCCAAGTCCAAGTAGGTGTCAGAAGGAGAAACCAAGGACAAGGAGTGGGTCATTCATAGCTCCAAGCCTCACACCCAGACCCCTCCCTCTTTGTAACCCTGGTGTGGTTTACCTGAGGCCCAGGGCAGCAGCAGGGCCCAGGGGACAGTCCTCCTTCCTCAGTAGACAGTTCTGGACTGGGGCACCCGCCAGGGAGGAAGAGGCAGATTTGTCCCCTGGGAAAGTTCTAACCACAGAACTGGCTTAGTCTCCGCTCCCAGAAGTATCAAGAGCCATACCCACAGGCCCTGCAGAGCTCCTCAGGGGACTTCCAGATTGGGATCAGGATCTGGAGATGGACACCTCCAAGCTGCAAAAGCAGGAAAGGTGCAGAAGTGGCCAAAGACCCCTGTGCTTACCTACTCCCAGAGAGGACAAGAGGTCAGCCAGGGAGTGACCAGCATCCCCAGGGGGGGCAGTTGGAGGCAGCCGATTAGAGTGTAGAACCAGCAGTGATCTGCCAGAGGTCCAGCCAGGCTAGGAGGATGGTTGGAGCTGGGAGGATGGTTGGAGACTGATGTCACAGCAGCAAGGAGGCACGGTGACTAGGCTTGTCACCAGGTGACTAAAGTTCATGCAGCCCTGGGAGGGCCCTGGGCAGGGAGGTGGGAGGTACCATGAGCCTGCGAGAGGGTTTCCCCTTTCTCAGACTCAGTTCCCTCCAAAGGGCAGCATCCACTGGTGAGTACCTCTGGGGAGACCCAAGCTGGATTCCCTTCTGGCCCACCCTATAACTGTTCATAGCATTTCAATTCAGACCCTAGAAATGGCTCCTAAAACAGTGGAGTAGGGGTGCCCTGGGCACCAGACCACAACCTGAACCTTAGAGGCCTCACCGCACCCTGCTGCAGGGAGCCCCTGGAACATGGCCTGGGGCCCCAGCGTCCAGACCAGTTCAACCACTAATCCAGGAAGTTAAAGCACTGCAGGCCCAACAAACTCCCTAAGCAGCCTAGAAAGGCAGAGCTCAGAGAGCGCCATGGCTAGCCCAAGGCAACACAGCCCAGCAGTACAGTCAGTGCTACCCCATACCTTCACCAAGTTGCTGTGAGTCCCTGAGCAGCTCACCAAGGAAGTCCCAACTAGGAATAGCTGTGGGCCTGGCCCAAGGGGCCTCAGACACTTTTCCCCTTACCCTCTTGACACTCATCTGCCAGCTGTCAATGTGCAAGCCTCATTCACCCAGAATGACTTTGAGTACAGCCCCTCTCCAACACATACACATACACACACACACTGAGCTGACTCTACACTAAGCACTGCACACAACCAAGTAGGGAGCATGAGGAAGACGCAGACAGAGCCAGCCTGGAGTTTCCCTGCTAATCCTCCAATCCAGCCTTCGCAAAGCCACAGGAGTAAATCCAGAGCACAACCCAAACCTACTCACAAACAGGAAACCAAAGCTTAAGCAAAAGCAATTTACCCAAGGTCAGCTGATCCTGGGAGGCACGTGAACCCCCAGGTGGGCCCAGGACCCACCCCACCATCACCCCGGCCCCCAGGGAGGAGTCACCTCCTGTGGGCCCAGCCTGGCCTCCATGCCCTTCAGGATTCTCACTGCTGCCTAGATCTGAAGTTGAAATCTGCCTCCCTTGCTGCCCAACCTGGTAGCATAGGGTTGAGTATTAGGAGAAAAAAACACCCCTTCCCCAAGACTTGAAAATCACAACTTGTTGGAAATCTACTGAAAGAGGTGCCGAGAGTAACCTTGAGGTGCCGAGAAGACCCCTGGAGTTGGGTAATGAGCTATTCATTGCACAATGGGCCTGCCCCAGCTCCACCTCCCCCACAACCAGAGCCCAGAGAAGACCGGCATGGCTGGAGGACACAACGCCTCCCAGTCCCCGTCACAGCTGCAGCTCCTCTCCAGAACAGATCACTATCCCTGTCGGGGCTGTGAGATTCTCGTGGACCTCAGTTTCTCCATGCAGCACCCCTCCGTCTTCATTCCAAGTCTACTTTCTGAGAAGTGGGTTTCTTCTCAGGGGACAGTGACTGCACTCTTAACTCTACAACACCTGCCCCACAGCTGAGCAGAGCAAGTCAAAAAGCCTGGGGCCGGCCAGCTCAAACCCACTTACCAGATAAGAAACCAAAGCCCCCAGCCCAGACCCCATGACTGCCTACCTGAGAGATCCCAGAAGGATCTGTTCATAGCCAGCCTCCTGTCTTCTCCCAGAAATGCCGCTCACTTGCGCCACACAGATACACAAACCGAGGTTCAGAGACAATCTCAGCTACGGCATGGCCAACACATGGCAGAGCTTAGGGAGCTCCAAGGCTGAATTTCCCCACCTACGATGCCTAGCTGCTCAGAGAGGGTGAGCAGCACTTTGGGTCACACAGCTGCTGGAGCACAGCCAGACACCTGCTGGCTCACCTGATTCCCAGTCCTACACAAGCACAGAGCTAAGTCCCCATACCCAGCTCCTCCCCTCCCTCCCCCTGCCAGCCTAGTGTGGGAGGAGACTTTAAAGGTACAGGAACTATTCCAGGTGTGAAGAGGGTTGGCTCCTGGTCCTATCCCTCCAGTTGTATGACTGAAACAACTGTGGGTTTCTCAAGCCTTCAATGAGAACTCTGGGCCGAGAGGGACTCAGTAGAGCTAAATGAGCTAGGTTTCAGCCAGAAGCAGGCAGGCTGAAGTTTCCCTAGATGGAAGTGACCTACACTGCCACCTCCAATAAATAGCTGTCACACAGAGCTATAGTGCAGCCAGTGTCTATACCTGCAGGAGTTGGGGTGGAAGCATGAGGCCTCATGAGCTTTAAAGAGCCTAAGATTCCTTCCGCAGTTCTGGGGTAGGAGGCACCCCTCAAAACATGCCCTCCTCCAACCCTCCAAACTACATGTTGGAGAGTGTAGGGAAATGGTGGTCACCTAGATTGAAGGGAGTCACATAAACCAAGGGAGTCTTTCCTAATGCCCTAGCTTCCTGGGGCACTGGCAGTCAGGCTGATGGAGGACACTGGGCAGTGGAAGCTGGGGTATGGAGCCCATTTGCTCACACTCTGACCTACTGTGACCTACTGCATGGGACGGGGGATGGGTGCCACTGCAGGGCTGATAAATCCAAGCCTCTAGGCCACATAGGACCTGTTGCCTTCTAGAATTATGATCATTAATACATTATTCATTCCTTCCCCTAGATAATCCTGGTTCCTCTGAATTCTTCTCCCAAGTTTTTCTAGCCTAGTTGGAGATAAGATAGTGTTGTCGGCCCAGGGCAGGAGGAAGAGGCAGACATTAGAATGAGGCCTTGGGAATCCGGGTTAGAGCTGAGATTGGATTGGGGAGGATATGCCAGCAGAAGGAACCAGTTGTGCCTGGAGGCCAGGATTTGGAAGTTTCTGCAGGAGCAGTAAGTGCTCAGAAGGACCTCTTGTCTTCCCTGGGTCCTCCTCCCTGGGCCCTTCCTGAGCCCTGAGACATCAAGTCTGGAAAAAGGAGGCAGCCAAGCCTAGACCTTGAAGGCCAGGCTATTCTGGACTTTGAGAGACCTGGGAGGCTGGTGAATATGTCACCATGCTGGGTAACCCATTAACCCTGGCTCACTCATTAAGACTATGGTGGGTGCCCATTAGTTCCTTGACAGTTTCAGGAACCAGGCAAATGGCAGAGGAAATGGGAAGAAGGGAGTGTGGATAGGGACTGGCTGAGCTCTCTATGTCCTTGTTTCTGAAGGAAATTTCCCATGCTAGGCTGGATGGAGGATGCCCCTGCCATTGTCCCAGTGCCTTTCATCAACTAATTACCCCTTTTGTGCTGGCACCAACCAACCATGGTGCCTCAGGGGCCTTGGCTAGACAAGAGGCTCAAGGGACCAGTCCAAGGGGAGGCTCAGGACCCAATCTCCAGCTCCCTTACTGAGAAATGAGTTCAGAGTGACCGCTGAGGCACTTCCTGTTACCAAAGCCCCCAGGATGTGCCCCACCCCCAATCTGGGAAAACGAAGCCCTGGTAAGGCAAAGTGTGTGTTATCGGCAGAGTAAACCAAATTCTAAGAGGACAAGGGACCTGCCCAAAGTCCCTCAGCAGGACAGGGACTCACAATAAAGGGAAGGCTGTGCAAACCACTTCCTGAAAGTGGTATCTCATTGCAACCTGGACCACGCTCCACCTCACTGTCAGGCCCAGGAAACTGACAACACCTGAGTGCCAGGAAATGCAGAGCAAGACTTGAACCCCAAGTGAGCCACCACAAGGGCCATGGCTGATAAAGCCAGTGACATCCTAAGTCTCAGCATGAGTAAGCAAAGTAGGCGGGTCCTGATACAAGTAGCAGCAGTTGCATACTGCAGACAGAATCTCGGGACCTCCCAGGAAACCTGATATCATCCAGGACATTTTGTATTCTTAATAAGCTGATGGAATGAAAGTGACTTCAAATCTTAAAAGCATAGAATCTTAACAGCATAGCATCTTAATCAACTTTAGGATAACAGAATCTCAAATGTTTGGTCCACTCCAGAAAAGATCATCTTACACACCTGCTCTAATGGTAACCTCCTCACCTCTAAAGACAGCAAGACTGTGGGTGGTTGGTTAGTTCTTCCCAGTGTCAAGCCCTAATCTGCCTCTTTGTAATGCCTTCTGTGGGCTGCATGAGCCAGCCTGTTTCCAGTGGGCCTGGCCTCAGACCCTGCCCACTGTCTGAAGCCATATAGCAGAAAAGCAGACACAGACCCTGTGGTTACCAGGCCCACGGCCTCTCAGAACCACACAGACCACATATTAAAAATGGAAGGAAGAGTCTATCTCAGTGAAGAGGCTGACATCACCCCGTGGTGGTCAAGAAGTAAACATTGACTGACTATAGTATGAGCAGAGCTCCTGTGCCCCCAGAGCCTGGTCAACACCTCCTGGCACCATTTGCAGCATTCCCTATTTCTGCATCCATCTTTGACGTGAAGATGGAGTCTGGAGCTTGGCCAAGAGCGTGGGCCTCTAGAATTACCCACTCATTAATGCCTGGGAGCACTGAGCAGCAGGCCTGGTCTGGCACCTGATGGATGACATCCAGCTTGCAAACTCAGTGGCAGGAGTACAAGCCCTAGAGTCCCTAGATTCAAACCTTTCCCCTGTCACTAATGGGTAAGGATCTAGACAGCTCCCCTTTCCTGGTCTCAGTTTCCTATGTGGAGAGCAGAAGTAACTAGAAGTTTGACTGGGATGGCTGTGCACAGACTGCAAGAGACATTCAACCCCTCTCCAAAGCCTCACAGGGGTTGCCCCAGCTCCAAACCCTGGGTCTGCAGCTACCTCTGTGGCCTGATGAACAACTCAGAGCAGAGGTCCAAAGTGCCCACTTCCTGGCCATCCTGTCTGCTCTGCCCATGTCACCCTCTCCAGCTGGCATTTATTATATTACCTGGTAATTATCTGCAGTGTCTGGGAGCTCCAGAGGGTTGGAAGAGAAAGGCTGAGTCTTATCCGTGTCCCAGTTCTCACCCTGTCACATGTCCCGGTCTCTAGGAGAACCAACCCACTCCTGTCTCAGCTTCCCAGTCACACACCAAGCCTATCTATCTACCCATTACTCTGCATGACTTCACCAGTGCTCAAACTGCCCCACACTTTCCATGCACACTTTGCTCAGCTCACCCAGGCTTCCAGAGCTCCCCTCTTTTGCAGAGCCTTCTCTGCCTCTCTCACCTCTTGGATGCTGGGCTCAGTTACTCTCTTAATGATGAGTCCAAGACTGAACCACTGGCTGATGTTTCAGACACCCCAGGTCAACATGCCCAAACCTGAGCTAAGCAACTGCCCTCCCCAGACCTCCACCAGCCCTAAGTAGGCACCCCTACATCCTCACTGTTCCCTTCCAGTTATTTCTATCTATGACTCCCACCCAGTCACACCTGACCCCCCCCAGCTCCCAACGACCACTCCTAATACCTCGTGACTCCCAGTTATAGGTTGCAACCCTGATGCTGTCCCCCTAATGTAGCCCCAGTTCTCAGCATGCAAATCTGAGCACGTCCCTCCCCCATTGGAACACCTTTCAGAGGCCCCCTTTGCCCTCGGAGAAATTCTTGCCTTGCTGGTGCCTGCCCATCTCCTCTGCACTTAATGCTCCAGCCAGGACTTTTTACAGGCTACTGCCTTGGCCTGAAGCACTCTTCTTTCAGGCCCCCGACCTCAATACAACTTTCTGAAGTGTTCCTTTGCCCTCATCCAGCTCAACTCTGTGAACAAGCTGTTGCTGCCACCTCCTCTGTGTGTCTTAGCCTGTGGAGTATCCCCAGGAATCATCCCTGAATGGACAGAAGTTGGCTGTGGGGGGCTGAGTGCATTCCATATAAAGTCATAGAAGAGTGAATAGAGATGCGACTTAGTGGTAGGTGCTTGCCTACCATGTATAAGGTCCTGGGTTCAAACCCTAGCACATAAAAAAAGAAAGAAGCCACAGAAGATTATGGCTTCTACGGCCTTTTAAACACCTTTGCCAGATGGGCATTTTATTCCCCCCATTTCACAGATGAAGAAACTAAGATTCGAAGAGACCACTATGTGGATTGAACAGTACCCTTCCCGCCACCAAGTTCATGTTCACTTAGAAGCTCAGAATATGACCTTACTTAGAAATAGAGAGTCTTTGCATAAGTATTTAGTTAAGATGAGATCATACTGGACTAGGGTGGGCCCCAAATTCATTAGCGAGTGTTCTTACAGGAAGGCCATGTGAAGATAGTCACCCAGGGAAGACAGCTGTGTGATGATGGAGGCTGAGATTGGAGCGATGCAGCTGCAAGCCAAGGAGCACCAAAGATAGCTGGAAAAGACAGTAAGACTCCTACCCCGGAGCATTCAGGGAGTGTGGCTCTGGTGATACCCTGATGTCAAGCTTCTAGTCTCTAGAACTATGAGAAGATACATCTCTTGTTTTAAGCCACCGAGCTTGAGGCAATTTGCTATGGCAGCCACAGGAAACTAATATCGCTGTGAGCCTTGTCTATGGTTATATCCTCAACAAAGGGCAGCCCAGAGGATTTGAATCCAGTCCTGAGCCTATATATGTGCTGTCCCTATCCCATATGAAGGAACTTTGCTGTTCCTTCATGACGATCCCTGCCAGAGGCTGACAACCCCATCCTTGCAGAGCAAGCTTGGAGAAACTTTGTCTCCATAGACTATCTATCTGTCTCTTTCCTTCTAGTGAAGGTTCTGAAATCATTCTGCATCTTTCTTTGCCATGGCTACCAAGAAGCTCTATGTTACCTGGCTACCTGCTGAGATAACATCAGCCCTGAGTTGACTTATTCCTCCTGGACTTGGATGTCCCTTTGGGTGAGTAGAGAAAGGGCCCAAAGGTAGAGGCTGGTCCAGTTCCAGCCCCAGCTGCAACCCTCCACTCTAGACCTTGGATCCCTATCACTCCAACTGGATCACCACATGGACAGCTAAGGGCAAGCCACCCAAGGTGTGGTTGTCACCAATATCTATCTGGTGGCAGGTCCCACTTGGGTCTTGTATGCTTTCATCAATGCCTGGTGTCTGACTATATCCTACCTATCTGACTCTCTGTTCCTCCAACCAACCTCAGTGGCTCCCTAGGAATGGCAGGGCAGTCATGAAGGACTCAGGTCAACCCCCCATACTGTACATCATCCCTAGGGGCTGAGAGGGCAACACTGAAGTCCCTCTACCCCACTGGATCTTCACAAGCTCTGCTGCCCAGGTCAATTTGAGGAAGAGATGCCAGAAGCCTTTAGTGAAGTATACATGGAGGCTGCGTGAGGTGGAATGATAGCCCTACTCCTGACAGTACAGCTGTGTCTCTGGGGACTCCAGTGTAAAACAGGCTAAGCCAGAAATAGTTCACAAGAGCCAACTCACCCTAGGTACCCCCACAGCAGGCTAAGGGAGGCCCATCTAGGGGCCTGGGCCAGATACCACACTCCCTCCTTTCCTGGAAAAATAGCCTCTCAGCCAGGAACGCGGAAGTTGGGGCTTGGGGCAGTTCTCTGCTTGTCGCAGGACTCTAGCTGTGGGTACCACCCCTATGCCCCTGCCTAGGTTGCTCCCTTCCTGACAGCCATGCTCAATCCTCCTTCCCCACTTCAGTCTTTTCATACTCAAGGGATTGCTGTCCAGGCCTGGCTCAGCCTCTGGAGCCATCTGGTCAGGATCTGGGATCCATCCAGTTTTGGCTCCAGCCCTGAACATACAGGGGAGGAGAAGGAGGGCTTACCTGGCTGCCAACTCTGGGTAGGGGGGTCTGAGAGGTCTCTGAGGCACTGGGGCTGCTGCTTAAAGCTCTGGCACCAACACAGTGTCAACTCAGCACAGCGCCTTGGCCCTGGGGGAGGGAAGACTGGACAGTCATGCAGGAAACCTGCTGTGCCAAGGTGGCCCTAGGAAAATACTAAGTGGAGGAGGACGGGAGGCTGCTGGGGAGAAGGGAACCCAGGAATTGGCCTAATACGGATTAGAGGAATCAGTGGGTGTCTTCTGCCTTGTCTAAGGGACTCAGCCCCAGAAGATCACAAAACCTGCTACCGTGTTCCCTACCCCCACCCCCAATTTCTGGGCAAGAATGTCTCACCCAAAAGAAGGATCCTGGCAGTCATCTCTCACTATATACCCGAAGATAAGTCTCTGGTCACACACCTCAGCCCTTCTGCACACTCATCCAATCTCACAGGCTGGTCACATGCTCTTTGCCTGTGGGAGTGAAGACTGACAACCACAGCCACAAATGACCCCACCAGAGTAATGACAGGAGCCCAGAGGTGAGGGCTGCACAGACAGCAAGCCTCCAAGAGGAAATGCTGAGAAAGCCCTGGGAGGTGAGGATTCCCTTCTAGCTAGGCAGGTCCCTAGAGGAGCCAGGGCCCCTCCCCTTGTCAGGCAGGAAGACTGGAACCAGGGACAGAAGCAAGGCCTGCTGCCAGGCTGCCCAGAGCTGGGCTTAACGGTTAACCAGCATGCCTCAACCCGTTCATCTCCCAGGCAGGGGGTCAGAGAGGGGGGTGGGCTCCACCCAGCCTGCCCAGGCCAAACAGGGAGTGCCACTGAGGATTTGCCAAGGCAGTAGTATCATGCAGGGTGGACAGGTCAGACAAATACGCGCCGCAGGGGCGATTCCTGAAAACAGGTGCTGACATCGCCTAAAGCACCCCCACCCCTCCCAGAGTGCTCTATGCACAGTCAGGGTGACTATTCCCCAGTCAGCACTGGGGCCAGAGGGCTGAGAGGTGCCAAACGCCTCCTCATCCTGGCGGGGCTCAGCATTTCTCCTGGTGTCCCTTCGGAAGCGCTCCAGCGCCAGGTCTGATGTGGGTGGGGCTTTCCCCAACGACACCCCGGCCGGCCAAACCGACGATCCATCCCCACCTTGTCCCAAAGCCCTGTGGCTGACGCGTGGGCGCGCAGCCTTGGACCTGGCGATCCTGACTCTGCGCATCCCTGTCTGGGGCGGGGCGCAGACAGCCCGGCCTCCCGCCCGCCCGGCGCCTGCTGCCCTGCGACCATGTAGGCGCGGCTCGCCAGTCCAAAGCCGAGACGGGCTGCGGGCCAGCGTCCTACGAGCGCCGGGCCGCTGCATCGGTGAAATCCGGTCGATGCTCCGCCAGCTGCAGCCCGTGCGCGCCCGGCAGCTGCTGCGCCTACTGCGCCAGGCGAGAGAAGGAGCGGGCCCCCAGGCGCCGGCAGCCCGGGAGGGATCGGGGCTCAAGGCTGTGGGGCGTGTGGGTTCCGAGAGCACGACATAGGCTTTTTAGGGACTGAGGTTCTTGCTTGGGCGGGAGGGCGCCGGTTAGAGTGAAGAGCAGAGAGGCTGAAGGACTGTGTATGGAGGAGGATGGACCAGTGTTTCGGCGGCGCTGGGATTTGAGGTCTGGGGGGTGTGTGTGTGTGTATGTGTGTGTTGAGGATGCCCCAAACATGGCGCTAAGAGCCCAAATTCAGGCCTTAGCAAGAAAGGAGGGACTTGAATGAGAGATATTTCTTATTGAAGGGCAGTGGGGAAAGGACAGCTCCCCCCTCCTTCAGAATGAGGAGAAGCTCTGGACCAGGACAGAGGACCCTGGGAGGCACAGCCCAGCTGGTTGGCTGGATGCAGCAGGAGATCCCATAGCAGGCCAAACAAAGCCACAAGGCACTCATCACCCATCCTAACAGGCAGCCCATAGCCACCTAGTACACACCTCTGGCATCTGTACATCACAAGCACACATCTGGACCTGTGGACACTCTGATCCCACACACTCCTGCTACACTAGCCAGAGAGCCTGAGCCCTGGGTTGCCCTAGGAGACAGGGGTATGGGTCCCAGCACCACCCCTGGCCAAGTTACTTCTGCCTTGTCCCCACCCCCTGCAGCAGCTGTCCCATCTTGTGAGCTGAAACCAGTCATGCAGGTGTTTGATCTGCAGAAGGCAAATGATTAGAGATAGAGAAATTGAGGCATGGAGGGAAGTGGTGAGCTATCGCTCACTGAGAAAACTGAGAGAGGATGCTAGGAATGTAGCTTAGCAACTGAGGCCAATAGGAAAAGGGGACCAGGAACTAGAGAAAAGGTTAGATCAAAAAGAATTAACCTAGAAGGTAACACCCATGCACAGGAAATCAATGTGAGTCAATGCCCTGTATAGCTATCCTTATCTCAACCAGCAAAACCCCTTGTTCCTTCCTATTAATGCTTATACTCTCTCTACAACAAAATTAGAGATAAGGGCAAAATAGTTTCTGCTGGGTATTGAGGGGGGGGGAGCGGGAGGGGGTGGAGTGGGTGGTAAGGGAGGGGGTGGGGGCAGGGGGGAGAAATGAACCAAGCCTTGTATGCACATATGAATAATAAAAGAAAAAAAAAAAAGGAATGTAGCTTAGTAGTAGAGTGCTTGCTTAGTGTGTAAGAAGCCTTGGGTTCAATCCCCAGCATGATGAAGGAAAGAAGGAAGGAAGGAAGGAAGGAAGGAAGGAAGGAAGGAAGGAAGGAAGGAAGGAAGGAAGGAAGGAAGGAAGGAAGGAAGGAAGGAAGGAAGGAAAGAAGGAAGGAAGGAAGGAAGGAAAGAAGAAAGGAAGGGAGGGAGGGAAAAAGGAAGGAAGGAAGGAAAAGGAAAGGAAAGAGACAGAGACCAACATAGCTTGTTAGTAATAGGGAGAGAGGAAAGGAGGGAGGGAAGGAAGAAGGGAAGGAGAAGGAAGGAAGGGAGGGAGGGCAAGAACCCACCCTCCCAGCCCCACACCCTTTCCACATTTCTTTTCTCTGGGCAACGCAAATTGGAAGCATGGAGCTGGACCTTTAAGGGGAGCTGTTCAGAGCAGTGGAAGGCAGACTGTGGTCTAGGGCCCTGTCTGGGTCTGCCTGGACTCACTAGCCACCCTTTCTTCCTTCTGGATCCTTCCTAACTGGCAACTGTGGCTTAAACCATGTTGAAAATACAAACAGCAAAAGCAGAGCAACATCCAATCAACTCAAGGCACAGATCCGTGTCTGGGATGGTGTCTGGAGCCCAAGGACCAGCTGGGCATTTTCCCTGGCAACATCTAGGGGGAAGGGCCCTCAGAGACTAGCTAGGTCACTTGTGTTCCAGAGGTTGGGATTTGAGTCCTATTTAGCCAGTAACTTGCTGGGTTCCTGCAGCTACAGCCCATGATGCTCCTATCTGGCCCATCTTCCTTGCTCAGGACTTACATTATGTACAAAACACATTGCTCTCTAGCTTAGAGAAGATACACACAGAGGCTGGAGGCACCTCCTGACTGTGCTGCTCCATCACATGTCAGTGTGTCCTCTAAATGGGCCCTCTGGAAGGATGCTCGGCCCCACACTAAGCCTGTGGGACTAGACATGAGAAGGTCAAAGGCTAAAAGCAGGAGGGCCAGGTCAGGACCCTGACCAAAAGCTTGGTCACAGGGAAGGAGAGAGAAGGCTGGTGAGCAAGGAGAGTGTGATGGCCAAGTCAGGGAGCCCTGACTCTGCAAACTGTGTGTAAGTCTCTGATGTCACACAACTTCTAGAGTATTTGGTCTCCACCAACCAGGTTAAGGGTCAAACTCAAGTGTGTGTTTCATAGAGAAGGTCTGACAGCCTGAAGGATGTGGGAGGTTGGGAGTCCTGGGAGGAGGCTGCTGGGCAGTCAGGCCTGAACCTTGGCAGGAATGGTAGAGAGGAAGAAGGGAAACTGCTAGAGAAGAGGATGAGGAAGAATAGTGGGTGATTCCTAGGAAGATGGGCATGGTAACCCCAGGACTAGACTGCAGCACAGGAAAAGAAGGCCGCTTCAGGGCTGTTGATGAATAGGCTGAGTCTGTGCTGCCTTTGAGACACTGAGCTGGGAGAGAGAAATCCACCCCCACAAGCAAACAGGTAGTTGCTGCAGTTCAAGAGGCCTCAGGGATAGGAGAGAAGGTAAAAGGCCTGCAGGGAATGCTGGGGACATCGGAATTTGGTGGTGATCAGAGAAGCAGAATCCCCTGGCAAACCCTAACCCATGAAGGCACCAAATCACATCACAGCAAGATACATCCGAGTGATCTGCTTATTGCTTTCTTAAGGCCATGATATGCTCCTCACGCATTTAAAGGGCGCACCTGCTTCTGGACAATTGGCTTTTGTGCCTGTGGAGAGACTCCAGCAAGCCTCAGGAAGGAAGATGGAAACCAACATGAGGGGCATCCAGTTGATTGGCCTAAAGAAGGGAGGCCCTGACTCATAGCTCACTCAACTACTTCTTCCCCACCCACAGGACCTGGGCTTTGAGGGGACCCTCCTCACCAACATCCTTTATAGGAATGTGGTCTTCCTTTCAGTCTGGTAGACCCCATCTCCCATGACCTACTGGGAGACCAGGGACCTCCAATGCCCAAGAAGAAGAGGCCAACAGGCATGGGCCCCAGGCTGAGCAGTATGTGACAAGGGCTAGGAGTCTAGGTCCTTGTGTGATTTGCTTTGTGGACTTAGGCTATCCCTCTCTGAGATCTGATGCCAGCTTCAAGAACAAGTATGACTGCTAAGGGGAGAGCATATATAGGAGGAATCGGGAAAGGTAGGAAACCCAAAATTTGAAAGTGTTTGATGTCCTCACTGCAGAGGAGCTAATACAGTAACCTTAAAGTGACAGAGGTCAATATGGGAAGGTGACTGGGAAGTAGTGAAGAGGTCAGGTAGAGATGAATCAGTTCAGGTTGTAATACACTTGTGCATGGAAGCAATGCTAGGAATCTCTCTGTATAACTATCTTTATCTCAAACTAGCAAAAATGCTTTGTCTTTCTTATTATTGCTTATATCTACTCTTCAACAAAATTGGAGAAAAGGGCAGAACAGGTTCTGCCTGGAATCAAGGGGGATGGGGGGAGAGGGAGGGTGCGGGAGGCAGAGGGGAGAAATGGCCCAACCAATGTATGCACATATGAATAAATGAATAAAGATTAAAAAAAATGTGACTGTGTAAGTCACCTGTTTCTCAAGTGGCTGCACTGTATGCCAGGCCTGGAGTCCCTAGTTGAACAGAAGTCAGACAGGGACCCTGTAGATCACAGACTGTTCTGACAAATTCACTCACAAAACAGAATTCCTAGACTCTCATTCCTGGGCCAGAAGAGAGCTACCCTAAGCTAGAGCCCCTGTCCACTGGTCTCCATCCTGCTTGGACATCCTTGGGCATGGTTGTCCACTGCATTCCTCCCACAACTTGGACCACAATAAAGTCCCTTCTTTTGCTAAGTTGGAGTCTGCTACCTGCAACCCCCACCTCCCTGGGCTCTGTTCTGACACCTGCAGAAGTCTGTCTGTGAGCACAGACATAGTTCTGGACTCTGTGTCTGTGGCCAGTCACCAGCCCCTGACACCTAGTCAGCTGAAATAAGGACATCCACTATCAGCTCTGCCAGCTCTGAACTCCCGCATCTATTTGCAGTTGGCTAGTCCACAGTAACCACAGTTTGTTGTCTCTGGGGCTGCAAACAGGAACAGTACAAAAGAACGTTCCGGGTAGTGAAGCATGCTCAGTGCCAGCTGTGTGGAAAGCACACCCTGTATTCTGTCCCAAGCTGGGCCTCTGTGGGGGCCTGGTCAGGACCAAGAGAGAACCAGGGTGTTGTGCTGTAAAACATTAAACCCCCAGCCCTGTCATCCCAGACCCAGGGCCCCATGGTGGTTATATAGCTTGGGGGGATGAGAGGAAGAAGAACATGCTGACCTGGCTTGTTCCTATTCCCTAGGGTTGGCGTCTGTGGAGCAGGGCTCCCTCGAGGGGCCTGGTCCGGCCTCTCCCTTGTGGCAAGTCCCCCGGGGATGCCGAGGGTGGGCAGGCTGCCGGCTGGTAGCCCGAGCTGCTGGACTCAGGCCTGAGGACAGGGAACAAGGGCCCATTGTCTGGGCTTCCTCCCGCTGGTCACTGCGGGCCTCAGACCAGCCTGTCCAGCTCCCAGCAGGCAGCCTCTCCTGGCTTTATGCCAAGTTACAGCTGAGGTAGGTACAAGAGGGGCCCAGTCTCACCCTGACAAAGCTACCCACCTCAAAGGATATGAGTTCTGGAAGTCTTCAGACATGATCTGCCAGCAGCTCATCTACCACCTTACTCCTCACTCCAAGCAGCAGTAAGGGCTCAGCATTACCCAGAGCCCAGCCTCTTCTAACTGTCCCTTCAGGGTCCCTTCTCAGGTTGACACCTAGACTTTTCTCACTTCACCCTCATCTGCATTGAGGCTCCAACCCTGGAAGCCAGTCTGGTCGATAGCAGCAGATACCTCCCAAGCCAAGCTACACACTCTGTTGTGAACTGCTTCCCCCATTTCTTCCGGGATGGTACCACCTCCTGTCATCTACTTGTCCCTCTATCTCTGGCCTTTCACAGGACCTGGACCTCTTCAGCCCCAGGTACAACAGGTAAATCTTCACAACAGGTAGTGAGGGAGGCAGGCCTTGGGTCCCAATTCCCATTTTACAGGGAAGGAAGCTGAGGCCAGAAAGGGAAAGTGGCTGTCCCAAGTTCACACCTTCCCTGATTACCCTACAGTCTCTGGGAGTTCTTCACCAACACCAAACTGCCTTAAACTGAGACCTCCACAGCTTCCTGGTAGCGCATTCTGCTGTGAGGTATCCCCTTGGTCACTCCATCACAGCTTCATGGCACAGACTCAGCCAAGAACTGGCTATAGGCACCAAGGCCCAGAGATCCAGAACCAGAGGTGGGAGCTAACTCTGGCACATGTTTCCTACTTAACCCTCCACTCCTCTCCCACATGGGGCCTGGTGGCCCAAGTTGAACTCAGAGCCCATAGAATTGTTCCCTGCCATGGTAAACATGCTGGTAGTATGTTCACTGTTCCTAGACTCCCCATCAGGCCTATCTGCCTAGTGGGCTTTCTTTAGATGACAGGAGGGGCTATGCAGAGGGCCCTGGGGGACCCTCCCCAGACTATAAATGTACGTTTCAGCTTAAAACAGGGAGTCCTTGCCCATGGTAGGCTGCCCACTCCCAATGCCTCCCTTGTCACTACCCTGAGCCTCTTCCCTCTCTAGCCCCCAAAGTCTGAGAGAACCAGCCTGATACCCTATCCCCTCACAGGAAAGTGTCTCCTTATCTTAAAGGATACACAGGAAATAAATGTGCATTCAGGAGTCAGAGTACCTCAATTTGGAGACTTGATCCTCCCTTACTGGAGAGTTTCTTCACTTCTCTGAGCTTCAGAGAATGTGTCATCATTCTTTACCCCCGGGGCTGGTGTAAAAATAAGTGAGATAACAGATATAGCAGGTGTGGCAATGCTGGGCAGACAGTAAGGTTTTACAATAATAATAGTTTATGCACTGAGCCTTGGCATGTGTGTATTTAATCCTCACAACAACTCTGTCTGCTTTTCACCAAAGGGGAAACTAAAGTTCAGAGAGGTTCCCAGAATTGCTCATGGTTACTCCCTTAAACAGTAACATTTGGAACCTAACTTTGCCAGACTGAAGAGCCTGGACTGCCCATGGCAGGTGGTGGCTAGTGTCCTGGCTGGCCCTGGGCCCCGGGTGCTTGCTCAATCCATCTCACCTGCGTCCCTCTACGGCCTCAAGAGCTGCCTCCAGAAGACTCTGCTGGTGGGGCAGACTGTGGCCCTTTCAGGGATCCCACTATCATCATGAGATGTTCAGCACACAACCCACTGAGCAGCCACAGCACTGGTCTGGCGGTGCTAGACCTGAGCGTCACAGAGCTGAGAGATGAGCTGCTGCACCTGCTGCTGCCCAGTCTGTGGGCGCTGCCCTGCCTCGCCCAGTTGCTGCTCCACAGTACTAGGCTGACACAGACTACCACCTGCAAACTCACCAAGGCTGTTAAAGATACCATCAAGTTCCCTCTGTTGACCTGGGTGGAACTGGGCAACAACACAGATGTGACCTGGCTGCCCCAGTCCCTTCTAGTTGGCTGTGTTGGCTGAGCCAGTGTACTTCACTACCCACCATCTATGAGGGCCTGGACCTTGAGCCTAGGACCAATGCTTCTGCCTCTACCTGGGGCTCTGCAGCTGCCAGGCCTGCTGCACTAGGTGACCAATCACCCCCATGGCTCATTGGTACTGACTCAAGGATGCTGTCACAAATATGGGGTGGCATGTGGTAGAGGCCCAGGAAGTTCC
Source organism: Castor canadensis (assembly GCF_047511655.1). Taxonomy (NCBI): domain Eukaryota; kingdom Metazoa; phylum Chordata; class Mammalia; order Rodentia; family Castoridae; genus Castor; species Castor canadensis. Next base: position 10,882,730 of record NC_133403.1, on the reverse strand, counting down.
CCAGGCACCCAGAGAACCAGTGAAAATCCTTAGCCTGAGACAAAGTAGATGGAAAGAGAAAGGACTCATAGGAGATAGGAAGGTCATGCCAGGTTGGAGGCTCCACCTTCCCTCAGTAAGGAAGACCTCAGAACCCATAGCCCAGTACCCCCAACGAAGGGTACTGCCCACCTTACCTCACCCTTTGTGCATCAAGTCCTCAGGGTCACTAGTACCAGCCCTGCTGCTGTGGTAGAGTAGAGCTTTTCTATCCAAAAGGGAGGAATCAAAGTCATGCCAATCTTCCCCCAGACCTTCCTGTCAGGGCCCCATGGAGACCAAGGTGTGTGTGGGGGTCATGGGTCCAATGGTGTGAACTGGAGAGTTAGACAAGGCCCCAAATCTGGGCAGGGTTTGGACTTCATAAGTCAGTGAGCTGCAGGGGACCAGGGTGGAAGCCCAGGAGAGGCAGAGCTCTGCATGGAGCCCCACAGCAAGCTCATGTCTGAGCCCAGGCTGTCATCAGGGCTGGGGACAAGGTTGCACTGACCAGAGGCAAGGCTACAACAGTCTTGAGCGGGACCACTCCATGCTGATCTCCTACAGGGCACAGCATTTCCTGCCACCCCCAACCCCCAGCTCCTAGGCCTCCTGTACTTGGTGAGTGGCTAACTCAGCAGGGTTAGGAGACTCATTTGGTCAAAGACAAAGAGCTATGTGTTCCCTCCAGGCCTTGGGGATCCTCCACAGATAATATCTAGGAGGAGGAGGTGGGTACAGCTAGCAGCAGGAAAACTCAAGCAGAATAATCCTAAAATGCCCCTATATCAGGGACTGTCTCTCTCCCCAGGGTGGGTTCTCAACCAAACCTCAACACCTTGATCTCCCTCACTTCCCTATGTAGGGAATTGGAGTCCAGCCCAACCAGTAGACAGGCAGAACAGGTAAGAAAGGGATTTAGGGAAGCCCAAGGAGAAACTGAGGCCAAGAGTGGGGAAGCCAGTGGCCTAAAGGTTCCTCTGCAGAGCCAAGACATAAAGTCTGCAAGAAATGAGATCCTGCTAGAACATGGGGAAGCTCCAGGGCCAGGAGAAGGCAGGGGCCCTCTAGGCCTGTGTACCCTGGTCCACTAGCTAAGACTTCCCCCCACATCTCTGGAACCCCTACTCCAGGAGACTACAAGTGATACATCCATTCCCCATGGAACACAGATTCCGGCATATCCCCAGACCAGCTGGATGCACAGCAGCCTCTCAGATCATAGTGGGGCTGGCCAAGAAGGGAGAGGACAAGGTCATATAAGGTCCCATGACTGGGAGAGAGAAAAAGAATTTCCCCCAAGCCCCTACTGATCTCACTACATTAGGCAACTCCTCATGGGAGGCCATGGGGAGAACACAGGGTCCAGCTTGGCTCTGTTCTCTTCTTGCTGGGGGACCAGCTAGACTGTTCACTTGCCTGGGCCTTGGATCTCAACTTTTTCCTGTTAAATAGATCTTGCTGTCCAGTCCCTCCCAACTTTCAACACTCCATCCTGAAGTCTTGACATCTTCCTTGTTTTAAAAATATGGGCCTGCCCAGTGGCTCCAAACCATGAAAGTGTTTCCCTGTCCCCCACCCAGCAACAAGGGGGGATTAGGTTTCCTGAAGCCAGGGACAGTAAGATAGAAGGTGGACCGGCAGAGAGAAGGAAAGGAAGGTCAGCCTTCAGCTCCGAAGGCTGATAACCTTCTCCCTTCAACTCCTTCTTGGAGAAAAGCCAAGCTCTCTGTGTCCCTCCTGCCCTCCTCGTTCCCTGCCCATGGCTGGCCCAAAGCCAACCCACAAACCTGGGCTGTTCAGAGATTCCTACCAGAATGGTGCTAGAGGACCCGAGCCCAGTGTCCCAGGAGGGCTCCAGGAGAATCCAGGTGGCAGTAGATGGTCTCAATCTCTCTGCCTTTTGACAGAGGTGTGTGACCCAATAGCTGGTCCAGCTACTGTCTCCAGCTGAGACAGTTCAAGAGGCATGGAGGTGTCCAGTGCCCTTCACGGGGTTCTCATGACCACCAGCAAGGCCACTCTGTAAGTAGGGACACAGAGTTCCAGGAAGTGAGGCTTGTGCCTTGTCTTAGTCCATCTTGTGCTGCTGTAGCGATACCAGAGCCTGCGTAATTTATAAACAACAGAAGTTTATTTGGCTTGCAGTTCTGAAAGGCTGGGAAGTCAGATGGAAAGGCCACATCTGGTAAAGGGGCCTTCTTGCTGTGTCATAACCTGACAGAAGCATCACATGGTGAGAGAGTACAAGAAAGGACCAAATTTGCCTTTATCAAACATCCACCATGGCAATAATAATGTTAATCCATTCACAAGAGCAGAGCTCTTGGGTCCTAATTGCTTCTTAAAGGTCTCACTTCTCTACGCAATAGCACTGGGAGTTAAGTTTCCAACCTGTGCACTTTGGGGAACATATTCAAACCAGCGTATGTCTCACACAGCCTGGTGGCACCATCTGGCCTGAACTCCAGACTGAGAAAGAAGAGATGGACCTTTCCCAGGCCCAGTCTTGGATAAGGCCCCTCTAGTCCCATCACTCCCTAGCAGTGCAGGCTTCTTAGGACCTGTTCCTTCATCTTGGGAAATAGCTACGAAAAGCTTCCCTTGTCCTGCTGAAGTGAGGATGACATGTGGTTTGGACAATGGCTACCACTTACAGGATGCAGGCAGGTGCACTTCAACACCAGTGGGGCCTCTGCCCAGGCTCTCTGGGTGGCAATGGCAGGAGCTCAAACCTTTAGCACTAGGCAGAGCCAGAGGCATTTATTATTTAGTTAGTTAGTTAGTTATTTCCAGAGTAGGGAATCAAACCCCTGCCTCAAACCTTAGGTCTTAGGCATTCTAGGCAAACGCTTTACCACAAAGCTACATTTGCAGTCCTCCATTGCTTATTTATTTATTCATTTATTTGTTTATTTTTGAGACAGGTTCTATGTAGCCCAGGCTGGCCTCCAACTCACGATCCTCATGCCTGTACCTTCCAAGTGCTGGGATTATAGGTAAGTGCCACCACACCCAGCTCCTTTATTTGTTTATTTATTTATTGCAGTACTCGGGGTTTGAGCTCAGGGCATTACACTTGCTAGGCAAGTACTGTACCACTTGAGCTGTGCCCCCCAGCCATTTTTGATCTATTTTCTTTTTCAGGTAGGGTCTCATGCTTTTTGCCTGGACCAGCCATGGACCATGATCCTCCTAATCTATACTCCCTGAGTAGCTGGAATTACAAATGTGCACCACCACACCCTGTTTGTTCTTTGAGATAAAGTCTTGCTAACTTTTTTTGCTGGCTGGACTTGAACTTTGATCTTCCTATCTCTGCAACCCAAGTAGCTGGATTACAGGTATGAGCCACTGAGCCTGGCTCTCATTTATTTATTTAACAAGCACTTCCATAGCCCTTCTCTGAGCCAGGTACTGTCTGATGGTTTTGCAGTTCTATAATTTTCCTTACACCTAAAGGAAGTATAATGCTATTTTTCTGGGAAAGGCAGGAAGAAGTTAAGGACTTATCTGAGGTCACAGAGCTAGAAGAACCACCATGTGAGCCCATGTGGCCTGATTTCAGTCTGTGCTATTAACCCCTGCTGCTTCTGCAGCCATCCATTCTTGCTGATCATCTCAGGACTTACTTAAACTGCATAAGCCCTTTCCAAAGAGACCACTGGAGTCAAGAGGGCCACTGAGTCCTGGTGCAGGGACCAGACCTCCAGCCATGCTCCCCTAGAGCAAGACCATCCCAGACTTCCCTGGGTCTCAGATCCTTCATCTACAGATAGGTGGGGAGGTGAGAGGTGGTGACTAGGTTCTGACCTTTTCCAGGATCGTAAGGGGTGCCACTCAGAGAGATTCCCACCAGGATGTCATGGGAGGTCTCAGGCCAGGTGTCCCAGGAGTGGGACTGGAAATACTTCCCAGACTAAATGCTCAGGGATCTGTACCCACAACTAGTAAAGTCTGGCTGGGACAATTTCAGATGCCTTCAGTTTGCTGGGTCTCAGCCTTCTCACACCTAAGCCTGCCTGGGAAATACATATAAAAGATGTGCTCCTCGCAACAAATGGAACCAACACATGGGAACTTCTTTTCTGTCCTAGAAAAGGATATTTGAGCCCAAATAGTATGCCATAGGACATAAATCTACACAAAATAAAACCACTGGCTGACAATCAGTTGTTTTCCTCCTCTTCTTTCTTTTTACTTCTCCTTCCTCTTCTTCCTCCTCCTTCCTTGGTCTTACATCACTAAAGATGCTATTAGCTACAGATTTTTTCATAATGCCCTTTATCAGGTTGAGGATGTTCCCATCCATTCTTAGTTTGTTAAAAGGTTATTTATTTATTCTTGCAGTGTTGGGGATCAAAGCCAGGGCCTTGTACATGTTAGGCAAGTGCTCTACCACTAAGTACACCCCTTGCCCTATTTGTTTTGTTAAATCACAGTGGATGTTGGATTTTGTCAGATGCTTTTTCTGCATTTATTGAGATGATCATAATATGGTTTATTTTATTTGTTAATATAATTTTGATCAATTAGTAAACATTGAATAGTAAAACAACCTTGCACTCTAAGATAAACCCTACTTGGTCATTTTTGTTTAGATTTTTGTATATATGTTCATGAAAGGTACTGGTCTCTGGTTTTCTTTTCTTGTACTATCTTTGCCTAGCTTTGGTATCAGGATAATTAATGCTAGTCTAATAAAGTAAGTAGAGAAATATTTCCTTACCTTCAATTTTTTGGAAGACTATGTGTAGAACTGATATTATTTCTTTCTTACAGATTTGGAAGTATTACCCAGTGAAGGCACGTGGACCTGAAGTTTGTTTTGTGTGTGTGTGTGTACGTGTGGGAAAATTTTCACCTACAATTTATTTAATAGATATATGACTCCATGTTATCTATTTCCTCTTCAGTGACCTTTGGTATTTTGAGTCATTTAGGATCCATTTCATCTCAGTTGTTTGAATTTGTTGTCATTAAATTGTTCATAATATTCTCTTATTATCCTTTTCATAGTCATAGAATCTTTAGTGATGTCACCTCTCTCATTCCTGAGACTGGTAATTATCTCTGTCGCTCTGTCTCCCTCTCTCTCAAAGGCTGACCAGTTTTCTTATTCAAGATTCATCTTTTGGTTTCACTGATTTTTCTCTACTGTTTTTCTGGTTTGTTTTTTCTTTTTTGGCGGTACTGGGGTTTGAACTTGGCTTCATGCTTGCTTAGGCGAGTGCTCTACTTGAACCATGCTTCCAGCTCTACTTCTTTTTTATTTCATTGGCATTCACTGCGATCCTTATTTCAGCTCTCTGCTTCCTTTACATTTCATTGGTTCTTCTTTTTCTATATCCTTAAGTGACATCTACTTACCTGATATTAATATATCTGAGATCATTGATTTGAGACGGTTTTTCCTAATATTATTGTTTAGTGCTACAAATTACCTACCTACATACTGCTTCAGTGAAATCCCACACATTCTGATATTTTGTTTTCATATTATCACTTCATTTAAAATATTTTCTAATTTCTTTTTTTTTTTAAGTTTCTTGTTTGAGCCATGGGTTGTTTCCAAACGTAGATTTCCCAACAATTCTCCTATTTATGATTTCTAATTGAATTTTGCTATGGTCTAAGAATACAATATGGTTTGATGCTGTCTGAATTTATGGGGACTAGTTCTATGGCTTACAATATGATCTATCTCAGTAAATATTCTGTATTTCTTGAGAAGAATGTATAGTCTCTTGTTGGCTGGTCCTATAAATATTAATCAAAGTCAAGGTGACTGATCGTGTTGCTCAAAGCTGGTTTATCCATGCCAATTTTCTGCTCACTTATGCTATCAATTATTGAGAGAGGGTACTAAAATATTTGTCTATAATTGGGGACTTGTCTATTTCTTATTTTGCTGTATGTAGTCTGGTTTATTTATTTACTTACTTACTTAATTTTTGGTAGTACTGGGGTCTGAACTTGCTTGCTACCCTTGAGCCACATCTCTAGCCCTAGATGATTTATTATTAGGTGCATAAATGTTTAAGATTGTTAAAGCTTCTTGATTAACTGCACTGTTATTGTTATGAAATGACCTCCATTCCCTGGCAATATTCTTTGTTCTTAAATGTACTTGTCTGATACCAGTGCAACTCCAGCTTTGTTTTGTTAGCATGGTTATATATCTTTTCACACCCTTTTCTTTTTTTTGGTGAGACTGGGTTTGAACTCAGGCTGAGTGCTTGAAAAGCAGGTGCTCTATTGTTTGAGTCATACCACCAGTTCATTTTGCTCAGTTATTTTTGGAGATGGGGTCTCACAAGCTATTTGCCCAGGCTGGCCTCGAACTGTGATCTTCCCAATCTCAGCCTCCCAAGTAACTAGGATTATAGGTAGGCACCATCGGTGTCTAGCTCTACTTTATTTTTTATATTTAAAGTGTGTTTCTTAAAGGTAGCATGTAGTTGACTCTTGGATTTTTGTTTTTTGGGTTTTTTTTACCTCAATCTGAAAAATTCAGGGTGCATGTATGTGTGTGTGTTTTCCTGGTGATTGAACCTAGGCAAACGTTCTACCGCTAAGCTATATCCCAAGCCCTTAGTTTTGTGAGACAGGTTGGACATAAATTTGCTATGTAGCCCAGGCTGGCCTTGAACTCACAACTGTCCTGCTTCTGCTTCTTAAGTGCTGGGATTACAAAATTCTTGCTTTTCAATCAAGAGTATATATACCATTTACACTTAATATGATTACTAACATAGTTGCTATTTGTTTCTTATTTGTCCTATCTGTTCTTTGCTCCACTTTCCTCCTTTTCTGCCTATCTTGGGATAATTTATCTATGAACCCACTTTCTCTCTTTTGTTACCATAACTTTTTTTTTTTTTTTGGCAGTACTGGGGCTTGAACTCAGGGCCTTATGCTTTCTAGACTGCGCTCTATCACTCGAGCCATGCCTACAACTCTTAACCTTTTTTTTTTTTTTTGAGATAAAAACCACATAGAGTTGGGGCTGTAGATCAGTGGTAGAGCACTTGCCTAGCATGCCTAAAGCTCTGGTTTCAATACCTAGCACTGTCAAAAAAAAAATTCACTTAAAGCATCTTAAAGTGTACAATTCAGTGGATTTTCATGTATTCACAATGTTGGGTAATCATTATCACTATCTAATTACAGAACATTTTCATTATCTCAAAAAGAAACCCCATATCCATCACGCAAGCACCCCGTTCTCCCCTCCCCTCATTTCTGTGCCTTTTGTCTTTATTGAATTTGCCTATTCTGGGTATTTCATATGAATGGAATCATGCAATATTTGGCTTTTTGTGTTTGGTTTCTTTCACTTAACATAGCATTTTTAAAGTTTTTCCATGTTGTATCAGTGATTCATTTCTTTTATAGCTAAATAATATTGTATCATATGGAAAAATCACAAAATGTTTATCAATTCATCAGTTGGTAGACATTTGAGCACTGGCTTCTTTGTTATTTCAGTGGTTGCTTTGGGGTCTATATTATGAATCCTTAATTTACCACACTCTACCTGAAAGTGATATTACTTAAGTAATGAATATACATTCATTTCTTCTCCTGGTCTCTATAATATTGTCACACATTTTACTCTTACATACCTATAAGCTATATAATGCATGGCATAACTTTTCTTCTGCCTGAAAGATATCCTTTAATATTTCTTGGAAAGCAGATCCCTTGGTGACAATTTTTTCAGCTTTTTGTATGTCTAAAAATGTTGTTATTTTACCATGATTTTAAAAGATATTTTGGGGGGGGGAATTCAATGATTGTATATTGTAAGAACTTATGTAAATGTTACAATGTACCCCTAATACAATAATACATGTATATATATCACATATTTTTCCAGCTATTGAATTCAAGATTGACCATTTGTTTTTTTTAATGGTTTACATGTTTTCCCATTATCTTCTGGCTTGCATTGTGTTCCCAATGAGAAATCTGCTATCTTTACCTTGTTCCTTAGATTTCACCATTTTTCCCCTCTGGCTGCTTTCTAAGTCTTTTCCCTTAATCACTCATTTTGATTTATGCCTTTTCTTCATGTTTCTTGTTCTTGGAGTTCACTTCGCTTCTTGGATCTGAGTTTATAGTTTTCAAGGCTGGAAACATTTTGGCCATTATTTCTTCAAATAATTCTTTTGCCTATACTCTTTTGGGCACTCTAATTACCCATATGTTGAGCTACTTAAATGTGTCTCACAGGCCACTCTTTATAGATTTTTTTTTCTGTATGTTTGATTTTAGATAGTTTCTTTCAATATGCCCTCAAATTCATCAAGCTTTCCTATGCAATGAGTAATCTGTTAATCCCAACCAGCATTGAAATTCAATTTTCATTTCTTCTCTTTACTTTCTCCCTTCTCCCATTTCTGTTACTTTTATAACTTTCTACTTAACTTTTTGAATATATGGTATACAGTCAGAACTCTTTCAATATCCTCTGCTAATCTAACATCTGTATCACCTTTGGATTTGGATTTCATTTGATTACTCTCATTATGGATTATGCTTTCTAGCCTCTTTGTATGCCTTTGATTGGATGCCAGACATAATTATTTAACTTGGATGCTGGATATTTTTACTTTCATATATATATATATATATATATATTTTTTTTTTTTTTGGTGGCACTGGGGTTTGAACTCAGGGACACACGCTTGATAGGCAGGTGCTCGAGCCACTCTGCCAGCCCTTTTATTGTGATGGTTTCTTTGAGAATAAGTTCTCTAGAACTATTTGACCAGATCTGGCTTCAAACTAAGATCTTCCTGATCTCTGCCTCCTCAGTAATCACACGTGGGATTACACATGTGAGTCACTGGTGTCCAGCATTCCTATAAAATCTTTTTGAATCTTGTTCTGGGATACACTTAATTGACCTGAAACAGTTCAATCCTTTCAAGTCTTGTTTTTATGACTTAATTAAGCAGTTTCAGGACAGTGTCCAATCTAGGGCTAAATATTCCATATTTATTGGACATGACCTTCCTCATTACTTGTATTAATGTTTTTTACTTTAATGTACTTTATGATGATTTGATATTTTGGGGCCTTACTAATTCTGGAGAGACTGCCCCACCTAGGATTACCTAACTCCTAGAGATTACGAACAATTTGTCTGCCATGCCTTTCATATACAAACCAATTCAATATGTGTACCCCCAACTCATCCGCTAAGACAATATTTCTGGATACCAGTGGCTCATGCCTGTAATCCTAGCTACTCAGGAGGCAGAGATCAGGATTATGGTTTAAAGCTAGCCCACGGAAATAGTTCTTCAGACCCTATTTCAAAAATGTCAAACATAAAACAGGAGTGGTAGAGTGGCTCCAATGGTAGAGTGCCTGCCTACCAAGTCAGGCCCTGAGTTCAAACTCCAGTACCCAGTGTGTAATATATATAATTTCCCCTGCTCCAAACCACCCCAGGGCCAGGAATTTGACAATTTAAGACCACCCATTATCCAGAACCCTCTGAAATTATTCAAACTCGACAACCCCGTCTTCTCTCATTCCTTCACACAGAAACTATAGCCAAGGCTCTGGGACTTGAGATTTTTGGGAGACTGCACAACTGAAAATCTTTCACACTTGACTAGCTGTATTCTAAATTGGGATTAGCTTTCCTTCATAATTTTGAAAGCACTGCTACTTTGTCATCTAGCACCTAGTACTACAGAGTCTGAAGCCATTTTGAGTTGAGACTCTTTTCTTTCCTTCTGTTGCAAGGTTCTGGAATTTTACCATGTACATACCTTGAGAGAGTCTGTTCTCATGCACTGTGCCAGGCTCTTGATGAACTCTTGCAAGATGAACTCCTGTCCTTCATTTTTGGGAAACTTTCTCAATTTGTTTATGATTTCCTTCCTTTGGTTATGATTTTCCTTCTTGGAATTCCTATTTTCAGGCTTACCTCTTATCTTTACCACCCTGCCCCATCACCACCAACAACCATCCAATCCCCATTCCCATCTCCCCTGTCATTTTCTGTCTTTAGATCTTTTTACTCCAAGTTGGTACTTTGAATTTTTTGTTATGTGGTTATATCTTATCTCTGAGAACATTAATATGCTTAAAGCTTTCATCTCCCTACTTAGGTTTTTTTCTGCTTTTTTATCATTCAGACTTTCATGCTAGACTTTGGCTGCCGGGTAGTCATCAGTAGTCTGTTTATATTTCAGAGTGGAGTATCAAGAGGAATATGCATTTGTAAGGTGATCTGATTGAACTTCTTTGGAGAAGTCTCCAATACCCACCCTTCTAAGACTCTTCTTGGGCTGGACAGATTCTCAGTATTTCAGGAGGCTTTATCTTTAGCTGATGGCCTTCTGGAGAACTCGATGGGGGGAGTGGTAGGAAATTTTAGTGTTCTTTTATGTCCGCATTCACTTTCTCTTGCAGGTCTCAGGGAAGATCTCCTCGTCCAGAAACCTGTTCCCCTCTAGAGAATAGGGTTCCAACTTTTTGCCATGATTTCCAAAAGGCAGTCAAGATCATGTGTGTATGTGGCGGTGGGGGGGGAGGGGTGGAAAAAATTTTTAAAAAGGAAAAGATCACGTGTAGATCTGAATATTTAACAAGTTCTCTGTGAAGAAAACATGTATTTTCTTTGAAAATGTTAGTGGAAAATGAAGATACATATTATCTATATATAGACATAGATGACTGATAGATATAGATACTAAAGGGTAGTATCATAGAAAGATGACGTCAAGATTTAACGTGGATTCTGGTCTGACTACCACCACTACCATTTCTCTCCAAACCTCTGGCTTCATATTAGGGAGGATTTAGATTCGCTTGATTCCCTGGTACTATCTTAGCTTCTAAATTTTCTTGCTTGGGGGGAGGGGGATAAATGAGAATGATGGTAGGGGTGAATTTAACTATTGCAAGTGCTTTTGTAAATGCCACAATGTACCCCTGGCACAATAAAATTATAACTTAAAAAAAGCTTAAAAAGTAAGTTTTCTTGCTGGGTATTGAATACTTAAATCAAAATAAGGCATGCAGGATATTTTTCCACCACTGGTCAACTGACAGGTAATTACCTGGATTTACTATGGCGCCTGAAAAAAAAAAAAAGACAAAAAGTATGAAACTGGTTTTCAAGTTTTATATATATACGGTATCAGATAGTGAAAGAGCTGAGTGTTGTTAGCTCATGCCTGTAATCTTAGCTACTCAGGAAGCAGAGATCAGCATTGACGTTCAAGGCTAGTCCGTGTAAATAATTCCTAAGACCCTATCTCAAAAAAAACAAAGATATTGAAGGAGATTAAAAAATGGAAGTAAGGGGAGCTGTAAAATTACCCCAGTTACTGCCTTATGAGTTTCCAGTCATTGGCACAGGGCAGGGGGACTGAAGTGGACCTTCCCATCTGCCTGGGTTGAGAAATCAGAGATAAGAGTTCAGAACAAATATCAGAGAAGAAAGCTGGAGAACCCACAAGACCTACAAAAGGTCCCTTTTGAATATTTAGCAGAATATTTAGCATATAATGAAGAAACTAACTGAAGCTAGGGAAAGAACCATAAAAGAGGATTTGAAGAGCACACGGCATCACAGGGCTGGGAATAGTGCTTGCTATTACCAGTAGATAAAAATTAAATTGACAGGATGGAGTGTTGAATTTATTACAGTTTCCAAGTAAAGGGGGCATATTATATGCAGGGTTATTACAGGAAAGCACCTGGATGAGTCAGAAGGCAGAAGAAGCAAGAATAAGGTAATGAACCAAGGGAGGAAGAGGCTACACAAAGAGGCACTCAACAGATGAAGAGTGTGGGGATGACAGCAACACAATAGGCATGGAGGTGGCTGGGTAGAGAAAGGAGGCATACCAGTTCAGATCAGGTTAGTGAAGAACAAATGATAAATACATGATATGTCAAGGTCTTTAGATAAGACTGGAATTCAACTAGTGACACATAGAAAATTAAGCCAATAGAAATGTGAGAGGATTATTACTTCTAGGAAAAAGTTCTGCAATAGTCTACTACAAAGGTCAACAGTCATAATTTAACCAGTCATAATTTAACAATGACTATGACAGAAAACAGAATTACAATCAGGATATGGGTGATAGGGAATACACATCAAAAGATAATGCCTAAAACTGACACAGCAAGGAGTAGCCATGTGAACATGTTTTTTGTTGGGACAGGCTCTCCCTATGCAGCTTGGAATGGCTTCGAACTCTCATTCCTCTTGCTTCCACCTCCTTAGTCCTGGGATTAAAGGTGTGCATCACCATGTGTGAACACATTTAAATTGAGACAAGTGAGCCATGAGTTGAAAAGGGACTATGTTGAAGCCAGAAAAATGAAGGAGATAGGCAGGCAGAGCAGGAGAGTGGCTATTTTTTCTAATAAACATCATAGAACTATTTGTTTTCAATACACAGTAACAATATAACATACACAGGATAAAACATACAGAGCTGGGAATAGTGGTGCACATGTAGTCTCAGTTACTCAAGAGGCTGAGGCAGAAAGATTGCTTGAGCCCAAAAGTTTGACACTAGCCTGGGCAACAGTGAGACTCCCACCTCAAAAATAAACAATTTTTAAAAATAACAAAAACACGCTTTACTTCAGGGTCAGAAATGGTTTCAGATCTACCGAATCAAAATCACTTAGCTGGGGTATAAGCACGTTGTTTAAAATGCAGATTCAGCCAGGTGGTACTTGGGAAGTTGATATTGAGAGGATGGTGGTTGGAAGCCAGCCTGGACAAATAGCTCCAGAGACCCCCATCTCCAAAATAACCAGAGCAAAACAGACTCGGGGTGTGGCTCAAGTGGTAGTGCCTGATTTGCAAGTGTTCAACCCTGAGTTCACATGTCCCCCCCCACCAAAAAAAAGAAAAAAGCAGATTCCTGGAGTAGGCCTTAGAATCTTCGCTTCTAACAGGATCCCTAGCTGGTGTTGAAAACCACTGGTTTTGCTCAGTATATTAATAACCTAGTTGGCTTCATCAGTAAGTAAACCAATGTCACTAGCAGGAAAGATGGAAAGTAATCCCAGCAGGGTTCCAGTGGGTAGCAGTTTCTACCTGAAAGAACTCCACTTACAAAGACTTTAAAAGAATCCATTGAATATGTAACCTAATGTGTAAGTTTCTTTCTTTTTGTGATCCTGGAGATCAAACACATGGTCTTATCATGTTAGGCTAGTGTTCTATCACTACGGTGCATCCTGGCCCTACATCTTTCTTTTCTTTACAGAAATTTTAACTATAAATTAATTCCTGGTCAAACCTAAAATTAATTCTGTAAAGCCATTCACAGTGAATGTGAATTCCATGGAGCAGCCTGCCTATAGGAGCCACCAGTCACATCATCAAAATACGTCAAGAGCTAGGGGCACTGGAATAAGAGACACAGGGTAGCTCTGGTGAAAAAATCCTTAAAGACTTCTTTTTAAAGTGCCTGTTTTATCTGACCAACTGATGTTTGTTCCTTGAAAGCTTTTTTTTTTTCTTTTTTTGTGAGACTGAGGTTTGAACTCAGGGCTTTGTACTTGTAAAGCAGGCACTACCACTTAAGTAGCACCCCCAATCCATTTTGCTCTGGTTATTCTGGAGATGGGAATCTGGTGAACTATTTACTCAGGTCCATGATCCTTCTGATCTCAGCCTCCCAAGTAACTAGGATTATAGGTCACTGGTGCCTTCATTGTTTATTTTTGAGATGGGGGTCTCACTGTTGCCCAAGCTAGTGTCGAACTTTAAGGCTCAAGCAATCCCCCTGCCTCAGCTTCTTGAGCTTTGGAAGTTCTTTATTACACAAGAATACTCCAAGTTCTGTTACTTCTTAATAGTGCCATGATTGTAAGGCAAAGCTTTTAGAAAATCACTACTTGATGCTAACTAAACTGACATGTTGAATTTTCTTCTTCCATTATTTGATCTGTTCAATAAACCCAGCTTGTGGTTTTCAACTCAAACTAGGAATCCTGTTAGAAATTAATATCCTAAGGGCCAATAACTGATCCCTTTTTCTCATCCTGTAGCTCATTCTGTACTAAATCCCTAACACTTCAGTATTTGACTTCTTCAGACTGCTTTCCCAATTTCTATCTTTTTGTCCTAATTACTTGCTTTTTGCACTGTATACTCTCTAGTTATCTTTTCTACATTAATGATTAATGTGTCAATCAATGCTGAGTGTGCTGGTAAACCCACAAGAATTTGTTCTCCCAAATCACCACAGAATTGTTTATATAGCCAGGATAGGAATCACAGATATAGACCACTAGGATCCCCTGAATTACTTCTTAGCATTAGATTACTTTCCCTACATTCTGAACTAGTAGGATACTGGACTATGGCAGTCAGAGTGCCGAACCTTTTCACGCACCATCATGGCCTGTCTTGTTGAAGTGAATGCATGGTATTTCCACAAAGGCTAACTGAACAAAGTGCCATATTAAGTGCCTGTGTTTGAAAGCGAACAAGACAGTCTGTGTTCTCAGAAGTTCTCCAACATAAGCGTCTATGGGCTTAACCACCAACTGACCTGGAACAGCAAGCATGAACTCTTATCAATAACTGCTATTTCAAAGTTCTGGCACTCTCCCAGGACATCTCCCGGGGTGTCAAAATTTAACCTGCTGCCAAAGCAAACTCCAAAATGAACACACAGTCCTTATTTTCTCAAAAACCAAAACCAACCAGATTTATTTAGTTCACTAGTTCCTCTAATCTAAAGAGAAAGCTGTAAAAAAAAACCCTAGGACATACACACAGGTACCCCACCCCCACAAATTCAGATAACCTAAAGGAAAAAAGGGCAAAGTTCTGTTCAACAGAGAAAATTATCTTCGCTTCTGGAAGATGTTTCCACGCCCCATTCCACGTCCTCTTCCTCTTGCAGCCACTGAAAGGGAGAACAGATGACAGACCAGGTCATTGTGATCAATGAATGAATGATCATGGCACAGAGCAGCTGGAGCCCTGGGACATCAGCTCTGGAAGGCATCTGAAAGGCCACATAGTCCCAACATCACCTTGGCCCATCATACTTTGCAAGGGGGGATGAAGACCCAGAGAGAGGTAGGGGCTGTTGGGGGCTTACACTGGTACCTGGCACCACAGTGGCAGCCAACACACAGGACTCCTGCCTTTTGGTCCAGCAATGCTTTCTACAGGAGGCTGGGAGGAAGTACTACGAGTAAAGGTGGTCTGAGAACCACAGAAAACATGAATTCCCAGGGCTGGCCTAGTAAGAATTAATTAGCCATTACAGATGCATTTAATTCACAAGCATATAAAATTAAGTGCTATTATCTGTCAATTCTGGGCAAGGATTTTTTTTTTTTTTAAGTTTCTCTACATGAAAGAAATGTTATATAGCAAAACCAAAATAATACTCTTCATACAAAGGACACAAGACTGTTGTTCTCTGTGACCCAAGAGATCTAGGAGGGAATCACAGAAGCTTTGAAGACAGATGAAAATATTCCATGGCTACTAACTAGAACCTCACCCCTCTCTGCTGTTCTAGAGCAGAAGCCACCCTGAATAGGTGTGTTTTTTGGGAAGGCATTTTAAAGGATTATACTACTGCATCTTTAAACTCAAAAGCTACCTCACATATAAAATATATAAAACATGCAGCTAAAGATACTAATGGAGGATCCAGGACCTTCCCTGCCTGCAAATTTTTTCCCTAATGCTAAGGCAGTTTCTAAGGACTACACTTGCTTTCTTATTTAATAACACATGAGAACTTTTCAGGGACCCAAATATAAACCCACACTGTACTAACTCCAAGAGTGGCCAGGCTAAGTCAATGGGGTTTGCAGGTCCCACTTCTAGCATGTGCAAAAGGAGGGATTTATTTTCAGCCCTACCCCCAACCCTCCCCCCCTTTTTTCATTATTGGGATTTGAAATCAGGGCCTCACACCTGAACCACTCCACCAGTGGATTTATTATTTTCAAATATAAGATGCTTTGAAACAAGAAGTTTAGCCCTATATAGTGGGTAAAGATAGCTCAAACCTGTTTATTTCTCATCTGGAATTATGCTGGCTATCAACACATTACCCAGTCTCTCCAGCAATGCTGCCTTTCTGAGAGCAGCTTGTTCAACAAACTAATTAAGAGCAAGCTTCCCCAGGCTGCTTAGACAGAATTTCTAGAAAGGAAAGAATGTTCTTAGGACACTCATTACCCCATTCATTTAAGACAGGGAGTCCACTTTTTTCCTTAGAAGCTACTCTGGATTTTGCATTAAGCCCTGTGATTGAGATCAGGTGAGGCAAGACAGAGCTTGCAGGGCAAGGCTACCATCACCTGGCAGTATCTCCCAAAGCTGGGGGACAAGAGGGTGAGGAGTGCTGGTGGCAATGGGTGTGGAGACAGCTGAAGTCAGGTCCACCTCTGTCTCCAGGCAACAATGCCCTTTTCCTAAAAAATACAAGTCCCAAATTTTTAAAACCAGTGAAGGAGGAACACCTACCTTGAGCCTTCAGGATAGCAGCTTTTCCCCGGCCAGCCCCTGAGCCTTGGTTTTTATTTTTCATGCTCTTTAACATTGGTGCATTTTTTAGCATGTCAGGCAAAATCAAAAAGCGAATCTTGCTGCCACGGATGTACACTTGCTCCAGCTGTGCCACTCGGCCATCTCTGTATGTGACTGTGATATTGGACATCTGAAAAAAAATCACCAGCTTATCAGTAAGGGTTAATGGCACCAGGGCACACAAAGAAGGGAAGCTTTGTTTGGAGGAGTCTAGAAAGAAAAAAACTGACATTATGATATAAAAGAATCAAGAAAAGTTGCTAACATACTGCAGTAAAGGTCGGCACTTCTCTGTGCACCAGGGACTGTGTTAAGAGCTTCACATAAATGGTTCTCACCACACTTCCAGGGTAGGCATGAACTCTCCCACTTTTACAAATTAAAAACAAAAAACTCCAAAGTGCTTGTTCAAACTCAAACAGCTGGAATGAAGGGGACTGCAGACTGGAACCAATTGGTCCAACTTCAGAGTCCTATATGCTGATAAAACCCTTAATTGGGGGTCCCAAACTGCTTGTGCAAATCACATCCTCGATGCAACTGCCTGACACTCATATTGCAAAGATCATTAGCACATACCAGATACAGTTCTGACTCTCCCCAAGTGTACATTCTAGAAGGTGAGTGACTAGGGACTGAAAAGTGGAGGTGGCAGTGCTTGCTCCCAGGGCCTGCAATAGTGGAGAGGTCCCAAGGCAAGGGTTTGCACAAGAGAGCGAGAACTCATCAGGAACATTTAGGATGCAGGGACTGGAGTGGTGGAATTGTGACCAAGGGTCATCACTTCAGAGACTTAAGGGGGTCACTCAAGATTGTGGGTAGAGTAAAGGCTGACAGAGTTAAGGAAGCACTTTTGGAAGACAAATGCGCCAACACGGGTAGATGTGGAGTGAAGGGAGGGAGCTTCTAGGTGAGATCAACAAGGAGACTTACTGAACATGAACAAGTAACAAAAATCTGCCAGTGCCAAATTCAACAAGTGCCACGCTTACCAGAAGTAGTTTATTTGATGAGTCTTCTGGATGAAAGAGGATTATATTTTATCCAGAATGAATCAAGCTCACATTGTAGAGATTTGCTTTCTCCCCAGATTTCTGTCCTGCTTGTTACCATCTTTTCTCTAAGCACTAACTAGCCAGGTAGCTTCTGCTTGAATAACCAGACTGAAAAAAGACCAGTAATACTCTGAGGCTGTCCCTGCTCTATCTGCCCTTTGGTTCCAAGGCTTCAACCTACTATCCTTGTTCTACCTTCGGAAGCAACAGGCTCCAGTTTCCCATTAACCTGCAGCAGACTCCTGCTTCCTTCCACTTTTATATAGTTCCTTAGTTCCTGCCATATAATCTTCCCTTTTAGAGTATCATAACCTTTAGTGCCACAAATGAATATAGCTATGGTAAGACCATCCAAGAAAGAAATTTGGATCCCACCCAGACTCCCTGATATCAGACATACTTGTGACTTTATAGAAGACACAGAAATGGCCTGAGTACCTAAAATGAGACCTGGTTCTGTCATCTGTTAAGGGTATGACCCTGAGTATTTCTCCAGAATTTTCTGAGCCCTGGTTCTCTCCCCTACAGGTGAGGAAAATACAACGTAACAAAGTCAGTATTTCCCGAGCACTGACTAGACACCAGGCATTATCCCCATGTGACTGATTTCCCAAAGAATTCATTTTGCACTACGAAACCCCACGGCAGAGACAGACACTATCGCCATCCCTGCTGGAGACACGAAACAACACAACCTGTCAATAGCAAATCTGTCCCTGGAGGCCCATACCCTTACCCTTACTCACTATATACTCCTGCCAAAGTCTCACTGCCCTACACGCCTTGGTTGGGGTTTGAACCCAAGTCTATCTGATTCTAAATCCACCAAGAACCCTCAATTCTCCTTTACTATACTTCTCAAAAATTTACATATACAAGGCATTATATTTAACAGACTTAAACCACTACAACAGATCACTTACTTCCTAGAATTGTTAAAGAGCAAACTAAATAAGACAAAGTATGTCTAATTCTGTCTCATTGTCTACCGCCTAACAGATGCTCAGGAAATGTCAAATCTGACTGATAGTTAAAATGTCTACTTTGGGGGTATGTTATTGCTAAGCCAAAATTCTAGCACATGCTGGAACATCTCACTCCTTTCCTGTCAGAGCGCACCCCAGCCTGCTTTGAGAATTTCTGAAAGAGGCCGTCACGAGATCCAACAAGACTTAATCTAGGCATTTCCACAAATGGCCTGTGTCCTTGCTAAGAAAGAGATCACAGTGTCATCTGACTCCTATTCCAACACTAAGACCTTGGCTCACTGCTGCCCTCATGCTTTCCCAGCAACACCATAGGAGAAATGGCTACACAGTACTGTGTACACAGTGCTGTGTTTGCACCATAAAGGCAAAGGCAGCAACTTTTGAGTAGACTAGGTTTTAAAGAAAGTCAGGCAGGAACACCAAGTTTACTCAACTTTCCCAAACAGCCACAATGAAACACAGACGGCATAAACTAGCTATCCAACTGAAATGACATCGTGGGCAAAGATGGAAAAAAGCTTGCTCCAGGATTGTGAAGTAACATAGGTGTGTACTATATTGTATATACACACATATACATAAAATCTCAGTGAGGGTCAATGACATGAGGTACAGAGAGGGGGAGCTTTGACTGTAGGAAGTCTAGAAATGGAAAAGCTAACACCATGACATAAGAGCCAGGCGAAGTTGGTTAATACTATAATAATAGTGTTCATCATTTTATGTAGTTTTTGGTTTCCATCCCTGGTTTCTAGCTCATAATTCCCTCTCAAGGCAAACCACAGAAATTCTGATCTGCAGCCAGGCACCAGTAGCTCAAGCCTGTAATTCTAGCTACTCAGGAGGCAGAGATCAGGATTACAGTTTGAAGCCAGCTGGGCAAATAGTTCGTGGGACTCTATCTCAAAAAAAAACCCAGAACAAAAAAAAAAAAAAAAAAAAAAAAAAGGGGCTGTTGGAGTGGCTCAAGGTGCAGGCCCTGAGTTCAAACCCCAGTACTGCAAAAAAAAAAAAAAGGAAACTCTTTCTGTCTTGGAGTTGTTCATAAAATTGTCAGATCTACCTTGTCTGATAGATCACAATAAATCCATTTCAGAAAAGGTACTGCCTGAGGATGTAGCTCAGTGATAGAGCACTTGTCTAGTATGTACTGAGTCTCATTACTAAAAAAAAAAAAGTGGGGGAGGAGTCCTGTCTCCTCATTCAAGTTTGTTAGCATTAGATAATATCCCTTTAATTACCTTTCCACATGGATGTCCATGCTTCAGCCATACCTATGAAGTTAAGTTTCCATAAAACCCAAAAAATCAGGATTTGGAGAGCTTCCAGACAGCTGAACATGTGGAGGTTCCTGGAGGTGGTATACCCAGAAGGTATGGAAGTTCCACAACCCTTCCCTATACCTTGTCCTACACCTCTCTTTCATCTGTATCTTTTGTATATCATTTATTGTAAACTGGTAAACACTGTTTCTCAGAGTTGTGAGCTGCTTAAGCAAATTAATCTTTGGGTAGGTGGGGGGAAGGGTTGGGAACCCTAAAATTTATAGCCAGTTGACCAGAAATGCAGGTAAAACAACCTGGGGCTTGCTTGCAATTGGCATATAAAGGAGTGGGAGCAGTCTTGGGGACTGAGTCCTCAACTTTTGAGATTTGATGCTATCTCCACAGTGTCAGAACTGAGTTAAATTGGGGTACATCTTAATGTTGGAACACTACAGAACTGACTGTTTGCTTGGTGTGTGGGGAAAACCCAAACACACGTGGTGTCAGAAGCAATCCATGCTGTCAGAGTACAGTGGGAAAGTCTGAGCTTGAATTGGTTTTTCCTTCAGAACTGTCAACTGGAATATCAAGTGATACCATCTACCCATCTTTGGTCTTAGAAAATACACACACAAGTGTTATGTGAGTAAAGGAGTACAACAAATACAATCCACTTCAAAATAGTTTAGAAAAAAAAATGTATAGTTAGAAAATTGGTTTTTCTTCAAACTAGAGGGCTAAAGAAATTCAACCACATTGTAGTCAAAAGTCTGCTAATACCTGTAATCCCTGCTACTTGGGAGGCAGAGACTGGTTCACAGCTAGCCCAGGCAAAAAGTTAAGTGAGACTTCATCTCAATCGATAAGACAGGTGTAGTAGTGCTGTCTGTCATTCTAGCTACACAGGACCACAGACAGAAGGATCATGGTCTGAGGCCAATCCCAGGCAAAAACACAGGACCCTATCTGAAAAATAACTAAAGCAAAGTTCAAAGCCCTAAGTACCAAAAAAATAAAATAAAGTAAAATAAATAAATAAATAAATAAAATCAAGCTTTCCTCTATAAGTTACAGGCAGGTTTTTACTGGCCCTTTCATGGTTGAGCTTCTTTTGTGTTATCCCTTTTGTAAGAAAACAATACTAAATAAATTCCACATACAGATCATTTTTCCAGATGGCTATGCCACTGAGAATTTTGTCACTTTGTGTGTAGTGAAATAGATTTAGCCATTACTCACTCACTCTTTTTTTTTTTTTTGTGGTACTGGGGTTTGAACTCAGGGCCTCATGCTTGCTAGGCAGGTGCTCTACCACTTAAGCCACTCCAATAGCCCTTTTTTTGGTCAGATATTTTCACGAACAGTTGCCCAGGATGGCTCTGAACCGCAATCCTCCTGATCTCTGCCTCCTGGTGTGAGCCACCAACGCCTGGCCATTACTCTCTTTTTAAATTATACTTACTGTGTATTGTGATCATAAACTTAACACATACTCTTCTTTTAAAAAACATTATTCTCAGCTTTTTTTTTAGTGATGTCACTATGCAGTCCATACTGTCCTCAAACTTGCAATCCTCCTGCCTCAGCCTCCTAAGTGCTAGGATTACAGGAAGGGGACACCATATTCATCCCTATTCTTATCATTTTTAAAATGAGAAAAAAATTATTTTCTTTGAGACAGGGTCTCACTCTGTTGTCCAGGATAGCCTTGAACTCCAGGGCTCAAATGATCCTCCCACCTCACCATCACAAGTAGCTAGGACTACTGTGCCCAGCTGAGAAAAATAACTTATAAAAATTTAACTACATAAAATTTCCACTCAAAGATAACTTTTAGTTTTTCTTAAAACTTTTTCTTTTTTCTTTGTTGTTTACACATTTATTCATGTGTATACATTGTTTGGGCCACCTCCTCCCCTCCCCCCAACACCCCCCCCACTTCCTTTCTTAAAACTTTTAGCACTTTTAAGTATCACTTATAATTTAGTTTTATTTTTATAAATTGGAAGCATAGTTTGGAGTTTTGTACTTTTTTCCGTGATATCAATAGCATTTTGAAATAGACTTTAAATAGTTATCTTTTTACTGAATGAATCATATTCTTTGTAATGTACCCAAGTTAGTTAACCATAATTTACTTAGCTGTTTTAACAGGGTATGTTGATTTTTCAGGCTTTCCTTATTAAAAATAGCACTGCAATGGATACATGTGCCACCTCCAAAATTCTGAACTGGTTCCTAGAAGCAGAACTATTGTATTAACAAAGGGCACAAACTCTTCCACACTGACATGTTAAGTGCAGTTTCAGAAATGATATTCTAATTCACACTTCTACTAGCATTGTAGAAAGGAATCCTTCAATAGCATCATTGATTTTATTTTTACCTTTGGATGATTTTTTTTTTTTGGTGGCACTGGAGTTTGAATTCAGGGTCTTGTGCTTGCTAGGTAAGTGGTCTACCATTTGAATCACGCCTCTAAGCCCTTTTTGCTTTAGATTTTTTTTTTCAAATAGAGTCGTACACTTTTTGCCTGGGCCAGCCTCAGACCATGATTTCTCCCACATGGCTAGGATTACAACAGTACACCAGGAGTCCCAGCTTATTTTTTGTTGAGATGAAGTTATTAATTCTATTTTTGTCCTGTCCGCCCTCAAATCTCGATCCTCCCAGTCTCTGACTTCTCAGTAGCTGGGATTATAGGTGTAAGCCATTGGCAGGCTATATATTCTTACTATTTACTAATTTGACTGTTAATAATGCCATTATTTTTGCGTATTAGGTGTCCATTTATATACTTTTCCCTTTATGAATCACTCACTTTATGATTTGTGTCCACTTTCAGTTGGGATAGTAACATTCTTGGCTTTAATTAGAGGATATCCTAAGTATTCAAATATTACCCACAGTTGGACCAGAAGATCCCTAACATTCACTAAGACTCTATGAAGGAGCCTCTTGTATCTTCACACTGGAATCTTAATAAAAACCCATACACACCCAAAAAAGGCTGGCGGAGTGGCTCAAGTGGCAAAAGTGCCTGCCTAACAAGCATGCAAACATAACATGAGGCCCAGAATTCAAACTTCAGTAGTGAAAAAAACTACAGCCACAAAAGAAGGCAACATAAGTACAATTTAGACTACAAAAAAAAAAATTATATGCTTTTTCCTGCCTTGCTGGTAGAGTGGCAGAGCACCTGCCTAGCAAGTGCAAGGCAGAGTCTAAACCGTAGTATTGTCAAAAAAAAAAAAAAAATTGTATGCTCATTCCAACTTATTATTCCTCATCTTATAGCTTTTTTATGGTTTTTAATTGTGTGTGTGTGTGTGTGTAGGGCTGGGTATCAAACTGCAGGGACTCATGAGGCTTGTTAGGTGGACACTCTACTGCCTGAGCCACTCCACCAGTCTAGAAGTATTTTTTCTTAAGAAATATTTTCTTCCCCTTTTGAAGAAAAATCTCTTAGTACCCTTCTTGACATTTATTAAGGACAGGATGTTTCAGGTCCACAATAAGTAAAAAAGCCAAGAGCAAAAACTTCCCCATTTGGTGGTTTCTAATTATAAGTCATCCATCTCCAAGCCAGGTAAAAGACTGCAGAAGTCCTATCTCTGCTACAAACAAAAATTAACTGAAATGTACAGCACCTTCATCCTCATGGAACAGCACACTGCCACTCATAGCTGATACCACAACGTGCGGCACTGGCCAGCATACAGTGCTTGCCTTGCAGCTGTCAGATATGGGGAGTAGGAGAGCAAAGCTGTCTTCCTAGCCAAACCACAGATGCCCAGAAGTGCCTACATCCCTGACCCACTAAGTACCAATAAAAGACCTCATCAGAGGTTTCATGCGTGAATACATTACATTTTCAAATGTTAAAAACACTTTTAACAGGTTACCTTAAAAATAATTAAGGAGGCTGGGCTTGGTACCACACATCTTTAATTCCTACACAGTGAGGCAGGAGAACTTGAGTTCAAGGCCAGCCTGGGCTACATATCAAATTCAAGTCCAGTTCTAGCCACACAGCAAAATCCTGTCTCAGAAAAAGAAAAACAAACAAGCCCCTCTCTCCACTCCAATCAAGGAACAAAACAAACAAGCAGGTATGGTTCACTGTGTAACACATGCAAGGCCAGAAAACACCCTCCCCCGCAAAAAAAAAAAAAAATATCATTTTTGTAAACCATATCTAACTCTTTGAAAAGCATATACTTCTCAAAATTTTAGTTTCCTTTCTTTTTCACAAAGGGAAAGAAGTGATTATCAAATTCTGTCATGTTTCCCAAATCTTTGTAATATGCTAATTCACCCCAAATTTCTAATAGAAAATGTTATTAAAACCCAATCTCAATCAAGGTATGGTGCATTCCCAGTGTTTGGGAAGTGGAAGACCGGAATGCAAGTCCCAGGCCAGCCTGGGCTACATAGTGAGACCCTGTCTCAAAACAAACAAAAACCCTTCCCACAAAACACAAAAACCATGAGGTGTGCTGTCTCACACCTGAAATCCTAGCTTCTTGGGAAGCGGAGATTGGGATCACAGTTACAGGCCAATCTAGACTAAAAGTTAGTGAGACCCCCATCTCAACCAATAAAAGCTGGGAGTGGTGGTACACACCTGCCATCCCAGCTTTTAGGGAAGAATACAAAGATCCCATCCAGGCTGGCCAGGGCACAAACATGAGACCCTATCTAAAAAATAACTAAAGCAGCCAGGCACTGGTGGCTCATGCCTATAATCCTAGCTATTCAGGAGAGAGAGATTAGGAGGATCATGTCCGATGCCACCCAGGCAAACAGCTTCACAAGACCCTATCTTGAAAAAAAAAAAAAAAAAAAAATCCATCTCAAAAAAGGGCTGGTTCAAGGTGTACACCCTGAGTTTAAGTCCCGGTACCAGAAAAAAAAAAAAACTAAAGCAAAAGGGCTAGGAGGGTGTGTGTATTTGGGGGGCAGGGGGGTGTGGTTTTATTGGTAGAGTGCCTACCTAGCAAGTGCAAGGCCCTGAGTTCAAACCCCAGTATCGAAAATACCAAACCAAAACAAAAACATCCAACCCAAACCAAACAAAAACCCAACATCGAATGTCAAATTCCAGCTATCTCTTAGCAAAGAAGAAGCAGGAAAAGTGTTAGGAGGATGCCCTCATTTCCAAAGGGCAGACTGACTGGGGCTAGGAAGGAAAGGCAGCAGGGAACACTGCAGGAGTCACAGTCTCTGACATGTGAGAGTGAAGTGTTCAGTGGTTACCAGGTTTAGCTCTATTCAGTCTACTGGGTTTTACTGAATGTTCTTGCATCTATAGCTCAGAGGACCCAAAATAACACCATCCCCATGCTACACAAGAGGAAACTGAGATTAACATGCCTAAGGCCATATAATTAGGATTCAAGCTGGCATCTCTGATTCCAAAGCCCAAGCTCTTAACCAACAGTTTAAAGAACAAAGAACATCTGCTAATATACTTTGTAGTAGTAACGTTATAAAAATTTACATGACTACTCAAAAGGCAAAGCAGTGCTACAAGAAGGGTGCCAGGTCAGGCAGTTGTTCCATCATTTATTCAGTGATGTTCCTTTAGTTCTCCCTACTTTATGAATGACAAGATTATCATTAAACTAGCTTACCTCACAAGGTGGTTAAAATAATCAAATGAGACTTCTCTAAGAAAAAAGGCAAGGACACATATGTAAGTTGAAGGTTCTGCTAACTGCAAAACATGTGGGGGGAAATGGATAATGGCCTCAAATCTGAAGGAGTCTACTGAAAGGAGTAGTACCACTTCTCTCAAATGGGCCCCTCAAATATGGAAAAAATTATTAAGGGGACAGAGAAAACAAAGGACCAAATTAAATATTTGAAATGACTTTCTTTTGAGACAGAGTCTTGCCTACACAGCCCAGGCTGTCCTTGAATTCTCCATCTTCTATCTCAGACTCCCAAGTGCTGGAATTACAGGTAGGTACCATCACGCCCAGCTTTCAAATGTTTCTGCCTCAAGAGTTTCTTATTCACACAAACACAGACTCAAAGCCTTTTAAGAGTGCCTGGAATGCAGTCAGTAAATAACTGTTAAATGAGAACAACTTCATGAAGACCTTCATTTACTACCCTTTTGTCTTCCAACATACAGGCCCAGACTTCCCCTAAAGCCTACGATTTAAAGCAAGATACCTGGCAGTTCATGTTGTCTTCTGCTTCAATCAGCTTCCCTCGATATACCTCACCGGTGTTTGTCTCACAAGTCACAATGTGGCCCTCAGCTTCATGGAGGACTTTTATTGGCACACCAATAGACATCTTGACAGGACGAGAGTTCTACAGTGAGAGAGACAAAGGCATCTTTCAAAACCTGAGACGGTTCAACACTCCACAAAACTCAGCAAAGATGCCAAAGCTGCATTTTCTATAGGAGAAAAGGAGCTCAGCTCCTAGCTTAGAAAAACCTACCTGGTAAACACATGGAAGACGTGAGGTGAGAAGGAATAGTAAGGAGAACAGAGGGAAAGCTATAATGGGAATGAAGTGTGTCTCCCTTTCTCCTCCCTATCATTTGTTTCTTTATCTTCATCAAAATAACCATTAACCTATTCTGTGTGCGTACTGGTGGAGAGGGGATTGAAACGTATGTGCAGAGCAATGTACTTGTCAACCCACAGTTGTGGGTAACTCCATTTTCAACCATGATACAGACCTAAGGTGTCCAGTACAGTAGTCACTATTTACATGTACCTATTTAAACTTATTAAAATTTTAAAAATTGCTGGGCGCCGGTGGCTCATGGTTCAAAGCCAGTCGGGGCAAATACTTCTCGACACTCTATCTCGAAAACCCTTTCACAAAAACAAGACTGGTGGAGTGGCTCAAGGTGAAGGCCCTGAGTTCAAGCCCCAGTACCACAAAAAATAATAATCAATAATAAAATAAAAAATTAACTCCCAGCTATGCCAGTGGCTCACATCTGTAATTTAGCTGCTTGAGAGGCTGAGATCAAGGTTTGAGGCAGCCCAGGCAAATGTTTTGCCAGACCCCTATCTTCCAAACTAACCAGAGCAAAATGGACTGGAGGTATGGCTCAAGCGCTAGAGTGCCTGCTTTGCAAGTGTGAAACCCTGAGCTCAAACCCAAAACAAACAAATTCCATCCCTCAGTCACACTAACCATATTTCAAAGGCTAAAAAACCACATGTGTGGCTATTACTGGGTGGTGTAGACCAAAGGACCCAGACAAATCTGGAAGAGACTATGCTTTCAATTCAAAACTTTTGACTCTCCACCTTACCACCAAGGCTAAAGAAAAAATATCAAAATGTTCACAAAGTGATATGCTATAAGCAGGAAATGTTCATCGCGGAGGAAAAACAATCAACATGACTTACTCTGGTTTCTTGGCGATACTGGAGTTTTAACTCTGGGCTTTGCGCTTCCTAGGCTCTTGAGCCACACTTCCAGATACTCAAAAACTGATTTTAGTGTTTTGGGGCTTTTTCCCTCCCTCCAGTGCTGAGGATTAAATCTACAGCTCTGTGCACGTTAGGCAAACGCTCTACCACTTAGCTGTATCCCCAGCCTAGCCTGGCTTGCGCTTTTTAAAAGAGGAAAGCAGACTTTTAAATGGAGAAGATTGAAATATATCGCGTGTGTTCAAGAGCCCAAAGAGAGTATGAGGTTAAAGACAGGCTCCCTTGGTATGGATCCAAGGCTTTCGGCTTCAGCGTTTGGATTTTATGCTGGAAATACTGCAGAATTACAAGTAAAGAAGATAGGCTAACAAAGTAGCAGCATTTACAAAACGGAACATACAGTTTAAAAAAGCAGAGCAACTTGGGGACCAGTCCCGGCGAGGACAAGGGAAGCCAAGATGCAAAGGACGTTGAAAAGGATGACCCAGATAGGACTTCGGAGAAAGAGGTCACAATTTCAAAGGCTGTTGCCAGGATGCCTCGAAAAACGCTGACCTGAAAATTAACAGAAAGTGAGAACTATTTACTTTTGGGGCAAACTTATAACTAACAATTTTAAGAACTAGTGAGGTGACGCTGATGTTTGGATGGCCCGGGCTTCCAGCTCTCCTTCTCCAAGCCCTGATGAACTCCTCGGCAGCGCATCCTTCTCCCTCCCCTATCCCCTCGCAGGCGCCACGGTCTTTCCCGCCCATCCTCCGCCTCTCCTCACCTACTTCTTCTCTTCGATTCTGGGCCAAACGCTGCGACCGCGAAGGCGTGAGGGAAGCGAATGGCGGGCCCTGCACTCCCAGAATGCCACGCGTTCCCACAATGCCGTGCGAAGAGTCCGCCCCTTTCCTTTCGCCTGAGGTGAGCGTAGCCTTGCCTACGCTTTCTCCTCACTCCGCCGGCTGAGAAACACGGGCTCTGGTACTACGGTTCCGGCCCCGGAAAGGGCAGGGCTAATGGAGACGGTCCGGGGACTGCCGGAAATACCGACCCCGGCAAGCAGACAAGGCTCGTACTTACAAGCACCCCACATCAAGGACAGGCGGGAATCCGGGGCTTGGTGTGTGGGTAGGAGGGCGACAGGAAGTGGGGCCGAGGGCCAGGACCTCCCCTCACAACTTAACCTTTGGATCCTGCCCCTGCTTGGTAAGGGCGTCCTGAACAAGGAACGGTATCTTAGTATAAGACAGGGAAAACCCCTAAAGGAAGACAGAGAAGGATATGCCTCGGTGAGGCATAGGACAGGACCGGGGAACTAACACGAGGCGACCAAAGAGTGTGGGGTAGGAGGGGGTTATTATAGGAGTTTGCTACAAGACTGAAGAGCCAAACTACGGGCTGCGCCGAAGCTTAGGGGCGGTGCTTCCGGGGAAACGTCAGGGAAGTGCCTGCGCTAGCACGAGGATTGGGCAGAGGGGCGGAACCGAAGCCTGGGGGGAGGGATAGGGCGGGGTTTAAGGGAGGGGCGGGGCCTCCAGATCCCAGGCCTGGAAGGCCCGGGGCGGGGCTTGAGGCGGCCGAGCTGCCACCTCCGGGTTTACGGAGCACGGCGGCGGAGGAGCTCAACACGCATTGGCCGAGTTCTCCGACCCGCCGAAGCCGAAGCTGTAGCCCGCGCCGGGCCGGGGCCATGGGCGCCCCGTGCCGCCCGGGTCATGAGGACGGAGGCGGAGGCAGCGGGGTCACCGCTCGAGCCGGGTCAGTGCCTCTTTGAGGGCCTAGCCCTTTCCCTGGGGACCCCGCCCAAGCGCTTGGCTGGGTCCAGCCGTGCGACCTTGGGCCGACTGAAGCCTCAGCCCGGGCTGTGGAGCTTCGATCTAACCCTAGTCAGGTGGACACTCCCGCCTCGGCTCCCCCCACCCCACTTCAGTTCATTTGGGGTTTCCTGAGTCTCCCAGGGCTGGAATCGCAGTCAGTTCGTACAGCGGTCTTGTGGGAAGGTCCGATGCCCGGGGCGCCACCTTCCCCAGAAATGAAAAGTCCTGCGGGAGCCCCCTTGGGAGGTCTTTCCCTTTTGGGATCTGTGGAGAGCCCGAGGTCGAAAGGGGAGGGAACTGCCCTAGAGCACTCAGCCATTGGAGGGTCTTTTCCCTGCCTTCCCACCCAGCGTCTTGTCTGGTTACATTTCTTCACCCTTTGGTTCCTTCTGCTCCAAGGAAGCCAGAGCCCTTTGCTTGTCCAAGAAGTGAGAAAAGGGGAAAGTGAGGCTGGAGTCCCTTTGGGTAAGAGACTTAAGACTGGTGCAGTGATCTGCAGTTTACTTGTCCAAAAAGTGAGGAAAGAAGGAAGTCATTATTCTTGCTCTACTTAAGGTACAGGGTTGATGTTAGTAAACTGTAAAGTGAGATGTCACCTGGTGGAAGAAGTCTAGAGGCTGTGGAACCCAGACACTCAGGTGTCAGGTAGGACAGTGGCACCCACAACCAGGGAATAGTCTCTTGTGATTACAGCTTGGAGTAGGGCCTGAAGCTACACTGGGATTTATATCCCTACTTCCCCAATTACCTAACTCAGTTATCTTTGACAAGATACTTCCTTTCCCCAAGCCTCAGCAGATTAATGGTTTACATTTGTAGGGAGCTAAGAGGCCCTGTACTAAATTGCTTGTATGGAGTGCCTCCTTAATCCTTATAACAACACAGTGAAGTAGATTATTGCTATTATTTACTTTTTCAGGTGAGCAGACTGAGGCTAAGAGGAGTTAAATGTCTAGGATTTGTAAACTGTTCTTTCCCTAGTATAACTGAAGCCAGGCCAGGGCCTTCCAGGGAGACCTTAGTTCTCAAGTGGAGTAGTCCCTTGGCTGCAGGCATCAACATTGCTGGCAATGGCTTTGGGCTCTGAAGGCGAAAGCTGTTATCAGAACAAATGCCAAGGCCTTGTCCTACTCTTATCACTCCACACAGTAATATCTCAGTCTCCACATGGGCTGACCTACCTCTGCCAAGACACGGATGGCCACGTGAGAATATTTCCACAGAATCTCAGGAACAAGTGGTTCTAGGGCTCAGGGAAAAGAGGATGGATAGCTGAGTCACCCAGGTCCTAGAAGCAACTGTCCTATACCACATATAATAGCTGTATGGGTAGGGCAATAGCCTGGCAAAAGATGGCCCAGCTAGTCAGTGCCATAGCCCAGGTCAGAGTAATGAGGGAGCCTCCAACAGAGGGATATAGTCTGAAAACCTGGGGCACAGGACACTGCAGTGACAAGTAGGCCAGGGCATCTCAAGGTATAAGGCCTTTTTGGGAAACTGTTTGCCAGCATGTCTGAATGTCTGCTGTGGGCTCTGGGCTTGGGGGAGACAAATACAACCTTGTCCCCACCTGCCAGCATGGAATTCTGTCTTTCCAGTGGGAAAAACAGATGTCACCTTAAGGATTCCATGTTGAGGTGTCTTGAAAGGGAGAGGAACCAGAGCATTTGGATGTTCAGAGATGGGAGACAGAATTCCAGACTAAGGGCTAGGCAAGGGCAAAGGGTGGGGAGTAATCCCTGAGTAGAGAAAAACAAAAAGGCCATTTACAGCCCCAGTGAAGATTCTAAAAAGGGAAGACACCCACCATGATAGCACCACATTCTGCCGAGAGCTCTGCCTCCAGCCAGCACGTGTGGGGAACTAGTTTAGAATATAAGTCCCTGGAGGTAAGGGTTTGGGTCTTCAGTCACCTTTGTGTCCCCAGATCTAACATACAGTGAATGCTTACTAAGTTTGAGAAGCCCAAGATCAAGGTGCTGGCAGGTTCAGTGTCTGGAGAAGGCTTGTTCCTCATAGATAATGTCTCATTTATATGTCTTCACATGGCAGGAAGGGACAGAAAGGTGTGGAATGTTGTGTCCTCATATAGCAGATCAGAAGAGGAAAACAAAGCCTCAGCTAGTTTTTTCTGACCCTCTTATGAGACACTAATTCATTCTTGAGGGCAGAGGCCTCTTGACTGAATTGGGTCCCCAAAGGCCCCGCCTCTTAAGACCAACACAATGGGAATTATGTTTCAACATGAATTTTGGCTGAGGGTTGGGGAAAGCACACCCAGACCATAGCCCCAGCGCTCAGGAAGCTTACAATCTGATGGGGAGACAGTAACTTCTTTTGTTGTTACATTTACTAATCACTGAAGGAAATAAACAGGATGTCATGAAGGAGGGCCTCCTTCACCCTTCAAGAGCATAGTCAGAAGAAAAAAAAAAAGATTTGGAGCTGGGACCCCAATGACAAGAAGAGCAGGGGGAAGAGTTAAGAATTCCAGACAGCCAGGTGTGGTGGCTCATGCCTGTAATCCTAGCAACTCAGGAGGCAGAGATCCGGAGAATTGTGGTTCGAAATCAGTCCGGGCAAATAGTTCAGCAAGACCCTAAGTCGAAAAATCCTTCACAAAAATAGGGCTGGTAGAGTGGCTCAAGGTGAAGGCCCTGAGTTCAAGCCTCAGTACTGCCAAAAAAAAAAAAAAGTTCCAGAAGAGGGTGCCACATTGGAACACAGATGAGGGCTAAGGCAAGACTGGTGGGCCCAGGTTGGGCAGGGACCTGCAGGCCATGGTAAGCGGTGAAAACTTTGTTCTAAGAACAATAGGAAATTGTGGATGGGATTCCTCTGGCTGATGTGTACAGAGACAGATGAGGAGGAAGAATTTGGGGAAGAAGACAGTCAAGAGTTAGGACTAAATCCATGTCAGTTGTAAGAAGCAAAGTGCAAGGGCCTTGAATGAAAGACCTAGGTTCCTTTTAGAAGTTTCTGGGGTAAGTGGAAGGATGGGCTCAGCACACCACGAGCCAGCTGGGAAGCAAAGTTCATGTCAGCACCTGTAAAAGGCTTTATGCACATCATTACCCCACGTGCTGTGTTATGGTACCCTGCACAGTGACATCTACAGTAGTCCACTTGACAGAGGAAGAAGCAGATAGAAGCTGGGTGACCCAGCAGTTGGCCTGTTTGCCCATGCCATCCTGCCTTCTATGGGCCCTACTGCACACCTTAGAGATGCAGAGTGGTCAGGAGCAATAACAAGGCCCCTATCTTCTAGGAACATGCACACAGCCCAGTAGGACATAGAAAAGCTGCTTGCAAGCGTTACATCCTGTGAGCATAATTGTAAACTCAGGCCTGAAGGAGTATGCATGAGAGATAGGGAATGGCCAGCCTGAGATCAGGGCAGGCCTTGGAAACAGTGACTTCTGAGCCAGGCTCTGAAAGCTGGGGAGGGTTAGACATTGGAGAGTAGAAGCTTGGGACTCAGATGATGGTGGCAGTTTGTAACGACCGGACAAACTCCACAGCTAGTATGGCCCTTCTGGTTGATACACACCAGTGGGAGCAGGGGCTGACATGGCAAGTGGGCTGTTGGGATAACTCTGTACTGAGCTAGTCAAATGGTCTAGAAGAAGCCCCAGAAACCCTCAAGATGGGAAAATGTGGGTAGGCTGGTTTTTTACATGCTGAATAGTGCCATGAGTGAGTAATGACTGGTGACCAGCATAGAGAAGTCCTTTCTGGTTCTTTAGACTCTGAATTTTTTTTTTTCTATTTTTTTTGAGACCAGATCCATTATTTAGCCCAAGCTGGCCTCAAACTCATGATCCTCCTGCTTCAGCTTCTTGAGTACTGGGATTGCAGGTGTGCCCCACCATGCCCAAGTAGACTGTACTTTGTCCAGATTTATGGGAGAGTAGAGTTGGAAGGTTCTATAGCCATATACAGGCTAGTCCTCCCCTCAGGCTCCTCTCAGGGCCTCAGGACATGCTGTTCCTTCTCTGCATTGTGCTTCCTGACTCTGACCTTTCTGGGGCACATCCCCACTATTTTCTTAGAGCCTAGAGGCTGCTGGTTATCTCTTGTATTTGTTTTTGCTATCTTACCAGGACAGGGACCTTGCCTGTATTACTCACCACAGTACTGCAGTACACATGCCAAGCACTTAATAGGCTCTTGGAAAACATTTGTCAACTGAATAACCAAATCAGACCAAAGTTCCCCACTTTAGGGCTAGCTGAACTCAGTCCAGTGAGTAGAAGTCAATTGCAGCCCACAGCCAGCCAGTGGTACCTAAGTTCAGCCCTTTCTGCTCCACCAGAAAGTCTGGCAAGGACAGACTGAGAAGTCACCCAGGGACAGTGGTGGGTGGAGCTTACAGGAGCATTCTACTTATATAGCTTGTGTGACAGTCCCCTCCTCCTTGCTGTGGCCTTCATGCATTGATGATCCTGGGGGGGGTGGCCAGGGGATTGGGCCCTGTGAACTCATCTGCTGAATGCCTCCCTTGTGCCAGTCCTTGTCTGAAAGCAAGAAGCAAAATAGCCTTTGTCCATACCTCGGAATTCCTCCCAAAAGAAGGGCTCTGAAGGAGCGGTATGGGTACTATGAGTATACACAGTAGGGGATCAGGTCTGAGATGGGCAGCACCTCAGAGGAGTGAGATCCAAGGGCAGACATTAGCTCCTGGAGAGCCAGAAATACCCAGGCAGTGTACAAAGGTGTCTAGTTGTGAGTGATCGTGACAGGTGCAAGTTCTCCCTGTAGGGTAGCTTAGTGGTGGGAAAGAGAGGTGCTAGAGCAACAGCCATGAAGGTGTTGTCCTGAGAGATATGGGAACCAACCCACTGGAAGACTCTGCGTAGGGCTCACCTGCTATGACTTATTTGGGGTAATCACTGGTATTGTAAGAAGAATGAGCAGCTGTGGAGAGGCTCCTGAACCCCCATACAGTCTCTAGCAGGGGTGGCAATGGCAGACACTGTGCTGAGCTCTGAAATCTCTCTCTGTTTCTATGCAGGGGATTTTGTGCAGCTGCCTGTACCTATCATTCAGCAGCTCTACCACTGGGACTGTGGCCTGGCCTGCTCCAGGATGGTACTGAGGTGAGTGTCTACCCACCTCTTATGGTTCAGGGACACAAGGAAACAACTTAGGCAGGATTCATCATCTGTGTGACTCATCTTTGGCTGAGGCTTGCAAGAGGCCCATCTCACGTCTGGGCCCTGTTGTACCTGCAAATGTGAACAAATGGTGGCTCAGGCTGCCCAGGTGCCATGCTCGGGATGGCCAGGGAAGTCTTAGGGGCCAGGCCTGGCATATGGGGAATCCTCTACTCTCTCAGCCTCAGGCTCTGGGGAGGCTTCTGAGTTGATGCTGCCTGAATATTATAAAAATCTTGACAGTCAGAGCCAGAAGGGACAGTAGCCATCACCTGTACAGGAGTCAGTCAGTGCTCTGG
Organism: Castor canadensis; assembly: GCF_047511655.1. Taxonomy (NCBI): domain Eukaryota; kingdom Metazoa; phylum Chordata; class Mammalia; order Rodentia; family Castoridae; genus Castor; species Castor canadensis. The sequence continues at coordinate 10,848,161 of NC_133403.1, read as the reverse complement.
AGCTCCACATCAACTTCTTCCTCATCTGTTGTACACCTGGAATTCTAGGAAAGTTGGGATTTAATGAAATTCAGTCCCTAAAACTTTGAAAATCATATGTGTGTTCCAAGGGCTTCGTCTTAGACATGAAATCAGTGAGGCCAGAGAGGGCAGCAACTTGCTCAGGGTCACATACCCATCAGATCAAGAGCCAGTATCCTGGTTCTTGACTCTGGGGCCATACATTGCCCCTGGCAGCCTGGGCTCTGACAGTCCTCAGGCTGTGCTCAGGCAGTATGTGGGCATGATGAAGGGAGCTCTAACTGTGGCTCTCTGGCCTGCAGGTAAAGGGTGACCTGATCCATCTTCCATTCAAGAGCAAGCTGACCTTGACCTATCTGCCTGCAGGTACCTGGGCCAGCTGGACGATGGAGAGTTTGAGAGTGCCCTACAAGAGCTACAGCTGACCAGGAGCATCTGGACCATTGACCTAGCCTACCTGATGCGCCACTTTGGTGTGAGGCACCGCTTTTGTACCCAGACTCTGGGTGTTGACAAGGGCTACAAGAACCAGGTGAGCAGCTGGCCACTGGGCCTTCTCACATGGGGCCACCTGGAGGTACAAGTCAGCCAGTTGTAGTAGTTAGAAGAGAGACTGGTCAAAGCTTGGACATCCGAGCGAGCAAACAGGTGTGCAGAGACTGGGGGCAGCAGCACACCGGCTACAGGCAAGTAACCTTGAGATCCAGCTTGCCTTGTACAGCACTTTGAGGATATGCAGAGGAATATCTGCCTTCCTGCATCCTTCCGTACTGTCCCCCAGCACAAGTCAGGCCCAGGGCCCCAGAGCTCATCACTCAAACCTCATGTGGCTACCATTTGCTTTTTTCTCTCTCTTGAAAAATAATTCCAGTGTGGCAACACACCAGTGTGTTCTGCCTTCTTACATATCTAGAGCCAGTTTTACCTACCCTTGTGGCAGATCTTGGCCCAGGGTCAAAACTTGGCACAGTACAGTCACTGCTGGTCTGGTTGACAAAAAACCTGTCACACAGCAGTTAGTGCTAGTCATCCTAACTCTCCTTTGAACCTTCCAGGCCAGGGGAAGAAGGCCAATGAGTCTGGACTAGTTGAGGCAGAGAAAGGAGCTGGCCCCCATTTACTTTAGGCTACTGAGAATGTCTACCAGAGAGTGACCAATCTTCCCCAGGAACTGGCCTCAACCTGGCTGCCTACCTATCTCTTGAGTATCCTCCTTATACCTCTGTGATCTTGTCCACTCCCTGTCCTGGGATAGATACAACTTTCTGACTGAACATATTGTATGAACCACCTGCCCTGCAGCAGGGTTCCTCTGCCCTCCCACCTCTCCATCTGTTATATCCTCTTTACTTCTTCCAAATATGATGAGGGCAACCAGGGTGGGTGACCACTCCAGCCTGCCCTTCTCTATTCAGTCCTTCTACAGGAAGCACTTTGACACTGAGGAGACCAGGGTGAACCAGCTGTTTGCACAAGCCAAGGCCTGCAAGGTGCTAGTGGAAAAATGGTGAGCTCTTCCTATCTCAACCTTCTACACATGGCTGCTCACCACTGGTGACACTGCAGGAGGGGAGGCCTGGGGATGGCATTTGGGAAAACCTGGGACTCTGGAGTTAGACAGAACTGGGGCTTTCTGCCCAGGTGGCAGTGGGCACTGACTTGCCCCTCTGAGCTTCGATGGGTTCTCCATCTATACAATAGGGATCAGTGAGGCTACATAACTCAGGTTTTGGCCTAGGGTAGATCCTGAGCAGGTGCTGGAGGGACAAGTGAGCAACACAGACTGCGGCCAGTCCTCGGACTGTTCATGGGATGATGACATAGGACAGAATACAGCGGCCCTAATGTAGGAGTAACAGCCTGAGGAATGTGCTGGTTGGGTACTTAACAGAAAAGGAGCAGGCAAGAACAGTGTGTAGGCTGTATGGGAAAGCCTGGTCTTAGGGGCTATGATCTTACAAGGGCTTCCCCTTTCTCTTCCATATGTTGGGAGCTGGGTTCAAGCAGACACTGTGGGGGATGTTTTTCTCCAGGCTTGCTGTGGAGGCTGTGCTCATGCCTACTGCCTCTAGTGTCTAGCCAGGCTTTCCAGGACCATTCTTTTCAGGTTTCCCCTTTGTTTACAGATTTATGATTTCATATTAGCATAATTAACCACACAATAGATGAATTAGCAAATGGGGAAACAAATCTGTACTCATCCTTTGGCAACTTGAGTACATGTTGGAAGAAAAGGCACTGAATGTTTGTTTAGGGACCCTCATAGGCTGTCTTACCGAGTGGGGAAGTTGTTGCTATATCATTTCTTGGGCAGAAACAGGCTGAAGGAGACATGCTCACAATTACCCCAGCATTGTATCTATACTGTGATCTGAACACAGCATTTCCAGACTTAGGATTGCACAAAGCTGCAACCTTCTCTTCTAGCCCACTCCTGCCTTTTTTCCATAGCTAAAAATCCCCACTTACACATACCATTAGGAATTCTGCCAGCTGTTTTGTTTCAGAGACTAAACTGAAAAATGGCACATTTCCTTATCCAAGGCAGCAAACCAAACTGCCACGTGACTTAGCCGAGGCTGGAGTTGGGCCAGGCCTCATGGTTCTTACACTGCCACTCCTAAGAAGACAGTTAATGAAGGCCCTATGTGGTGAGCAGCCCCCTACAGTAAAAATGGGGAAGTCCTTGGTTTAGGCGCCCCCAAACCCTTTCTGTAGCTTCTAGCTTTTACTTGAATATTTTGCCTACTAAAAGGTACAAAAAAGGCCAGTCTCTAGGACTGATCCATGCAGCTGCCTTCAGTTCAGGATCTTATCAGCCCTGTCTGAGTAACACCTTCTGCCACAAGAAGTCTTAGGAAAAAAAGAAAAGAAAAATAGCCCTTTCAGAAAAAGGCTAAGCCACATTTGGTCCAGATTTGGGGAATTAAGTTGAGCTGTCCATTTCCAGAGTAAACCACATAGGAGTTAGAGTAAAAGAGAAATGGCTTATCAAAAAATTCACCACCCAGGCTGTGAGTGGTGTTCTGTGTGATGCCTTAGAGGCCCTCAGATGGGTCCATCTGGAACTGGCCTCCTGCTTGCCCTTCCTACAGGGTCACCCTCCATGCATACACTGGTCTGCTCCTGTGCTTGGCTCTGGGCTGAGCCTGGGCCACAGTGACAAGCAAGGGCATTCCAAGCTGCAAGGAGCTTAGAGCACAGAGAAGACAAGATAGAGCCCCAGTATTGTAACATGAAGGAACTGGGGTACAAACTGGGATCCATGTAGTTGCAAGATTGGGAATGAGGCTCTTTGTCACCAGCTGATCCCCGTTCTGCCCACAGCACAGTAAGCGTGCAGGACATCCAAGCGCATCTGGCGCAGGGCCATGTGGCCATTGTGCTGGTGAACTCAGGGGTACTGCATTGTGACCTGTGCTCCAGTCCCGTCAAGTACTGCTGCTTCGCTCCCAGTGGCCATCGCTGCTTCTGCCGCACCCCTGACTACCAGGGCCACTTCATCGTTCTGCGTGGCTACAACAGGGCCACTGGCTGCATTTTCTACAACAACCCAGCCTATGCTGATCGTGAGTGCTGGGGTCAGGGTAGGCCAGGGTGGTCCTGTCCTGATGGCCCGTCTACACTGCTTCCTCCCATTTGAGCTGTTGTTGCGAAGATCTCCCTCTCTGCCTTTTTTTTTTTTTCAAAGTCCTTGCTTCTCCTGGGCTCTTGTCATTGGGGTTGCCCTTCTGGCCATGCAAGCAAACTAGCCACAAACTCGCAGCTTTGATGGTCTCTGACCACCCCTTCCTCCAAAACCACCAGCCCCAAGGTCATACCTGGGTCCTCACCTCAATGAATTCAGGCTACATAGACTGCAGTCTCTACTCCCAGTCCTTCCAAGACAGTTGGCACACTTGTTAGAAAGTCTGGACAGGACTGAGAGTGGTTCAAGTGGTAGAGTGCCTACCTAGCAAGTGTGAGGCCCTGAGTACAAACCCCAGTAACACTAAAAAAAGAAAAGAAAATCTGGACAGACTGATCAGACTGCCCACTGCCCTCAGGACATGGGGAAGGACTTGCCATGTGACCTAGAACATGTTTCTTCCTCTCTCTGGGCCTTACTTTCTCTGTCTGCTAAACCGAGGAAGAATAAAAGAAAGGGCCCATGAAGATCAGAGTAACTAGGAAACCTTCTGGGGGGTGGAGGTCTTGGGCCAAGAGGGGTGGCTAGGCAGGTAGTACTTACTCAGACCTCATCTAATTCCCCTGGGTGCTGGTGGGAACCCTCCCCTCACCCACTGATCCCACTGTGTTCTCTCTACCCCCAGCAGGAATGTGCAGTACCAGCATCAGTAACTTTGAGGAGGCCAGAACCAGCTATGGCACAGACGAGGACATCCTCTTTGTCTACCTGGACAGCTGACAGCAGGAGACTGGTGTACCCAGGCACTTGGATCCACAACCAACCCTAGCCAGGCCCAGACAGGATGCCCAGGCTGGGGCTGCTGGGACTGGGATGCAGACTGTAGCTTTAGTTGTCTGACAAAGCCTTGGGAACTCTGGGAAACTGTGGCACAGCTGGTTTATCCACCAGTGTTGAGTGTTTTCGTGCTGCTTATCCCAAGCACCTAGAACATCTGAAGGGAGCTTCCCCAAGGACTCTAGGCCCAACTCTAACCATGCTCAGAGGAAAATTCCAGCCCCACGGGTGCCTCTGTTGGCTTCCAGCCAGAGCCAAGGCAAGGGAAAAGGCAATCTCACAGACCTTGGTACTGAGCCCTGCGGAGAGAAGTTGGTTGACATTATGCCACTTGTCAAGACAGTATCTGTGTGTTTGAAGAGAGCACAGCCAAACCTAGGCCCCTAGAGCTGGACCAATCAAAGCCCTGATTTCCTGAAAGTGCTGCAGAGCACACACACACACACACACACACACACACACGCACACACACCTGTCCCATGGTGGATGCTACCACTGCTGCCTCCTGTCTCCAGTGGGCTCAAGTTTCTGTGACTGGTTACAATGCTTGTTTACCACACAGCATAGGCATACCTCACAGCCACTGTGCTCTGTTGCACCTAGGATGTTGGGGTACTCTCAGCCTTCCAGGTACTCCAGGTTTGTAGGGTGGAGGGCCTTTGGTAATAGGCTGGGCCCTGGCTCCACTATTGGCTTGATGGCAGCAGCAAAGAAAATGTTCCAGGAATAAATAGCTGCCCAGGCACCAGAGAGCCCTCAGCACTCATGAGACTTCCTGATGCTAGCCTAACTCCTGACAGTAGGGGCTGTCTTCTGAGTGTGGGGAACCCCAGGTCTCTGGAGGTAGGCGCTAGGGTTTGTATTCCTGAAGCAATGAGCAGAGGCAGCCTGTACCCTCCACTCACCCTGATTTTCACGTCAGGACCTTTTGCACATAATGCTGGGTCTCCTGTCTTGGTGGAGAAGAGTGATGCCAGGGTCATCCCACAGCATAGCAAGTAGCATTGGCAGGAGTTGTGTTTGGGTTTTTTTTTTTTTTTTTTTTTTTTTTTTGGTTGAGAGCAGGAGTGTCTTTTATTGCAAGTTAAGTTTTTTACTTTTGATGTGAGTGTCACCTTCAAGTAAGACAATAATAGATTGTAGGTACTTTGGAACCACTAACACCTCTTTTCAAGGGCAGGTAAGCTATCCCAAGTTCTTTTTCAAAGAGGAGGAGACTTGGCCAGTGGTCTGAGTGCAGGTCCTCACGTTAGAAAGGTGAGGGGTACCCTGGGAGACTCCAGGGCAGTGGTGGAGTTGGGTCTTGAACCCAGGTCTGTGCCTAAGAAACAGGAGAAATGGGTCATTTCCAAAGAGGCAGGGTACCCTGCCTCTGACAGCCCTCCACCCATCCCTACACTCCTCAGACTTAGTAGTCCAGTGCTCAAGGAGTGATGTGGCAGCTGCTTCCCTTACTCGCCAGCTGGCTCCTCCCTCATCTTGGTAGCTCTGAGGAGCAAAGGTAGGCTTTGAAAGGGCTGTGTGAGACCATTCACCCATATTGCTTTTCAATACCATTTGCAGCCTTGGACCAAGAGGAGGTGCTGTTTAGCTGTGCAGCCACTCTGAGTTTCAGAGACTAGTGTTGGTCTCAGTCTGGTCTCATTTCCATTGCCTTAATGCTGGATGATCTGAGGTCCCAGGGAGCTCTAGCTTGGAGCCTCGTAACACCAGACCTAGCAGCTGTGGGGTGTGGGCATCCCCAGGAGAGATTCAGGTGAACTCAAGGCGAGAATAGCCATGTGAAGGAAACCAGTGGAAGGAATTGAAGCCTTCAGAGTAACAATATGAATGCAGAATGGCACACATGCTGATGGAGTGGTCATGAGGAATGGCATCCACAGAAAATACAGCACCTCATCCATCTAGGACATTTAGAATGCTCAGTCCCTGGGCCCAGATGACAGCTTCTCAGAGCAAGTCACAAGTTAGAGATCATCTCTCTGTAAAATTAAAAAAGAAGTTTGTCCCCAAGACCCATCTGCCAGAGGAGAGTCATGGAGGCAGGACGCAAGCAAGCCACACTTTGTGTTCTTGCACAAGTCTTAAAAATGGGGCTGGAGAAAGAGCCTGGACATCAGGGACTTCACCTGCAGCATATGGCACTTACAATTGCCCAGTCTGTCATGCTGTGGTCCAGTACAGTCTCTGAAGCCACACTGGACGGTAAATGGTTTTGTTCATTCTAGCCACAGGGATGAAAGGGATCTTTTGCATTGCAGAGATTTTATACATAAATATATTTTGTTGGTAATGAGCCATTCTCAATAAACATTGTTCTCACTGCACAATGGTGGCTGGCCTTCTTGAAGCTGCATTAATCTGTAGAATTTCTGTCTCCTTCCCAAATTCTCAGCATGAGTATATGGGAACCCAGGTCCTTGATTGCTGTACCAGTTTTAACTGGGACTGGAATCTAGTTTTCTTCCTTCCAGGTCCAAGTCCCTCTGGGACTTGATGCTTGTACAAGACCTGGACAGGCAGTACCTGTAGAAGAGCTTCTTGAAGAGCATGGGGAAGAGCAGCTGGCTGGGGTATGGGAATGAGGGAGGTGGGTCTACAGGAAGGAATAGAGAGGAGAGCCCAGTGGATAGCACTCCAACCCTTGCTACACCTTCTGCCCCAACCTGCAGCTCCACTTATCTGCCAGATAGTGGGTTCCATGATTTCATTTGACAATTTCATTTCAAAATTCCACTTCTGAAAAAGCAGGTATTTCAAGATTTTGTCCGTGGGTGCCCAGCATACTGGGTGTTCTGTGTATGTTGCCAGCTGCATATGGATGTTGGTAGTGAACTTGTCCTTCTCTGCATTTCATCTTGAACCCTCAACCCACCTTAGAAGAAGGGACTTCATCCTAATGAGCATGTCTTGGGCCATGGGCTCTGAGTAGCTACCATATGCAATTGTGGGAGACAAATGCGAAGATGAGAGTGGTGTTGAAGCAGGAAGGACAAAAGAGGGTGGGGTGATGAGAGCACAGTACGTTTGGTTTCCCAGAGCATGCAGGGTGGGGATGATAGGAGCACAGACCAAGGACTCCAGTTCCATTGGGAGCCAAGGGGCCAGGCCAAGGACAGAGGTCTAAGCCCAAGATACTAAGCCAAGGCCAGTACTCGGGGGTCAGAGGGCACACATGCCATATCTTGCTAATCTTATTTTCCAGACTGGTATTTGTTAGAATATCAAACCCCCTTGCTCAGTTACCTTCTGAATCTGCTGTCTGCAGCCCCCCTCATGAGGCCACCTCCCTCTTATACCCCAGGACCTCTAATGGGCCACCAGAGAACACTGGATACCCAGTGCCGGGGAGAAAAAGTAACATGTCACAAAATAGGCAGTTTCCACCATTTCACATATAGCCAATAATTATATGAACCAGACACCCATAGATTATAGAAGCTTTGTACAGTTTTACTGGTTGTCTATTGCTACATGAGAAATTATGCCAAAACTTTCCAGTTTAAAACAACAAATATTATCTCATAGTTTCTGAAGGTTGGGAATTGGCGCAGTGGCGCTAGTGCTTCTGGCTCGAGGATTCTCATGACAATTTCAGTCAAGCTGTAGGCTGGGGCTCCAGTGCCCTCAAAGCTAGACTGTGATGGGAATAAAAGCCTCTGAGCTCACTTGCAGGGATGCTGGCCATAGGCTTTCTAGGTGTCTTCATGACATGGCAGCTAGTGACCTGAGACAGAAAGTGAGCCCAATAGTGCCCAGGATGGAAGTCACAGTCTTATAACTTAATCTCAAAAGTGACACCCCATTACTTCTGCAATATTCTATTTGTTACAAGTTAATTAGTGGCCAGGAACCTGTAACCAATATCAGAGGTCAGTTGCATTAGCTCTAAGCACCAGCTTGTCCTTGTCCTTGAGTGAAATGAAACAAGCACATGGCCGGAGGCAACCAGGCACATGTTGGGTACAGAGGCCAGAATCCAGCTCTTCCTTAACAGAAGGGAAATACATATTCATGGGCTCACCCAGCAGAGCAGCTTTTTCTAGTGGTTTTTTGGACTTTAAACTGTTGAAAAGAAAAAATAAACAAGAACAAAAACCATACTGCCGAGATCCCCAAAGTATTAATCACAAAATACTAGAAAAAAAAAGAAAAAGAAAAAGTGGATCCATAAATCCAACACACACAACATGAATACCAGGAGGCAAGGATCGATCCCTGGAGGTCATGGCCAGTGAGTGGTTCTGTAGATTAAATCTCAGAACAAAGCTACGAACACTTCTGTAGACCATCTTGGCTAGCACATCCTGAGGTGAGAACTTCAGAGTGCCAATGACGAGAAATTATATATACTGGCATGGCCTGGTGAGGCCAGCTTGGTAAACACTGCATATTATATTCACCTCCGGGTGTGCAGAAAAGCCTGTGTACAGTACTGCAGCAAGGGGACCCATTTATCATTACTTGGTGGCTTTAGAGTTTGTCTTTATATAACACTGGAATTCCTTAAAAAAATGTTGAAACTCAAGTAACCACAGGTATAGTCCAAGAAGAAGACTAGGACCCAGAGAGGGGCAGTGACCACTCAAGATCATCAGGTAACTTGGATCTTTCACTGTTGTTTTCCCAACCCTCAGAGCAGGCTATGGTCAGAAACAACCTCACTGACCCCATAGAGGTCAGCCAATGCCAGAATAGCCAGGAAATGAACTCTGAATTCTAGAGCCAGACACTGGTCTGCTGCTGGCCCCCTGGGGTCCTACCCCCATGTAGAAAAGGATAGCACATGGCCTAACAGCTGGAAGAGGACAGCTGACTGCCTGTCTTGCCTCCATTTGACCTGCTCTGGTCACAGCATCCAAGGACTCACATCATGAACTTGCCTCCAATTTCAGAACAGTATTAAAGAAAGCAGGAAAATTCTGAATGATGTCATCCTGTCGACTAGTCACTGGTCCCCAAGGATTGATGGGACCCCACTGGATTTGAATGCTTATAGAAAAACCTTAATGCCTGCAAAAGGACACTGGGACTCCCACAGGCCCAGACCAATGGCCTCTTGGGTGACTTCTCCTCCCCCTCCTTCCTGTCCCTTCACCTTTCTCTTCTCTGGCTCTCCCTAGCTGCCTAAATACTGCTTCTTGAGGCTCTTGAGACCACTTTCACTTTTGGGTGGCACTGGGGTTTGAACTCGAGGCTTCAGACTTACTAGGCAGGTGCTCTTACCACTTGAGTGACTGTAGGCTTTTTTTTTGCAATTTTTTTTTCAAGATAGGATCTTTAGAATTAATTGCCTGGGGCTGGCTTTGAACCAACATCCTCCTGATCTTTGCCTCCTGAGTAGCTAGGATTACCAGAGTAAACCACCGGCATCCAGCCATGTCACCACTTTCTAAAGGAGCATCTCCACCCCTTCCTATCCTCCCTCAGCCACCCTATCTCCACTGCTAGAATACAAGAACCTGACACCTAGTGAGTGCTCAATAAACATGAGTGAATGAACAAAAGGCATCAGATCTTAACAACACCTGTTTCACAGCTTTCCTGTATTTTTCAGGTCACATTAATGGGGAGGCTGCATTTGAACCTCTGATGTCATGTAGACCCACAGACATTCTCTCCTACAAGGAATGGTAGAAGAGTAAACTGATAATGCATCACAAGGAAATTTGGCAGGATAGTTACCCTTCTATATCTGTGGGTTCTGCATCTGCAGATTTATGAGTGGATCAAAAACATTTTTTAGACTGAGGATGTAGCTCAGTAATAGAGAGTGATATGCAAGGTTCTGGGTTCCATCTCCAGCACTGCAAAAAATAAAAAAATTAAATAGTATATGTACTGAACATGTTCAGACTTTTCTTTCATTATTCCCTAAACAATACAGTATAACCACTCTTCACTTAGCAGTCATACTGTAAGGAGATATCATAAGTAATCTAGAGATGATTTAATACATATGGAAAAGTATGCAAAGGTTCTATGCAAATATGCTGTTTTCTGTAAAGGACTTGAGCATCCTCGAATTTTGGTATGGGGTGGGGTATCCTAAACCAAATCTCCCACAGATTCTGAGGGATGGCTGTATACTGTTAGAAGACAATTCTTCATGGATCTCTGCATTTTTGCATCTCTTGTGAGCAAAAATACTACTTTTTTCTGAATAATCTTTTTAAGTGATATTTGTACATCAAATAGCCATGGAAGACAGTGGTAGTGTCTCTCTTCACAGCAAAAGACAGGCAGGCATACTGCCCAATTTAAAAAGCTCAGATTTTTTTGAGGGGGGTGGTGTCTCATTATGTTACCTAGACTGGCCTCAACCTATCCTTTTGCCTCAGCCTTCTGAGTTCCTGGAACTGTAGGTATGTGCCACTGGGCCCACATTTACTTTTTACTTCTTAGAGTGGCTTTCTGTTGCATTCTGTGGGTTCTGGTATGTTGTGGGAGTTTTGTTTATGTGTGTGTGTGTGTGTGTGTGTGTGGTGGAGGGAGGGTTTTCAGGACTGGGCTTTGAACTCAGGGCTTCCTGCTCACAAAGCAGGCGCTCTACCACTTGAACCATACCTCCAGTCCTGTGTTGGGTATTTTCAGGATAGGGTCTCATAAACCATTTGCCCAGGGTTGGCTTCAAACTATGATCCTCCTGATCTCTGCCTTCTGAATAGCTAGGATTACAAGCGAGAGCCACTAGTGCCCAGCTGGTATGTTATGGTTTTGTTTTCACGTGTCTCAAAATATTTTCTAACTTCCCTTGAGATTTTTTTTCTGACTAATTGGTTGTTTGGCTGTTTAAGAGTGCGTTGTTAGGCTGGATATGCAGCTTATTGGTAGAAGGCTTGTGTAGCATGAGCAAGGCCCAGGGTTCAATCCCTGACACTATAAAAAAAAAAAAAGTTTGTTGTTTGCTTCCCACGTATTTTTCAACTTCCCACATTTCCTTTTGCTATGGATTTCTTTGTTAAATTTATTAAGACATGCTTAATGATTTAGCATCTGATCTATTCTTGAGGATGCCATTGCCCCTTTTTTCCTCTGTCTACACTGTAATTTGGCTATGATAACCCTGCTCCAGTTGTCAGCAATCAAACTGCTGGGTAAGGAGTATAACTAACTCAGTAATAGAGCATGGGTTTAGCACGCATGAAACCTGAGGTTCAATTCCCAGCACCAAAATAAAATGATGCTGTGGTATGGCAGGAAGTCTGTTTGCCTGAGCTAAAGGAGCTCTCAAGAATTTTGAGCCTCAGCCATTGATGACAAAGCTGAGGTTTCCAAAGACTTGTAAGTTATTGCCTGATAGTCTGCCCTGTGACATCAGCAATGGTCACAGGGCAAGTTCATTGAACAGATGTTTACTGAGTATCTACATGTTCCAGGAATGAGGCCAACCTGAAATGACCCCATCTGTGCAGGGCCTGCCTACTCAAAGATGAGCCTAACCATTCTGTTGCCAGGCAATCAGAAGTGTGGATAATCAAATAATGTCTGGTGTGTTAGTGATTATTTCATAATGGCACTAACTTGTCACCTAAACCTCTGTATTAGGTTGACCACATGCTTCTCCTAGAAATCAGAGGCACAAAGGTTTTGGATGCTGTACAGAAAAGTTTACTAACTTTGCAGGGCTGAATTCTAAGTAAAAGTAAGGCCCAAGGAGGACCGTGTACTTTCAACACAAAGAGGTTAAGGAGATTAATACAGTTGTGTCAGGCAGCTCCATCAAGGAACTGTCCAGGAGCACCCTAGCCTGGGGTTGTTCAAGCAGATTAGCTGCTGGCCAGTGAAGTTCATGAGGCCTTTGCTGACTGGGAACAGTAAGGGTGGAATTATAGGACACTGCCTGCCATACCTGACCACTCAACTGTTATTGGAGGCTTATCAGGTTGCATTTTTGCCATGTGGTTTGTGCAAGGGACAGAGCCCACATAAGCATTGCATTGACAGTTGCCAAAGGGCTCTCTTGTCCATATAGTCTGTCCCTCACCACCATCATGGAACAAAGCAGAACAAGGTACATGGCCCCATGTGGAAACCAAGATACAGAGAGGTGAGTAACCTGATGTGTACAGAACCACTAGGGGATGGGTAGAAATAAAATGTATCAAAAGATTTATGACAAGGAATTAATTACATTATGATGGGGGCTGGTTAGGCAAGTCTGAGATCCATAGGACAGGTCATCAGGAAGAGCAGGCTAGAATTCTCAGACAGAGGGTGGTGGCTTGCCCATGTAAATTTCTATGGTAGCATCATTGTGCCGTGAACTACCATTTCCCTCTTTTCTACTGAAAATAGTCAGGGGCTGGAAGCATGGCTTGTGTGGTAGGACATTTGCTTAGCAATCATGAGACACTGAATTCAAACCCCAGTAGTCACCCATAAAAAAGAAAAAAAAAACACTAGTCATGAATGCTTCATGACTATCAATCAAAATCTCCAATCAAATGAGAGAAAAAAAACCCAGAACCAATGCAGAAAACTCATCCTTAAGATTCTATTCCTCTGGAACCACTTCGTGCAACAAAATCTTTATCAGTAAGATCCAACCAGAGACAGAATTAAGAAATTTATTGGGAGGAACTGATGTCAGTGATCATGGGGCTGACTAGACAAGTCCAGTGGATATAGGGCAGACTGTCAGGGTGGAATGTCAAAACTAACCAAGGGAAACCTGAGCTGTGCTCTTTAGGCCTTTCAACAGATTGAGGCTCACTCAGGTTTTATGGGCTAATCTCACTTATTTAGTCAACTGGTTGTGGACTTTACATTTATGATATCGTCACAAAGCTGGGCAATGGTGGCACATGCTTGTGGTTTCAGCTACTCAGGAGGCTGAGACAAGAGGGTGACTTGAATCACCTGGGCAATGTGTGAGACCCTGTTTGAAAAAATAAAAACCCTTTGCATACACCTGGGTTAGTGTCTGACAGAATTACTGGGAATGGTAGCTAACTCAAGCTGACACATCCAAAGACCATCTCATCCATTCTATAGGCTCTGTGCCTTTGTACCTGCCTCCATTCACCTCTTTCCAACTAGCATATAGAATCCCACCCTGACCTTTAAGGGGCTGACAGCACTTAGTTGTCTGCAGTATTCTGTGATGTGTGTAACTTCAACTCCACCAACATGGGCAGTACTTGGGTATTTTTTAAATTGAGGTTTTTTTTTTTTTTCGTAAAACTCACATAAAATGAAACATTTTAAAATATGTTAACCAGCATAGGTGCAATGTTATTCAACTATAATTTCTATATGATTCCAAAACATTTTTAACACCTCAGAAGGAGCCCTGTTCCTATTTAGTAGTCACTCCTCATTCTGCCCTAGCCCTGCCTGGGCATTAAAAAACCCATCTTGATGGCAGAGAGACTCAAGTGTAGAGTGCATGCCTAGCAAGTGTGATGTCCTGAGTTCAAATACCAGTACCACCAAAAAACATTTTTAAACCCATCTGGGCCCTGCTTCCTGTTCACCATGACAGGCTCACAGCAAAAGTTTGCCATGAGTTCCAGAAAACGTTGGATCTGGACTTTTGAACAATATTAGAACTGTTAATGGAGTGAATACATCTTGGATTATTACATGGACAGGAGCCTTTAGAGATGAGGGGCAGGATGTTATGGTTTCAATACGAAATGTCCGCAGGCTCATGTGTGGAATGCTTGGTCCCTACTTGGTAGCAGTATTTTGGGAGGTGACAGATATTTTAGGAAGTAGGGTCTAGCGGAAGAAGTAGACCACTGGGGGCGGAAGTGCTTATCTCTCCCTGCCTAGGTAGGCAGGGACTAGAGCCAGATGCTTGTTCAGGACACTGGGTCTATCGTTGGATTTGACAGCTTCAGCAAGCTCCCTTTCATACATCTAATACCTGCCTGTCATCTGAAAACAGCACACAGACATACTTTGGAAGTTCATGTTTACAAAAGCCTATCATGTACTTGCCACCACCTCTTGCCACTAGGGGGCAGTCATGGGACAAGAATGTGTCAAACAGGCTGGTGGACGGGATGATTTCTGACTGTCATAAAGAGAAGCAGCTCCAGTGTGACCCCTCTGCACTGATTCTAGTGAAGGTCATGGATGCTGCCAATATGATTCAGATGGCCCAGGTTAGCCTATTGTGACCTGTCCTATCAGGACTTGTGGTCTCCTTGCACCATGTAGCATTTCATTATGGATAGAGAGGGAGACTGGGGGTAAAAGGCTGAAAAGCCCACCCAAGTTTCTCACTCCCAGGCATGCCCTCCCTCCTCCTGTCCCAAGTCTGTTCCTTCCAAAAGTTTGGGCATGAGTTCACAGTCATCACCACTACTGGGAAGGATTCTGCTTTGACAAAATGTCTAATGAGAAACAATTCTGCTTATTGCTCCTGGTGATGCTTGTTAAAAGAAGTGTACAGCATTCTGGGTTGTGACTTCTGAGTTAGGTTGAATCCTGCATTAATCTGAGCTGCCCAAGAAGATGAGAGACAGGTCAGACTTTCTCATGGGCAACACCTTGTTTATCTGACAAGGATCTGAGACTAGGGGATGTGGCCAAGGCCCAAGGTCAGGTAGTAGGGGAGCAAGACCCTAAATCTTATATCTGGGTGGACTGGAATGCTAGGTTCCTTCTAGTCACACCAAGCAAAGCCATTCAGTCCTAACAGTGGGACATTCATTGGTCATATAATTTGCTTTTAAATGAGGGCTGAGTTGGTAGAAAAACTACTGGATATCAATATAATGAACCCCACAGCTGTGAGTCTTCCTAGCAGTCTTGATCATGGCTGCCACTGTCCCATCTCAGGATGACAGACACTTATACTCCTTTCAGAATGCTGCCACCACAGGGCATTGAGTCTCAAAGACAAAATAGAGCCTTTAAGTTAGGTCTGTCATTTTACAACTAGGAGTTCTAAGGCCTGGGAGCAGAAGGCTCTTGCTCACTGTGACCAAACAGGACAAAGACAGAGCCAAGGGTAGGTATGGTTTCTCTGAGTGAACCACTTCCCACTATTGTCCAGGCCTAGACTGTGGAGCCTGGCCGCAGACAGAACCAGACACAAATTTATCTTGTGACAAGTGCAAATGCCTGGAAAGGGAAAAGGATCACAGAAGCCAACCCACTTTATTCTCTGGACAAATGAAATTGAGATTAATTTTTATGAAAGTGCCTAGAATCTAAATCAGATGAAAAGAGAATTTATTGAGGGACTACTGCTAATGTATAGTTTACTCAATGGGGCACTAGGACAGAAGTTAAGTATTTTTTGAGTACTGTTAAATACTCTTAAAGCACTGTTATTGATAAGCTTTTGTTGTAAGTATCCCTCCCTGCCCCCCATCCTTTAGTTATTCTGGGGTTGAATTTAGGGCTTGCTAGGCAGGCACTCTATTACTTGAGCCATTTCCCCAGGTTTTTTTGCTTTAGTTATTTTTGGGATAGGGTCTCATTGTTTTACTATGAGACCTAGATTTTGAGCCAGCCTAGATTTTGATCCTCCTATTTATGCTTCCTCCATAGCTGCAATGACAGGTGTGCACCCTCACACTCAGCTATTGGGTTCTTGTTAACTTTTTTCCCTGGGCTGGCCTTGAACCATGATCCTCTCTCCACTTCCTGAGTAGCTGGCATTACAGACATGAGTCATTGCTCCCAGCCTGTAAGTACCCTTTTGAACATTTATTTTCTCTTAAATGTGCTGAGATGTTCAGGGTTGCAGAGGGTTGACTTTTTTAGAGTGTGTGTGTGAGACTGAGGTTTGAACTTGGGGCTTTGTGCTCACAAAGCAGGTGCTCTACTGCTTGAGCCACACCTCCAGTCCATTTTATTTTGGAAATGGAGTCTTACAAACTATTTGCCTCAAACCATGATCCTCCAGATCTCAGCCTCCCAAGTAGCCCATATAACAGGCATGAGCCACTAGTGCCCAGCCAGAGGGCTGACTTCTTAATTCATAGCTGTTAGACCCTTCACTCAGACCCTGGCTACCTTGAGTAAAAGACTGCCAGACAGGCAGCTGGACTGCCCTTATGCCAGCATTGGCCACTTTGAACCCAAAGCAGAACTGTTTCCTAAAGGCTCTCCTCAGCAAGCAGCTTGTCCCTGACTTGTACCACTACTGCAGTCACATCCATTCAGGCCATAGGGGGAACACTTTCTTCACCTTGTAGTTCAGCAGAAGACATGTGATTGGCTACAGGAACTGTGCTATGATTGGTGCAAACACAATCCTTTATTTGCATGAAGGGATTGCAATGATCAGTTGTGACCCTTGTCACAACCTCCTTCTGACTATATTTAGCAAATTATAAGTTCATTTTGTGAGCAGCCAGGAGACACCCTTCTGTGTGGCCTCCCTGGTTTTGCAGCAACAGTCTTGCCTAATTTTCTCATCATTAATAGAGAGGCTAAACTGGTAACACAAAGAAAAGAAGCAATAGTGGAGGTGGCAGCAGTAGCAGGAAAGGTGGCTGGGGTTCCTCCCATCAGAGGAGCAGCATTGGGCCCTGCAAAGATGAAAGGGACAGCAGCTAACCAGGAACTCCAAGCTGCTGCCCCAGTGGGGCCTTAGGCACCACCTCTAAGGCATGGCTTCCATCTTAGCTGTCCAAATGCTGCTGCTCACTTTCATCCATGGCTGCTGCTTGCAAACACCCTTCAGGGCCTGGAATAACTGAAGAAGATTCTTTTTGCATACCCACAATTTTTAATTGGGCTGAACAGGACCCTAATCAGCTTTGTGACTGTTCCTTCCTGCAGCCATCAGGGAGGAAGAGATTCAGTCCTGCTCAATATGGAGCTCTCAGGTGGGTAGCAGGCTTCTGAGCACAAACTGAGTAACTGCAGCTCCCTTTCCAACAGACAAGAAGAAGCCAAACTAGAGGAGGACTCTAGGTGCAGGAGAGGACTCAGGCACCTACCTTGATGTTCCGGACGCCATTCACCTGCTGGCTGCCATCATCAGAGACTGCTACATATCTAAAGCCATAAAAGTAGCAAAAGTTATGGTGAGCTTTAAGAAGCAAATAAAAGCAGCTATAAACTTGTACAGATACAGTATGGGTTCTGCAGAGGGGCAGGCACATTGAGGCACACCAGGACAAGGTATCCATAGTACCCTCCCCAGAATCTGACAAATGCTGAAGCCTAAAGAACCTGTCTTCCTCTTCCTGCCTAAATTCCAAACAGGGAGCTGCAAAGGTCACCCTTGCAGCACTCCCCTCTGCTCCTGAGAAAATTTCTAAATGTCGCCCTTTAGACTGTTGGCCCTTCATTCCCAACAACAGACACACACAGCCCAAGGGTGTCACAGGGCTCTGAGGGCTTCCTGTGTGACCCACTTCCTGTGGTGGCCACATTCAGTAAACTAGAGGATCTGCCCCTAAGGTCTTGCCACCTGGGTAGCTCTACCCTTTCTCTATGCCTCAGTCCCCTCACCAGTCACAGGTGCTAAGTGACACCCCACAGAAGTGTGAGAAGTAGGTGGGTGCAGTACTGGGCAAGACACCCATTCCCCTGCCTCTTTCATACATCCACCTCTAGTAGCCTAACTGAGATTAGGAACTGTAAGTCTGGGGTGCGATCTGGGGCTTCACAGGGGGGGATCTGGGACTATTTGAGGAAGTCTTTTCTTGGGAGACATATCTGATCAGTTCCCCTCTAGCTTTCTGAGGGGTGACCCCCAAAATCCAGTTGATACCTCCTTATTGAGGGGCAGCTCTTTCTTCCCACATCTTCAGCCAGAGAGATAGGACCTGGTGTTGTAGGATTCCTATCTGCAGCGTGGGGGTATCTGCCTTCAGATAAAAACAAGCCTTGGACTCCAGAAACCCAAGGTGATCTGTGCTGACTCAAGGGCAACTTGTGCAGCTTGGGGGATAAGGAAAGGAGGGACAGAGATCTGTAGACTGCATAAGAGCCCCCTCTTCCAAGGAGCTCTCAAATGGCACCCTAACATTATCACAGTCCATTTTCACACCAGTCTTGGAGAAGGCATGGGGTCCAATCCAATTTTGCATTTGGTCTACTTTTAGGGAATGAAGTGGTCACAAGGCCAGGACTGCTATCTGCACCCTGGCCGGAGTCAGACTCCCACACTGCAGGCAATAAAATAGATAGGTTTGGGTACCTCCTCCTAGGTGCCAGGCTGTGGGCAGTCCCTACCCAAAGAAAGCAGAGAAGGAGAGGATGAGGCCCACCAACATGAAAGTTCATGGAACCTACCTTTCTTTCCATCTCCAGAGGTAAACTCATTAAGGAAGTGTTCCTGTGAAGAGCAAGATAAGAGGAACCTATAGGTGGCACCACTGTGACATTCATTCCAGATTACTTGGTCAGACCAAGAACAGCAAGAAGGCTGAAGGGGAGTTAGCTAAGAATCCTTGAAGTGAGATGAAAGTGTCTGTAATCACTGGGCAATCAACAAGTACTTGTTAAATGTCCCCATGGGCAGCCAGCAATGAGCAGCCAGCAAGAATTTGACAAGGGAGGTAAAGACCTGGATTTTGCCTTTGAGAAATTTGTAATCTGGGAGGAAGAAAGACACTGGACACCCATAGTTATAGGGGCTGTGGAAGGCATATGAGGCTGGCCTACCTGAAGTACTAATACTGGTTAACTAAAACATTAGGTTTCTTTATGTTGCCAAAAGTCAGATAGACTTAGTGTAGAAATCTTGGTTATCTCAGACTGATCAGATGCTCTGATGGACTTTGACATCTGATTAATAAAAATGAGGAAGAGGATTAGTATGTAACAAATACATTGCTTGGTAGTCAAAAATGTTCAGGGCATGGGGTCCATCTGTGGGGGGTGGCTAAGAAACTAGACACTTGGAAGTGAGAGTAAGAAGTGCCAAATCAAAGATCCTTTCAGAATCGGTTCAAATAAAACAAAATCAGAAAAAAAAAAAAAAAAAAAGAAACCCACCACATCAAGAACTGCTCCCCCTCTAGGATTTATGGCATGGACTTACAGAGAGTGGAAAAAAACATGTAATGTGTTCCCCACCAAGGCCACCAGACAGTGGCTAGTAGCTTCTTTTCTCAGCCAGATCTCACACCTAGTCCATGCAGGTAATGGCACAAGTGAAAGCATGATTGGAAATTTCTGCATTTCTGGCTTCAGTTGGCCACAGGGACTCATGGTAAGAGAGAAATAGAAGGAACCGGGTTATAGACTTTCCATCCACATTCAGTAGACACTCAGTCCCAAACTGCAGGCTGGCTGCTGGCCTACTCAGGCATGTGGTAGAGATGTCCAGGGAGACTCAGTGTTCTTGTGGGTCACCTCAAACCCACAAGCAGAGCCAAATAGCATGGTACGAGCCCATAATTCCAGCACTTGGGAAACTCAGGCAGGAGAATCTTGAGTGTGAGGCTAGTTCAGGCTACATACTAAATTCCTGGCCAGCCTGGGCGACATAGTGAGACCCTGTCTTAAAATAAACAAACAGACAAACAAAAAAACCCAAAGGAACCAAAAACAAACAACCCAAAAACCTGTAAGCAGACCAGGGTGTCCTGAGCACCTTGCTTCAGCCCAAGCAGCCCTGAGGAAGGCTGGCTACAGCAGAAGCTAGTTGTAGTCTACTGGGAGAGTCAGACAGCCATAGATCTGATCCTCATCCTAAGCCTCAGTTTCCTTCTCCAAAACTTCCTTAAAAGGAGGCTGAGAAGACCAAGTGACCATGCAGATGAACTCCACTGGTGAGGGTTCCATAACTGCCATATTCCACCCCTAACACCTTTACTTCCAAGAGGGGAGCTGGGAACCTGGGGAGCTTCTGCCTGGCCTGTGAGGGTTGAGCACAGGCCCTCTCTGCCCTACCTAACTCTCCTACCCTGCTGGGCTACCCTGAAAAGCAGCCTCCAAAGAGCTGAAAGAAAGTTAGGTAACACTGTTGGCAGGGGTTACATTCTGCACCCGAGTTATCACCTCTGAGCTGATCCCTGATTCCCAGCAACCTGCCATTTTCCTCCTCTGGACACTGGACACTGGATTCTCTAAAGAAACTAAGGAAATCTAGTTTCTTTACTGGTTACTCCAGAGGCACAGCTGCGCTATGGACCTTCCTCAATCTAGCATCCACCAAAGAGAGTGCAACGGGAGCCCTTGCCCCAGTCAGGCCTGTCCTTCAGCCCACCAACTAAGATATGTCATACAGTTCGGTAGGTCTTCTGGTCACTGATCATTTCTTGTCTGAGGAACAACATCATCAAGATTCTAGATGAGCAGGTGCAGTGCCCATTTAGGACACTGAGTGACTGGAAGCAAAATGCCCTGGAAATTCCTTCCTGTCAGTGTATACCTGGCTTCAATTAGGCAGTAGGTGGAGGGGTAGGTGGTTGTCACAAGCGCAGGGGGATTCTCACGTTTTGAAAAAGGGAAAAGAAAAAAAAATCATGGACTTGACTGAGGAGACCCATTTAGCTGTTTTTCTCCACCCTCCCCCCATCCCAGCTACTAAGTCAAGCCGACAAAACTTTTTAAAGAAAGGAGTTTTACAGAAATACTCACGGATGACATTTTCAGGAATTAAATAGGCACTTGTGTGGCAATTTCCACAAAACATCTTTCTTACAATTCTCCAGGGAGGTGTTCTGCGTAGGACTTAAACCAATAGCTGACAACGGAATGGATGCTCTCAAAACCACTAAGTATAAGAGTCAGAGGTCTGTGAGAGTCCACTGTGTGAAGGAACCATCAAGAGTCTGATGGGACGAGGACATATGCCATATTCCCAGTGCAGCACACATAAACCCCTAAAAATAACCAGAGTGGGAAGGCAAGACGCAGCATGGGGATGAGATGGTGACTTTTGGACAAAGCAGAAATCATCAGCCACTTGGGTTATGCCTGATATATCCTGGGATTGTCAGGATGACTCAATGAATGAAAAGCACTTACAGTATATTGTGGGTTTAGAACTGCAGGATACAAAAATGAGCAAGAACACCTTGCTGCCTCACAGTACAGGTATGGTGTGTTTGTCTGTCTTTGACAGAGGGAAGAGAAGATGCCAGAGGAGATGGATGGTTCTGGAATCTGTGACTCCACATGCGGGTTTGCCTGACACTGTGTTAAAAACACTAACAATTCCACAAATAACCATTTATTTTTTCAAAAAAACTACCCAGAATCCCACCATTCTAATAAGCTGTTTGTCATTTTTCCATACTCTGTGACCATCCTTGTCCATAGGCCAAAAAATTTTTAGAATTCTGACCACAGACTGGATACATCTTTTTATTGCTCATTGGCTTTTCTCATAGTCCTGCATTAATAACACTTTTTAGTGACAAGAACCCATGGAAGAAACAGGCTAAAATTTACTTAACCCTGACATTTCTCTCCCTGCCAGCTCTTCTCCTAGTATAAATAACACTGCCATAATCATCTTCACATACACAACCTCTTCCTCCTCTTTTGCATAACTTCGTCAAGCTTACAGTTCTAGAAATATCATTATCTGGGCATGAACATTTTAGGAACTCAGGAAACATTGCTTTCCCAAAGACCTGCTATTGTTTTTACTGCCAGTCTTCCCACACTCTTGAAAGCTAAATGCTGGATAATTCTTGGCCCAGGAAGGAAAATCAATCATTTTTAATAAGCCTAATAGGCTGCTGAGGACATAAGCAGTTATGTGAATATTACATTGGGTCAATTCTATTTGCTTAATTGGGGCTAATAAAAGCCCAAGATAGCAGGTCAGGAAGGGCCTCTGCACGCACACAACGATGAGATGGTCTGTGTCAGTCTTTGCCCTGGCCCAGAAGCCAGTTCAAGCCTAGGTCCCCAGGAGCTAGGCTTCGGGTTCCTCTAGGGACCCCAGTGGGGACGATGGAGCTCTGTGAATGTTTACAGAACTAGTAGAAGAGGGAGGTTTTAGGGGGTGGCTTCAAGTGTCCACTTAGCCCTGACGACCGGATGATCAATAATCACCTTGCCTTGCAACTGCCAATAAATGTTGTTACTTGTGTTCAAGCCTCTAGGAGTCCCTGGAATATTCTCTGAAGGGAAACTCTGAGGGAAAATCCAAGGCCTCATTTTTCTCCTTTTACTCAACAGCACCTCTCCTGGACCTGAACCAGACCTCTGAGTACACAGACAGGACGGTGGACCTGAAGTAAGAGAATGGGGGCTGCATTGTGGTTAGATTACAGAACTTATGTGCAAACTGTTAATGTAGAGGGGATGTTACTATTGAAAATGGGACATTGAAATGGGGTATCCTGCTTAAATAAAAAAGGTAAAATGAACATTAAACTTTGAAATTTAGTGGATATTCATTGACAGGACAAGATAAGTGTGGGCCAACAGAGAACTCAAAGCTGCCCACCAGACAGCATTAAGGTGGGGTGGCTGTCCCCATCACAGTGTTGGTACCCTCCCTGGTGGAACCCAGGCACCAGGACCACGGAGTAGAAGCCAGCACCTGCAGCTATAGGCATTGTGCTTTAGAGGAAGTGAGTTGGAAAGAAAAATATTTACACATAAATTCCTAGAGTTCTGTTACTTGTAATGATGTAAACCTAGAAACCAGCCAAATGCTTAGCTATAAGAGAAGAGGGAAGTAGAACAAGCATGGCTATGTGGTGCTGTCTCAGCTCACTGCCCTTATTTTACTGTAACTGTTTTTTTTTAATTGGCATCTATTAAATTGTACATAGTGAAAGGTTTCATTATGACATTTCCATACGTAAATATAATGTACTTTGACACGTTGCCCTTATTAAAGAGGGGTCCTAGGGTTGCTCAGGGGCTCAGGCTACCCCAACCTTAATGGCTTTGTCTGAGTAGTGGTAACAGTGACACTCAAACACTTGTGTTAATAAAGGAAAATACTTGACTGGTTAAAAGCAAGTTTCCTGACTTATCTCTTAAATATCCTGTGTTCCAGCTCCTTCCCCTGATCCTTCTCTCCTCTGGGCTGCTACCATGACCTGCGAGGCACTGCAGACTGGAGGATCAGGAATCTGTAGACCCTTGTCCTGGAGCTAATGCTGACCAGGCACCTACTGTGATCCAGGACTTAGAAGCAGGACTTTGTGCATCCAGACACTCATGCAGTTGGGTGGGGGGTATTGTTTTCATCTCAGTGTTCGGAATCCTAGCAAAGGCCAGTCTCAACTATAGACCAAGTGGCTCTTTGTGTCTGTGTATGAGTGAAGCGGGGGAGGGTTGTAATAGTCATCCAGATAATTCTTTGCACTGAAAAGCTGGTTAAATATGCAACATACAGTCTCAGGACTCAGACTGTGAGACGTCCTGGTAGCCAATACCTGCCTCCTACAGTTTACCAAACCCACCTCTGAACCCTGCATCCTGGCTTTGGGCCTGAGCAGTGGCTGATCCCAGGAAGCCCTCCAGGTTTTGCATCCCTAGTGACCCGAGTTCTCCAATGCTGGCTGAGGGGTTGAAGATGATCTCAGCTCCAGTGATGCTGTACATGAGCCAGTTGAGAGGGTGGTGTTGCCCATAGCAGATGTTCACTGCAATCCTGTCAAATTGGGTCTGGAACACAGGATGGCCTGGGTTTCTTCCATGTAGTAAGTTGACTGAAAATAAAACAATAAGAAGACAAAAGGCCATATATCAATGTCTCCTAGTTGTAAGACTCAGAGAAACAAAATGAAATATCACTAGTAATCCAAAAGTAATACTCTTGGGTGTCATTCTAAGTTTCAGAATTTCAAGGGTAAAACACTAGCACACAATTTATGCTAATAAAAAATCCACTATCGTGTGCACACACACACACAATCAAGACAATAAAAACTACCTCCAAAAGGAAATCACCATGGCTGAAGCATTTATCAACACTCTCCTTTGGGACATGTCAAAAATCCATGAAACAACTTTCCATGACATTTCAAGGATAAAAGTATCTTGACATTGCAATCATGGTACAAGTAAGGCTGAGGTTTGGTGAATGTTAACATGAGTTGATTGACATCCTTACTGACCACATGGCATTATACAGAATGTTAGAGCTGGAGGGACTCAGACTCCACCCAAAGCAACCCTCCACTTATTAGGAAGAGTCTTACCTGAGTGGGCATAGGACTAGCCCAGCTGATTAAGGTCATATCTGAGAGTAGACTCTGTACCCTTCACAGAGCACCTTGCATATGCTGCCTGAGGTTAAGGATACACAAGAGAAGGCAGAATGGAACCTTATTCTCCTTCTCTGCCCTCTGCCTGCCCTCTCAGGGTGCCAGTTCTGGGACATTATCAGGAATAGCACCGAGGGAGGCTAGAGGGAAAATTGGGTCTCAAACAGATCTGCTCCTGGAGCCTTTTGTCTCCTCTCATTAATTTCAAATTTACCAGGATCATGCAGGAACCAGGATGTGTGCATGTGGTGAACAATGAGCAGATCCTGTTGTGCTGAGACCAGCCCTGTGCTATCTGCAGGGAGCTAAAGATTAATCCCAGGGTAAACAGGTGAGGGGCATGTCTTCCCGACCACACCTCCACCTGTCACTGAGAAACACTGGGTTCTTCTCTCTCCTGGGGACCCCATCTAGCTCTGTAGATGGATTCCTGCCTGCCTGACCAGCCTAAATCCTCATAATCAGGAAGGGAGGTTGAAGGACCGGGGACAATACATCCTAAACTATTCTAACTATTGAAAAATTAGGTTTAGATTTAGGATCTTAGGCATTAAGGAGAGTTCATTTCCCTCCTTCAGATGCCCATCCATCAATCTCACACTTCTATGAATTAACATTAACTGTTCAAAACAGTCCCCCCACCTTATGACTTAATTACAGGCATAAGAAGTCCCTTCTAATACCTATGTATACAAATAGGCACATTTACCTAGTGCCATTTGACACACAGACATGGGCCGATTCAGATACCAAGTGTGTATGGACAAGGAACATTACCCACCAAACAAGCATTGGACACGGTTGGCTAGGCGCTCAGAGCCAGAAAGGGGCCACACAAATTGTTTCATGTTTGTGCACTATTATTATTTATGGGACTGAGGTTTGAACAGGGCTTCACACTTTGTAAAGCAGGGACCCCATTGCATGAGTCACACCTCCATTCCATTTTGCTCTGGTTATTTTGGAAATGGAGTATCACAAACTATTTATTCAGGCTGGCCTTGAACCTGATCTTCCTGCTCTCAGCTTTCCAAGGAGATAGGATTGCAGGTATGAGTCGGTGGTGCCCAGCTTGGTTTTAATTTATGTTAGCAATTATTACAAAGGAGAATTTCAGAAAGTCAAATCAGGTTACAGGAAAACACACATATATAAAAACCTCACTTGTGCTAAAGGTATTTGGGACTCACTCCAGAGTCCCATCTGAACCCCATCTGTCCATGTGATGCAGGGAACGTCATCAGACCCTCTAAGTACCAGAGAAGACTGCTGCATTGTTACATTGTCCAACACAGAATTTCCCCTCACTGAGATCTATGCACCAAAGGGGGATTGAGCTGGGCTGGTCATCTGACAGGCAGCTCACCTCATTCAAATCACCCACTCTGGGGGTGTGGTTCTTCCTGGTCTTTCCCACAGCTGCTTCAGAATTTGAGATCACCACAGCTGTGTTCCATAGAACTCCCCTTTGATATTTGTCTAATTTCAGAAAGGGAGACATGCTTCTTTGACAGCTGAGAGAATAAATACCATAGAGTTCAACTTTCAAGTCAGTTGTCTTAGTTTTGCTGGAGAAGAATTTAATGATGCTTTGAAATAATTAGCCTTGGTTCAGAGCTATCACTTGCAACAGCTCTTGTCTGAAATACTGAATTCCACTGTTGCTGTGATGCCCATGTTTGGCTAAATAAGAATAATCATTGGTCAGACATGGTGGAGCATGTCTGTAATTCTAGCACTCAGAAGGTGGAGGCAGGAGGTTCAAACAAATAAACAAAAAACCAATCAGCATCATTGTTCACTGCTGGAGAGAGTGTAAAATGATACAGCCACTGTGGAAAACCATATGGAGTTTCCTCAAAGAGTTAAACACAGAATTATAATATGATCTCATTTCTGGGTATACAGCCAAAGAACTGAAAGCAGGCAAAGAGATTGTTCAACACACCAATGGACTATATATATCCATCCACTATAATCTATGCCCATATTCATAGCAGCATTACTCACACTAGCCAAGAGATAGAAGGAAACCAGGTGTTCCTCAATAGATAAATGGATATCAAAATGTGATATAACACACAGTGAAATATTATTCACTCTTAAAAATGAAGGAAATCCTGTCACATGCTGCAATATGGATGAACCTAAAAACATTATGCTAAATAACATCAATCTGTCAAAAACATAGAAACACTAGGTGATTCTCCTTATATAAGAAACCTAAAGTAATCAAATTCACAGAAACAGAAAGTAGTACAGTAGTTGCCAGAGGATGGGAGCAAGAAGGAATGGGGAATCACTCTTTTTTTTTTTGGCAGTACTGGGATTTGAACTGAGGGCCTTATGCTGGCTAGGCACCTGCTCTATCACTAGAGCCACAACCCTCAACCTTTTTTGCTTTAGTTATTTGTCAGATAGGGTCTCATGATTTTGCCCAGGGTCAGTCTTGGACCATGATCCTCTTACCTAGGCTTCCCCATTACTGGGATCACAGGTGTGTGCCACCACACCCATTGAGATACGGTCTGGCTAACTTTTTGCCCAAGGCCAGCCTCAAACTGTGATTGGGAGCTGTTTTTTAATGGATATAGGGTGTCAGATTGGCAAGATGCAAAAATTCTGGAGGTCTGCTGCACAATGTGAACATACTTCACACTACTGAACTATACGTGTAAAAGTGGATAAGAAGATAAATTTTATGTCATATGATTTTTACTACAATAAAAAAGAAAAGACTAATCATGATGCCTCTCATAGATACCAAAAAACTCTTGCTCTTTGGTATGATCTTAGTCTACTTTGTGTTATTACAACAGAATATCAGGGAATGGATAACTCATAAAGAACAGAGATTTAGATCTGAACATGGTGGCACATGCCTGTAATCCAGGCTACTCAGGAGGTCAAAGTAGGAGGATTATGAGTTTGCTACACCAGCAAAGGTAGCAAGACCCTGTCTCAAAAACAAAACTTAGCTAGCTATGGGGGCCATAGCTAAGTGGTAGAGAGTTTGCCTAGATACACAAGGCCCTGGGTTCAGTCCTCAGCACTACAATTTTAAAAAGGCTTATTTCTTACAGATTTAGAGGCTGGAAAGTCCAAGATGGAAGAGCCAGCATCTGGAGAAGGCCTTCATTCTGTGTTATCCTGTGGTAGAAAAGCAAGCGAGTAAGAGGGGGCTGAAATTTCTATCTATCTATCTATCCATCTATCTATCTATCTGTCTATCTATCATCTATCTATCTATCTATCTATCTATCTATCTATCTATCTATTTACCTACCTACCTATCTATCTAATGTATCTATTTACCTATCTATGATCTATCCATCTATCATCTATCTATTGCATCTATTTACCTACCTACCTATCAACTATCTATCTACCTAATCTAGCTATCTATTTACCTATCTATCTATCTAATGTATCTATTTACCTATCTATGATCTATCTATCTATCATCTATCTATTGCATCTATCTATCTATTTACCTACCTACCTATCTATCATCTATCTACCTAATCTAGCTATCTATTTACCTATCTATCATCTATCATCTATCTATCTATCTATCTATCTATCTATCTATCTATCATCTATCTATTGCATCTATCTATCTAATCTATCTATTTACCTATCTATCATCTATCTATCTACCTAATCTAGCTATCTATTTACCTATCTATCATCTATCTATTGCATCTATCTATCTTATCTATCTATTTACCTATCATCTATCTATCTATCTACCTATCTACTGCTTCTATCTATCTATCATCTATCTATTGCATCTATCTATATATAATGTATCTATTTACCTATTTATATCTATCTATCTATCTATCTATCTATCTATCTATCTATCTATCTATCTCAGTCCTGGTGAATGAACTGAGGGCATTGTACATGCAAGGCACTCTACCTCTAGTCTACATTCCCTAGTCCGTGGTTTTTGAGACAGGATCTTGCTATGGTAGCCCAGGCATGAACTATATTCATGTCTTAGACACCCAAGGATGTCCAAGGAATTTCAAGCATCTGCCACCATGCCCAGCTCCAACTTGCTCTTATAGCAAATCCACTCTCCAAATATTGAAATTAATCCACTGTGAGGGAGTGCCCTCATGATCTAATCACCACTTAAAGGAACCACCTCACCATGCTTACAATGGGAGTTGTTTCTAATGTCTCAGTGTGGGACCTATATTCAAGTCATAGGAAGTCACAGGAATTTTGAGGCAAGACTTATGGTGACCATAAAGATGATCAGCCCCAGCTGGTCACTTGTTCTCAACTCCAATTAGCCCATAATTGCCTCTGGTCTTAATGACAGTAGAAAAGGGAACTCACACTTAGATAACAACATTAGAACTAAGGGTCATGCTAATGACAGCCTTGGGCCCATGGTTCCTCTTGATTCAGATAAGTGTCCCCCTGGCACCAGCTCACTTTCACGCCTCCCTTCAGGCCGAGTTCAGGCTTATCAGCTGCAATAGTCCCCACCCAGTCCCCTTCCTGCTTTTTCCATAGCAAGAAATCAACAATCTGATGAATACAAGATTTTTTTCCAGTACTCTAAGAACACCCACGTTCAGAATCAGAATTCAGTACTGATAAAGTCACTATGACTACAGCTCTGCCTCCCCCAAACCCCTAAGGACATTCATAAGTCTGAAAGAGAACACAAAGAAATGAAATTAGTGATTCTTTTGTGAGAGCTGAAAATAAGGATAAATTAATTACCATCTGTCACCTCTTTGAATGTTACAGGTATTTCTGATAACAACTTTATTAAAACATAATTCACATAGTGTAAAACTCACTCTTTTTAAGTGTGCAATTCAGTGGTTTTTAGTATATTCAGAGTTGTGCAACCATCATCAAAATCTAATTTTGGAACTTTTTCTTCACCCCAAATGGAAACCCTTCCGCCCCTTCTTCCCACACCCCTGTCCTAGCAAACACCAATTTACTTTCTGTCTCTAGTCATTTGCCTTTCTGACAGTTCATATCACAGGTATTATGAAGAAAGTGGGACAGGCAAAGCTCTGGAAAGAGATAACGTCCCTGCTCCCCAAGTGCCAGCTCTGCCGTTCACTGATTTATCATGGAGGTCACCTCCACATCATCTTGCCCTGGACTGCAGCTCCCTCACCTCACAAAGCCACAAAGGGCCTTTCTAGGAACACTACGAATTTATGTGAAAGTGCACTAAAAAAAAAAAAGGTGGCAAACAGTCTTATCTAATCAAAACCTGGTAAAACAAGCACCAGACAGGTACATTTTCCTTGGTGAGGGCCACATCTGACAGCTGTGGCTGTGCTCTCTGACCTGCATAGGTTCAGCCGCTGCTGCCCCGGAAGCAATTAATATCTTACCTTCTGGCAGAACCTGGTGGTGAACCCATCCTCTGCCGACTCAGCAAATTCTGTCCAAGGAAGCTTCTCTCTTGTACAGAAAGCAAAGGGCATTGCTGTAAAGAGGAGAAAGGTTAGAATCATATCACACATGACATCTGGGGTGTCCTTAGTCCAGCAGCAGGAGGTTACCACTGGGACCCTCCTTATCCCAGGGACAGGGAGGCTTCTTCAGAAATAAGAAAAGCAGCTCAAATAGCTCAATGATCGCACAAGAAGTGTGGGAACAACTGGACAGGATCAGTATATCAAAGGATAAATATATTCTTCCCAGGATCTCTGGTTAGACCCCACCAGAGAGTGGGGTAAAATTGGTAAGAAATTTCATCAAACTGTTGTGTGTGTTGCTAAGAATCAAAATCAGAGCCTGTGCAAACTAAGGAAGCACTTTACCACTGAGTTATACCCTTAGATGGACTTTTTTTTACCACTCCAACCCTAAGTTCTGGGGACCAAACCCATGGCCTAACACTTTAAGCAAACACTCTACCACTGAGCTACATCCCCAAAGGCAGTGTTTTTTGTTTCTTTTATCTCAAACAGTAGACATGTACCCATGTAAAACAGTTTAGAGATGATTGTGATTCCCACACACACTGAGTTCAAAATTCTAGTCTGCTGTGCAAGGGTCAGAAGAGAACAACTGAGAAGTGGGCACCGGGACCGGGACCCACAGCCCTGGCCACATCTGGAATATCTACAATATGTGTGGTTATCTTTAATATCTGCCAGTGTGCTGTGTGAACTGGTATCTCTCTGTGATTAAATATGTCTTCTTGGGCTGGGGATGTTGATGGATAGTAGGGTGCTTGCCAAGTGTACTCAGGGTCCTAGGTGTAATACTCAACACTGCAAAGATAAGGAGTAAGGAAACAAGTTTCTCTTATTACTAGTAAGGTTGCACTTGCTACATGTTCCCTGGCCATTCTGGATTTATCCTCTCTATGTTGATTTTTTTGGGGGGGGCTGTGGTATTGGGGTTTGAACTCAGGTCGTTAGGCTTGCTATACATGTACTCTACCACTTGAGCCACACCACCAGCCCCCTTCCACATTCTTGTTCACATTTTTTGCCCATTTCCTATTGGGTTGTTTCTTTCTGAATTGTTTGGTTTCTTCTTCTTTTTTTTTGTTTTTTTTTCCTTTTTTCCTCCGGTATTGGGGCTTGAACTCAGGGCCTCACGCATGCAAAGCAGGTGCTCTACCACTTTAGTCATGCCATCAGCTCTTGTTTTCCTCTCAATTTGTAGCACTGAATACCTTGTCTGGACCAACACAGCATACTCTTTAGCTCTCCTCTCTCACATGGAACCACCTCCATTTGGGGGAGAGGGTGGAATTGGGGTTTGAACTTAAGACTTCATGCTTGGAAGATCACCACATTGGACCCTTGTCCTTTCTCTCTTCTTAGCAGGAGGGTAAAAGAATCTCTGGGGTATCTGACCAGCCTGAAGGGAATGGATCGGAGATAAGAACATTGTTATTACCCAGTGATTATCACAAAACCAAATAACCTAAAGCAGAAAGAGCTGGAGTACAGAACATGGCTTATTTGTAAGAGTGCCTGGCTGAAAAGCGCCAAGACCTTGTGTTCAAGCCCCAGTACACCGCACCCCCCACCAACTCCCCACTGTCAAAAAAAGAGATGAGCCAGAGCCCCATTTATGTATGTATAGTTAAAAGAGACTACACCTCTTCTGCCATGGGAGCAGAAGTGAGAACAGGGATTCTGTTCTGGCTTAGTCCCACATACCCAATCCGGGACATCTCAACTGTTCCTTGGTTGCCTCAAATACATATCCCTGCAGTTCGAAGTCTCTTTATTGTTCTTCTAGGTAGATTGGTTCCAAAATGTGTTTCGGATCCAGAATGAGAGGGCTATGCTGAGCCTAGGGGCTGAGGTGGGCTATAGTAACAGAGAGGGTGGAGAATGGGGCTCATGAGACAGGCTGGATGGAGGCCAAGAACTGACACCACAAGGAAGGCCCTACAGCCATTCCCCCTGACAAAGCTGAGCCTTGGGTGGGTGATCCCCAGGGACTTGTCCTCTGCTGCTTCCAGTGGGGGACTAGTTCCATGCCTAGTGCTGGGTAGGTTTGATGGGGTCCAGGTGTTCAGACCAAAGGTCCAAATGCTCAACCGAATTTTGTGATTTATTAACAAAGACTTATTTATAAAACCTCCTGCCAAAGTGACCATTGGTCAGGCAGCAAATACTTCCTGATACCTATTGCATATCCAGAGCTGGGGTAAAATCCAGAAGCATGGTTCATGGCCCCAGGCCAGGAAGGGCTTACCATCTAAGGGTGAGATGATTACAAAATACCCTGAGAACACATCAAAAAATAACCTGACAGCCATTATCTAATAATAATATTTCTCTCCTACTTTAGATCACTTTCTTAAAGACATTTCTTTCCAAAATCACAGTCCTGTCACTCTAAACCCTCCGTTGCCACCCCCTGCCAGGCACTTTCCATGTGACAGCCCTGACAACTGTGAGTTTGGTTCCGCCCCTGACAATCAGCCTGCTTTTCAAAGAGTCAAGGTTCCCTTCCCTCTGGCAGGTTAGAAATAGCAGCAGTGCCCACACCTTGCCTCCCCTCACTGTGACTGCCTCAGATTGTCCTCCCACCCTCAGGTGGAGGAATGACCTCCACCTCAGCCACAGGCAAGTCATTCTTGGTGGACAGAGACACACAGCTTTCCAGGAGCCACAACCTGAGGGCAGGGGAAAAAAGAAAGGCTTTATGTGTCTGTTTTCCACAGGCTGGTGTATCCTTTGGCCTCAGTCAGGAAGATGTCACGTGGGGCAAGCTAACCATCACCCAATGGATGACTCTCTTCATCCACCGCCCATAGTTATCCTCTGTCTTTCCATCACCATCATTATTCCACAATCTCCTTGACCTCCCACCTTTTATCTATCATGAGTGCTGCCCCTGCCAGCCAGCTGTTCACTTGCTCATTCTCAGCTCCTTGCAGGATTCATTCTTCTAGGCCCAAGGCAAGCTAGGCCAGGCTGCTTCATTGTTTAGGCCGGCTGCCTTTGGGCCTATACTTCTCAGTGCCCCCATCTATTTTCTGGTTAACACCTGTAAAACTTCTCTTCTTTCCTGTTATCCAAAGTAATTCATCTTCACATCTTGCCCTGCTGTGTCTAAGAGATCCAAACCTACACTCAACATGTACCTTGAGCAACCTGTTCAATAAACCTACACCGTGTCCACCAAAGAGTTGGCATGGAAGGTGCAATGCCCTGAATGTGTGTGTACCCCCCCAAAATCACATGATGAAATCCTAACCTCCAGGGGGCTCTCAAATGTGATTAGGGTATGAGGGTGGAGCCTTCACAAGTAAGATTAGAGAAGGAGGATGCAATCAAACTACCTGACTCCATTTTCTTTCTCTCTTACCTGTACTTTTCTGAGTTGCTCTTTCCCCCAGTTTTATCTTAAATTCCAGGACGACAAGTCTGATAGCTAAACACCCTGAAAAGCAAATAAAGATTACCCTGCTCTAGTACCACAGGCTAAATAAACAACCTGTGAAGCAAACTGAATTGCCCCCCCCAAACACCAGCAATTTCCTTGGCTTGGAACAGATCTCCCCCACAGATGCAATACCTTCCTTGGCACTCACTGATAGGGCTCTGTGTGCTATACAAATCCCTCAAATCTTGCTTCTGTTCCTTTCCTGTTATATAACCTATAGGCTGCTATTACCACATTGAACACAGTCCTTAGACTTGTCTTCCCTGTGTGGCCACATGGAAATCAAAGTTTCCTTTTTTATTTCACCATCAACTTTTGCACCTCTTTCTTTTTGGGGAAGAACAGCTGAGCCTAGGTTATTGGGACCCTTGGAGTGGGTGTTCTGCACTGGGCCTCATCAGGTTTGCTACCACCTAAAAGGTGAAAGCCATTCTCATGAGACCAGAGATGCCACTGGCTCCCAGTCAACCCTGGCAGAAGGGGAGGGAGAGGGTAATCTCATATTGCTACTGAAACTACCTTTGTTTTGGGATTTCTGTTTTCTTTTTGCTTCGAGTCAGCACTGATTGACTTTTTGCCTCCACTTCCCTCCCAATACACACACTATTCGGTGAAACAGAAAAATGTTCTTTTGAATCCACCTGGTAAATTCTCTCTGAGAGGACAATGTGTATCTTACTCTTTTTTTTCTGTTTCCTTGTTTGAGGGTTTTTTGTTTTGTTTTGTTTTTTCTCTTTTGGTGCTGGGATGGAATCCACGGCCTCAAGCATGCTAGGCAACTATTCTACCACTGAGCTACATCCTAGCTCTTATTTGAGGTTTTCTGGGCTATTTAAGGATTAGGCCATTTGCTTTAATGGGGGGATTTGAAAATTTCAGAGTTTGTGGTACCGA
Organism: Castor canadensis; assembly: GCF_047511655.1. Lineage (NCBI taxonomy): Eukaryota > Metazoa > Chordata > Mammalia > Rodentia > Castoridae > Castor > Castor canadensis. The sequence continues at coordinate 10,813,757 of NC_133403.1, read as the reverse complement.
ATAGTGAAAAGAGATATAGGTATGTTAGAGGAACCAGGGACTTGTAAGATTTCTATATTAATTTTAACGTAGGAAATACTAAGTCTATGCTATCAGAAAGTCTCCTAGGGAGAATCTTAGCTGACTGGTCCACCTATAGCTATGAACTTATGACTACAGAAAAGATTTGTTATTGTAACATGGAATGATCTCTGTATGTGTTAGATTCAGATAAAGGATGAGCTTTGAATGGGTCATTGAATTATCATTCTAGTTTACAGCTATAATTGTCTTATCAAATGGGCTGAAATGATATGTTTACTCTTGTTTATTCATTTACATAATCAAGACTCCTGTAAAGAAGGGATCTTTGGTGCAAAGATCTCAGGCACCAAAACAGAATCCTCTGCCTGATGACAGCAGAGATGTGGAAGGGGAAGATGGAATGCTGCTAGCTACTTAAATTCTAGTGCTTTCCCACCACCACCACCACCAAAATCCCAGCAGTCCTTCACACTCTTTGGCTACATCTCAACCAGTTCTCCCTCCAATCCACAGAACTGGAGTCACTGAGACACCAGAATGTGAGAGTGGATCTGAAACAGTCTCCTCTTTAAGACCTATCAGAGCATTCAATTCAGCTGGGGCATCTACCCCAACAGGACAGGGAAATTCCCATTAAGACAATATCCCATGGGAGGGCTAAATAACCAAGGTTAGCCAACTGATTATTTCTGGACCTACACCCCAGATCTGCTAAACTAAAAGAACTCTAGCCCTCCTTACCACAGAAGATGGTGCATTTCTTTTCTAGCATCTTTGCCACCTACTTGGGCAGATATATAGACTCTGCTTAATATAATATTAACTGCTAATGAGAGATATCTCATTTTTAAATAAGGCTAACAAGGAATCTCACCAGAACAACTTCCTAAACACTGTGAATCCAGCAAACGATACCAACAACAGAACTGAACTGGAATCCAAATAATGATAGAACCTAAGTGGACCACTATAATAAGTGGATCCTGGAAGGGCTCAGGTCGGGGAAACCCAAGCCAAAGAACTTAAATGAAATACAATAGCTACCACAGTGGGCCACTGAGAACCCCTTCATTTGGCAGGAAAGAATATATCAGATTTACAGGTCCTGAGAATGTACAGATGATCAATATAAACCTTATTGGACAAAGCATTCTTGACATTAGATACAAATCTCAAAAGACTGAAGGAGGCAGACTTAAAAAGATCAAAGTAACTGTGGAAATGAACCCCTCTCAGTTGGTGGATGTAGACTACAAGGTCAATAATGACTGGGAAATTAAAAAAGCAAAAGACACCAACATTTTCATTCCTGTGATGGATTTTGGAGCCAAGACGAGAGTAAGAGAAGTGAAGGTTTATTAGGATGCTGCTAAGGAAAGCAGCAGGCAGCTAAGCAAGATAAGAAGGTCTTATCTTGTGGTGCTGTCCCTGCTGTCCCTGCTGCTGTGCTGAATGGGGGCAGGTTTTTATGGAGCTGCCTCAGATTTCACAGATTGGGTAGTTCCTTTTTTGTGGGCTTTGTTGATTGGTTATTTCTTCCTCAGAACATGGTTTAAATTTCACATACAGAAACATTTCACAAGCTCAGCCTTTATTTCCTCATTCCAGAATTTCATGTGCTCAGCCTTTCCTTCCTCATTCCATCTGGCTCTTGCTATTTTGTTTGCTATGCCTCATTAAGGAGGACTTTCCTCCACACATTCAAGGCTAGGAATCCAATACCAGGTGCCACACCTGAAAAGGAGATAGAACCCTAGAAAGAGACAAATGTATCTTAGGGCATTAGAAGAAAAACTGTCCTAAATTATTTTTTTTGGTGGTACTAGAGTTTGAACTCAGGACCTCATCCTTGCTAGGCAGGTACTCTAGCACTTAAGCCATTCTGCCAGCCCATGCCTTAAACTCTTAAATGAAAGGGACTCACTCAATAAAGAGCCAAGTGTCAAGTGGCAGAGTCAATGACTTCACTGAGGACTGAGGCAGCCTGAGGAATTCTACAACCTTTTCATGTCCAATTGTTAACAGCACCAGTGCAGTCTGTGATCAGAAGACTTTCAAATTCTTTGTGTCCCACTGGGAAGAATCCATGGCAGGACACGTGGGTGTAAAGAGAGTTTATTTTATACATTATCTTTTTTTTTGTCTTTTTTCTTTTTTGGTGCTGGGATCGAACCCAGGGCCTCACGCATGCTAGGCAAGTGCTGTACCACGGAGCTACATCCCAGCCCTAAGAGAGTTTAAAGTTAAGGAAGGGATATACAAAAGAGAGCATGGTGGGGCTTAGGTGGAATCCAGAGGCAGAGCGCGTGCTACTCTTTCCCAGGTACTTTTAAAACTTAAACTAATCCGTGGGAAGATCAGAAGCAGGTGATTCCCATCCAATGATCAATGAGTAGGAAGGGACATGGGTGGTTCATGGCCAGGTGAGGGCATTCCCTGAGTCAGGGCATGGTTAATCTGAGTTGTAATATTTTTTCTACGAGCCCCGAGCTTTCCCTAATTTTAGCCTGCCTTATAATCATTTGCACACAGGAATCCTAGTTACAAATGTCAGTGGGGAACAACCCTATGAATTTTCTAATTGACATGGAGCCTATTTATTCAGTTCTAATGACCCCTCTGGCAAAAAAATCTAATCAAACTGTGCCTATTATAGAAGTACAAGAGGGTCCCAGGAACAGGCGTGCCTGCAACCTCTGGAATGCAGCTTAAGAGACACACAGTTAACTTATAGCATTCTATTTGTACCCAAATGCCCAGCTAATCTCCCCAGAAAAGCAGTGAATGCAGGTTCAAGTACCATCTGAGAATATACTTCACCTGCAGCTGATGTTGATCCAGGAAAAGGCCCCTGAGAGTGATTAAATATCCCCAGAAACCTGTCAACTTTTTAATTAAGCATTGTGGGTTGATGGGCTCCCACGCCAAGTTAAAAATGCCCTGCCCAATAAGGTGACCAACTGCTTATAATCATACCCTGTAGGATAGGGGGCACTCAAAAGGATCCAACCTGTACTCCAAAAATTTTGAGGTGCAATCTTATCCAGCCTTACCAGTCACCTTATAATATGTCTATTTGGTAGGTAAGAAAGCTCCAATCTGAGGAATATCATTTTGTTCAGGATTTGTGAACTATTAATAAAATTGTCCAAGAATTTTAGCCTACAGTGCCTAACCCTTCACCCTTCTTTTTATTTATTTATTTTTCTTTATTCATATGTGCACACAATGTTTGGGTCATTTTTCCATCCTCCCCCCACCGCCTTCTTTACCCCCCCCCCCGCCCCCTCTCTCCCCCCCACCCCCTCGCTACCCGGCAGAAACTATTTTGCCCTTATCTCTAATTTTGTTGAAGAGAGAGTATAAGCAATAATAGGAAGGAACAAGGGGTTTTGCTAGTTGAGATAAGGATAGCTATACAGGGAGTTGACTCACATTAATTTCCTGTGCGTGGGTGTTACCTTCTAGGTTAATTCTTCTTGATCTAACCTTTTCTCTAGTTCCTGGTCCCCTTCTCCTATTGGCCTCAGTTTCTTTTAAGTATCTGCTTTAGTTTCTCTGCACTGAGGGCAACAAATGCTAGCTAGTTTTTTGGGTGTCTTACCTATCCTCATACCTCCCTTGCGTGTTCTCGCTTTTATCTTGTGATCAAATTCCAATCCCCTTATTGTGTTTGCCCTTGATCTAATATCCGCATATGAGGGAGAACATATGATTTTTGGTCTTTTGGGCCAGGCTAACCTCACTCAGAATGATGTTCTCCAGTTCCATCCATTTACCAGCAAATGATAACATTTTGTTCTTCTTCATGGCTGCATAAAATTCCATTGTGTATAAATACCACATTTTCTTAATCCATTCGTCAGTGGTGGGGCATCCTGGCTGTTTCCATAACTTGGCTATTGTGAATAGTACTGCAATAAACATGGGTGTGCAGGTGCCTCTGGAGTAACCTGTGTCACAGTCTTTTGGGTATATCCCCAAGAGTGCTATTGCTGGATCATATGGTAGATCAATGTTTAGCTTTTTAAGTAGCCTCCAAATTTTTTCCAGAGTGGTTGTACTAGTTTACATTCCCACCAACAGTGTAAGAGGGTTCCTTCCCCCCCCCCCCCCCGCATCCTCACCAACACCTGTTGTTGGTGGTGTTGCTAATGATGGCTATTCTAACAGGGGTGAGGTGGAATCTTAGTGTGGTTTTAATTTGCATTTCCTTTATTGCTAGAGATGGTGAGCATTTTTTTATGTGTTTTTTTGGCCATTTGAATTTCTTCTTTTGAGAAAGTTCTGTTTAGTTCACTTGCCCATTTCTTTATTGGTTCATTAGTTTTGGGAGAATTTAGTTTTTTAAGTTCCCTATATATTCTGGTTATCAGTCCTTTGTCTGATGTGTAGCTGGCAAATATTTCTCCCACTCTGTGGGTGGTCTCTTCAGTTTAGAGACCATTTCTTTTTTTGAGCAGAAGCTTTTTAGTTTTATGAGGTCCCATTTATCTATGCTATCTCTTAGTAGCTGTGCTGCTGGGGTTCCCCCTTCACCCTTCTAAATGCCTTTCCTGCTAAGTACAATGGTTGGCTGTCCTTGATTTAAAAGATGCTTGTTTTTGCATTCCACTTGAAAATAATTGCCAAGGAGGGATCCAAGATGGCGACTAGAGGGAGGAAGCAGACAGTGTGAGATCAATAAATCAAAAATCTTGCTGAGATGCTGGAGCCACCCTTGGCAGAAAAAAAAAACACCAAGAAGAAGCAAAACCCTGACACCCCAACCCCCTGCACATAGCTTCTCCATACCACGTTACACTGAGAAACCAGAAGGGCTCCTGTGCTGGCTCCAAACCTTCTTGGGAAATGCAGAACAACAGGTGAGCAAATAAGCAGCATGCGGTACTCCCACAGCCAGCCCTGGGATAAACCAGCATAGCCCCCTGGACAGACGGACCCCCACCCCGCAAAAAACTGAGTAATAAACAAGGAACTGAAAAGGACACGTAGCAGATGGAGCAGGGTGTTTTGAGTGCACTGGAGAAGGGGAGAGGGCAAGGAGCACTCCACGTGGACTTTTAGTAAACAAAGCCTGCAAAAATAGCCGGCTGACAGTAGGTGGCAGATAAGCTGCTGCCTGAAATAGGGCAGATAGCAGTTCACAAAGCTGTCTGGTGAGATTATGACAGAGCTACTGCTTAAATACCAACACCAGGACTGGATACTGAAGGAGTAACACCAGAACTACAAAGACTGAAACTTCATTGTTCCTGAACCTGGAATTTTTTTTCTTATTTCTTTTTTCTCTTTCTCTCTAAGTGCTTGTCTTGCTCACTGTTGGTTAGTACACCATCTCTTCTATTGATTTCTTTGGTTCTCTATTTTTTTTTCCTTCTTTTCTTTTTCTGCTTTCTCTTTCTTTCTTGGTCTCATTACTTCTACTATTGTAAGTTAGCTAATACTAAATTAGACACTGAACAGGGACAGAAACAGCACCAAGTGGGATGATGGGAAGACAAAGAAGGGATGGTAACAATTCTCCCCCCCAAAATAAATTAGTACAGGATTCAGAGGGAAATGAAGAAAATGGATACCCAGTTCCAGACCCCAACAAACAAAGATGGACTATCCCAAGGAACCCAAGGAAGCCTACAAGAACACCCTGAAAGAAGAAATCACTGAGAATTTCATGGACATGTTACTAGACAAGGTCAACCAATACCCACAGGAGACACTCAAGAAATTCCAAGACAACAAAAATAAAGAATATGAGGAGACACAAAAACAAATAAATGAACTCATAGAAGTCTTAAATAAATACCAAAGTGAAACATAGAACACCATAAATAGAGAGATAAGTGAATTAAGGATGAAAATTGACAATATTAAAGAGGAAGTGACCCATGATGTGGAAAACCTCAGAAAAAAAAATGAAACAGAAATACAAACACAATGGAAGGCCACTCCAGCAGACTAGAACAAGCAGAAGACAGAATCTCAGAACTTGAAGGTGAAATGGAAATTAAAGGAAAAACTGAAGAACTATTACTCAAACAACTCAAAACCTGTGAAAGGAATATGCAAGAACCCATCATCTCCATCAAAAGACCAAACCTGAGAATCATGGGTATTGAAGAAGGAGAAAAGGTGCAAGCAAAAGGAATTCATAATATATTCAACAAACTAATAACAGAAAATTTTCTAAATCTAGAGAAAACTATGCCCATTCAGGTACAGGAAGCCTCCAGGACACCAAACAGACTTGACCAAAATAGAACTACCCCACAACATATTATCATTAAAACAAGAAGCACAGAGAATAGAGAAAGAATACTGAAGCCTGTAAGAGAGAAAAAACAAATAACATACAAAGGTAAACCCATCAAAATCACAGCAGATTTCTCAATGGAAACCTTAAAAGCCAGAAGAGCATGAAATGAGGTATTCCAGGCACTAAATGAAAATAACTTCAACCCTAAGATACTCTACCCTGAAAAACTATCATTCAAAATAGATGGAGCAATAAAAGTCTTCCATGATAAGCAGAAGCTAAAACAATATATGACCACAAAGCCACTGCTACAAAAGATTCTTCAAAGAATTCTGCACACATAAAATGAAAGCATACAAAACCATGAAAGGACAGGCAGTACCAAACCACAGGAGAAGAAAAGGCAAGAAAGTAGACAGTAACATTGATTTAGCTGCACACAATCAAATTGTTAAAAAACAAAGACAACTAAATTACAGGAATCACCACACACCTGTCAATACTAACACTGAATGTTAATGGACTCAACTCCCCCATCAAAAGACACCGTTTGGCAAACTGGATTAAAATGGAAGATCCAACAACCTGCTGACTACAGGAGACCCACCTCGTCGACAGAAACAAGCACTGGCTTAGGGTGAAAGGCTAGAAAAAGATTTACCAAGCCAATGGCCCCCCAAAACAGGCAGGGGTAGCAATACTTATCTCAGACAAAGTAGACTTCAAACCTACCTTGATCAAACAAGATAAAGAAGGACATTCCATATTAATAAAAGGGGAAATACACCAAAAGGAAATAACAATTATCAACCTATATACACCCAATGTCAATGCACCCAATTTCATCAAATATACTCTGAAGGACCTAAAAACATATATAAACTCCAACACAGTTGTAGTAGGAGACTTTAATACCCCCCTATCACCAATAGATAGGTCATCCAAACAAAAAAATCAATAAAGAAATCCTAGATCTAAATCACACAATAGACCAAATGGACCTAGCCAATGTCTACAGAATATTTCATCCAACTTCTGCACAGTATATGTTCTTCTCAGCAGCCCATGGAACCGTCTCCAAAATTGATCATATCTTAGGGCACAAAGTAAGCCTCAGCAAATATAAGAAAATAGAAATAATACCATGCATTCTATCTAATCACAATGCATTAAAACTAGAACTTAACAACAAAACCAAAAAGCAAACAGTTGGAAGCTGAACAGCACATTGCTCAATGACCAATGGGTCATTGATGAAATAAAAGAGGAAATTAAAAGTTTCCTGGAAGTTAATGAAAATGAAAACACAACATACTGGAACCTATGGGACACAGCAAAGGCAGTCCTGAGAGGAAAGTTTATAGTCATGAGTGCATATATTAAAATGACAGAAAGATATCAAATCAATGACCTAATGATACATCTCAAACTCCTAGAAAAACAAGAACAAGCAAATCCCAAAACAATCAGGAGAGAAAAAATAAAAATAAGAGCTGAAATCAATGAAATAGAAACAAAAAAAAACACACAAAGAATCAATGAAACAAAAAGCCAGTTCTTTGAAAAAAATAAATAAGATTGACAGACCCCTGGCAAACCTGTCTAAAATGAAGAGAGAAAAAACCCAAATCAGTAAAATCAGAAACGCAAAAGGGGAGATAACAACAAACACCATGGAAATCCAGGTAATCGTCAGAGACTACTTTGAGAACCTACATTCTAATAAATTTGAAAATCTTGAAGAATTGGACAGATTTCTACATACTTAGGACCATCCAAAATTGAAACAAGAGGACATTAATCACCTGAATAGATCTACAGCACAAAATGAAATTGAAGCAGCAATCAAGAGTCTCCCAAAAAAGAAAAGTCCAGGACCTGATGGATTCTCTGCTGAATTCTAACAGACCTTTAAAGAAGAACTAATATCAACAATCCTTAAACTGTTCCACAAAATAGAAAGGAAAGGAAAATTGCTTAACACATTTTATGACGCCAGTATTACACTTATCCCAAAACCAGGCAAAGACACCTCCAAAAAGGAGAACTATAGGCCCATTTCCTTAATGAACATCGATGCAAAAATCCTCAATAAAATAATGCCAAACCAAATCCAACAACACATCAGAAAGATCATTCACCACGACCAAGTCAGTTTCATCCCAGGGATGCAGGGGTGATTTAACATGCAAATCTATAAATGTAATACAGCACATTAATATAAGCAAAGACAAAAACCACTGGATCATCTCAACAGATGCAGAAAAAGCCTTTGATAAGATCCAACACCATTTCATGATAAAAGCTCTAAGAAAACTAGGAATAGAAAAGTACCTCAACATTATAAAAGCTATATACAACAAACCTACAGCCAGCATTATACTTAATGGAGAAAAACTGAAACCATTTCCCCTAAAATCAGGAACTAGACAAGGGTGCCCACTATCTCCCCTCCTATTCAACATAGTACTGGAATCCCTAGCCAGAGAAATTAGGCAAGAAGAAGGAATAAAAGGAATACAAATAGGTATTTGCAGACAATAGGGTCCTGTACCTTAAAGACCCAAAATACTCTACCCAAAAACTCCTAGACACCATAAACATCTACAGCAAGGTGGCAGGATACAAAATCAACTTACAAAAATCATTAGCTTTTCTATACACCAATAACGAACAAACTGAGAAGGAATATATGGAAACAATTCCACTTACAATAGCCTGAAAAACAAATCAAATTCCTAGGAGTAAACTTAACAAAGATGTGAATGACCTACAAGGAGAATTACAAACCCCTGAAGAAAGAGATCGAGGAAGACTACAGAAAGTGGAGAGATCTCCCTGTGCTCATGGATTGGTAGAATCAACATAGTAAAAATGGCTATACTACCAAAAGCAATCTACATGTTTAATGCAATTCCCATCAAAATCCCAATGACATTCATCAAAGAGATTGAAAAATCTACCCTAAAATTCATTTGGAAACACAAGAGACCACGAATAGCCAAGGCAATACTCAACAAAAAGAGCAATGCTGGAGGTATCACAATACCCAACTTCAAACTATATTACAAAGCAATAGCAATAAAAACAGCATGGTACTGGCACAAAAATAGATCAGTGGAACAGAATAGAGGACCCTGATATGAATCCACACAACTATGCCCACTTTATTTTTGACAAAGGGGCCAAAAATATATGATGGAGAAAACACAGCCTCTTCAACAAATGTTGTTGGGAAAAGTGGTTACCCATTTGCAAAAACCTGAAACTAGATCCATGTTTATCTCCCTGTACTAGTATCAACTCAAAATGGATCAAGGACCTCAATATCAGACCCTAAACTCTACAGTTGGTACAGGAAAGAGCAAGAAACACTCTGGAAGTAATAGGTATAGGCAAGGGCTTCCTCAATCAAACCCCAGAAGCTCAGCAACTAAGAGAAAGTATAGACAAGTGGGACTTCATAAAACTAAAAAGATTCTGCACAACAAAAGAAATGGTCTCTAAACTGAAGAGAACACACACAGAGTGGGAGAAAATATTTGCCAGCTACATATCAGACAAAAAACTGATAACCAGAATATACAGAGAACTCAAAAAAACTAAACTCTTCCAAAATTAATGAACCAATAAAGAAATGGGCAAGTGAACTAAACAGAACTTTCTCAAAAGAAGAAATTCTAATGGCCAAAAAAACACATGAAAAAATGCTCACCATCTCTAGCCATTAAGGAAATGCAAATCAAAACCACACTAAGATTCCACCTCACCCTTTTAGAATAGCCGTCATCAAAAACACCACTAACAACAGGTATTGCTGAGGATGTGGGGAAAAAGGAACCCTCGTACACTGCTGGTGGGAATGCAAACTAGTGCAACCACTCTGGAAAAAAATTTGGAGGCTTCTTAAAAATCTAAACATAGATCTGCCATATGATCCAGCAATCCCACTCCTGGGGATATACCCAAAGGAATGCGACAGAGGTTACTCCAGAGGCATCTGCACATCCATGTTCATTGCAGCGCTATTCACAATAGGCAAGTTATGGAAACAGCCAGGATGCCCTCTACTGATGAATGGATTAAGAAAATGTGGTATCTATACACAATGGAATTTTATGCAGCCATGAAGAAGAACGAAGTGTTATCATTCGCTGGTAAATGGATGGAATTGGAGAACATCATTTGGAGTGAGATTAGCCTGGCCCAAAAGACCAAAAATCGTATGTTCTCCCTCATATGTGGACATTAGATCGAGGGCAAACACAACAAGGGGATTGGACTTTGATCACAAGATAAAAGCGAGAGCACACAAGGGAGGGGTGAGGATAGGTAAGACACCTAAAAAACCAGACAGCATTTGTTGCCCTCAATGCAGAGAAACTAAAGCAGATACCTTAAAAGAAACTGAGGCCAATAGGAAAAGGGGACCAGGAACTAGAGAAAAGGTTAGATCAAAAAGAATTAACCTAGAAGGTAACACGCACGCACAGGAAATTAATGGGAGTCAACTCCCTGTATAGCTATCTTTATCTCAACCAGCAAAAACCCTGTTCCTTCCTATTATCGCTTATACTCTCTCTACAACAAAATTAGAAATAAGGGCAAAATAGTTTCTGCTGGGTATTGAGGGGGTAGAGGGGAGAGGGAGGGGGCGTAGTGGGTGGTAAGGGAGGGGGTGGGGGCAGGAGGGAGAAATGACCCAAGCCTTGTATGCACATATGAATAATAAAAAAAAAGAAAGAAAATATGGTATTTATACACAGTGGAATTCTGCCCAGCCATGAAGAAGAATGAAATCTTATCATTCACAAATAAATGGATGGAACTGGAGAACATCATTCTAAGCAAGGTTAGCCAGGTTCAGAAGACCAAAAATCACATGTTCTCCCTCATATGCAGACTTCAGATCTAGGGCCAATACAGCAACGTGGTTGGACTTTGGTCACATGATAAGGGGAGAGCACACATGGGAGTTATGGGGATAGGTAGAAAACCAAAAACATGAAAGTATTTGATGTCCCCACTGCAGAGGAGCTAATACAGAAACCTTAAAATGACAGAGGTCAATATGAGAAGGGGATCAGGAACTAGAGAAAAGGTCAGTTAGACATGAATCAACTTGGGATGTGACATTTGAACATAGAGGCAATGCTAGGAATCTCTGTATAGCTATCCTTATCTCAACTAGCAAAAAATGCTTTGTCTTTCTTATTATTGCTTATACTTTCTCTTCAACAAAATTAGAGATAAGGGCAGAACAGATTCTGCCAGGAAGTGAGAGGGGGTGGGAATAGAGGGAAGGGGCAGTGGGTAGGGGGAAGAAATGACCCAAAGAATGTATGCACATGTGAATAAATGAATTTAAAAAAGAAAGAAAAGAATTGCCAATTACATTTTGCCTTAAATGGACAGACCACCAATCAAAAATCACCCTCCAATACTGGGCATTGCTTCCTTAAGGCTTTAGAAACTCACCCACAGTCTTTGGAGAAATATTGGCTAAAGATTTAATAATGGGACCAGAGAACTCTACTACAATGTGTAGACTTGCTAATTGCCAATCCAACTTATAGACTCCCTGGAAAATGCCATCCAGACTCTTAACAACCTTGCTGCGTGTAGATATAAAATGTCTTCTAAAGCACAAATTTGTAAAGAATGAGTTGTTTACCTAGAGTTGTAATTACATCAAGGTCAGTAAAACATAGTGGCTGACCAAAAAGAAGCCACTGCCAGAGTTCAAGATCTCAGGAGTCGCTAGCAGCTATGAGGATTCCAGGGTATGAAAGGCTATTGCAGAATATTGATACCTAGTTTCAGGTTTATAGAAAAACTCCTATACAAGGTTCTAATTGGAACAGCCCTCAAGGCCTTAATCTGGACAATGGAATGTCAGACTCCTTCTTTGGGACTGCCAAATCGAGAAAAGCCATTTAAGCTGTATATATATAAGCAACAGGGAATTGGGCTGGGAGTTCTTGTTTGGTTACTGGGAGAACTTCCCCAACTTTTCAAAACAATTAGATCCCATGGCTAAGGGAACCCTGCTGCCTGCAGGTCCTGAGTCTCTAACTCTATACAGTTGTGTGAAAATTCTTGATACTGTCGTTCCCATCAAACCAGATCTGACTAACCAGTCACTTGGAAATGCAGACTGTGACCTCGTCACAGATGAAAGCAGCTTCTTGGACCAGAGAACACCCCATGCTGGGTACACAAAAGTGATTCTGCAGGAGGCCATTGACCTTCTTCAAAGATACCAGGTATATCTGCACAAAAGACTGAATCAGAGGGCATTCTGAACTGCTGTAACAATTTCCAGTGCTGCTGAGTCTAAGAACGTTTTGTTTTTCAAGTGAACTTTGTAAATTTAAGTGGTATGTTTTTCTTTTAACAGTTTTAGTGTAGTGAGTGGAATCTGATGATGAGCTTTAAGTGACCTAAACAGCAGCAAGTAATTCTGCCAGGTACCCACCAGGGCCCCTTGAGCCCAGTGATCTCTCTCTGAAACTAGAGGCTCTGGTAATCTCTCCAAAACCAGGGTTTACCAAAACACAAATGGCAGAAACCCAACTTGAATTATTTCATCCTAAAAAGAAACCTAAAGGACCATATTTCTAAGATGGCATGATGTTAAGATAAACAAGAATGACTTGACTTATTTTGAACCATATATTAATGAGGAGTAATTTTTCATTTTTTAAGTCACTGCTTATGACAGTGTTGTGGAAATATTGTCCAATGAGAAACCAAGCGACACTCAGAGAAATAGAAGAACTTGGGCTTTATTTGATGCCAGTGGTCCCAGATAAGCTCACACCCAAAATTCTGGGCCCTGAGCAATGAAACTACAGGATTCTTACAAGGCAGTGAAGGGAATTGGGTTATGGTGAACGTGCTGGTCGCTAATAAGTGGGTTCACATTGGGGGTTGGGGATCAGGGCTGTTTAGGCAGGAGCAGTGGGGAACCTGTGTCAGGAAGTCTGTTTGTAAAAGGAGACAAAGAAATGCAAGAATGGGCAGTTATCTCCACCTGGGGCCGTTTATCTTGGCCCTGGACCCATTTTTATGGCTTAACTAGCAATTTCTTGTGTCCTTATAACCTGCTTTAGTGTGATCTTCTTGTTCATTCTCCCCTTTTGATGCTTTTCCTACTTGTGGATATGCATTGTCCCAAGGTTCCCGGGATTCTATCAGGTTCCTCTTGTCTGAAGTGTCTGTATTGGGTCACCAGGAGTTGTAAATTTATTGCCTCCATTCGTGAGCTAATGAAGTGAGTGATGGCATTGAGAATGTCAGGGCTAAATAAGGGGGCCACAGTAGCATGAAAAGAGGACCAGCCACGGGGAGAAGCCATGAGGCCCAATTCCAGATGTTACTCCATCTGTTCCAGGCATTTGCTAATTCCTGTCTCCTATGCATGACTTGGTCCTATAACTGTTGGGCCATGTCTCTGAGTATTCCCAACTGATTGACATAAAAGCAACATTCTTCATTTAGAAAGAGGCAGAGTCCCCCCTTTTTGGCAGTGAATAAGTCCAACCCTCTCTGATTTTGGAGGACCACTGATGCTAGGGAGTCCAGTTGGTCTTGCATGGCCACTATGAATCTAGCCACTTGTATGTCATTTGTTAGGTCCGCAGAAAATTGATTATAATAGGAGGCTGATGAGGTAATTCCTCCTATGCCTGTTCCTATTCCAGCCATTATCCCTAATCCAATTAGTAGAGGTATGAATTGGATAGCTCTCTTTGTCCATGTGTGGGCTATCACAGATACGGGGAGGGTCTGATGGCTAGGCACTATGTTTATCTGGGGGGGGGGGTGAGGAATACTAATGTGCAAATGCCTTTCCAATTAGCTGGCAAGCACTGATAAGCAAGGGTCCCACATACAAAGAAAGTTCCTGGGCTACTGCACCATGGTCTGTCAACTGTACATCTAATGATGGTGGTTGTACAGTTTTGGATTTGGGCACATGGGCTAACAGCAATGTCCCCCACTGATAGTTTCCTCCCGAGTTGTAGATGCAATTAGGGACCCTCTGAGATAGCTGTATATTGCTTACTTTGGGATTCATGCTGGTAGATTTGGGAGTAGCATCATGCATGCTCTGGTTGAAGGGGCTCACAGGGGCCACTACATAATGGAGGAGACCTGAGGACAGCCAGAGCCAACAATCACCCACCAATGGTGGCTTCCTAAGGTTAAGGAGGCCGTGAGTTGCATCAAACATGTTGTACAGTTGGAGTTCCAAGTTAAAGTTCCCTGTCCCAGAAGGACGCCTTAATGGGGGTCGTGGTGGTGGCAGAACAATGTCTTTTATAGGCTCATAGCCATCCAGGTAATTGTCCTGTTATTTCATCATTCCATGCCTTTAAGGGGTCCCTGTCTTTGTTCCAGCAAACTGTCTGCACTATAGTGCCTTTGTTCTTGCAGGACCCCATCAGGCCCGTCTCTCAAGAGGGCCTTTATTACCTCTAGTGCCTTTTCTTTGTGTGTGTATGTAGGGGGGGTAAGCCTTAACCCACCCTGAGTCAGTGCAGACAAGGACCAGGAGGTACCAGTATCCTTGGCAGGGCTTGACCTCTGTGAAGTCCACTTCCAGGTCCTCAAAAAGCATGGTGGCCATTGCTTGTATTCCAGGGCTTGGCTTAGGTCCTTGACTTTCATTGTTTTGTGTACATGTAATGCACCTAGCACTTATTTGAGCACACAGGGTGGGGAGCTTGGGAATTAAATAGTATTTGTCCAGCAGTTTCTCCAGGGCCATTTTCCCCAAGTGCACTAGCTGGTGTTGTTGTTTTACCAGTGGGGCTGCCAAAGCACTGTTGAAAAGTCTCTGATCAGGCAACTTCCACCAGCCCCACTTTTCTTTTATTCCTTTTTCATCTTTTGCCTATTGTTCTTACTCCTTGGTGTAATATGGGGTGGGGGGTAACTCCAGAGCCAGCAGAAGTTTAGCAGTTTGCTCCAGCACTCCAGGGGAACTTAGCTCTTCTGCTGCTCTCTTTGCCATCTGGTCAGTCAGGCGGATTTATTTGCTGATGTAACCTGTGTCCCTTTGGTGGCCTCTGCAGTGGATAATAGCCACCTGAGATGGTTCCCAGACTGCTTCCAGCAGTTGGAGGAGTTCTTCTTTGTTTTTAATTTCTTTTCCCCCTGCTGTCACCCATCCTCTTTCCTTGTACATTGCTCCATGCATGTGTAGGGTGGTGAAGACATACTTTGAATCATTGTAGATGTTCACCCACTTTCCCTTTGCATATCTCAATGCCTGGACCAGCACCCCAAGTTCAGTGCATTGTGTGGACCATCCTTGTGGTAGGGCTTCAGACTGTATGATGTTGTTAGCAGTGGTGACTGCAAACCTGGCTTTCTCTGTCCTCCCTGGACAAAGCTACTTCCATACTTAAGGAGTCTGAGCTCTGGATCGGAGAGTAGGCATCCGTTAGGTCTGGCCATTTCCTCTTCACAGTCATGATCTGGGGGCCCTTCCTCTGCTGGCAGGAAAGTGGCAGGATTTAAAGTTCATACAGTTTCAAATCTGACTCAATGATTCTCACATAGTAGTCCTTGGTAATGGGCCATTGTGGAACTGGTCAGCCATTTTTGTCCCTGCCCATTCATTAAGGCCATGACTGTATGGGGGACCTTTACGTTAATGTTCTGTCCCAGGGACACTTGTCAGCCTCTCTGATTAGGGTTACCATGGCAGCCAAGGCCCAAAGACATGGAAGCCACCCTGAATCCACTGGGTCCAGGCGCTTCCACAGATAAGCCACCAGCCACTGCCATGGGCCCACTGTTTGGGTGAGGACCACCAGAGCTGTGTCATTTTTTTCACAGATGAAGAGATTGAATGGTTGCATTACATCCAGTATCCCAAGCGCAGGGGTGCTGGTTAACAGTCTCTTTATCTCCTGGAAGGCCCTTTCTTGGTCTGGTCCCCAGTTTAGAGGGTCTTTTCCGGAGCCTGCTGTGGCCTCATAAAGCAGTTTGACCAGGCTTGAATACCCAGGTATCCAGATGTGACAAAATCCTGCTGTTCCCAAGAATTCTCAGACCCCCCCTTTTGGTCTTTGGCTGTGGTATGGAGCAGATGGCCTGTTTCCTCTCTGGACCTAAGGTGCATCATCCTTCTGAAACAATGAGAGGTATTGGACCTCTTGCTGGCAAATGTGGGACTTTTTCCAGGAAAGTTTGTAGCCTGCCTCAGAGAGTCGGACTAGCAACACCTTTGTCACCTCCCAGAATTTCCCTCGATTGTGGCTCACCAGGAGTAAATCATCCACATGTTGGAGCAAGGTATAGCCTGGGTTTTCTTCCAGCAAAGTTGATAAATCTTCTGCTAGGGCTTCCCCGAACAAAGTGGGTGAGTTTTTGAATCTTTGAGGCAGCCTGGTCCAGGTCATTTGTGTCTTTCTTCCAGTATGGGGGTCTTCCCATTCAAAGGCAAACAGAGGCTGGCTAACTGGGGCCAGGCAGAGGCAGAGGAAGTGTCCTTTAGGTCCAGACAGGTGATCCAGCTTGCTTGTGGCAGTAGAAAGCTCAGGAGAGCATAGGGGTTAGGAACTACCAGGTGGAACACGAATAACTGAGTTGTTGACTACCTGTAGGTCCTGGACAGGCCGGTAGTCATTTCCTCCTGCCTCCTTGATGGGTAACAGTGGGGTGTTCCATGGCGATTGGTATTCGATCAATATTCCTACATCCTTCAGAAACTGTAGGTGGCCCTGAATTCCCAGGCGTGCTTCCTGTGGCACTGGATATTGCCTGTATATGACAGGGAGAGCCCCAGGTTTGAGATCCACCATTATGGGCACATGGTTGCAAGCCCAGACATCAGGAAACTCCTCCAGCAGACAGGTGGGCTTCATTGGGTCCCCCTTTTCCTGGTGGTAGAGTTGCCATTCACCTTCTTTAGACATAGTCACTGCCATGATGAGGGTGTTTGGTTTTCTCACTGTAAGACTTGTGGGCCCCCCCTGGGGGAGGGTGATTTGGACTCTGAGCTTTTGTTAATAAGTCCCTTCTCAGCAGGGGAGTTGGGCATTCTGGTAGGTACAGGAATTCATGAGTCACCATGTGCCCTCCTAGCTGGCATGCCCAAGGTCAGCAGAACTGCTGGGCAGTTTGAGTGCCAGTGGCTCCAACTATCGTGTCCCTGCACTCATAAGTGGGGCCACAGGTTTAGTGACTATGGAATGCTCAGTGCCAGTGTTCACCATGAATTTCATTGGTTGCCCCCTGCTTTCTCACAAGCTCTTGTTCTACCAACCTAACTGGGGGTGACTGGAGATATAGAAAGGACAAAAGATAAAAGACAAAGTTGGCGCCAGGTGTGCTGGGGGCTCGGATGGAGACGCACAACAGCCTTATTACTTCTTTTCTCTATTATTCTCTTCTTTTACTTTGCTTCTTTTCATCTCTATTCTTTAAGGCCTTACTTCTTTACTATTCTTTAAAACCCTGCTTCTTTTCTATTCTTTAAAGTCTCTTTCCTTAGACTCACACTATCACATGTTTTCTTTAATCTCTCTTAAAGTCTTGGCCCTCAGACTTGCACTATCCCATTTCTCTCTTAAAGTCTCGTCCTCAGACTCTCAGGCACACAACAGCCAGCAACAGCAGCAGCATCACTCTCACAAGCAGCTCATCAATCCAAACCCATCAATTCCTCCATCAATCAGCCCCCCACCCCATTCAGTGAGTCTTTTATATACAGTGGTAAATGAGGAGGTGAAGCAACAGTTCTCCGGAGGGGCATGACATTGTAACAAGAGAAACCTGCTCTCTATTCTCTGAATGTAAACAATCTAGAAAATGCAACTGTGTTGCATTTTGCCTTCACCCTCTTCTGTGGCTGGGGCTGTGCCAAACTCAGCCTGTAGATCATTGAGCACAACTGTGCATATGTCAAGTTCTCATAGGCCTCTCATAATCGGTTCCCCATACAGAGGCATTCATTCTTCCAGTGGCCAATCTCCTTGCAATATGCACATTGGTATTGTCCAAGCAGGGCTCTCCCATTGGGTCTCCCCCTTCCACAGCAGAGCTGACTGCTTGGTTGGGTCTGGCTTCCCCAGTGCTACAGCCAATAAAGACACCTTGGTTTTAATTCTTTTATTGGCCTGTCATTTTGCCTTGTGGTCCCAATTTACAAAGACCTTCTTTGCCACTTCTAATAGTGGGAGGCATTCATTATGGTGAAACCTTCAAGTTTCTGAAGTTTCTGGCAAATGTCAGCATATGACTCAGTCACAAACACTGTATTGGCCATCCACTGGTTTTCTAGCATTTCTGGATCAAAGTGGGTGTACACTTGGAAAGCCTCACAGAGTCTTTCATAAAAATCAATTGGTTGATTCCTCTGGTTTGTGGATAACTGCTGCAGTTTTAGACATGTTGGTTGGTTGGTTGGCTTCCAGCCCTGAGCCTGTGTAGGAGGGCAGTGCGATATGGGGTGAGAACTCCTCATTCTTCTGCTGTATTGAAGTCCCAGGAAGGCCAAGCACTGGGGGTCGCCTCTCTTGCTCAAGCTTCTGGGTCTAGGGTTCCTGCTGGGGCCTGCCCTTGGAGCCAGTGGTGAGCTTCCATCAGGATTTGCTGTCACTCTTCTGTGTCAAAAAATATCAGGAGGATCTTTTGGCAGTCATCCCAAGTAGGTTGATGGGTCTGAAATATGGATTCTAGGAGGTCAATCATGGCCTGAGGCTTTTCTGAATAAGGTGGTGTGTAGTTCCTCCAATTTAAGAGGTCAGTTGTATTGAAAGACTGATAATAACGGATAGAGAGTCCAGGCTGGACCGGGCCATCAGCACCAATCTGCTGGAGCCCTTGCATGTCACAGAGCAGCATTTGAAGCTGCTCTGTGCCTGGGATGGTGCCTGGGATGAGCAAAGGCTGCAGCTCAGGGACTGTGGACTCGGACTCCAGGCCAGAGATGGGTATGAGACATCATTAACGCTGGGAGGCTGCTGACAGGGATGAGGATGACTCACTGAAAGTGGCAGACACTGGGAGAGGTGGAACTGACTGCTCTGATGGTGGTGGTGTGCTGGGAATGTACAGCGGGGGCACAGGTTTTTCATCTCCTGGATCCCCTTGCAGAACAGGCTTGGTCAGCTTCTGATCCTTGGGCTTCATTACTGGGCCACAAAAACTCTGCTCCGTCCCTTTTTGTTGACACAGAATCAGACCCAAGGGAGCATGGTTTGAGCCACCTGAAGCCAGAAGTTGATATAGGGGAGCTGATCTTAGAATCTGAGGCCCTGGCAGTGGGCAATTCTAGGGTACCTTTAGGGGGCCAGTTGACCCCAAAAGTGGGCCACTCCAACTCACACAGCATGTGCAGCTTTCTGGGAGACATTTTGATCCCATAATCTCCTGAGAATCCCTTCTTGAAATGTTGAAGCATACATCCAGGACCTTGGGCTTTGAAGAACTTCCTCCAATGGCGGGTAGAGGTGTTCTCTATACCCACCCTATGTATTCCCCCCTGCATCAGTGGCACAAAGACAAACAAGGGTGGGTGCCCCTTCAAGAGAAGAGACCAATCAGCTGACTGCCTGGCCACGTCCCAAAGGAACTTAGGTGACTCTTAGCATCAATGGCAGGATCAGCCTTGTGACTCTGGATCACAGAGTCTCTGGATTGGGTTCCCCAATGCTGTCCTAAGCCATATGAGGATCACCAGGGAACCTTAGGACAGACGCACTCAGACTCCATAATTTTTCAGCCATGGAGCCACAAACTCAAGCCTGAAGCGAGGACAAATCAGGCCACTCATTCGCATAGATATTCACACGAGAAGTTATTACAGTTTTCCTCACCACCACACCCCCCCTTTTGGGGAAGTCCCTGATCTGCAGAATTCCTCTAGGAGATTCCCAGGAGTTGATCAGACTCCCCTTCCACCTACTGGGACAGGACCTGACTGAGGGCTGACTTTCCACCAGAGGCTTACCAAGTCTGGACAAAATTGCCAGGTGAGTTGGTCCACTTCTCTTTGGAGTCCATTCTGGGTAAGACTACACAGAGGGTTGGAACTCTGGGGCAGAGGACAAACCGGAATACCATAGGGTGGCATGCCACCTCATTTGGTCCTGAGTCCCTCCCTACTCCAGTGCAGCCCAGCTGCCAGCTGGTGGCTCAAGGGGCCAGAATGGTTGGAATCTCACTGGGGCCTCCAGAAATGTTGTGGAAATATTATCTGATGAGAAACCAAGTGACACTCAAAGAAATAGAAGAATTCAGACTTTATTTGATGCCAGTGGTCCCAGATGAGCTTATACTAAAAAATATGGGCTCCAAGCAGTGAAATTACGGGATTCTTATAGGGAAGTATAAGGGATTGGGTTACAGTGAACACGCTGGTCACTACTAGGTGGGCTCACATTGGGGGTTAGGGATCAGGGTTTTTTTAGGTGGGAGCAGCAAGGGACCTGTGTTGAAATGTCCATTTATAGAAGGAGACAAAGAAAGGCAGGAATGAGTGGTTACTTCCTCATGGGGCCTTTTATCTTGGCCCTGGACCCATTTTATGGCTTAACTAGCAACTTCTCATGTCCTTATAACCTGCTTTTAGGGTGATTTTCCTATTCACAGGCAAAAATGCAAGACCCTAACCCGAAAATAACTAAAGCACAAAGGAGGAATGACTCAAGTGGTAGAGTGCCTGCCTAGAAAATGTGAGACCCCAATACCACCACCACCACCCCCCCAAAAAAAACCACCTTTGTCTGTTATAGATGCTTTCCTTTCAAGGAGACTGTTAATTGTCATTGTAACCTAGGTATCTAAGACACAAGTAGTCTATGTCCCTGAGTATCTCCAACAATATATATTGGGAGAGTGAGGAAGTCCATACCTTTGTGCTTCTTCATGTATCACAACTCTGTTTAATAGCAAATTGCTGGTTCAGTATCTCATGGTTCATCTCTCTGTGATTAGCCTCCTTTACCTGTATTCCCTTGGACTTAAACTTTTATGAGATACTGAACTATTTCTGACATTTCTGAGTTACAGAGAATATGTATCAGACCTCATATTCAGAAATGTTCTTTTTCAATGGGTTAATAGATAGCTTACCTGCTTATATTTTGAGAAACAATAGTCTAAGCTACAGCACTGAACTGGGTACACATAGATTCTAGCCCTTGCTTTAGTATTAGACAAGTGCAGCTTTGGGGAAAATACCTGATATCTCTTCCTAACTTCTAAGTTAAAGGTATTGCAATAATTCTCATAAATTATATGATTTTGTGATTGGTGGAGTGTGAGCCCCCTTTAAAAATCTGGATAGAAAGGTTTGAGGAGAACTTTGGGTATTGTCTCAAGACCAAGTACCAGATCTGATTTGTATTGGAAAGACATGGATATGGTAAGGACTGAACTGGACTACATATCCAAGGGTTTAGCTCTCTCACTTCTCCTTTTTAATCATGTAACCAGAGATGTCGCAAGTTTTCTGGATCTCAATTTCTTCATCTAAAAATGAGAATGACAATACTTACTCCACTTTCTTTGATCTGAAAGAATCAAATAAACTAGAATGAAATAGCTTTGAAAATCTATAAAGTGCTATCTATGTTTCTTAAATTAATTTATATATTGCCATGCTAGGGATCAAACTCAGGGGCTTACACATGCTAGGCAACTGCTGTACCACTGAGGTATATCACCAGCAAAGTGTAGCCCAGGCTAGTCTCAAACTCATGATCCTCCTGTCTTATTTTCTTTTCCTACTTGATTACTGGCAGGTGCCACCATAACCAGATGTAAGTTATTTTTAATTAAGGAAAAGTTATCTGAATGTCACTCTTCCATAGGAAATCATAAGCTTCCTTCATGTACTGGATCTTTCAGTTATTTCCACTGTGATAATGGCTTTGTATTGAATCATTTACAGTCTTCTCACCAGCAATTCCGGTGACAAACAGCAGATATTTGAAAGATAGATAACTTTGAGGAAAGTTACAGTCTGTGATTATGAAATAAAGTAAAACTGGCCTTAAATTCTTTGGGCCCAATTGATAAATCAGTATAACAACAAAAATGATTAAATATACCAGGTGTCAGAACACAGTGAACATTTATCCTATGGAGAATTTGAGCCAAACACCCAACCTACTTTTTCATTTCTTTCACCCTTGATGTTAGAGTGCTTGTTGCATCTCTTATCACATGCACCCACATCCATATCTGGATTGTATACTCTTTCTATCTTTGCTTTGCTTTGCTTTACTAATGAACTTTCTTGGTCTCTACCTCATTGCAGCCTAAAATTGTTTTCTGCAATAACATCGCCAACTCAGTACCCAAGGGTCAAGCAGAGATCTCCTTCCTTTTGGAGACCTCCTCCCTGGGCTATCTCTGGTTCCAATAACAGAACAAGTATATAGGAAGAATTAGATATCTGTTGACCCAGGCCAAAGATATCCAGACTTATCCAGATGATGATAAGTCTGGAATTCCTAAATCCTTTATGCTGATTTTTTTTGTTTGATGATACTAAGGTTTGAACTCAGGACTTTGTGCTTGCTAGGCAGGTACTCTACCATTTGAACCACGACCCTAGCCCTTTTTTGTTTTACTTATTTTTGTCTTAGTTATTTTTCATATAGGGTCTTACTTCTCCCCCCCCCCACACTCCCACATCCTCCCACCCAGGGCCAGCCTCAGATGGTGAACCTCCTACCTATGGCTTCCCAAGTAACTGGGATCACAGGTGTGTACCATCACACCTAGCTTATTGATTGAGATGTGGTCTTACACGTTTTGCCCAAGATGGCTGCAAACCATGATCCTCCTTATCTCTGCCTCTCTTCAGGTGGATATTATAGGTCCATCTGGCCTGTCTGCTAACTTAAATCTTAAATCACAATGTCTACTGAGATACTTTACTGTGTGCTAAAGTGTTGTAATAACCAGATTCTATGCCTCACCAACAACCTTACCACATTAAGTCCTGCCCTTAGTTCCAGAATCTGAGTCCTAGTTCAGATGTTCAACCTTGCTGCTATCCTTTGCCTAAATTATGTTGGAAATAAAGTCAGTCGTGCTCCATTTTCTAGGCATTTAACCCTAGCCCTTTACTTGCATATCAGCTTGCAGATGTTGGGGGAGGGGCAACTGATAAGGGAACTTAAACTGAGCGGTATAAATCACAATAGAGTGAGAGAATGGGTTATGTACCAGAAAGCATGTATCACATGGAGACCTTCCTGCCACCAAAGGCCTCTAAAATTTGAGGGGTCTCTGCTAGTGCAGGCACCCAACTTTGCAAGGTTGCCATTAAAGTCTCACTTTCATTGTACTCCACCTGTCTGAGTCCACTCTTTGAGTTTGGACAGGGAAGCATATTTCTCACACCTAACAACCCAAAGCTAGTGTGCCATGTTTGGAGAGTCAATCCTCCTTATACTTCAGTTCAGTAATTGAAGCTCTATTTCGTTTCCTTAAACCCAAGTCTTTTTCTGGTTTCCAAGTGCATAGCTTCCTTTTAAAGTTAGCTTTACCAAGGTGCCTCAGTAGCACAGTAGATAACATTTCTGTCTCATTTTAAGACTGGGATTTGTCTCATCTTAAAGAATGGAGTCTGGATTTTGACTCTTATCTTGGTCACTGGCCCTGCTACTTCTTGCTAGACTTTCTAGCACAGACTGCTCAGACTGCCATTGCTAAATCTCAGAGCTCCAGAGCCTCACCTTTGGGTCCGTGAGAGTGCTATAGTTAAATGCTTCAATGCTTCCTAAGAATCAGGTACCCCTTTGTCTTCAGGAGCCTCTTTTATAATCCCAAGTTTCTCTCTAATTCAAGCCACTTGGTTTGACCATACTGTCTGCACCAAAGGAGACAAACTGACTTTGGTCTGTGTCCAGTGCAACCCATTGAAGGCTCTCTTCTAAACTCAGCCTCTGCAGTGTGTAGCCAAATGTTGCTTCCTCATCCTGTACTACATACCCTGCTGTGTTTCTGGGCCATGCTTCTGGGCAACACAACTCCCTCTGTTTTAACTATGCACTTTTTCAGGCCAGATTCTGTGGAATTACTTTCATCAGTCCATTCCAAGCTGCAAAGTTTGCCTCATAAGGATGTTATAGCAATCCAACGTATAGTCTCTTTACTGGTTAGTTTTATACACATACATTTGAAGCAGGCTAGGAAATAGGAAAAGAAGCTGTGGGACTCTCAGGCACCTTGTGACTTTTCCCAGTGCATTTCATGTTAGACCCCCTCTCTCTTAGCCTAATGCTATCTTTCACCATTGTAAATTTCTTTTCAATTGTAAAATCTTAGCAGTTGCAGAGCCCTTCTCAATTATAAATCCTCTGCAGCTGCAAGACAGGAAGTCATGGAAAATTCTGCCCTTGCTTACCTCTTGGGTAAAAGCACAACTCATATAAGTAATTAAAATGCCTGAGAGCATAAGTGAATATACAGCATGCCCTATGTTGTATGACAAGACCTTGTCAACCAAACCTGTCAGTCACCCTAGCCCATCCTGCAAGACTTTTCCTGCCATTTGCCCTCTCAATTTATAAAAGCCCTTTGAACAAAGAGTGGCATGCAAGTTATGGAAACAGCCAAGATGCCCCACCACTGACGAATGGATTAAGAAAATGTGGTATCTATACACAATGGAATTTTATGCAGCCATGAAGAAGAACGAAATGTTATCATTCACCGGTAAATGGATGGAATTGGAGAACATCATTCTGAGTGAGGTTAGCCTGGCCCAAAAGACCAAAAATCGTATGTTCTCCCTCATATGTGGACATTAGATCAAGGGCAAACACAACAATGGGATTAGACTATGAGCACATGATAAAAGCGAGAGCACACAAGGGAGGGGTGAAGATAGGTAAGACACCTAAAAAACTAGCTAGCATTTGTTGCCCTTAATGCAGAGAAACTAAAACAGATACCTTAAAGCAACTGAGGCCAATAGGAAAAGGGGACCAGGAACTAGAGAAAAGGTTAGATCAAAAAGAAGTAACCTAGAAGGTAACACCCATGCACAGGAAATCAATGTGAGTCAATGCCCTGTATAGCTATCTTTATCTCAACCTGCAAAACCCCTGTCCCTTCCTGTTATTGCTTATACTCTCTCTACAACAAAATTAGAAATAAGGGCAAACACTATCTCCACTCCTATTCAACATAGTACTGGAATTCTTAGCCAGAGCAATTAGGCAAGAAGAAGGAATAAAAGGAATACAAATAGGTAAAGAAACTGTCAAAATATCCCTATTTGCAGACGACATGATCCTATACCTTAAAGACCCAAAAAACTCTACTCAGAAGCTTCTAGACATCATCAATAGCTATAGCAAGGTAGCAGGATATAAAATCAACATAGAAAAATCATTAGCATTTCTATACACTAACAATGAGCAAACTGAAAAAGAATGTATAAAAACAATTCCATTTACAATAGCCTCAAACAAAATCAAATACCTAGGTGTAAACCTAACAAAAGATGTGAACGACCTCTACAAGGAAAACTATACACTTTTGAAGAAAGAGATTGAGGAAGACTATAGAAAGTGGAGAGATCTCCCATGCTCATGGATTGGTAGAATCAACATAGTAAAAATGTCGATACTCCCCAAAGTAATCTACATGTTTAATGCAATTCCCATCAAAATTACAATGACATTCATTAAAGAGATTGAAAAATCTACTGTCAAATTTATATAGAAACACAAGAGGCCACAAATAGCCAAGGCAATACTCAGTCAAAAGAACAATGCAGGAGGTATCACAATACCTGACTTCAAACTATATTACAAAGCAATAACAATAAAAACAGCATGGTACTGGCACAAAAACAGACATGAAGACCACTGGAACAGAATAGAGGATCCAGATATGAAGCCACACAACTATGAGCAACTTATCTTTGACAAAGGAACTAAAAATATACGATGGAGAAATAGCAGCCTCTTCAACAAAAACTTCTGGGAAAACTGGTTAGCAGTCTGCAAAAAACTGAAACTAGATCCATGCATATCACCCTATACCAAGATTAACTCAAAATGGATCAAGGATCTTAATATCAGACCCCAAACTCTTAACTTGATACAAGAAAGAGTAGGAAATACTCTGGAGTTAGTAGGTATAGGTAAGAACTTTCTCAATGAAACCCCAGCAGCACAGCAACTAAGAGATAGCATAGATAAATGGGACCTCATAAAACTAAAAAGCTTCTGTTCATCAAAAGAAATGGTCTCTAAACTGAAGAGAACACCCACAGAGTGGGAGAAAATATTTGCCAATTATACATCAGACAAAGGACTGATAACCAGAATATACAGGGAACTTAAAAAACTAAATTCTCCCAAAACTAATGAACCAATAAAGAAATGGGCAAGTGAACTAAACAGAACTTTCTCAAAAGAAGAAATTCAAATGGCCAGAAAACACATGAAAAAATGCTCACCATCTCTAGCAATAAAGGAAATGCAAATTAAAACCACACTAAGATTCCACCTCACCCCTGTTAGAATAGCCATCATCAGCAACACCACCACCAACAGGTGTTGGCGAGGATGCGGGGAAAAAGGAACCCTCTTACACTGTTGGTGGGAATGTAGACTAGTACAACCACTCTGGAAAAAAATTTGGAGGCTACTTAAAAAGCTAGACATTGATCTACCATTTGATCCAGCAATACCACTCTTGGGGATATACCCAAAAGACTGTGACACAGGTTACTCCAGAGACACCTGCACACCCATGTTTATTGCTGCACTATTCACAATAGCCAAGTTATGGAAACAGCCAAGATGCCCCACCACTGACGAATGGATTAAGAAAATGTGGTATCTATACACAATGGAATTTTATGCAGCCATGAAGAAGAACGAAATGTTATCATTTGCCGGTAAATGGATGGAATTGGAGAACATCATTCTGAGTGAGGTTAGCCTGGCTCAAAAAACCAAAAATCGTATGTTCTCCCTCATATGTGGACATTAGATCAAGGGCAAACACAACAATGGGATTGGACTATGAGCACATGATAAACGCGAGAGCACACAAGGGAGGGATGAGGATAGGTAAGACACCTAAAAAATTAGCATTTGTTGCCCTTAACGCAGAGAAACTAAAGCAGATACCTTAAAGCAACTGAGGCCAATAGGAAAAGGGGACCAGGAACTAGAGAAAAGGTTAGATCAAAAAGAATTAACCTAGAAGGTAACACACACGCACAGGAAATCAATGTGAGTCAATGCCCTGTATAGCTATCCTTACCTCAACTAGCAAAACCCCTTGTTCCTTCCTATTATTGCTTATACTCTCTCTACAACAAAATTAGAGATAAGGGCAAAATAGTTTCTGCTGGGTATTGAGGGGGGGGAGCGGGAGGGGGCAGAGTGGGTGGTAAGGGAGGGGACGGGGGCAGGGGGGAGAAATGAACCAAGCCTTGTATGCACATATGAATAATAAAAGAAAAATGAAAAAAAACAAAAAGAAAGAAGGGCAAAATAGTTTCTGCTGGGCATTGGCGGGGGGGAGGGGGGCAGGGCGGAGTGGGTGGTAAGGGAGGGGGTGGGGGCAGGGGGGAGAAATGAACCAAGCCTTGTATGCACATATGAATAAAAAAAAAACAAAAAAACAAAGAGTGGCATGTGCACTTCTAACCTACCTGGCCAGGGGCCATCACTGCTTTCTCTACAATAACTTCCCCTCAATTTCAATAAATTTTGTTACATTTCCGTGTTTTGCTGGATTGGATTCTTCTCACACAGGATGCACGTACCTAGGAGTCTTCTGACTAGAGCCCTTAGAGATCACCAATCTGGTAACACATTGAGTGAACCAAATACGTTGGGGTCAAACATGAATAAGTCTTAGACGGTGCTTGTCCTCATAATCATAACCATAATGGCTTCTATTTCATAAGCACCTGCTATGTGCAGGTGTTGGTGCTACGGCAGAGTGTGTGACAGAAGACCTCCAGATTCTTTGTGTCCCTCAGGGAAGAATCCATCACAGGACATGTGGGTGTAAATGGAGTTTATTAAAAGTTAGGGAAAGGAAATAAAAAAGGGAGCATGGTGGGGCCCAGGTGGAATCTGGAGGCAGAGAGAGCATTCTTCTCTTCTGCAGGTATTATTTATTTATTTATTTATTTATTTATTATTATTCATATGTGCATACAAGGCTTGGGTCATTTCTCCCCCCTGCCCCCACCCCCTCTCTTACCACCCACTCCGCCCCCTCCCTCTCCCCCCCAACCCCTCCATACCTGGCAGAAACTATTTTGCCCTTATCTCTAATTTTGTTGAAGAGAGAGTATAAGCCATAATAGGAAGGAACAAGGGTTTTTGCTGGTTGAGATAAGGATAGCTATACAGGGAGTTGACTCACATTAATTTCCTGTGCGTGGGTGTTACCTTCTAGGTTAATTCTTTTTGATCTCACCTTTTCTCTAATTTCTGGTCCCCTTCTCCTATTGGCCTCAGTTGCTTTTAAGGTATCTGCTTTAGTTTCTCCGCATTAAAGGCAACAAATGCTAACTAATTTTTTAGGTGTCTTACCTATCCTCACCCCTCCCTTGTGTGCTCTTGCTTTTATCATGTGCTCAAAGTCCAATCCCATTGTTGTGTTTGCCCTTGATCTAATGTCCACATATGAGGGAGAACATACGATTTTTGGTCTTTTGGGCCAGGCTAACCTCACTCAGAATGATGTTCTCCAATTCCATCCATTTACTGGCGAATGATAACATTTCGTTCTTCTTCATGGCTGCATAAAATTCCATTGTGTATAGATACCACATTTTCTTAATCCATTCATCAGTGGTGGGGCATCTTGGCTGTTTCCATAACTTGGCTATTGTGAATAGTGCCGCAATAAACATGGATGTGCAGGTGCCTCTGGAATAACAGTCTTTTGGGTATATCCCCAAGAGTGGTATTGCTGGATCAAATGGTAGATCAATGTCTAGCTTTTTAAGTAGCCTCCAAATTTTTTTCCAGAGTGGTTGTACTAGTTTACATTCCCACCAACAGTGTAAGAGGGTTCCTTTTTCCCCGCATCCTCGCCAACACCTGTTGTTGGTGGTGTTGCTGATGATAGCTATTCTAACAGGGGTGAGGTGGAATCTTAGCATGGTTTTAATTTGCATTTCCTTTATTGCTAGAGATGGTGAGCATTTTTTCATGTGTTTTTTGGCCATTTGAATTTCTTCTTTTGAGAAAGTTCTGTTTAGTTCACTTGCCCATTTCTTTATTGGTTCATTAGTTTTGGGAGAATTTAGTTTTTTAAGTTCCCTATATATTCTGGTTATCAGTCCTTTGTCTGATGTGTAGCTGGCAAATATTTTCTCCCACTCTGTGGGTGTTTTTTTCAGTTTAGAGACCATTTCTTTTGATGAACAGAAGCTTTTTAGTTTTATGAGGTCCCATTTATCTATGCTATCTCTTAGTTGCTGTGCTACTGGGGTTTCGTTGAGAAAGTTCTTGCCTATACCTACTAACTCCAGAGTATTTCCTACTCTTTCCTGTATCAACTTTAGAGTTTGTAGTCTGATATTAAGATCCTTGATCCATTTTGAGTTAATCTTGGTATAGGGTGATATACATGGATCTAGTTTCAGTTTTTTGCAGACTGCTAACCAGTTTTCCCAGAAGTTTTTGTTGAAGAGGCTGCTATTTCTCCATCGTATATTTTTAGTGCCTTTGTCAAAGGCAAGTTGGTTATAGTTGTGTGGCTTCATATCTGGGTCCTCTATTCTGTTCCAGTGGTCTTCATGTCTGTTTTTGTGCCAGTACCATGCTGTTTTTATTGTTATTGCTTTGTAATATAGTTTGAAGTCAGGTATTGTGATACCTCCTGCATTGTTCTTTTGACTGAGTATTGCCTTGGCTATTCGTGGCTTCCTGTGTTTCCATATAAATTTAACAGTAGATTTTTCGATCTCTTTAATGAATGTCATTATAATTTTGATGGGAATTTCTGCAGGTATTTTTAAAACTTGCACTTATCTGGGGAAAGGGAGGAATCAGGTGATTTCCATCCAATAATCAATGGGTGGGGAGGGTATGGGTGGTTCCCAGGCTAGGTGAGGGGGGACCCTGAGCCAGAGTATGGTCAATCTGAGTTGTGATATTTTTCTGAGTCCTGAACTTTCCCCAATTTTAGCCTGCTTCACATGCACTGTGCCAGGAAGTATGAAAGGCCCATAGGTGAACAACCTTATGGAGACTGGAAGTGTGCCATCTAGGCCTGTAAGTGACCGTTTTCATAGGGGATGGGAAGTTACAGACACAGCACATGGTTAGTGCTTAATAAACAATAGCAATGTTGCAGTGTTAGACAATAGTATTACCAAAAGTGCTACACAAGTCCAGAGTTAGAAAAACAATGTGCACAGAACACAGGAATGTCAATCCAAAAAGGAGGGAAAGCAAGCCTGTTAGCAGAAAAAAAGACAACCCTTGCAGAGTAGCCAGTCAGTCTGGAACACAGAGTAGATTAAAGGTTGCACTGGAACAATGTATGGGAAGCTGATTTAGAGAAGGGGAGAAAGACTCTTGCTGTGAAACCCTTTGCCATACTCATAGAAGAAAATGACTGATGAATTTGTAAAACCTAGAAGGGAAAGACACAAGCCTGAAAATTATCCAGTTAAAAGAAGGAAGATCGTAGCTCGTGGAGTGGCTCAAGCATGGCAGGCCTGCTTAGCAAATGTGAGGCCCTGAGTTCAAACCCAATACTGCAAACAAACAAACAAACAAAAGAAATAAGGAAGGAAGATTGCAGACTGCTTGCTTAGTCACCTGCAAAGAGAGTAGAGCTTACAAAATGAGAGGAGATGATTGCATCACTTTGGTAAACATTAATCAGTACATTTGGCAGCAATGTGTAAATATTTTTCTTTTAAATAATTCAAGCCTGCAGGCTTCCAATGCAGTTTAAGATAGTGTAAAAGTCTGCTTTGTAAATGAGCATAGTTTTCCCATGGTGAATGAGTAGAACTCAAAGTAAGAATTAGTAAAACGTACTGTGTGTTCAACTAACAGTGCATGAGTAAAGGCCCTGATGGAAAATACACAAGAGCCATACAAATATCACTCCAAGATGTATAATGGGAAGGACATACTGTTGCTTGAAGACCTGTATTATAACATACTTAAACCTTACTATGTTAGTATGATCAGAGGGATCAAACCCAATGACCCAAAAACATTTCTATTAGTGATGTGTAATTTCTATATGGTAGGCTTATCTCAGAAGCTATGACAAATTTTCGTATCTAGCTGTTCATGTTTCCCTTAATATTTTCCTGAGTTAACACAGAAAGTAGTAGGGAAACAAAATTAAAAGAATACTAAATTTATAGAATTATATAGTAATGATGAGGGAGCCTAGAAGTAGGGAAACTTCAGGACTCCTTTGTAGTTGCCCAGGGACAGCCCAGACCACCCTCAACTGGCCGGGAACCACAGATGCCCCTCCTCATTCATTGATTATTGGATGGGAATCTCCTAGTTCCTCCCTTCCCGTGGAGTAGCAAAAGTGTTAAGCCTAACAAGAGAAGCTCTCTCTCAACCAGAAGACTCCACCTGTGCCCCACCATGCTCCTCTTTGTATTTCCCTTTCCCTAACATTTAATAAACTCCCTTTACACTTATGTGTCCCACCATGGAGTCTTCCCGGTGGGTCACAAAGAATTTGGAAGTCTTCTGATCATACTGCACTGGTGCTGTTAACAATGATACTATTTAACTTCCATCCATGGGGAATTTATTTTATCAGAAGCAGCATGGTATAATAGCAAAAGGTACATATTAGTTTTATAACCCTGAGCCTTCTTTCTTTTGTTTTGTTTTGTTGAGGTGGGTTCTCACTATGTTGTCCAGGTTGGTCCTGAACTCCTGGACATCAGTGAACCTCTTCATTCAGCCTCCTCCATAGCTGGGACATCATAGTTCCTTTGCCTTTTTTTTACCATAAAATGACAGTATTGGTTTGTATGGTTGCTTCAAGGATTGAATGAAAACAATCTGAAATAATTAGCAGCTCAGTGCCTAACTCTTAGTAGTTAATCTTCTTCAATTCCTCCCTATAGTGATGTTACAACTACTCAGAATTTTGGAATGCCACTTTTGAAGTTGCCTGAATCTGCAAATGACCTTAGTGTTTGGACTCAAGGAATCATCTTTCTCTCTCTCATTCTGCTGTGCCAAGGTATTCCTGAAACTGGAGTTTTGTGCCCCAGACCCAAACTCCTGGGTTTCCATTTGTCAGGTCCAGCCACTCACCCTTAGATGCCAAATAAAGAGACATGGTGAAGGGCAAGGAAAGAAGGTCTATTACACAGCCCAGGACAGCTGTGGGAAGATGCAAAGTAAGCTCTCAGCCCTTCTTTAGCCATCTTCAGGGTACAGATAAGAACTTTAGCTTTAAGTAGACAAAGAATTAGGGCAGGGGCAACAAGTATGCATTGTTAAACCGTCCCAGTGACTGCTGTAGTCTGCTTGGTCATTATACCAGTCTTTGTTTTGGGAGAGATTCCAGAGAAGTTGTTATCCAGAGTCACTGTTGCCTAGTAAGTGGTCTATCCTGAGAAGGCTCCACTGTTAAGGGTAATTTCAGTCCTTGTCTTAAAGATGTTATCAGTTCTGTCCTTCTTGGAATCCAAGATGATTGCAAAGTGACTAAAAAGAGAAAGACTTAGAGCAAAGACATATCCAAAACTGAGACAGGGATGCCAAGCTTTTCTCCTGCTCTTAGTTAATCGTGGGTCCTCAGTGCTTTTCAGCAAAAGCAGTTTATGCAACTCTTACATTACTATTGGAAAAAAAAAAAGAAGTTAATTCAGAACTAAGTTAATGTGTGATCAGGTTGGAGATGCTTACAAATAAAGTGTACTGAAGTATTACTGTTGCTAAAATATAATGCTGTGACTTGATGACTTAAAGGTATTTTCAACTCATAATGGCTTTATCTGGAAGTTGCTCCATCCTATCAAGGTGTATCTGTAATTGGATTTCTTTTTTATTGTGGATGGACTCAGAAATCAGCTTCACCAAAGTTCCAGAAGAATGTTCCCAAGGAACTAAAGAGTGTATTTGGAAGTCAATTCTGGGTAAATAAATTCTTGTAAGCTTGAACTTCAGTTTTTTGGCTTTATAGTCGTATTTCATTTCCATGGAAAGGAAGATGCAAATCAAAATTGATAATAGAGATTTATGGGGATGGTAAGGAGAAAACAAAACTGTAGAATATAACATAGAGACCATTTAACTGTTAAGAGTTAGTTTGATGTTAGTCAGTTAGGGCTGGGGCCACAAAGGAACCATTAAAATCAGCAAGAAACAGATGTTAAGCACAAGAACAGAGATAGCACAAAATGGCCCTGAGGATGCAAGGGTGGGCTCAGAATAGGGAAGGGATAAGAGCCCACCTAAAGCCCTACCACCCCAGGGCCCACCTATAAGAAAACTGTTTCTAGGGTCTTGCAAAATCTGCCCCAAAAGCACACCAAAAACTAGATTAAAATTCCTAGATGTAGTAGTTGCCATGGCTCAATCTTTCTGAGTCCCACCCACGCAGGTGGGACCCATGCCTTTCTTTACTTCAATAAACTCCTTTCTTGCTTGCCACTCACCCATCCAGGCTTGTCATTCTTTAATGGACCCTGGACCCTGGACAAGGACCCCACAAACTCAAAGCCAGTATTACAACTGGCATAGAATCTAATTAAAGCATTTTAAAATTCTTTTGTGGGCTGGTGGAGTTCTTGCCTAGCAAGCAGGAGACTATGAGTTTAATCCCCAGGGCCACTAAAAAATTTTAAGAAATGTTGTTTCTTTACATACAAGTTAACTGTGGTTGCTAACGATTTTTAAAGCCTTTTTCTCTCTTTTTTTTTTTTTTTTTTTGGTGTGACTATGGTTTTTTAACTAAGGCCTTTATGCTTGCAAAGCAGGCGCTCTACTGCTTCAGCCATATCTCCAGTCCATTTTGCTGTGGTTATTTTGGAGATAGAGGCTCATGAGCTATTTGCCCCGATGGCCTCGATCACAATCCTCCAACTCTTAGCCTCCCAAGTAGCTAGCATTATAGACTTGAGCCACTGGTGAGTGGCTTGAATCTTTCCGTTTTAAGGCCTATTGTATTCTCCTATAATAGAGCAGTTTGTCTTCAACTCAGTATAACTTAAAAATGAATTTATCTTCTTCCTACTTATACTCTGAGTTTCTCAGTCTTAAAAACTGAAGTCTGATTCTTTGTTCTTAACATTAAACCTGCTGCTGTCATTCCTGCTTGTGAAATGTTTGCTTACTGCCTCTTTTCCAATCTCTCTGTGTCTACCATGGTCACCTTCCTAGCTACATCATTGCATTAGCTAAAAGGTTGTATTAGCCAGGAAGATAATTTCTCCTATTTCATTGTGTTTGTCTTCAGTAAAATTGAAATCGATGTTTTGGACCCAAGGCCCAAACTCCCAGGCATCCATATCTCAGGTCTGGCTATTTGCCTCTATATGGCAAATGAAGAGATGGTAATGGTAAAGGGCAGAAAAAGGAGATTTATTACATGGCTTAGGACATGTAGTGGGGGGAAGAGGCAGAGTAAGCACTTAGCCCATCTTCAGCCATCTTTGGGATACAATTGTGAACTTTAGTTTTAAATAGACAAAGAATTAGGGACTGAGGACAAAAGGTATACATAGTTAAACAGTCCCAGTCACTGGTGTGTTCTGATGGTCAAATGGGGTCTGGTTGACCATTACCTTACTCCTTGCTTTTCAAGAGTTCCCAAGTTGTTACTGTTATCACCACTTGAGGGAAGCAAATTGGTTCCCATGAGGTAACTACTCCTGCTCCAGGGTGCAGCCTCATCATTACAAGTAATTATCCTCATTTGGAGGGTTGGTCTGTCCTGCAAGGTTGCACTGTTCCTTTGTGGTAGTTTTAGTCCCTTATCATAAAGATATTATCAATCATTCCTGTCTTTCCTTGATTCCAAGGTGGCTGCAGGAGATAATAGCTCAGAGCAAAGAAAAATAGGTACAAAATGGGGACAGACATGCCAAGCTTTTTTCCTGTTTTTAGTTAATTCATGGGCCCAAGTAAGGAGTGCTTTTCAACAAAAGCAGTTTAAACACCTCTTACAGAGCCTTTTCAAATTAGTTTTCCTACTATAATAGTCCCATCTTCTGTATGTGTTTGCTCTCATACCTGACACATTGATTTATAGATTATTGTTTATAAGATAATCATTATGTACCTGTCTCTGGTTAGATTTTGAGCAGTTTGAAAGCAGGCGCTATATTATCTGTTCTTGTAGTGCTTACTGCAGGGCCTTATGAATAGCTGTGTGACTTTGAGCAAGTTATTTAATGGCTCTAAGCCAAAATTTCTTCATCTCTGAAATGGAGACAGCAGAAATAAGTTAAACAATGTCTAAAAACCTGCAACTCAAAAATGCTCCAAAATGATATAGCAGTGATGCTCAAAAAGTCAGATTTTTGGAGCATTTCAGATTCATATTTTTGTTTGGGGATGCTCAACTAGTAAAGTCTATGCAAATTTTCCCAAAATCCAAAAAAAAAAAAAAACCACTCAAAATGTAAAATACATGTAGTCCCAAGCATTTTGGATAAGGGATATTCAACCTGTATCTATCTCATATGGTTGCTGTAGTAAACAAAATACGTGTACATATGTTAATGGTTATAGTTTTATAGAGTATAGTTTTTGCATTATGTTTCATATTGCCTTCTTACTGACTTTTGAGAATCTGTTATCTGGCCTCTCCTCTTTCCTCCTGATTAGGCCCATTGTTCCCCATTTCCATTATACTAGACCAGACTCCCATTCTCCTTGTGCAGATATAAATTCTTTGTACTTTTTACTGTGCCATTGCCATTCTGGTGCATCCTGCCTTTTACACTTTGCTCTAAAACATTCTCCCATGCTTTTAGATCCTGGTTAAATCTTTTCTCCTCTGTGATGACCACCAAGAGTTCTATCTTGAACTCACCTGTCTTCTCTAAGCTCCTTCGGCATTTAAAGTTTGTGTCTCAGCTTAGCTGCATAACAATTTTTTGTGTCTATTTTATCATCTTCCCAACAAGAGTGTGAGCTCCCAGAGCACAGGGACTATCCTATATCTCTTTCAAATTTTATTTTACTTCATATTCCCTATTGTACATGGCATAGTTCTGGACTTCTATTCATTTAGTAAGCATTTCTTAATGCATATTTAGTATATAATGATAAGCAATGAGACACAATAATTAATATGATGTGGTCTCCTAATTTTGAAGTACCTTCATTCTAATGGGAAGCCAATCTTCAGAATTCTGTGTAGTCAGTGCTGTGGAAGATGTTTATTTTTATTTTTTATTTTTTTATTGCTGCACTGTTCCTGGAAGTACTGCAATACCAGGTCAATGCATGGAATGGACAGAGCAAGCTCCTATTCCATCTCCCTGTTCCAAAAATCCATTTAACATATTGTCCTCGGATAGAGGACGTATCAGATATTAAACTGATAAGAGCAGATACTACACTTGATCTTAGCCAAAAGGCTGAGAAGCAATGTGTGGAAGATTTTTAATATGTATTTATGTATGAGTTAGATAAATCTGGGTTCTGCAGAGAATGGGCTGAAATAAGGGCTCCTGATCTGTAGCAATAACTGAAGCAAGATGTGATTGAGGCCTGAAATAGAGGGGATGGATGCAAAAGCCACTGTGGAAGTAAAAACCAAAGGGATTGTAAGGACAGAACATGGAGTATAGAATACAAGGAACTTTGAGATGACTCAGTGTTAGGGAAACACCGCTAGCAAAGGAAAATTCAGGAGAGAGTCTCACATCCAGCAAGCAAAGTTTAATGACAGGCTAAAGCTGCCAGGCTGCCCATGAGAATGGCACAGCAGCTGACTCTGAGGCAGGGATGCTTTTATGTATGCCTTGTAGGAGAGAACGAGGAAGTGGGTAGTGATAGCAACATTTATTGAAGATAAGAGACTGCAAGAACAAGCAGTCCCCAGCCAGATGGCATAGAAGCCCCAATTTCTTTTCAAAAATTGAAAGGGCAAATGATAGGAAAAAAATCTGGAGGTCTTTGAAGGATGGGCTAGAGTGATTGACAGATTTGATTGACAAGGTCTTGTCATAAAACACGGGGAACTCTGTATATGCACTTATGCTAACTCTCAGGTATTTTAATTGCATGCATCAGGATCATTCTCTGTCTGGGTGATCGCTTCTACTCCCAAGGTTTCAATAACCAGTTTGCTTGAATTTCTAACTTTCTCTAGTCCAAGTTCCAACCCTTTGGCCCAGACCAGAACTTCTAGAATTTCACACTAATCTTCCTTGAGAGGTCTTGTGAGCATCTTCATTTCTAAATTTGGTTTGTTTTCTCATGGCTTCTATTTCCTCAATGGCCTTATTATTAAGCTTGTGCTTCTTGCTCAAGCAAGAAGCCTGGGTAATAGGAATATACAGGCATTAATACCTTCATTTCTGGCCCAGCTGAGTCTCCATTCTTGTCCCATTTTGCCCCTGGTTAATGATAAAACCACCCTTCTGCTCCCAGAAAACATACCTCAATGAAACAACCACCCGTTCTCAGAAAATACACATCAGAGACCTCTCGCTCAATTGAGAACTTTCTGCCCCAACGACCTCAGCATAAAAGAAGGAATAATTTGTTGGTCCTGACATAGAAAGAAGTAAGAAGTTTGGTGTGGTTCAAGTTTGGTGGGGATAGGAGCAGGATTATCTGAGAGTAAGAGTCATGACCATAATAGCAGGCAAGATGTAGAGAAGAGGCCAGAAGCCAGTGGCTCACGCCTGTAATCCTAGCTACTTAGGAGGCGGAGATCAGGAGTTACCATGTTTCGAAGCCAGCCCAGGCAAATAGTTTGTGAGACTCTATCTCGGAAAAAACCCATCACAATAAAGGGCTGGTGGAGTGGTTCAAGGTGTAGGCCCTGAGTTCAAGCCCCATTACTGAAAAGAAAAAAAAAAAAGGATGTAAGGAAGAACCTGCACAGAGTAAGGCTTGGAGATGGAAACAGCAACCAAGGGGGCACACCAGAGCCTAAGTCAGTCATCTGAGATGTAGTATAGGAGAACGTGTCATGAGGAGATCAGGAAATAACTTATTAGATGGATGGAAAAAAGTTGTTAAAATTTTTTAATCATTCTTGACCTAACTTTAGTCATAAAGTTTCCTTCAGATTAAAAAAAGAAGGCATGCAGTAAGGAGTGCATTAAAAAAACCAAAAGTGTTGGTGGAGTGGCTCAAGTGGTAGAGCACCTGCATTGCAAGCATAAGATCCTGAATTCAAACTCCAGTACCACCAAAACAAAAGCCCTTCAAAAGTGGTGCAGAACAACCCAACTTAAAAATTGGACAAAGAAAGACAGGGATGGTGATGTGTACCTGTAGTCTACTCTGTACCTCCAGCTACTCTGGAGGCTGAGGAAGAGAGCTCACTCAAGACTCAGAGTTCAATATCAACCTGGACATCATAGCAAGACCCCAATTAAAAGAAACAAACCCAGAAAAAATGGACAAATGATCAAACACCTCACCAAAGAAAATACAGATGGCAAGTAAGTGGATGAAAAAATGCTCAACAATATATCTCATTAGAGAATTGTAGATTAAAACAAGGAGATAAACCACATAACTAGCAGACTGGTTAAAATCCAAAGCATTGGTAATACCAAATTCTGACATGGATGTGAAGCCTCAAGTACTCTTAGTCATTGCTGGTGGAATGGCAAAACAGTACAGATACTTTGGAAGAAAACGCGATAGTTTTTTTTTTTTTTTTTTGTAAAACCAAACTGTTCTTGCCATATGATCCAGAAATTGTGTCCCTTGATATTTACCCAAAGAGAAACTTAAGTTTACACAGAAACCTGCCCATGTGTGTTTAGGGCAGCATTTTTTACAAATGCCAAAACTTGGAAGCAACCAAGGTGTCACTCAGAACGTAAATGAATAAATAAACTGGTCCATCCATTCAATAGAATATTAGTCAGTGCTGAGAAGAAATGAGCTATCCATCTACGAAAAGACAGGGAGGATGCTAACATGCACATTACTAAGTGAAAAAGCCAGTTGGCTATATGACATTCTTGGACATACAAAACTATGGCGACAGTAAAAAAGTCAGTGGTTATGTTACCATGGTTTTGGGGAGGGAAAAGGATGAATA
Organism: Castor canadensis; assembly: GCF_047511655.1. Classification (NCBI taxonomy): domain Eukaryota; kingdom Metazoa; phylum Chordata; class Mammalia; order Rodentia; family Castoridae; genus Castor; species Castor canadensis. The sequence goes on along the minus strand of NC_133403.1, from coordinate 10,774,258 downwards.
GGTGGAATACACAAGATTTTTAGGGTAATCAAAGAATTCCATATTATGAAGTATGAATATATTATGTTCGTCAAGACTCATAGAATGTACAACAGCTAGAGTGAATCCTAATGTAAATTCTGAACATCTAGTGACAAAGATGTGCCTACAATGGTTCATCAGTATTAAGGAATGCACCCCTCTGGTGCTGGATGTCGATAGCGGGAGAGGTTGTATATGTGTGGAGACAGGGCATATATGAGATATCTCTGTACTTGACACTCAATTTTTCTGCAAACCCAAAATGCTCTAAAAAAATAAAGTCTATAATAAAAAGAAGGGAGAATTGGGAAATCAATATATTGAACAAAAACTATTGGAAATGTTTTGTTAATATAAATGGAAATTCTATTCCTTATGACTCCACACCAGGTGCCAATGGCTCATGTCTGTAATCCTAGCTGCTCAGGAGAATCACATTTTGTGATTTCCCCCACCCTGGGGAAATAGTGTCCAAGACCCTGTCTCAAAAACACCCGACACAAAAAGGGCTGGCCGAGTGACTCAAGTGATAGTCAGTGGCCTAGCCATTGTGAGGCCCTGAGTTCAAACCTCCCTCCCCCCAAAAAAAAGACTCCAGATTTTCAAGATACTGCAGAAACCTGAAGCACTCTGACACAGGAGAGAGAGCATCAAACCCTGGAGTGAAGAGAACTGCTTCAAATCATGGCTCTGTCACTGTGTCATTTCCCATCATGTCATCAGGTCTCTTTTCCCAGCTGCAAAAACTGAAGGTGCTCTGTGGTATCCAGTGCCTTTGAGTCTGGAATATCTGTGCCTGTATTTGCTTCTAATATGGCATAGTGGTTAGGAGAATGGACTCTGGAGCACCATTGCTTAGGTTAAATCTCAGCACTTCCCACCCAACTTACGCAACTGTGAGTGCATTATTAGTTCCCTCATCTGCAAACTTGAGAGAGTAACAGTAACTTGAGAGAGTAACAGTAAAAACCCCCACGGGGTGGTTGTTAAGATTCAGTGAAAGGAATCTATTAAAGTGCCTGATAAATATAATGCTAGATAAATATAAACTACTGCGATTCTAGATTGTCGATGCTGTAACTGTGATATCCTTTTGCTAAGAACACACTACTCTGCACCTACATGTAGTTGCAAGGAACAGAAGGTAAATGGAATTAACCAGTTGGATTTTGCTGGGTTCCCCTTTTGGGAAAGGAATGAAAGGAATCTTCAGAGATCTGAGTGGTCAGGACCTCTGGGTTATGATTCACCCACAGTTGACTGTCAAATTTTCCCACAGCTGAGTGGAAAGTCACTGAAAACTCTGTGAAACAATGCCACTACTCCTTCAGTTCAGCGTTTGTCTGCTAGGATGTACTGCTGACTCTGGAGATCTGTCTGATACTGATGTCTGGGAGGGACAGGGATCTAAGCAGACTTGGTAGACTTTCTCAGCCAAAACGCTAGGTGTCTCCCACTGGTTTTGCTATGCCTATAATGCTGCAAGACTCAAGCCTGTGACAATTTGTTGTCAACCCAACTGCAAGACATCAAAGAAGAAAAGTTTGGAGTTCAGACTTTTTCAGACAGGAACAGCAATGAACTATCACAGATTTTTCAGAATTCAGTATCTCAAGTTATCAATTCTTTAGCCTACTCCCTGGCTTTCTCTGTGGGTCAAGATGGCAGAAGTGGTACGTTCTCATTATCTATAATCAGTCTTGTGCAACAGAACATCAGAATTTATTTCATCTGTATTTAGCTCAAGTTAGTACCCATTGTAACCTTCCCCACTGTTCTCCCCAGCCTCTGATAACCACTACTCTACTCTCACCTTCCATGAGCTCACCTTATTTAGATCTCACAAATCAGTGAGATCATGTAATATTTGGCTTTCTGGCTTATTTCACTTAACATAATAAAATTTTTTTAAATTTTATTTATTTGTAAGTTGATGGATGTTTAGGTTGTTTCCACTTCTTGGCTCTTATGAATAGTACTGCCATAGACATTGCAGTAGAGGTCTCTCTCTCTCAGTGAGATTGGGGTTTGAACTCAGGGCTTTGTGCTTACAAAACAGGTGCTCTACAGCTTGAGCCAAACTCCAGTCATTTTTGCTCTGGTTATTTTGAAGCTGGTGTCTTACCAACTATTTGCCCAGGCTGGCCTTGAACCACCATCCTCTGTGTCTCAGTCTCCCAAGTAGCTAGGATTACAGGCATGAGCCACCAGCACTCAGCTCAGATGTCTCTTAATAGTCATGTCATTTCCTTTGCACATATTCTTGCTATATCATGTGATCTGTTTTTAATTTTTTGAAGAGCATTCATATTTTCCATAATGTCAGTACTATTTTCATTCCTGTTAGTAGTATATAACGGTTCCCATTTTTCCATATCCTCTCCAGCACTTTTAATCTTTCATCTTTTTTATATTAGGCCTTCTGACTGAAATGAGGTGATATCTCCTTCTGGCTTTGGTTTGCATTTTGCTGATAATTAGTGACACTGAGCATTTTTTCATGTACCTGGTGGCCATCTGTATGTCTTTGTTTGAGAAATGACTATTTAGGTCTATTGCCCTATGTTTTTTTCCCCTGGTGGTACTGAGGTTTGAATTCAGGACCCACATTTGTTAGGCAGGCACTTTACCACTTGAGCTACACCCCCAGCCTTTTGTGCTGTAGTTGTTTTTCTTATAGAATCTTGTGCTTTTTTTTTTCTTTTCTGGGGCTGGCTTTGGACCACGATTCTTCTAGCTTTGCCTCCCATGTCCTGAGATTACAGATGTGCACTATCACACCTGGCTTGTTCATTAAGATAAGGTGTTGCTAACTTTTTTTTCAGGCTGGCCTTGAACTGCAATCCTCATATCTTCATTTATCAAGTAGCTAAGATTATTGGCATGAGCCACAACACTTGGCCCTATTGCCCATTTATAACTGGATTATTTGGATTTGGGGGGTTGCTTTGTTTTCTTGCTACTGAGTTGCTTGGTGTTAGCCCTTGTCAGGTGTCTAGTTTGCAGATGGTTTCTTTCATTCTGTTGGTTTTCTTTTCATTATGTTGTTTGATTCCATGCTATATAGAAGCTTTTTTTTATGTAGTCCCATTTGTCTATTTTTGCTTTTGTCTCCTCTCCTTTCAAGATTGTATCCAAAAAAAATCTTTGCCCATTCTGACATCTTGAAGTATTTCCCCCATGTTTTCTCTTTGTATTTTCAGTTTCAGTTTCATACATTTCATTTTTTAATCTATTCTGAGTTGATTTTGTATATGGCCAGAAATAAGGGTCTAGATTCACTCATCTGTGTATGGATATTCAATTTTCCCAGCACCATTTATTGAAAAGACTGTCCAGTCTCCAATGCTTGTTATAAGTACTTTTGTTGAAGATTAGTCTGCTATTTGATTACACGATACAGATCTCAATAGGATTTTAGTAGCTCTGACACATCAACTCTGAAAATTTTTGTCTTTGGTGCTACTACTTCTCTGTATGCTTTTTTATTGTTAGGTTGGGTCTCCTCTTTGCTGAAAAATGTACTCTGTGGTACTTGAAATGCCATATAACACACAACATTTTTTATATAAATGAATTGAGGCTCAGAAACGATAATGGATTTCCCATAGTTCATAACTCATTAACATAGGTCAAACCCAAAAGCCTACCACGGGTCATGTTCTATGCTGACCTTGGGAAGCCAATAAACTTCATCGTCGTCTTCTTTTTTTTCTCCTTACTTTGTCAGTGCTAGGGTTTGAATTCAGGGCTTTGTGCTTGTGAGATATGCTGTCTACCTCTTGAGCCACAGCCACAGCTCAGCATCTTCTTTTTTAAAACATCTGTTTCCAAAGAAGGGGTTAGGAGGAGTGGAGGAATGAGATTTTCATGGAAGGAACATTAGAACTCAGGCAAGAAGAGAGCTCTGGGCAGACAGAAGACCCATAGAAGCAGTAGGTACCTTGTTGTGGACTGGAAGAGGAGGTGCCACAGGGTGAGAAAAACAGAGTTAAGAGACAGAAAACCAGAACTCTGAGAAACAGTTGAGAGACCACCACCACCATCACCACCACACACTTGGCCTACTTGAAACTCTCACCCAGCCAAACAGATACAAGTGCCCCTTCAGATCTTATTATTTCTACAGCTGTGACTTAGTGCTGCTTATCTTTCTTCCAGGAGATTCCTTGGAATGAAACCAATGGGAGTCCAGCCTTTGGGAGAGTCTCATCAGAGCAGATGGGCCAGCAGCTGCCAGAAAGCTTGTTGCCTTTGGCTGAGAGCACCATCCTGGAAGTGAACAGCTTGTGAGTAAACCCCAGCAGGCTCAGCCTTGGGCCTGAACAGAGTGGCCTGCTTCTCCTTGAAGAAGAACCTTATGAACTCCCCCATCTTCCCTCCCTTCTTGTTCATGTCAAAAGCACATTCTGAAAGCACCCTTCTACTTAAGATCACATCCATGAGTATCCCTGGGAGGATGGCCTCTTAGTGTTCTCAGTCTCTTGGTGTATTTGCAATTGCATGGCATAGAAGAGGGTCAGGAGGCCAGGGTTCTGGATGTTGTGCAGCTACTAGTTTTCCCTGGAACCCTGTTTTCCTTGGGACCAAATTGTTCCTCCTTGACTACAGTTTTCTCAACTGTAAGGTTGTTTATAATAAGAATAGCTTCCATTTACGAAATGTTCACTTTTACCTGATATTATCTCATTGGAGTCTTACAACAAACTTATGACATATTTTCTATTATTGCCCTACAAATAAGAAAAATGAGGCTTAGAAATAGGGTGGTGCCCTAACCACCCTATTTAATTTAAATTGCCTCTCCTATTCAGGCCTGGTGGTACATACCCAGTACTCAGGAGGCTGAGGCAGGAGGATCACTTAAGTCTAGGAATTTGAAAACAGCCTGGGCAACATAGGAAGACCATGTTTTAAAAAACATTTGCCTGGTGCCAGTGGCTCATGTCTGTAATCCTAGCTACTCAGGAGGCAAAGATCAGGAGGATTGCAGTTTGAAGCCAGCCTGGGCAAATAGTTCGTGAGACCCTATCTCAAAAAAACCCTTCACAAAAAAGGGCTGGTGGAATGGCTCAAGGTGTAGGCCCTGAGTTCAAGCCCCAGTGCCACAAAAAAAAAAAAATTGCAAACCTTACCCCTGTCTAACACACCTCTGTTTTATTTTAACGATAGTATTTAATACCACCTGAAATGCAATGTATTTTACTTTTTTGTTTGCCCTTCCACTTAAAAGACTGTTGGCTACATTAGAAAATAGACTTTTGTCTAATATTTTTTGTTGTTATTGTTCATTTGCTAGCCCTAGAATTGTACCTGGCATAATTTTTGAAGATTATGGTAAAAATATCTACATAATATAAAAATTTCCATTTTAACCCTTTTGAAGTATAAGATTGGGTAGCAATAATTACATTCACAATATTGTGCAAAATAGCCACCATCTCTACATTTCTATCATCCCAAACAGAAACTCTGTGACTATTATGGTGTGTTCTTCTGTAATATTTGATTTTTTTATTTGTGCACGTGTGTTACTTTTTATTTTAATAATTAATTTCCAAAGGAAAGTACATCAGTTTCACAAAACTTAATCACTTGCTTAAAATCCCACAGTAGCAACCAACAGTTTTATTATAAAAGACTAAAAAATCTTACCAAAAAAAAAAATCAAGCTTTGACCATTTTTCTGGGTACTCTATGGGATATGGGTATCACAAACCCCTTCCTCTGACAAGTGAGATGATAGGCTCACAGAGGCAAAGGGGAGGCCCCTTGTCAAGAACCCACCAGTAACAGGCTTTCCAATTCAAGGATGGCATTCAGAGTAATCACACAAGAGATGTTTTGCTCATTGACCAAAAGTGGGCATGAACATCTCCTGCCCCAAAAGGGGAGTTAGGGTTCTCTATTGTGTGTTCCATGTACCCATAGGCTAGTAGTATAGAAAGGGCCATGGCACCTTGTTCACTTTTATCTAAAACTATGTAGAAGCCTTTCTCAATTTCTAGTTCTAAGAAAATGTCTTTGGTTGCCCTACCATATCCAAATCCCCCATTTAATTCTCAATTCATAAACATCAGTATTTGGAACCCATAACTAGCAATCAGAGAGCAGTGTGAAACACTTTGTAGCTGTCCCAGTTTATGAGTCCATTCTGCCCACTAGTGTGAGCTCCAGGAATATAGGAGTTGGGTGGTTGATTCCTGGCAGGAGGGCTCCAATGGATGGTTGAGTTGTGCCATTCTGGGGGGAAAAAAGAAAACTGCGATTTTAGATGTAAGCTCTTGAAGGGTTTCTCTGTGCCTTCCAGCAGAGCAGCCATTTGGATCACAGAACATTGGAATTGGTGGAGATCATGGCTATCACTCATTGAGAATCAAGTATGATCCTCCCCTTCTTGTACTTATCTTGCCAATTATTACACCTTCATTATGTGATTGTTTAATTATGATTCATTTTCTCTTTCTCCCTTCCAAACCCAGTAAACTGGAAAGTCCCTGAGATCATGGACCATATCTGGCTTGACTTGGAACACTTGCAATTGTATCTCTCACACCAATAGTAGGTGCTCAGGAAATATTTGTTCAACGACTGATTGAATGAATATGACACTTCATTTTATAGGCGAAGAAGGAAAGGTCCAAGGAGATCAGGCTCTTCATGAGGCAGGTTAGTAAACAGGAAAAATAACTCCTCAGGAACTTTTTTTTTCTTTCATTCTGGGGTTTGTACTCAGGGCTCACACTTGCTAGACAGGTGCTCTATCACTTGAACCACTCCACCAGTCCTGTTTTGTGCTGGATATTTTTGAAATAGGGTCTCAGGAACTACTTGCCTGGGCTGACTTTGAATCCTGATTCTTCTGATCTCTACCTCCTGAGTAGCTAGGATTACAAGCCTGAGTTCCTGGTGCCAGGATAGGGACTTTTTTTCCTCTTAAACAAACAGGCATTCCCCAGCACAGACCTTGAGCCATCTGTATAGCAATATATCCCCTCTGTGTTGTAAATACTCTGACAGTCATTGTAAGTATCTTTTTTTTTAAGTATAAATTTTTATTAGGATATATTCATTATACGAAGGGGCGTGCAGGGGTGGGGGGAGATTCATAGTGACAATACCAATTTCATTGTAAATATCTTTGCAAGATAGTATCCAAAAAAGGCACCTTTGGGTCTGCCTGCCTTGCTTGTTAAAAAAGGCCTGCCCCAAATTTGATCTCCCAGGCCAAGTCCTTTTACTTAGGACCTCATGAATATTTTTTTGAGCTTTTTTTTTCTTTTATTATTCATATATGCACACAAGGCTTGGGTCATTTCTCCCCCCTGCCCCCACCCCCTCCCTTACCACCTACTCCGCCCCCTCCCTCTCCCCCGCCACCCCCTCAATACCCAGCAGAAACTATTTTGCCCATATCTCTAATTTTGTTGTAGAGAGTGTAGGCAATAATAGGAAGGAACAAGGGTTTTTGCTGGTTGAGATAAGGATAGTTATACAGGGAGTTGACTCACATTAATTTCCTGTGCGTGTGTGTTACCTTCTAGGTTAATTCTTTTTGATCTAACCTTTTCTCTAGTACCTGGTCCCCTTTTCCTATTGGCCTCAGTTGCTTTTAAGGTATCTGCTTTAGTTTCTCTGCGTTAAGGGCAACAAATGCTAGCTAGTTTTTTAGGTGTCTTACCTATCCTCACCCCTCCCTTGTGTGCTCTCGCTTTTATCTTGTGATCAAAGTCCAATCCCATTGTTGTGTTTGCCCTAGAGCTAATGTCCACATATGAGGGAGAACATATGATTTTTGGTCTTTTGAGCCAGGCTAACCTCACTCAGAATGATGTTCTCCAATTCCATCCATTTACCAGCAAATGATAACATTTCATTCTTCTTCATGGCTGCATAGAATTCCATTGTGTATAGATACCACATTTTCTTAATCCACTCGTCAGTAGTGGGGCATCTTGGCTGTTTCCATAACTTGGCTATTGTAAATAGTGCCACAATAAACATGGGTGTGCAGGTGTCTCTGGAGTAACCTGTGTCACAGTCTTTTGGGTATATCCCCAAGAGTGCTATTGCTGGATCAAATGGTAGATCGATGTCCAGCTTTTTAAGTAGCCTCCAAATTTTTTTCCAGAGTGGTTGTACTAGTCTACATTCCCACCAACAGTGTAAGAGGGTTCCTTTTTCCCCGCATCCTCACCAACACCTGTTGGTGGTGGTGTTGCTGATGATGGCTATTCTAACAGCGGTGAGGTGGAATCTTAGTGTGGTTTTAATTTGTATTTCCTTTATTGCTAGAGATGGTGAGCATTTTTTCATGTGTTTTTTGGCCATTTGAATTTCTTCTTTTGAGAAAGTTCTGTTTAGTTCACTTGCCCATTTCTTTATTGGTTCATTAGTTTTGGGAGAATTTAGTTTTTTAAGTTCCCTATATATTCTGGTTATCAGTCCTTTGGCTGATGTATAGTTGGCAAGTATTTTCTCCCACTCTGTGGGTGTTTTTTTCAGTTTAGAGACCATTTCTTTTGATGAACAGAAGCTTTTTAGTTTTATGAGGTCCCATTTATCTATGCTATCTCTTAGTTGCTGTGCTGCTGGGGTTTCGTTGAGAAAGTTCTTGCCTATACCTACTAACTCCAGAGTATTTCCTACTCTTTCCTGTATCAACTTTAGAGTTTGTAGTCTGATATTAAGATCCTTGATCTATTTTGAGTTAATATTGGTATAGGGTGATATGCATGGATCTAGTTTCAGTTTTTTGCAGACTGCTAACCAGTTTTCCCAGTAGTTTTTGTTGAAGAGGCTGCTATTTCTCCATCGTATATTTTTAGTGCCTTTGTCAAAGGCAAGTTGGTTATAGTTGTGTGGCTTCATATCTGGGTCCTCTATTCTGTTCCAGTGGTCTTCATGTCTGTTTTTGTGCCAGTACCATGCTGTTTTTATCGTTATTGCTTTGTAATATAGTTTGGAGTCAGTTATTGTGATACTTCCTGCATTGTTCTTTTGACTGAGTATTGCCTTGGCTATTTGTGGCCTCTTGTGTTTCTATATAAATTTGACAGTAGATTTTTCAATCTCTTTAATGAATGTCATTGGAATTTTGATGGGAATTGCATTAAACATGTAGATTATTTTTGGGAGTATCGACATTTTTACTATGTTGATTCTACCAATCCATGAGCATGGGAGATCTCTCCACTTTCTATAGTCTTCCTCAATCTCTTTCTTCAGAAGTTTATAGTTTTCCTTGTAGAGGTCGTTCACATCTTTTCTTAGGTTTACACCTAGGTATTTGATTTTTTTTGAGGCTATTGTAAATGGAATTGTTTTCATACATTCTTTTTCAGTTTGCTCATTGTTAGTGTATAGAAATGCTAATGATTTTTCTATGTTGATTTTATATCCTGCTACCTTGCTGTAGCTATTGATGATGTCTAGAAGCTTCTGAGTAGAGTTTTTTGGGTCTTTAAGGTATAGGATCATGTCGTCTGCAAATAGGGATATTTTGACAGTTTCTTTACCTATTTGTATTCCTTTTATTCCTTCTTCTTGCCTAATTGCTCTGGCTAGGAATTCCAGTACTATGTTGAATAGGAGTGGAGATAGTGGGCATCCTTGTCTGGTTCCTGATTTTAGAGGGAATGGTTTCAGTTTTTCTCCGTTAAGTATAATGCTGGCTGTAGGTTTGTCATATATAGCTTTTATAATGTTGAGGTACTTTCCTTCTATTCCTAGTTTTCTTTTTGGAGGTGTCCTTGCCTGGTTTTGGGATAAGTGTAATACTGGCTTCATAAAATGTGTTTGGCAGTTTTCCTTCCCTTTCTATTTCGTGGAACAGTTTAAGGAGGGTTGGTATCAGTTCTTCTTTAAAGGTCTGATAGAATTCAGCAGAGAATCCATCAAGGACCTCATGAATATTGATTACATTTCATATATTCAATTAAAGTCCTAAAAATTAGCATAAGACCATGCTAATTTTTTAAGTAAACCTGCCAGCCACCCTGGCCCCTCCCTAAGGACTACCCAGGTTTTTCCTACCTTCCAACTTATAAATTGGTCTTTAAACAAAGAGATCAGTGCTTCCATGCCATCTAGCAGAAGCCCACTTCTTCTGTGGCAGTGCTTTTTTCCTTACTGTTTCTTTCCCTTTCTTTCAATAAAGTTTTGCTACTGTTTTGCAATTTGTGTCTCTGTCTGGTTCTCTGTTCAAATGATGCAAGAAATGCGAATCTTCTGGACTAGTGTCTTCTTAGACTTCTCAGCCTGTAACAGTGGCAGAGATGAGGTAAGAATGCAGACTTCTCTTCCATGGCCAGCCAGTATTCTTTCTGTGTTCCTCTGTGTCCTGAGAGGGTTGGAGTTGGAGTGCCTTGGCATGTACATAGTCCAACCCTTTACAGATGGGAAAGCAAAGCCCAGAGAGAAGACTTACCAAGGTTGCAGAAATAGGTGCTGGCAGACCCAAGCCTGGTACATAGGTTTCTTGACTCCCAAGCTAGTGCTCTTTCTTTCTAAAAGCATAGAAACCAACAAAGCTGCATTGGGCTTCTTGCCAAGCCCCTGCAGAAGGTCACATAGCCAAGCAGTTCTCAGAGTTCCTTGTCTATTCTTAGCCTGAACTTTTAGTGACTCTGTTCTTCAGCAGCCTTTTTCTTTTGCATTTGGTTTGTTGTGTATATGTGTGTTTTAAATAAAAGGAGCTACATGTAGGAAACAGGCTTCAGCACAATCCTGCTACAGAGAACATGAAAGGGATAAATGTGAGAGAAGGGGCTGGGAAAAATAATTGGCTTCCCTTCCTCTGAAGTGACACACTCAGTTTCTCAGAGCTGCTCTCTCTCTGCTGCCTATCACAACTGCCAATGCAAGACTAAGCCCCTCACACAATAATCAGAAAATCATCAGAAGGAATTTTCAAGTAGGATTGGCTGTTATTATTGATCTCTGAATCCTCATTTTGATGAAGACCAAAACCCAGCTCTTTCCAACCTTTGGTTCCTCTTCTAACATCCACTTCAACTTCTCATCTCCAAATTATCTATTAGTCAGCCACCAAACATGAATGAAAGGTCCCTTTTCTCTCACAATTCTAACCTCACAAAGCTTGCCTCTTTCTCTGCATGGACAGACTACCGTTCTGAAATGGGGCATAAAGAATTTACTCTGCCACTGACCTCCAGTTACTTGGCAAGGACAAGAAGCACATTTTGCCATTGAGCAAAATGACCAATGAGAGGAGCAGGTCAGTATCAAGTTCAAGTGAGGCAGAGATTGTTCTGGGCAAGGCTAAGTCAAGGAAAGCTCAGGGGAGCAATTTGAGCTAAATCCTGTGTATTATTTATTGCTATGTATCATATTACCCCTCATTGAGCATTAGTTGTCTATTGCTGCATAACAAATTCCTTTAATATTTAGTAGCTAAGACAGTAAACATATATTATCCAACAGTTTCTGTCGGTCAAGGACCCAGATGCAACTTAGCTGTGTGCCTCTAGCTAAAAGTCCTTTTGAGGTTGTAATCAAACTAACAACCTAAAGGCTCATTTGGGTTGAGGGGATTCCAATTTCAAGCCCACTGTAGTGGTCCTTAACAAGCCTTGGTCCCCCTGATACAGACCTCTACAGAGCTGCTCTAAGGCTTGGCGCCAGCTTTACCAAGAGTGAGAGTTTTAAGATAGAGTAGGAGTCGCAAAGATAGAAGTGACAGTCCTTTTGTAACCCCATCTCAGAAGTGTTATCCTATGACTTTTGCCATACAGATACTCCCCAACTTATAATTCTTAGAATTTTCAGTTTTACAATGGTATAAAAGTGTATCCATGCAACCATTCTTTTTTGCTTCTCTACACTTTACATGAAATATTCAACACTTCATTATAAAATAGACTTTGTGTTAGGTGACTTCACCCAACTGTAGGCTCGTGTAAGTGTTCTGAACATGTTTAAATATGGCATAGGAAGCATTCCAGGTAGGGAACAGATGTTAGGAGGGTGAGACTGGTGGTGATTTGGTTGCAGCCAGGCATTGACTAGGAGAGCTGGAGGTAACTGGAGAGGCTGACTGGCCCCTGTATTCCTTCACTCAGTTGTAAACTCTAGAGAGATAGGAACTATGTATATTTTATTCTTCTATCTCTCTGACTTATGATAGAGCCTGGCATGTAATAGGTGATCAAGAAAAGCTTTTGAGCAGGACATAGTGGCACACACCTATAATCCCAGCATCTGGGAGAGTAAGACAAAAGTATCGGGATCACAGTAAGATCCTATCTCAAAAAAAAAAAAAGGAGAAAGAAATAAAGAAATTTTGTTGACTAAATAAATTAATGAAGTTAATTTGTTAGAAATAATGCAGTTGCTGATCTTTTTCAATATTTCTGACAGAATTCAACCCCAAAGAATCCCACATAATTAATTTTGAACTCCCCACCAAGATAAAAATGTGGTACTTGGTTTTGCTTTGTGGCACTGGAGTTTGAAAATAGGACTTCATCTTTGCTCTTCAGGCACTTACTTACTTGAATCACTCCACCGAGCTCTGCATGTGGTATTTTATTTCTAATGACTCATTCTTCATATTACCTAGCATATAACAAACTTGGGAGTTTATCTTTAATCATAGGCCTATTTTCCTCCTATCAGTCTGCCAGGGCCAGCATAATGAAATACCACAGATGAGGCAGTTTTAAACAGCAGAAATTTATTTCTCACAGCTCTGAAGGCTAGAATTCAAGATGGAGGAAGGTGTTGGCAGGTTTGGTTTCTACTGAGTCTGCTCCCCTTGGCATGCCAGTGGCTGTCTTTCACTGTGTTCTCACATGCATATCACTGGTGCATGCATATCACTGGTGTTTCTTCCTTTTCTTCTAAGTACCCCAATCTGGGGTCCCTCTCTTATGCCCTCATTTTCCTTTAGTTACCTCTTTAAAGGTCTTCTCTCTAAATACAGTTGTATCAGGCACTAGGACTTTAACATAGGAGTTTTCAGATAGGAACAATTTAGTCCATAACCATGGGCATGGTTTAAGTGTATCTCCTGTCCCCTCACCGATACTCTTATAAAGGAATGATTATTTCACATCTGTGGAGATATTGATTAATGAGTCATAAAAATTCTTTTTTTTTTTTGGCAATACTGGTGAGAGATGGACCCTCAGATGTGGTCCCCAGGACAAAAACCCAAGGTGGCACACTAGGAGAGCTGGCAGACCAGGTGGGCTCACAAGTTGCCTCATCTCTCTCCCTTATCTTCCTACTTATTTTCACATTTAATCTTAACAGCACTGTGAAGAAGGAGAACGAGAGAAGAAAGAGAACAAAACCTCCTCAATTTTAAGGTCTTTCTCAGACCTAGTCCTATCCACAGGGACCTTAAGCCACCACTCTGCCCATGTCAGGGAACATGGTGGTTAAAACCCCTGAACTGCAGTGGAGGAGTCAGGGTAGGGAGCAGAGGCCTGAACATTCCCATCCGTTGTCTTCCCTCCACTGCCCTGTGTGACCCATACCCCAGTTTACCATTGTTCTCCAAGGGACTGCCTGAAAATGCACAAAGCCTGGAAGAGGAAGACAAATGCAGTGATCCCAACAATCTGTAGAAAGGGATCCATCAGATGGTTTCCTTACGAGCAAGAGGACCTGCTTAACACAGAGCAGCTGGTAAGGCCGTGACACACAGGCAGTCCATTTGGCTCAGTTCAGCATTTGTTGAAAGATGGCACAGTCCCCTACCTCATGGTCCTCATAGGTCTTGAATAGTGGGAAACCTAATAGTGGGTGGTACAGTGGGAGGAGGTTGTACAGAACCCAGGAAAGATGTAGTGAAGGCTAAACCAGGGGCAAGGGCACAAGGAAGAGATTTTATAGACAAACTTGGCCAACTTCAATATTTTGCCAGGGCTGGCTAGCTTTACCTCCAGGGCCCCCAGGCTGCCTGGTGGTCCTCCTTTGCCAGAGAACTTAGTGGCACCAAACTTCTCAGCACAAGGCAAGAAAAGGGAGGAGAGCTTTCAGAGTCCTGCTTCCTATATAAGGCCAGCATTCCCCCTCCACCACCATACTTCATTATCTTCAGTGGCAAACCTCTCAAAATCAAATTTATTTACATAGTTAACATCCCGTGATCCTTTCAGCAAGAGGATGGGCATTTCCATATGCTGAGAAAAGTAAAAAGGTAAAAAGTACTTACGTATTTAACGCATTGCTAGTTTGTTATCCTTCATCTGATTCATTAGTGAGGTCATGCAGCAACCAGGTTGGTTGCTGGAATTTTACAGAAAAGGAAACTGAGGCACAGTGGGCTTCACTTACTCAGTCACACAGAGATTTAGTGATGAAGCCAGATCTAAGCATATGACAAGCTAGAAGGGGATGTGAAAGCTGAGACCAGATCTGTCCTGTGATGTTTGAGGGACAGTGTCCTTGGCTGGGAGGTGGGATCCATTCTGTATGTGCTGTTCTCTGAGATTACCTGTGGTATCTGTGGCATGGTACCAGGGGAGTTGAGACCATGGTTTCAGTTCTAATTCATCTGCCTTGTGAGCTTAGCATGACTCAATTTTTTGAGGTCTTGGTTTTCTTTTCTGTAATGTTAGAATTAAAAAGGCCCTGAAATGCTTGGGAGAAAGCAGCCTTTAAATTATATCATTGTGAACTAGGAGTGTGGCCCAAGTGGGAGGCCTAGCAAGTGCAAAGCTCTGCCTTCAAACCCAAGTACTGCCAAAAAGAAGAAAACATCTAAATTATATCATTAAAAACTTGGGGGTTAAAAGTGAGGGGACAGGTGGTAACCATGAGCACTGGCATACAAGGTAGAACCAAGGCATAATCTGGAAATAGAGAAATTTTAGTTGGAGTACATAATAGGTGTTGCTATACCAAGTTCATTCTGTCTCCTTTAATGATAGCTCATGTGTCACAAATCAGTTGACTGGAGTCCTTCTGCTATACCCAGATAGTTATTGTGGGTAGGTAAGTAGGAGCTCCTCCAGTTATTCCAGGCCTTTGGCAGGTGTTTATAACAAGCAGCAGTGGATGACATCAGGGAGCGGCAGGTGGCATCCTCTAGCATTGTGCTTCAAGGTTTGAGGCCCAGTGTACCTGATAGTTGGTTCTGCTGCTTCTCTAGGCCAGCCCTATCAGCCTCTGATGTTAGCTCTGCTCCCCCCTCTGCTGGTGGCCCTGATCAGTGACCACTGAACAAGTGGGAGATACTTGTTGGCTCTGCTGCTGTCCTTGCTGGGATGGCTCTGGTACCCTACCACTGTTCTCATCCCTACTCTTACCCCTGCTACCTCTCTTCTTTGTGTTACTACCTCAACTGCTCAACTAAAGATAAAAATCATAATAGACAAGAAAGGCCTGAGCCACTGCCAGCTACTTCAGATGTGGAGATCAGGAGGATCATGGTTTGTGACCAGCCCAGGCAAAAACCTAGGAAGAGCCTATCTCAATAACTAACCCTGGTGTGGTACTTCACACCTGTAAGACCAGCTACATGGGAGGCAAAAATGCAAGAGCCTATCTAAAAAATTACTAAAGCAAAAAAGGTCTGGGGGCATATTTCAAATAGTAGAGTACCTGCCTTTCAAGCACAAAATCCTGAGTTCAAAATCCTGGTACTGCCAGGAAAAAAAAGAAAGGCAAGAAAGTCTACCTCAGAGATGTCTTTATTCAAACCTAATGTTGCAACACCAGGGGGTAGCAGCAGTCATGGGGCTGAACCACCTGCTTATGAGGCCAGAAAGGGAGATGTCACAAGGGCATCTGCACCAATAGTGGTAATCCACTTATGCAAATGAAAGACTGTGTTTCTACCAATCACAGGTCTTCTGGTAGGCAACCAGGAAGTGTTCCACCTCTAGGTGGAGGTGGCTGCTGCAGGGTCTTCTAGATTTCATGGAGATTTTTGGCCCAGTTTAGGCTGTTTGCTGAGTCCGTACCTTCTCAGCTGGAGGAGTCATGCTTTGGGTTGAAAATAACCAGTGCTGGCTTGAGGGTAGTCTGGCTGTCTGGCTGGCAATCCTTTGCTGAAGGCAGCCAGGTCCCCATGGAAGGATCTAAGAGCTGTCAATCAAAGCCAACCCTCCTTAGTCGCCAATATTTCAGCACAATTAAAGGAAAAATAAACTTTCGAAAGGGTTCTTAAAATAAAGACATATCATTAACATAATAATGGTTTATAATATCTAACAGTGCTCTAGCACTCCTGTCCTAGTGTCCCGGGGAGAGGTGGGTCCCTACCATATGTTTTAATTGGAAAGGAGATGACAGTTTATAGATCCAATTCCACCTCTTAAAAAATAGTAAAAGTGGGTGGGAGGTAAAGGGGTAAAGGAGAGTAACGGAAGGGATTGAACTGACCAAAGTAAAGTCTACTCACAATAGGGGTATATTGAGAAAACCCTTTGAATATTGACTTTGGAATTAATAATGAAAGACAGGACTGTAATATAGGTGTGGTGGGGGGGGTACTTGGGGGAGGGGAATGGAGGAGGTGAAAGAATATGGTTGATGGACTTCATATACATATATGACATAAAACAATGAAACTCTTGCAATTGCTTAAGTGGGGCAGGGAGGGTCGGGGGGAAGATGGGGGACTATCTAAACAATGTATAGTGTAAACCTATTTGGAATTGCCATGATGAATCCACACACACACAATGAATATATCTGAATGAAAGATTTTTTTAAACTTACAAAAATATTTTTAAAGTTTTGCTTTTTTTTTTTAATATTACAGTGACACAAAGTGCATTCATGCACCTGGTTTTTAAAAATATTTGTATGACTTGATTGAGGATTGAAGCTTAGAAATGGAAAATGCCAGGTCAGAGATATCTCATCTTCCACTTGTAAGAACAATGATCTTTTCTATCAAAGTATTTGTTACCCTCTTAGATTACTTAAAAATTCCTCAGGTCACCATCTTAGGTGACTTGCATGTTTAAAAGTCCTTGCTTCTTCTTCTGGATTCCTGTACGACTCCATTGCCTGCCAAACTGTATGCCCTAACCCATCCCCCAAGCCTTTAGCCAATCAGGAAAGATTGTGAACCTTTGACCTGGACAAATCCCAGGTGAGGGGCAGGTACCACTGTATCAAGGATATAAGGAGGATCCACTGTCAGCCATTTTGTGCTTGCGTGTTTGCTTAGCAGGAGTGAGCACATGCTTGCACCCTCTTGAAGAGAAATTGCCTTGTCAAGATTTTCTGACTCACTTGAAAAAAAAAAAGATTTTTCTGACTCTTGTGTGTCTGTTTTCAGCATCAGAGGGTTATTAATTCCAACAATTTGGGGGCTTGGTCTGGGATTTTACATTCCATCCAGGAAGGGGGTCCTGGCCCTTCCTAGGGGAGATGCATCCTGCTGCCTGATTGCAGCAGCCCTGAGGTTCGGCCGAGTGTGACAACTTTCCAGATCTGCAAATGAACTCAGACTGCAGAATTTCTTGATAACATCAGTAAAAGAGCTCTGAAGACAGGGACTGCAGCGACCATGAAAGTTTTGTGCACAAACTAAGACAAAAATCGTCACGGGGTGACCAAGTAATGTCTGGGTGGTTGGGAAACTGGAGGATATGTGATGTATGAATGAGATGTGTCAGGTGACATGAAGGGAAAGCGGAGTCCTGATCCACGGTTCTGAGGCAACCTCATACTGTTTAAGGTGGAATTAGATTCTTGAATCTAATCCAGGTCAGCAGCTTATCCTGACCCACCAGCTACAAAGAGGTGCCTCAAGCTCCCATGAGGGATGTGGCTGAAGATGGACAAAGTGAAAGAGAATCAGAGTGCAAGAAACCTCCAAGGCAAAGTGGGGGTTGAGATCCTGATAGACAGAGCACAGCTGACCAGAATGAAGAAATGGGAAATAAAGGCAGTGAAGAGAGGGACCAGAAAACAAAGGCCCAGGATTAAATACCCAGAGAGCCCCTTAAGGAAGATGTTAAAATATTGGGATGATAGCCTCCATACTAAAGGAAAAAAGATACAAAGAATGGTTAAATACTGCTGTTTTATCTGGACCCAGGAACCGATCTTAAAGCCTTTGGTTTTTTGCCCAAAATTTGGGTCTGACAAGGACTGGGTCTGTCAACTATTAATTGAGCATGTTAACGACAAGAGCTCAGTCACTTAAGAGGAGATGGAATGTGCACTCTGTTGGAGACAGAGTCCTGTAGTTCTTAGGAAAAGGAAAAAAAATGCTAAAAAAAAAACCCCAAAACCCCTTTCTAACTGGGATTTACTCTCCTCCCTTCCCCCTCCCCTTTTTGCCTGCTGTTCCTCCAGCTCAAGTTCTAGAGCCAGCCCCAGCACCACCACCCCAGGCTTCCACTTCTCCATCTCCCCCTCCTAAGCCTTCCACCTCCACCCCTCTTCAACTCCCAGCCCCCCAGGCTTCTGTTTAAAATTACAAAAACTAGAAAACTAGAAAAATAGATCCATAGAGGAATTATTAGGAGAGGCACAAAAGGTATATGTAAGGAGAGAGGAAGAAAAAAATCAAGAAGCAAAGATTATATTACCCATGATCGAGCAGGGAAAGGCCAAACCAATATCCTATTGGACCTCAACCAGCCCACCCTCCCTCATTGGGATTTAAGAGACCACAAACTCAGAAGATGAAACAAAGAAGAGGGGAAAATAAGTGCTTTAAATGTGGGGAGACTGGACACTTTCAGACAGAATGTCAAGAATGAGAAAGAGAGTGTAGGGAAACTATTCTGTTACTGACCCTTGATGAAGAATAGGGGCCCAGGGGCTCTTTTACCTTGAAGGGTCCCACTCAGAGCCCTTGACAAATTTAGAAATGGGACCACAACATGAAACTATCACCTTCCTAATTGACTCAGGAGCTTCCAGATCCTCCATCTTCTGCCCAGGGGCTTAATCTATTCCCTGGAGAGGGTACTAATTTCTAGGGTAAAGAAAGAAAACTTTCCAGTTAAAATATTACAAGAAACAGGTGTTTATGTCTAAGACAGGACCACTAAGATACAATTTCTCCTAGTCTCTGAAGCAGGTACCAACCTGTTTGGAAGAGATTTAATGACCCAATTAGGAATCAGTTTACATGTAAAAAGGGATAAAATACAAGCAAGCCCTTATCACAACTCAGGTGCTAGCCTTGCCCTCTCTTGAACAACCTTTTCACCTTTTAGTGAATGTAAATAAGGGAGTTGCCCTTGGAGTGCTAACCCAGAAACATGGGCATCAACATCAACCTGTGGCCTTCTTATCTAAATTCCTAGATCCCGTCACCCAAGGTTGGCCTGCCTACATTCAGGCAATGTGGCTATAGCCCTTCTAACTGAAGAAAGTAGAAAAATCACCTTTGGGGAAGTCTAGTTATTAGCACTCCCCATCAAGTTAGAACGATCTTACACCAGAAGGTGGGTAAATGGCTGACAGATTCCAGGATCCTAAAGTATGAGGCTATCTTGCTAGGAAAGGATGACCTGACTGTAACTACTGATGAGGTCCTAAATCCAGCCACCTTCTTGGAAGGGGAAGCAGGAAGGAGGAGCCCCACACATAAATGTTTAGATATCACTGAATACCAAACGAAAGTAAGGCCGGACCTCAGAGAAATTCCTTTCCAGACTGGGTTCCATTTCTTTGTGGGTGATACTCTCAGGTAATTGAGGGAAAAAGACATAATGGGTAGGCCTTGACTATAATAGAATCAGGTTGATTCCCTAACAATTGGTCAGCACAGACTTGTGAATTGTTTGCTCTAAATCAGACTCTTATAAATCAGCCCTCTAAATTAGTTTTAGAGACCAGATTACCTTGGATTAAATGCCTTCCCATAGCACTACTCAGAATAAGGATGGCCCCTTGGAAGGCCATTGGCCTCTCCCCTTATGAAGTGCTTTATGGTCTTCCTTACCTTAGCTCTGTTACTGATGTGGCTACCTTTGAAACCAAAGACTATTTCCTCAAAAATTATATACTTGGATTGTCCTCTCCCTTTCTTTCTCTTAGGAAAAAGGGGTTGTTAGCACAGGATCCTCCACTTGACTTTCACATTCACCCACACTAGCCTGGTGATTATGTGCTGATCAAGACCTGAAAAGAAAATAAACTTGAGCCAGCTTGGGAATGACCCTTCCTGGTCCCGCTGACCATGGAAACAGCCTTCCAGGCTGCAGAGCGGGGGGTGGACTCATCACACATGGGTAAAGAAGGCACCCCCACCTAACCAGAAGGAACAATAGGCTATGCTTTCACATCCAGGCAACACCAAAGTGACTTTAAAAAGACTAGTGTGAAATTATTCTTTTCTTTCATCTGGGAAATGGTATGTTTATAACTAATGTAATTCAGAGTACTTTTCCCTTAACTGTTGAATTCAAAGCATGCCAGATCCTTCCTTGTGGAGACCTTATGTCCAACTTCAGTTCCAAGGATATTCCTTTTACATGTGCCCCACGCCGGGACCCACAGGGAAGCTGGTATCTGTCCAGAGTGGACAGATGTGGGGTGAAACACTGGGTATAAATGATACACTTCTCCCTTTTATGACAATCCTAAGGGCTGGACCAGACCCGAGACACTGGTAAGAATTCAATTTCCACCATCCAGAACAATCAACAGTCTTTTAACAGACTACAGTCAAAATTATAGCTGTTTCGGACACATCTCTCTCCTACTTGTAAAGATAAACAATGTAACCCACTTAGATTAGTCATAGAAAGACCTTGGAGTATGACACAAGAACCATCTATATTTCATAGATATAGGTTGGGGGCAGATGTCTCAGGGACATCTTTGAGTTCCATCTAGCTCCCAACCCCTCCCAGGTGACACCCAGTTCTACCTCCACTCCAATGTTACCTCCACGTTTGTACAGCAATCAAACTCAGGTAACTGTAGTAGAAGTCAAGGACCTAAGACAAACTGTAGTTATTGAAATCGGGTACAGGGATACAAATACTTGGATGGAATGGATAAAATATTCTGTCCACACATTAAATAAAAGCGATTGCTATGTTTGTACTACTGAGAGACCAGAGTCTCAGGTGGTCCTGTTTCCATTAGGACGGTCCTTGGACCCATATGGAATGCATTGCATGTTGGCTCTGTTTCACGATGCCACAGCTTGGGGCAAGGAATCCTGCCAGACGCTATCACTACTGTTCCCAGAGGTCAGAGGTCCTGCAGGTCAGCCCCGAGGATTATTAGGCCACTCGCCCTAGACATCAATTATACCTCATGTCTCACCAGACAGGGGGGACAATTGACAAATGTGGGAAACCTGATGGGATGCAGTGAAAGCCAGTCCTTCAACAGCTTCACAAGCCAGTCCACACTCTCGGTGGGCAGAGCAGATATCTGGTGGTACTGCGGAGGACCTTTACTTGAGACTCTCCCAGGTAACTGGGCAGGCACCTGTGCTTTGGTGCAGTTAGGCAACCCCTTTCACCCTAGCATTTAGATCCCCACCTGTGCCACAACACCTAGGAAAAGGAGGGACATAGACAGAGACACTGCAGCCAACCGCAGAGGCTCCCTTTCCCCATGCTTACATTGATGCCATTGGGGTTCCTAGAGGGACACCAAACAAATTTGAAAGCCAAAAATCAAATTGAAGCAGGATTTGAATCAGTACTCTTTTGGTGGTCCACTATAAATAAAAATGTCAATTGGATTAATTATATTTATTATAACCAGCAAAGGTTTGTTAACTATACCAGGGATGCTATCAAAGGAATAGCAGAGCAATTGGGACCAACTAGCCAATGGCTTGGGAGAACAGGCTAGCATTAGACATGATGTTGGCCAGAAAGGGAGAAGTCTGCATAATGACTGGAGTTTCATGTTGCACATATAGACCAAATAACACAGCCCCTGATGGAACTATTAGTAAGGCCCTGCAGGGATTAACTACCCTATCTAATGAGCTAGCTGAAAATTCAGGTATAAATGACCCCTTCACTGACTTAACAGAAAATTGGTTTGGGAAATGGAAGGGCTAGATGACCTCAATCTTAACCTCCTTGATCACAGTGGCTGGAGTTTTAATTTTAGTAGTATGTTGCATAATTCCTTGTATCCAAGGACTTATACAGTAGTTAATTGAGACAGCCTTCACCAAACACTCACCCCCCACATTACCAAAATAACTATTTTCTATTAAACACAGGAACATGAGAGCTAATGGCTCCTAAGTGAGTTTGAAGAAAAGAATTTAAATGAAAAGAGGGGAAATTGTAAGAAAAATGATCTTTTCTATCAAAGTATTTGTTACCCTCTTAGGTTACTTAAAAATTCCTCAGGTCACCATCTTAGGTGACTTGCATGTAAGCATGCAAGAGTCCTTGCTTCTTCTTCCAGATTCCTGTACAACTCCATTGCCTGCCAAACTATATGCACTAACCCATCCCCCAAGCTTTTAGCCAATCAAGGGAGGTTGTAAAACTTTGACCTGGACAAGTCCCAGGTGGGGGGCAGGTACCACTGTGTCAGGGACATAAGGAGGAGCCAGTGTCAGCCATTTTGTGCTTGTGTGTTTGCTTAGCTGGAGTGAGCACATGCTTGCACCTCTTGATGAAGAGAAAATGCCTTATCAAGATTTTCTGTCTCTTGTGTGTCTGTTTTTGGCACCAGGGGTTATTAATTCCAACATACTTTACTTCACTGTGGGTTACTAGCTCCTTATATCCCCACACTTTTTAGAATATTAACAATTAGCTGTCTGTGAAATATGTTTTAATTTGCATTTCCATATTTACTAGTGAGATTGCATTTCCTCTAAAATATTTTATCTTCATCTATTTATTTAATAGGTTGTTTCTTTTCATGGTAGTTATACGGACACTAATTGTCTATTGATTATATGCCTTGCAGATACCTTCTTCCAGCCTTTGTCTTGTCTTTGCATGTTTTTTATGTTGATTACTTTTTTTAAGTGCTGGCAATCAAACCCATAGCCTGTACATGCTAGGCAAGCACTCTAAAACTGAGTATACTCCTACTCCCTATATTGTCTTTTTGTTTAAATTTTTAAATTACAATTAGTTAGTTAAGCAGCATTTTCTTTTATGGCTTTTGCATCTGAAAATCTGTCTTTTCTTAGAGAATGGGTTGAACCAGGGCCTTATGCTTTCTAGGTAAGTGCTTTACCACAAGAACTATGTCCCTAGCCCTTTTTTTTCTTGTTGTTGTTTTTAATTTTGCTTTTGAGACAGGGTCTCATTGATGCACAGATGACATGCAGGAATTTTCAGTTGCTGTGGGTTCTTGGGTCCACTCTGAGAATGAAAGTAGAGGCAGACTCCAACAACAGAGGTCAGAAAGACTGTATTTGTAGAGAAGAGAAGAGGAGAGGAGGGGAGGATAGAGGAGAGGAGAGGAGAGGAGAGGAGAGAAGAGGAGAGGAGAGGAAAAAGAGAAGAGAAGAGAAGAGAAGAGAAGAGAAGAGAAGAGAAGAGAAGAGAAGAGAAGAGAAGAGAAGAGAAGAGAAGAGAAGAGAAGAGAAGAGAAGAGAAAGGCTGCATGGGGGCATGCAGCAGGACCCTGAAACTGGTGGTCCAGTGGGTCAGGTTGGAAATTGGGTTTTTATAGCCTTTTTTTATTGCCTGAGGGCAGAGATGTCTCTCAGGTGCAAACAGACATTTCCTGGGAAGGAGAAATGTCTTGTTGAACAATTTTCACCTTTTGGGACATCTTGCAGTCTGCCCTTCATCACCACTACTTTTCCTCTGGGTGGCCTGGAATTTGACAGCCTCCTTCCCTTTCCTCCTGAGTAGCTGGCATTTACAGGTATGCCCTGATAGGTAGCAGCTAGATATAAGTGGTGGCAGCAAGAGGAAGCAAAGGGGAAAAAAATCATTATAACTCAACTTCCCAACTCTACTAATCTCCATTAAGATCAAGTAGCCAGAGTCCAGGGATTATCACAGGATGTTTTGAAATTAGCCACTCACCTCAAACTTGCTTAATTCACTGTTTACTCAAGAGTAAACTACATCACCTAGGCCTAAACATCAGCTAGGCCTGGGAGCTTACACAGGTAAATTTATCAAAACAAAGACCCAGATCTAGGAGCTAGACAGAACAAAGGTTAGGAATTTCAAACAGAAACTCTCTATCAATTAGAACCAGAACTAGTAGTTTACTCAGGTAATCTCTCTCATTTAACAAGACAATGACCTAAGCCCAGGAAATCATCCCAAGGGCCAAATAAATTCAAAGCTAAAACTTCTTTAATAAATATTCTAACTTTAAAACCTGATGTGTCATTCTCTCCCTAGAGGCAACCTGCTTTCAGTGTATTTCTTTCCCAATAAACTTTACTGTTACTATAATCTTTGTTTTGCCTGAATTCTTCTCCTGACAGATGCAAGAACCAAGGTATTTGCCAGCAACATTTTACAGTCATTTGCACAACCATGATAAGTTTGAAAATCTGTTTTAAGGGCTGGGGGCATAGCACAGTGGTAGAGTGCATGCTTAGTATGCACAAGACCCTGGGTTATTTTTCTAATTCTAAGTCTTCATTTTGTGTATATTTATTAGACTTATTCCTAAATACCTTCTAGTTTTTGTTGCTATTTTAAATTATGTATTTTAAGTTACTTCTTTTGCTGGTGTATAGAAATGCTGTTGTTTTTTTATATTGATCTTATATCCAACAGCCTAATGAACTCTCATTAGTTCCAGTAATACTCCAAATACTTTTTGCTTGTTTGTTTTTCCTGTGTAGACAGTTAATTCATTTGTAGATAATATTGATACTGAATTGCTGATCCTGACTTTGTATCTGAACAAAGTCAATGACTGAAGACACCAGATCAGGAATTAAAGAGTTAAGCAAGCACAAGTTTTATTGGAAAGACGGCAAAGCTCCCAGTGCAGGAGAAGCTTAGGGAAAGGTAAGTCATAGTATAGCTGAATGATATAGGGCTCTGCCTGGCTTAGGTCTGCTGTGGGCTGGTGTCAAGTGTTCTTGCCTCCATGGGCCAAAGAATTGATTGACTCATGAGACAGCAAGGTTGGCACACAAAGTAGGATTTATTAGAGAGAAAGTAAAAGCTGCCCCTAGAGATGGACAGGGAGCCCAGAAAGTCAGTAGCTCCATGTTGTTTACATAGAGGGTTTTTTTTTATTATTTTGTCCTTTTTGTTGGGGAGGGGGAGTCAAGAGTCAGGAGTGAAGCAGTCTTTTAACATATCTCTGCAGGAACATATACACAGTCCTATGAAAGCCTCCTGTTTACTGGCCTGTGGCATTTTGAGGCATCCCCAGGGGGCCATGACTTGTGAAGCCACATGTCCTTTACAGGATGTAGGGATCACAGTGCTCTCATGGGGATGGGGCACTGGCTCACTTTTGGCTTCTGATCCCCCAGACCCAACAAGTCCCCTCTCTGGGGTGAGCACCCAACTGCTGTTGGGAAAAGGGGCGATAATTCATTTGGCTACTTCCTGCTGATATGGGGGCAGAAGGAGGAGGGGAAATGCAGGCTCTCATCTCAGGGATTGATTCATGTGGTCTCCAGGGGACTCTGATAGAACTGGACAGAGGGGTCATGCATTGACAGAGGTGAGTATTCTTTAACTAAAAGCTGGAATTTTACCTTTTGCACCTGTTGAGCTATAAACTTGGAAAGAGCATTTAGTATACAAAGCCCAAATAGAAGTGCCAGAAGAAGCATAAAAAGGGGACCAGCTAGGAGTAATACCCAGAGAGCTCCAACTGTTGTCCCAGAAGGACCATGGATTGGCTAATTTCTGTCTTCTTTTTGTAATGCGTTCTCTTAATTGTTGGGGCATGTCTCTGACCACCCCAGATTTGGTAATATAAATACAACACTCTTTGTCTAGGAAGAGGCATGTTTCACCCTTTTCAGCAGTTAATAGGTCAAGTGCATGTCTATTTTGGAGCACTACTGAAGCAAGTGAATCTACTTGGTCTTGTAAAGCCTCTAAGGACTGTGTAACTTGTTCTATGTCATCAGAAAGTTCTTTTGATAATTTTTGGTAAGGGCAGTACATTGAGCTCCACAGAGACAGCGCTGGGGCAAGTGAGAGCCGGACGGGCACTGAGCGACTCTGTGCCTCACTGAGGAAAAAAACTAAAGATGGGCAAAGGAGATCCTAAGAAGCCGAGAGGCAAGATGTCATCATATGCATTCTTCATGCAAACTTGCTGGGAGGAGCACAAGAAGAAGCACCCCGACGCTTCAGTCAACTTCTCAGAGTTTTCTAAGAAGTGTTCGGAGAGGTGGAAGACCATGTCTGCTAAAGAGAAAGGGAAATTTGAAGACATGGCAAAGGCGGACAAGGCTCATTATGAAAGAGAAATGAAAACTTATATTCCTCCTAAAGGGGAGACGAAAAAGAAGTTCAAAGATCCCAATGCACCCAAGAGGCCCCTTTCGGCTTTCTTCTTGTTCTGTTCTGAGTATCACCCCAAAATCAAAGGTGAGCATCATGGCCTGTCCATTGGCGATGTTGCAAAGAAGCTGGGAGAGATGTGGAACAACACTGCTGCAGATGACAAGCAGCCTTATGAAAAGAAGGCAGCCAAGCTGAAGGAAAAGTATGAAAAGGATATTGCTGCCTATCAAGCTAAAGGAAAACCTGATGCAGTGAAAAAGGGAGTTGTCAAGGCTGAAAAGAGCAAGAAAAAGAAGGAAGAGGAGGAAGATGAGGAGGACGAACAGGATGAGGAAGAGGAGGAAGACGAAGAAGATGAAGATGAAGAAGATGATGATGATGAATAAGTTGGTTCTAGCGCAGTTTTTTCTTGTCTATAAAGCATTTAACCCCCTTGTACACAACTCACTCCTTTTAAAGAAAAAAAAATTGAAATGTAAGGCTGTGTAAGATTTGTTTTTAAACTGTACAGTGTCTTTTTTTGTATAGTTAACACACTACCGAATGTGTCTTTAGATAGCCCTGTCCTGGTGGTATTTTCAATAGCCACTAACCTTGCCTGGTACAGTATGGGGGTTGTAAATTGGCATGGAAATTTAAAGCAGGTTCTTGTTGGTGCACAGCACAAATTAGTTATATATGGGGATGGTAGTTTTTTCATCTTCAGTTGTCTCTGATGCAGCTTATACGAAATAATTGTTGTTCTGTTAACTGAATACCACTATGTAATTGCAAAAAAAAAGTTGCAGCTATTTTGTTGACATTCTGAATGCTTCTAAGTAAATACAATTTTTTTTATTAAAAAAAAATTTCTTTTGGTAAGTAGGGACTGATGAGGTGATGCCCTGATGCCAGCACCTATTCCAGTGGTGATCCCCATGGCTACCGTAGGGGAATGATTTGAATGACCCTCTTGATCATGTGTAGGCCACTAGAGGAATAGGGAGAGATTGGTTGTTAGGGATAATATTGATTTGTGGGGTTAGAAGGGCTAGAGTGCAGATTCCCCTCCAATCGGGAGGCAGGCAAGCATAGGCTGTGGTTCCACAAACAAGATAAGTTCTAGGAAAGGGCAAACACTGAGGACAAAATGTTAGATCAATTGACAGTGTTATTTTAACACAAAGCTCTTTAGGAATTTTCCCCAGTGGCCTCAACCCATGCAGGCTTTGGAGTCACTGGGCGGCTAGATGGGTCAGTTTTTCCTTGGCAATATTGGGTCTTGTTAGGGGAATGCCTGATATTTTACCTGGTGAAGTCCCAAGTGAGTCCATGGGTAGCCAATACCTGTGAGAGACTTGGGGAGAGGCACAGCAAGCAGTTCTTGGCCTAAGAGGGATTTGCATAGTTTAGGAGTTTATGGGTGGAATTAAGTAGTCTGTATATCTGGGGGGGTCTAAGTCATAAGTCCTATTGGGTTGAGGGAGGCTTTCAAGCCTGTCATTTGGGTTAGACACCCAGCAGACAGGGCCTGTCACTGTAGGGCAAACTGGATCTGCATAACCCCAATAGCTTTTAGTTGTTAAATTTCCAATTGAATATTTTCTCCCATTTGTATAACAAGAAAGGACTCTGTTTTGTAACATCCTTGTGGCATATGGGGATAGGCAGAGGTTCAGAGACATTGTGGAAGTGGTGGGTCTACAGGGGCTGGAACTGGGTTATCAAGAAGTATGGCTGTGACCCAAACATTGTATGCACATATGAATAAAAGAAAAAAATAAAGAATAAACAATGAAAAAAAAAAGTATTGCTGTAACTAGAGGAGAAAGGAGGATCATTATACATGGAGGAAGAGGGACAAGGGCCAGAACTGAATATCTAGAAGGTACGGATGGATAACAGGTATAACAAGAGTTCCAGTGTGGTCCCATTACATGGGTTTGTCCCCGGTGGAGGCAGAAAGTAGTCCTTGTTTCACACATAAATCAGACAGCAAGAATAGGAGTACTATAGGTGCTTGAGCATTCCACTAAAAGTTCCTGGTGTTTTAGGGAGTTAATAATGGGCAATATACTCCATCACCCTTCAGGCTTTAGGGGATATTGCTTTTGATGGAGAACTAGAGGGGATATTTTAGCTTTATTTTTACAGGAAGAGCAGTTTTTGCTCGATCAACAGTTGTACAGTCAGTCCAAACTGTGGGATCTACCTGTTCTTCAACAAGGGGGAAACAAAAGTATTCCCTGTGGGGGAAGTAGAATTTGGACTTTAAGTTGGGACAATAAGTCTCACCCCAGCAGGGGTATTGGAGTTTCAGGGACCATGAGGAACGACTGACAGAAGTGGAGGTTCCCCCAGGAGCAGGCCAGTTGCCAGGTGAAAAACACTGGAGATACTGGCCAGATATGCCCTGAACGAGTATTTTACTTTTGGACCTGGGACCTGGAGAAAAAGGGAGGACAGGAGGAAAATGACCTTTCATTTCTCTACCATGATGGTAACCCGAGGCTCCTCAGTTTTGATATCAAGGAATGGAGCCTGGACAGGAGGCCCCAGAACCTGTCAATCTAAGGCAGGTGATACCCCACCTTCTGTCTGGAGATGGGGGCATTTAGACCTCCAATGGTTGCCCTTACATATGGGGCATTGTCCCGGAGGGGGCCAGAGCTGTCTCCCAGGCTGCCCCCCCCACCTTTGACACTCTCTAAGGAAGTGTCTGCATTGGTAGTGTGTCCTGGGAGTGGGGCCCTATTGGTTGGGGAACTCCCTGAGTGCAGTGATAAGATCCTGGTGTTTTTTATCCTTATCTCTCATTTTAGTTAGGTCCCAGTTGTAATACACCAAGGTGGCAAGCTGTACTAGTTGGTCCAAAGATCTTTCTCCTTTGGCTACCACCTT
Source organism: Castor canadensis (assembly GCF_047511655.1). Taxonomy (NCBI): domain Eukaryota; kingdom Metazoa; phylum Chordata; class Mammalia; order Rodentia; family Castoridae; genus Castor; species Castor canadensis. The sequence continues at coordinate 10,745,009 of NC_133403.1, read as the reverse complement.
TTGAAGTTTTCTACAGATGTCAGGTGCTGATTGAGTCAAAAATTTATACTTGAGGAGAACCTCCTCCACCTGTGACTCTGGGTGGTCCACTGTGGTATATTTTTGAATTGTGTCTTTAAGATGCTGTAAAAAGGCAGAGGGAGATTCATCAGGGCCCTATTCTACACTAGTCAGCTGGGAATAGTTTAGTGGCTTGACCTTGGCCCTTTTTAGTCCCTCCACTACTAGGTAGATAAAGTGGTGCCTCCTCCATTTTATCCCCAGATTGTTTAGGTCCCAGGGGGTTCTGCTTGGGGAACTGCTTGTGCCTGTCTTGGCATCTGGGGCAACTCTATTCCCTCACTCCCTGGGGCTGGGGGAATAGGGGCCATTGGAGGTGGAAATCATCTCCCATTTGGGTGGCCTGAGCCAAAACTCACTGCTTCTCAAGGGAGGGAAGGGTTTGGTCCAGTAGGAGCATGACATCCTTCCAGGCCAAGTCATAGGTTTGGATTATGGTGATAAAAGCCTGGATGTATTGACCAGGATTGTCTGTATGGTTGCCCAGGTCCTTTTTCATCTCTTTTATATCTGACAGTTGAAATGAAACATAGATCCTACCTCTCCCTACCACTACCTATTGTAAGGGATAGCACCCATGTGGAGGCCCAGGATAGCTAGGTAGCAAGGGAGGGGCTGTGGCTGTTAACTGGGGAGGATCTTTTGATCCCTCATTTTGGCTCTGGGGTGTTTGCAAGGGTTTTTGGCCCTGAGCTTCCTTAGAGGACTGGGGCTGCAGACCATAGCCATGATCCGGTGTCCAAATGGCACTTGTTGGGCCATTCTGGATGGTCTCAGAGGGAAAGAAAAGCTGGTCACAGGGAATTTTGGTACATTTTTCCTTCCTTCTACAGAAAAGATCTAATTGTAGGATGGTATTATAATGTATAGAGCCCTCAGGGAGCTAACTCTCTTGATCCCCCAAAGGATATTTGGGCCTTGCCTCAGTACAGAGAAAAGTGAGTGTCTTCTTCTTAAGGTTGTTGGTGTCTAGGTCCTTCCAGTGTTTCAATAGCAATCCAATGGGGATCTTTCAGGCATCAAGGCCGGAAGAGTGGAAGTAGCAGGTCCATCTACAAGGCCAAAGAACTCACAGAGTCCCCGCCTTTATTGGCACCCTGAGGGAGCTGACTGAATGATGGTAGGTGTCCCTGTGACACTGTGACTCCCTTCTGCTGCCCATTGCTAGGATTGAAGGAAATAAAACTGTGATTCAGATTCCATGCACCCTACTGAAGCCACTAACTGATAAGGTGCCCTGTCTCCCTACCCTATATCTCAAGCATTTGAGATGCTTCCACCAAAATAAGCAAGCCAATTTAAATAGGACCCTATGAATAAGTGGACTGCTAACCACCATAAAGGCTCTGCACATGAGGGGAGAGGGCTGATAACATGTCTTCTTTTCTCTGGGGAGGTATAGTTCAGGAGGGCCCCAAAAGAGAACATTATACTTAAAAGGGTGGAAGGGTTGCCCCTCTTCCTCCCAGGAGCATTCTCCCAGACAAGCCCAGAGCAAAGGCTAGGCCACCCTGGCGATACCAAATTCCCTAGGCTCTTCCCTAATCATCACACAATCCTGACCCTTGGTCCAGGGAGGGTGGTAAAGTAAATGCTAGAGTAAGTCAAAGAGGTCAAAGAAAGAGAGCATAGTCCCCATGGGAAAGTGAGGTCACAGTAAGGACAGGCTTAGGGAGGGAGTGGAGGACAGAGATGACTTAGGAGGCAGTGAGAGGACTGAGGGAGCATCTGTTCCCAAAGATCCAGGAAGAATGTTCACCACCTCTGGCGAGGACAGAAGGGGCAACCTGACATCTTACGTGAGGGAGGCGAAACAGAGCCAAGAGACATGACAAATGCTCGAAGGATTAATGATTAGGTGTGGTTTCAGGTCGTTCCCACTAAGTGGTACTGGAACACTGCCAGCCACACAAAATCTCTACTCTCGGGTCACTGCCTCTAGCAGAAGGGAGTGCCAACAGGTGGGGGAAGAATGCCAGGTGCCAAAACCAAACAGGCTTCCTCCAACATAGCATAAGGTGTACCCAAATCAATCCTGGGCTCAGTTTCCAATCACAGGGAGGGAGCAGAGAGTAGCCCCCAGAGCTGGAATCACCATGAGGCCAAAGTTGGCTAGGAGCTGTTGGTCCAATACCGTGATGGGAAAGTCCCTCAGGAAGACAGGAACAGAGAGAGAGAGAGACGGGGAGCAGCACAGAGAAGTCTGCTTTTGGCTAGTCCTCAGCAGGGGTTTTCTCCTAGCAGGAGTATCCAGCAGGGCACTGGAGGCTCACAGTCGCACCTTAGGCAAACTCCTTCTGGTTTGGCACTCAGTCGTACCAACTGTGGTCCAGGAGCAGTGTCTCTTCGTGCAGTTGCCAGGAATGTTGCAGGCTGGTGTCGACGGTTCTTGTCTCCATGCACCGAAGAATTGGCTTGTGAGACAGCAGATTGACTTGCGAGACAACAAGGTCAGCACACAAAGTAGGATTTATTAGAAAGGAAAAGCTGCCCCTAGAGATAGACAGGGAGCCTAGAAAATCAGTAGCTCCCTGTTGTTTACACAGAGGGGTTTTCATTTGGTCCTTTTTTTGGGGAGGGGAGTCAGGAGTCAGGGATGGAGTGGTCTTTTAACATATCTCTGCAGTACACAGCCCTGTGAAAGCCTCCTGTTTATCGTCCTTGTGGCATTTTGAGGCATCTCCAGGGGGGCATGACTTGTGAAGTTGCATGTTCCTTTACAGGATGTAGGGCTCACAGTGCTCTCATGGGGGATGGGGAGACTGGCTCATTTTATCTTCTGATCCCCCAGAACCAATAGGTTCAACTATTCTGTCTTGATACATTTGTGATTGGTTGATGCCTAGTGAACATCCCGCTGAGCCCGGCCACCTGCTTAACCACAACCTTACCAAACAGAACACTCTGATCTGGTCAGCTCGTCCTGACCTTGGGGCCCACCACCCACATCTTGCAGCTGCATTCTGTTATCCTGGTTAAGAGGTTTGTAATTTAAGAAGCCTGTTGTTTCTCATGCCCCTTCAGATGTCTACTTCTAAAGTGTCTCCCTCATCCAAAATGAAGTTACCACTGTCATTTGTTCCCCTCACAATTACCACTTTATTTCCTTTCCAAGCCTTGTATCTTTTCTTTCTCATGTCATATTGTGATCCCTAAGACCTTTAGTATTTACTAGGATAGATTTTTTTTCTTACCAGAAAGAGAAGGCTTCTATTATTTCATCATTGAATCAGACATTTGCTCCAGATACACAGGAGGTAGGGTTGGGAGGATTGCTGCCTGAGGCTGTCCCCAGGCAAAAAAAGCACAAAACCCTATCTGAAAAATAGAGGGTAGCTCAAGAGGCAGGGTGCTTGCCTAACAAGTGCAAAGCCCTAAGTCCTAACCTTAATACTGTCAAAGAAAAAAGAAAATGTCTTTTCACTTGTAGGCTGCTAAGTGATTTTATTATGAGTCATTAGGGAATTTTTTTTAATCAAATGCATGTTGTAAATCTATTGAGATGTTCCTATAGTATGCTTTATTAATATAAATATAAATGACATTATTAATCAGTCATTAATATTCAATCATTAATATTCAGTATCAATCATTAATATTATTAATGTTAAGTCACCCTTTCATTCCCATCATAAACCCCGATGGGTCATGATTTATATGATCGTTCTACATTGCTATATAGGCCTTGCTAATATCAAATATTTTATATATACACTTACAGATAAAATCAGATTTTAATTGTCCTTTCTCCTTTCCTTATAGTGTAAACAAATAAAAACTTTATAGGAAGCCAAGTACAGTGGCTCACACCTATAAACCTAGCTATTCTAAGAGATTGGGAAGATCATGGTTCAAGGCTAGCTTGGGCAACAAGTTTGCAAGACCAGGATGTGGGGCCAGCAGGGAGGTGACCTTGGTATTAGAGTAGCTCTGGGCATCACGGTGTGCCTCCTCTAAGCACTCTGTGGCCTGCATCTTCTGAGCGGCTCCAGTGCTCTTCAGAGAGGCTTCAAATGCACAGGGGGCCAGATACGAGGACACAGGTTCTCTTATGAAGTACGAGCCATCCCTCAGGAAGGCCCCTGAACAGTTCTATGTCACCAGAGAAAAATGAACTGAACAACCTTTCTGTGGTATCTACCTGAATAACAACGAGTCAGAAATATACATTTGTGTGTTGTGATACTCCACTCTTCAGCTCTGAGAAGTACTGCTCCAGGACAAAATGGCCTTTGTTTTCTGAGGCTTAGGATATGCTGGACTCCAATGAAAACCACGCAGGGATCCTGAGACATCTGGACCTCCTTAGGATCACCTCCGCATGGAGGTGTGAAACTCATCCTGACAATGTGTTCCCATGGACCAGAGCCCACTGGTCAGAGGTTTTGCATCAACAGTGTGGCCCTGAAGTTCAAACCAAGCAAACACTCACCAAGTGCAAGAGGCCTGTCCCTTTTCACTCCTTCATGTAGGTGCTTGATTTTCATAATTCAGTTGGATGACTCATTTCATTTACCATAAAACTAGGCTTTTTGGTGCTGTCCTAAGTGAATTAACTCATCCCTGACTCCAGCTTGGACAGTGGAATTTCACAGAATGATAGAGAAGCAATCAGTTCCTTCAACTGGCTTTGGGTGGGAACTCAAGGTAGAATTCTTGGGGGACCTGAGGAATGACCCTGAATTAGCATTGCAGTTAAGTCCTTCATGGACCTGTATTGTTGAGGAATCAAGTGAGAAAAGAAAGGAAAGTATGGTATGGAGGAATGAGCAATCCCGGGTTGAAGAGGCGGGCCATGGAAGAGCCGTGTTTTGGGAAGCACATGTGATGATGGATGAGTTGTGTAACTTCTTTTCCAAATTTTAAATGTTTTTCTGGGTGCCAGTGGCTCACGCCTGTAATACTAGCTACTCAAGAGGCAGAGGGGAGGCAGATCAGGAGGATCTCATTTTGAAGTCAGCCCAGGCAAATAGTTCCGTGAGACCCTATCTCGAAAAAACCCTTCACAAAAAAGGGCTGGTGGAGTGGCTCAAGGTGTAGGCCCTGAGTTCAAATCCCACTACCACACACACAAAAAAATTTTAATGTTTCAAATATTCTATTCCAACTTTACTACCCACAAGTCAGCTGTAATGTGAGTTTATTAGATTTCCATGATTATGAGTAAATGTTCATCCTTATACCCTCTGGCTACAAAATTAAATTTTAAAATGTACTAATAAAATATTTACTGAAACTATAAAATAAAAAGTTCATGAGATCTCTGTAGGAACCAATAAAAATCTAGGCCTAGTGGCATGTGCCTGTCATTCCGGCAATGCAGGAAGTGTTAATGGGAGAATCACAGCCTAGGCTGGTCCTAGCGTAAACATGAGACCATGTTCAAAAATTAACCAAAGCAAAGAGAGCTGGGGAGTGGCTCCAGTGGTAAGAGTGCAAACCCTAGTGCTACTAAAAAAAAATGATAGGAATTGGAGTCATAATTACAGAATTTAAAGAGCATCTAGTATGATCTAATCATCTTAGGCTGGAAGAAACTGAAAGTCATAAAAAGCAACTTATCTTTATGAAATCACTTGAAGTTCTTGGCAAAGCACTATTCAATTTCAACTTACTGTACCACTGATGATTTAATTTTATCTCCACGACAGCCCAGCAGGAGGGTATTGCTGATTGCCTCCATTTTATGGACCTCTAACTCATGTCCAGAGAGATCACATCATGAACTGTGTGACCCAGGAGAGCCAGGACTAGAAGCCAGGTTTCTGATTTCCAGACCATGTTCTCCATCAAAATTTCTTTTGTTCAATGTCTAATCCCACTGACATATCCACATATTAGCTTGAAATAGAAGGGAACCCCTCAACCATGCATCCAAAATTTTCATATTACAAGAGTCTAGTACTATTTTCATAGACATGTTAAACAGTTGCCCCGTCTGCAGTAACGCCAGTGGGCAGGCATAGTCCCTTTCCTCAGTGGTAGTGACAATCTTGAGGCCAGGATAAGTACACAGTCTCTAAGAAGTCCATAGTTCTTAAGTGTAATCTTAGCAAACGGGATTAGATCTCAAGGTCCCTCAAGGCCTGTTTTCAACATTTCTGTAAAGATACTTCAGTTTAATATCACCCCTCCCCCAGCCTTTGGCACCTACTACCCCCCCCCCCCAAATATCTCTCAGCAAGCTGCACCAGCACCCTTATTCTGTGTGTGCTATTTGTGTCTGCTTCTAATAGCTGGCCCCAGTTTGGCAGCCCCTAGATCTGAGGATGATCCAATTATCCCATTAGCCCTGCATGTCCTTCCTTCCTCCAGAGCTATTAGCTACTCCATCTCCTTCTCCCTCTCCCTCTTCTAAGGCTTGTCCGTAGCCTCCCTTGCACTTTCTTAGCCAGTCCTAAAGTTTGATCAGTCCCCAGTCATAGAGACTCAGAGAATACCATCGCTGAAGGGACATACACTTGCATCTATCTCCTTCCTTATTTTTCAGGGAAGGAAAGTTTTCTCACCAAACCCAAAGTCACATGACCAGTTAATGATAGTAGAAAACTAAAACCCAAGTCTCTTGACTTTATGGTCCTGCTTTTTCACCACCGCCAGTCATGCCTTATTAAGTGCTCATTAGGGTTAACCTGGGCTGGAGGAAATACTGTCCTTATCCCATTCTCTGAGGCTCTGGGGTTGAGATTAGAATATATGGTCTAGGTAGGGAACTACAGCACATACTGGTGGAAATCAGCATATCCTAGAGAAAAGTCATAATTTAGCATAAGGTATGTTAGCAAAAGCAACCCAATAACAAACTTCCCTTGTGTGGAGCAGGTGTGACTGCTAAAGGAGTTCAGGGGGAAGAAGGTTTTAGCAGAAGGTTCCAAGGGCTCCTCCATCTATATAGAGAAGACAGCTCTTTGTGTAGTTCCTGAAGCATGGGTAATGCTGAAGTTTGGGCTAATTCAGTGGGATGGCATCCCAGGCAAAGAAGTCTTTCTGAAAGGAAAGGCAGGAAATCAATTAGGAGGATGGTAGATGCTTCAGTTTGGCTTAGCCTAAGGTGGGGTATGGCAAATTGGGTGGTCAGAGACAAGGTCAAGAGTGAAGCTGTGCTCCCTGAATGCCCATCCCAAAGAATGTAGACTTGATCTGAAGCATATTAAAGGTCTTCTTCATGTTCTAGAAAAAGAGGACATAATTGAAGCTCTACTTTGGGAAGAATTATCTGGCTGGTAAAAGATAAGCAGAGAGAGGTTGGTTTGTATTTTGTCTACATCGATGGAGATGATGAGGCCTCAGCTAGACCATGACATGGGTATAGGGTTTGCCAAGGGGTAGAGTAGAGGGAACAGATTCCAAAGGAGTTTGTAAAGAAGAATTAGGAGGATTCAATAGACTGGATTTGGGATGAAAAGGAAAGAGTAAAAGTCCCCATCAGTGGAATTAGGGAAGTGAGAAGTGGCAGCAGAAAGTATGGGACAGGACAGAGGAGTCAGTGAGGACCCTCTGCCACTCACTGGGTGACTGCATTTTGTAAAACTGGCAAAGTCTGCTTAAGTCTGTGCTGCATGTATGACCTTCTCCATCCTATGTCTCAGCCCTCAGGCTTCTCTGCCCAATGTCCACATTCTGACCCAACAATTCACTATACTACTCCCATGACACAGCAAATGCCTAGAATAACATTGATGCCACTCTGAATGAATTTTAGGTTTGAGTGATTTCTGTTGATATAGGAATCAACCTTCATTCATTCCTTTGTATCCAAGCTAGTTGATGACTTCAAGCCATAAACTGGATTGAGGTGGTGACTGAAAAAAAAAAAATACTGTCATTCCCCCATACTTGATTTGGGCTTCCAGGAACCCAAGACTGACAATTCTGGCCCCCAAAGGTGAGCCGTACTTACTGGCCTTGTGCCCTACAAGTATTGGAGAGATTCCTCAAGTGCCCACTAGGGAACTAAGCCCCTTGTAGTCCAGTGAGCAACTGAGAGTCCTTGGAGCATACTAAGGACCCAGCCCTGGCTCTCAAACTGTCTCATCCTGGTGACCTCCCAAACAGGAACTACTTATTCCACCAGAGCTTCTGTGAGCTCTGAAACTTCTATAGATTGCTCTTAGTAAGACAGTTGTGCCTTTTGGACCAGCCTATGGCAAGCCAGGTCCCTCTTCTGATCTGTCACCTGCTGCCATAGCTCTTCCAAGTCTTCTCTAACCTTACTTCCTCCAACCATTTCAGTTTCTAGACCTTTCCTGTCTTGAGGCCACGTGTCAATTCTCTTGGGTATAACTGTGAGATCATCTTGTCCTGGCAAGCATGTTCATGGTATTATCCATTGTGTGTTATTATATCAAAATACATAAAGTCAGGTACTATACCAGTAAAGAGGTATATTTGGCCCATAATTCCGGTTGTCTAGAAGGTCCAAGAAGCATAGTGCTGATGTCCTAGTGAGGGCCTCCCTTACCTGTGTCACAACATGGCAGAGAAGCACAAAGGAAAATGGCTGCCTGCAGAAGCGCCAAGCATGCGGACTACCCACTACAAAAGAACTAACCTAGCCACATAAGACCTAAACTAATCCCTTCTGGGGATGGTACCCCCATGACCTCATTATCTCACAGTAGGCCCTATCACACCAGGGAACGAGCTTTTAGCACATGAACCTTTGGGGACACACTCAAACCATATCCACAATGCAGGTTCACATACAGTATTTCAGTTTGTCCATTTCCCGGTGAAGGCTAAGAAATGAACACAAGTCTCCAGCACCCCATTAGTCCCTTTCACCTGGGGGAACCCTATTAACTGGATGCAAGTACATCATGAGGCTGAAGATGCTTCTTTCCCAGGAATGTGTCCTGGAGTTACCCAGTACTGAATTTGGCAACTGAAATATCTACCGCGTTGTTTTGACTTGGTAGGCTGGGTCTGTCTCCTTCTACTTGTCCTGCTCATTTCCCTTTTCAACTTGTGCAAAAGTTGACTCTTGCTCAGTTCTATCTGTCTGGCTGCTGAGGTAACTTTTAATCCTGATTATCAGTCCAGATATTTAGTATATCTCTCCTCTGTTCACCTTTTCCATAAGCCCAAACTTCACTAGTTTCTCTACTTTCATTAACAAAGTATGGGATTGAAGAGAGGAATGATCAATGATCAGTGTCCCTTGTCTAAGTCATCTGCCAATTCCACAGTCATTTCCCAGCCTCCAGAGATCAGAGGGCTCCACTTGTTTGCTTAAATTTACACTTGCTGTCTTTCTTCATCTGGTAGTGTATGGGCAATGTCAATGAGCAGAATACAGAAACCAGGTCAGAAGTCCTTTTGTTTCCCGGTCTTTCTTCCCTTCTAGCCTCCTTTCCACTCTGATATCAAAAAACCCCCCAAAAACCTAGAGTTATTGGTCAGTTGTCCACTTGTATTTTCTGAACTGAGAATGGGTTAATTATTACAATAGTAATCCTGGGTATTTATGTTACATATACCTTCCAAAGCACTTTCACATTTATTATCCTCTTTTATCTAAAAGTAGGCGTAGCATCTTAGAAAGTTACTTGCTTATAGTAAGGAAGTCTATCACAAGGCTATGGGTACTTTGACTCTCCGTTCAGACCTTGGCAAAGTGGAATGGTGTTGGTTGGAAGGAGCAAGTGATGGGATTATTTGGTATTTGAGAACTAAGCAGAAGAAAGGAGATGCTGAAACCCCAATCGATAGCCTGGGGATAACTGCAGGATCCCAGCCTGCTCTCTTCAGCACTCCTAATAGTTCTGACAGCTATATAGAAGAGCTGTGATATTGGGTTCCAAAATTCAAGTTTCCCAAAGAGAAAACTTAATTTCTGAAAGTTTCATCTACTTTTAACAATTCTAAAAATCCCTGAATCTAAATCAGGTTCTATCCCCCTCACTCCCCTTTCCAACCCAACTAGAAAATGTGGGTGGGTTGAGAAAGAACAGAGAAGAAAGATCAAAATTGTGACAACCCTCTGACAACATTTTAACTTGAAAATTGCCTCCAAATGGATGGCATAATTCCGTGTAGGCAGATGTAAATCAGACCCAGACTTACTCAGATCTACCTCATTCCTATTTCCTAATCAACACCTTGAAGAGCCAGGATCCTGGAGCTGAGCACCACCAGCTTTGGGAAAGGCCAAATGGATGTGCCCCCTTCTGGGAAGCCCAGTGGATGTGACCTTTTTCTCTTATGAATTTCTCAAGCTGTATCCCCCTCACCAAGCCACATCTGGTTTCTGCTCCTGAGTCAATTATTGGCTCCCTCTGCATGTCCCCATCACCAGGCGCAGCTGTTCATTAAGTGAGGGGACAGTGACATAGAGTCAGGGGATAAGGCTTGGGCCCTAAGAAGTCCTCTCAGGACTCCACTCTAGGGCCAGTCCAGATGGTTGATTTGGCAGAATCCTTCCCCAAACTCACTATTCCAAAAAAACCATTTCCTTGGACAAGACAAAGAAGTGCAGATGGTTCTGTGCAAAGCTGCTCCCAGTGGTGGGGTTAAAAATCATTCCCTTTTTGTTCTGGTTATTTTTGAGTAAGGATCTTGCTTTTTTTGCCCAAGCCAACCTGGACCACCTGTTTTATGCTTCCTGTAGCTGGGATGATAGGCACAACCCACTGCGCCCAGCCATTGGTTGAGATGGGTTTTCGAGAACTTTTTGCCTAGGCTGGCCTGGAACTGCAATCTTCCCAATGTCAGCCTCTCCAATAGCTGTGATTATAGGCATGAGCCACTGGCACCCAGATCATTTTGTTTTTAATAGTTACTGTAATGACTATAAGGTTTATCGTTGTTTAGATTTTTTTGGTGGTATTGGGGTTTGAACTCAAGGGCCTCATGCTTGCTAGGGATGGACTCTACCACTTGAACCATACCCCAACCCTTTTTGTTATTTTTTGATTAGGTCTTGCATTTTTGCTGTGGCCAGCCTGGATTACAATCCTGTTTACACCTCCCATGTCAGGCACTCTATCACATCCAGCTTATCGGTTAGATGGTGGCCTCAAATCTCCTTCCTATCTCCACCTCCCAAGTAGCTGGGATACAGGAGTGAGCCTCTGTGCTCAGTCCTTCCTATTGTGGCTTGCTTTGTATTTCCCTAAATAATTAGTGATGGTGAGAATTATTTCTCTTCTTTAGAGAAATGTCTGAGTCCTTTGCCCATTTAAAAAGATTTTTGTTGAGTTCTAGGAATTCCTATGTATTCTGAATAGTAACCCCTCACAATTTGTATGATTTGCAAATATTTCCCCCCTTTTAATAGTTGCCTTTTTTACTCTGTGTGTGTTGGTGCACAAGTCTGTGTGGTACTGGGGTTTGGACTCAGACCCTTGCAGGTACTCTACTACTTAAGCTATGCCCCCAAGCTCCTCAAAAGTATTTTTTATGAAGTCCAATTTACCTAGTGTTGTTGTTGGCTTGTGCCTTTGGTGTGTGGTAGTCAATGAATTATTGCCAATCCCTATGTTTTCTTCTAAGAGTTTTATTCTTTAAACTCTTACATTTACATATTTGATCCATTTTGGGTTAATTTTATGTACAGATAAGACCCAATTTCATTACTTTGCGTGTTTATATCCAGTTTCCCAGACATTTGTTGAAGACTGTTCTTTCCTCGTTGAATGGTCTTAATACTCTTTTTAGAGACTATTTGGCATTTCTTTATTATATTATTGTTATTCTGGGGGTACATTGTGACATTTTTCAAAATTGCTTATAATATATCTTAGCTAAATTCACCCCTGCCCTTAACACTCTTGTCAAAAATCATTTGACCTGCTGGATATGGTGGCTCATACCTGTAATCCAAGCTACTTGGGTGGAAGAGATTGGGCAAAAGTTAGTGAGACTCCTATCTCTACCTGTAATCCAAGCTACTTGGGTGGAAGAGATTGGGCAAAAGTTAGTGAAACTCCTATCTCAACAAATAGGCATAGTGAGGTGTGCCTGTCTTCCCTGCTACACTGGAGATCACCGTAGGAGGACCACAGTCTTGAGGCTGGCCCTGGGCAAAAATGCAAGGCCCTACCTAAAAAATAACTAAAGCAAAAAAAAAAAAAGGGCTGGAAGCATGGCTCAAGTGGTAAACTGCCAGGGTAGCAAGCTTGAGGCTGGAGTTCAAACCCCAGTATTGAAAACAAAAAAAGTCATCTGACCATATAGATGAGTTTATTTCCCAGCTCTCTATTGTGTTATACACACACACACACAGAGTTTTGATTACTGTAACTCTGTAGTAAGTTTTAAATCCAGGAAGTGAGCTCTCCAGCTTTGTTCTTTTTCAAGGATATTTTTGCTATTTGGGGTTGAGATTGCTTATGAATTTTAAGGTAGATTTGTTTATACAGGAATTACATTGCATGTGTAGAGTGTTTTGTGTAATATTGACATCTCAAAAAACTAAGTTTTCCAATCCGTGAAAATAGGCTTCTTTCCATTTATTTAGGTTTACTTTCCTTTTTTTAAGCAACATTTGCAGTTTTCAGGACATAAGTCTTTTGCTTCCTGGGTTAATTCCTAAGTATTTCTTGATACTATTATGGAACTGTTCTCTCAATTTCTTAACAGTTTTCAGATTTCCCACTTCCCATATACAGAAGCACAACTATTTTTTATATCTTAATTTGTTTTATTGAGACAGGGTCTCACTATTTATCTCAGGTTTAATTCCAACTCTCAATCCTCCTGCCTTCACTCACAAGTATTAGACTTAAAGGTTTGTGTCACCATGACTGTGCTAATTTTGTATCTTGCCAATTTACTAGATCAGTTTATTTTAAAACCAAAGGGGTAGAATCCTTAAGAGTTTTCTATGTATAAGATTATGTCACCTGCAAACAGAGACCATTTTACTTCTACTGATTTTTGTTTTCTTGCCCATTTGCTGTCTAGAAAATACACTATTGAATAAAAATAGGGGAAAGTTGGAATTGAGTTTATTCATTTTTTAAATCATAAAACAGTTTTGAATTTTGCTAGATGTTCTTTCTGTATCAATTAGGATGACCATGTTAATGGTCAGAATTAACAAAATGAATTCTGTTCATGCGATATGTTACAATGGCTGACTTTCCTATCAAGGATAACAAACCATCCTAGCATTCTAGGAATAAATCCCACTTGGTCATGGTCTATGGTGGTCTCAATTTGCTGCTGAATTTGGTTTGTTAGTATTTTGTGGGGGATTTTTCCATTAATGTTCAGTAGGGAGCCAGGCATACCTACAGTCTTAGACACTTAGGAAGCTGAGGCAGGAGGAGATTGAGCTTAGGAGTTTAAGACCAGCCTGGGCCACATAGCAAGACTCTTAAAAAAAAAAACCATATATGTCTGTAGTTTTCTTATAGTCTGACTTTGGTATCAAGGCAATGCTTGCCTCAGAGTGAGTTAGGAAATGTTCCCTCTCAATTCAATTCAATTTTAGAGAAAAGCTTAAGAGTGGTGCTCCGTGTTTGGTAGAATTCACCAGCGAAACAATTTGATTAAAAACTTTTCTTTGTTGGGAGGCTTTTCCTAATTAATTCAATCTCCATACTAGTTATATCTATTCAGCATTCCTTCTTGATTCAATTTGGGTAGGTTTTGCTTCTAGGAATTTTTCCATTTCATTTAGGCAATCCAGTTTATTGGCATACAATTGCCAAAAGTATTCTCTTTGCAATTCTTTTTATTTCTGTAGCATCATTAGTAATGTCCCCACTTTCATTTCCAATTTTAGTAATTTGAGCATTTTTTTCTTAGTCAATCTAAGGTTATTTTCTTTATAGTTTTGAGACAAGTTGTTGATACGTAGTGTAGCCTTGAACTCACGATTCTCCTGCCTCAGCCTCCCAAGTGCTAGGATTATGGGTGTGCAAAACATCCAGCTTTCTTTTGGTGGTGGTGGTAATGGTAATGGATTTGAACACAGGACCTCATGCTTACTAGGTAGGCACTACCACTTGAGTCATCTCTAAGCCCTGTTTTTTTTTAATTTTTATTTTATTCATATGTGCATTCAATGTTTGAGTCATTTCTCCCCCCTTCCCCCGCCCCTGTTGGTCTTGAAGCACAAACATTTGATTTGACTTCCTGTCCCGTCATTTTTCTATTATCTATTTTATGTATCTTTGCTTTAACCGTTTTTCTTCTGCCAGCACTGGCCTTCATTTGCTCTTTGTAACTCCTTAATGTATAAATTTGGTTTTTGATTTGAGATCTAATTTTTTTCGGTGGTAGTGAAGTTTGAACTCAGGATGTCCCACTTGGCAGGTCCTCTACCACTTGAACCACTCTGCCAGCCCTTCTTTGTGTGTCAGGTATTTTCAAGATAGGGTCTCACAAACTGTTTTCCTGGGATGGTTTTGAACCATGATCCTCCTGCTCTCTGCCTCCTGAGTAGCTAGGATTACAGTCACGAGCCACCAGCACCCAGCCGGAGATCTAATTTTAATGTAAGCATTTACTTTACTTTATAGCATGTCTTTTTTGTTGCATTCTGTTAAGTTCTGGTATGTTATGTATTTGTTTTCCTGTGACTCAAGGTATTTTCTAACTTCCCTTGTAATTTCTTTTCTGACTCACTGTATGTTGTTAGGCAGAGTGTGTTGCTCACTAGTACAGTGCTTGCCTAGCATGCACAGGGCCTTGGGTTGGCTCCCCAGCACTGTAAAAAATGTTTTTGTCCCATACGCGGCCGTGCGGAGCCGGCCGGGCCGACGGTGACGGGCCCCCCTCACCTCCTCTCCCTTCCCCTCCCCGCCCGCCCTCCTGCTCGCTCTTCTCACCGCACGAGCAGCCTCGGCGCTTGCGAGCAGCTCCTCTTTGCCCGAGGCGCGCGGGGCGGCCCCGCGAGCCCCGCGAGTGAGTCCTCGCAGCCCGGAGGAGGGGGGAATCTGGGGAATTGGGAGGGCATGGGTCTCATCTTTTACCCCATGTTCCAGAAACTTCCAGGTCCCGAGGGAAGAGGGCGTCCGAGGGTGGGGTGGGGTGTGTGGGGGGATACCCTGGCTTTAGGGCGCCGCCCCGCCGGCGTGAGTCTGGGGCGTTGGGGGCGGACTTGGGGTGGGGGGGTGGGGGGCGGGGAAAAAAAAAAAAAAAAATGTTTTTGTCCCACATATTTTTCAGTTTTCCAGGTTTTTGTTATTGATTTTTAAAAATTTATTAAGACTTACTTTATGGTTTAGCATGTGGTCTCTTCTTGAAAATGCCTTAGTCTTTTTCTGTCTTTTGTACACACTATTGTTTGTCCATCATAATTGCTGACCCTAGATGTCAGCAATAAAGCTGTGAGGTAAAGGGGGTAGAGCTCAGTAATAGAGCAGGGGTTTAGCATGTATGAGGCCCCAGGTTCAATCCCCAGCACCAAAATAAAATAATGCTGTCTGTGGTCTGACAGGCTGCTCGTCAGAGATGATGGAGCTGTGAAGTCTGGAGCCTCAGCTACCTGTTCTCTTACGAGTGACAAAACTGAGGGTTCAGAAGGTTTTCACCAAAATTACCCATGGACCTGAGGGCCTACTGTCTACAGACACTGAACCAATACATATTCTTACTTGAGAGTCTGCCCTGTGACATCAGCAATGGTCACAGGGAAGGTTCATTGAATAGATGTGTACTGAGTATCTACATGTTCCAGGCATGAGGCCAAACTGAAATGACCCCATCTGTGCAGGGCCTGTGTACTAAGTTGGGCCTGACCATTCTGTTGCCAAAGATCAGAAGTGTGGCTAATCAAATAGTGTCTGATGCGTTAGTGCCTATTTCATAATGGCACTAACTTGTCATCTAAGCCTCTATATTAGGTTGACTACATGCTTCATCTAGAAAGCACAAAGGGTTTGGATGCTGAAGCACCATAGAAAAAAACTCACTATCTCTGCAGGGCTGGATTCTATGTAAAAGTAAGGTCTAAGGAGGACCATTGTACCTGCAGCACAGAGAGATTAAGAAGGTTACCTTCCTCAACCAAGAGGGTGTCCAGGAACAACTTAGTCTGGGGTTGTTCAAGGAGATCAGCTGCTGGGCCAATGAAGGCATGAGGCTGCATTCGTTCTGATTGGGAACAGTAAGGGTGGAATTACAGGGCACCACCTGTTACACCTGCCTCTCTAGTCAATTGTTGCTTGAGGCTCATCAGGTTGGATTTTTGCACATGGTTGGTGCAAGGGACAAAGCCCACACAGGCACTGCATTGACAACTGCCTAGGAGCTCCCTAGCTCATCTAATCTATCCCTCAAAACCATCATGAGACAAAACAAGACAAGGCACATGGCCTCGATTTGCAAATGTGGAAACTGATGGCGAGAGAGGCAAGTGACCTTCTATGTAAGTCAGGGATCAACACAGAAGCAGAACCACTATGGGATGGATAGAGATAAAAGGTAGCAAGAGATGGAGGTGTGGTTTGAGCAGCAGAGCACCTACCTAGTAACTGCAAAGCCCTGAGTTCAAACACCAGAACTGCCAAAAAGGAAGAAAAAAATTATCAAGAGATTTAGTACAAGGAATTTCCTTACATGGTAGGGGTTGGTAGGGCTGGTTAGACAAATCTGAGATCCACAGGGGAGGACATCAGGAAGGAAAGACTGGAATTCTCGGTCACAGGCTAATGGCCTACCCTACATATAAACTTCTATGGAGTCATTCATTGTACCATGGACTACCAACTTCCCTCTTTAGCACTGAAAAGAGTGTTAGAAGGTCACATGTTTTCTCTCCTATGTGAAGGTAGATCCAAATATAAATACAAGCATTATCATATATACATATATATTCAAAAGTGGGAGAAGACTTAAGGGAGGAAGAAAAGAAGAATGATAGTAATATTGAAATACATCACATCTGTGTAGGAACAAGACACAGTGAAATACACTGAAAACTGTTGAACAATAGTGGGTAGAGGGAAATGGGTGAAGAAGAGTAATAGAGGGGGTTAGACTGATTAAAGTATAATATATTTACAGGTAAAATACCAAGGCAAAACTCCACCGAACAATGAACAGGCACAAACAATGAAGGATAGGAATGTAAAACAGGTCATGTTAAGGGGGAGGGTAAATGAAAAGGGTAAAGGATGGTGAGTATGGTTGAGGTACTCAATCATGAATACGGAACATGGAAACCTGCTGAAGTCATTTTAAGGAAATGTGTGAGGGAAGAGGGAGAATAATGGAGGGAGATGAACCAAACCAGGGTAAAATATATGTATTTATAGAAATGTCACAAGGAAACCCTCTGTATAACTATCATATCCTAATAAAGATATTTTAAAAAGTTAATTGAAAAAAATAGTGTCATTAATGAGAGAAGAATTTGAGAAAACCTACAGCCAATGCCAAAAATTCATCCTTAAAAGATTCTATTCCTTTGGAACCAGTACTCGTAACAAAATCTACACCAGTAAGACCCAACCAGAGACAGAACCAGTAGGATATATATTAAGAGATTCATTATGAGGAACTGATGTCAGTGATCATGGGGGCTGTCCAGACAAGTCCAATGGTTACAGGGTAGGCTGTCAAGAAAAGCACGTTGAAACTCTCATCAACAGCTGGAGCTGCTGTTTGCACAAAGAATTCCTTCTTCCTCAGCGAAACCTGAGGTCTGCTCCTTAGGTCTTTCAACAGATTGAGTGAAGACTCCCCAGGTTTTATGGGATAATCTCACTTAGCCAACTGGTTACTGACTTTAATTGACGTTTATATGACATCTTCACAAGAAGTCACACACAGTGGTACATGCCTATAACCTCAGCTACCTGGGGGCTGAGACAGGAGGCTTGCTTGAGCCTAAGGACTCAAGGTCACATACTGAGACCCCATTTCAAGAGACCCCAGACCTTTACCTTACACCCAGTCAGTGTTCAACTGAACAGCTGGGGACTGTGGTCAAGCCATCCAAAGAACATCCTACCTGCCCATAGCCATACAGCAGGCTCTGTGGCTCCTCACCTGCCCTTGTCCTCTTTCCACAAGTACTGACTCCTGCACTGACCCCCTAGAAGCCATCAGCATGTTGGGTTTAGAGCAGCTGATGTGTCTAACTTCAAACCCACTTGAACAAACAGTATCTGGTCACTTTTTTTTTGAAGTAAGGTAGAATACACAAAATACAACGAAGCATTTTTAAAGTATATAATCCAGTGGTATTTAAAATATGTGCAATGTTGTGCCACCATCACTCAAATGTAATCCTAAAACATTTCCATCACCCTACAAGGAAACCCTGTACCCATTTTTAGCCGTCATTCCTCCACTGTATCTCCCCCACCCACTGGGCATTTTAAAATCCATCTGGGACATTTTTAAATGCATTCGTTGGGGGTAGAGGTAACTGCCCCTTCCCACATTGACAGGCAGGGGCTGAAGTCAGGTACTCATTCAGGATAGTGGGCCTATAGTTGGATTTGACAGCTTCAGCAAGCTCTCGTGCATACATCTCATATCTGCCAGTCATCTGAAAACAAAAACAGACAGAGGTTCCAGTTTACAGATACCTATCACTTGTTACCATCTCTTGCCACTGGGGGGCAGTCATGGGACAGAAATGGGTCAGGCAGATTGGTTGACTGGACAGTTTCACTCTGTAGTAAAGAGAAAGAACTCTGTTGTGACTTCTCTGCACTCATTCTAGTGAAACGCATGGATGCCAAGATCACTATCAAGCCAAGCCCAGACTGCTGTGACATGTTCTTCCAGGAGGTGTGGTCCAAAAGGAAAGAGCAGTGTCTTGAAGAACCTCAGCTCAAAGAGGGGAGGGGAGTAACCTACTTCAGATCATCAGCCAGGAGCACAGAAGGTGAGGAATTCAATCCCAGAACCTCTGGTCTGAGTCTGAAGTATGTTTGCTCCACTTGGCATCTCATTGTGGACACAGATGAAGACTGGGGTGAAGAGCTGGAAAGCCCACACAGGTTGCTCATTCCTAGGCATGCCCTCCCTTCCTCCTCTACAAGCTAGCTCCTTCCAAAAGCTTGGGCATGAGCTCACACCCATCACCACAATTGGGAAGGATTCTGTTTTGAGAAAGTGTCTGATGAGAAAACATTCTGCTTATTGTTCCTGCTACTTGGCCAGAAATCTTGGTTGTGACTTCTGAGTTAGGTGGAATCCTGAATTAATTGAAGCTGCTCAAGAAGAGGAGAGCTAGATCAGGAAACTTGGTGATGCGCAATCCTTATTTGTCTAACAAGGATCTGAGACTGGGGGATGTGACCAAGCACCCATGCTCAGGTAAGCAGGGGAGCAAGGCTTTGAATCCATGTCTAACTAGAATAGAACCTTGGATTCCTCCTAGTTACACCAAGCAACACCATTCAATCATAATACTGGACAGTCATTGGCTGTGATCTGCTTATAAATGGGGAAATACTGCTGGACATGATTATAAAAATCCTATTAGCCATGAGCCCTTCCAAGTGGTCCCAGCCTTGGCTACCACTGTCCCATCCCAGAATGGCAGGTACCTACAGTCCTCTCCGACTGCTGCCACCACAGGGTGTTCAGTCTCAAAGACCATAAAGTTAGTCCTTTTGTTTTGTAATTGGGAATCCTAAGGCTTGGAAGCAGAAGGAGCTTGCTTAGGGAAACCAAGCAAGGCAGAAGCAGAGCCAAGCCTAGATCCGGTTTCTCTGTGTGACCCATTTCCCACTATTGTCCAGGCCTAGACTATGGAGCCTGGCTGCAGACAGAACCAGACACATGCATTTATCTTGCGACAAGTGCAAATGCCTGGAAAGGAAAAAGGATTACAGAAGCCAATCCACTTTATTCTCTGGACAAATGAAATTGAGATTAATTTGTGTGAAGGCGCCTAGAATCTAAATCAGATGAGAGGAAAATTTGAGGCCTGCTGCTTGTGTATCATTCAACTCAATAGCTTCTCCCTCCAGCCAGCAAGGAGGCAGAGACCTGGCCCTCTGCTCAACCTGGAGCTCTTGGGTGGAAGCCAGTGCCTCCTGCAAGCTGTCTAAATATGAACCAAGCGTCTGCCTATGGCTAGGATGGAGGCGGAGGGAAGTAGAGAGGCAGGGCAACAGGAGGGGACTCAGGTACCTACCTTGAAGTTCCAGATATCATTCATCTGCTGGCAGAGGTTGAGGTTGAGCTCAGCAACTAGTAGCCCATCCTGGTTACGTGACAGCCCAGGAGTTCGGCTGCCATCAGGGGCTGCCACATAGCTCGAGCCATAAAAGTAGCCAAAGTCATGGTGCGCTTTAAGGGGCAAAGAGAAGCAGCATGAGCATGTACACAGGATGGGGCCTGCAGAGGGGCAGGCACGTCAAGATACCAGGATAAGCATCCATACCTCCCTCCCCACAGTCTGACAAATGCTGAAGCCTAAAGAACCTATTTCCCTCCTCCTGCCTTAAAATCCCCAGCGGGGGGGGGGGGGGGGGGAGTTGCAAAGGTCACCCTCACAGCACTCTCCTCTGCCCCTGAGAAAATTTCTAAATGTCACCCTTTAGTCTGTTGGCCCTTCATTCCCAAAAACAGACACACACAGCCCAGGGGAGTCACAAGGCTCTGGGGGCTTCCTGTGTGACCTGCTTCCCATGGTGTCCCACTTGATTAACTGAAGGATCTGCCCCTAATGTCTTACCAGCTAGGTAGATTTATCCTTTCTTCACATGTCAGGGCCTCAGTCCCCTCACCAGTCACAAGATGCTAAAAGCCACCCCACAGGAGTGTGAGGAGCAGGTGGGTATGGGGGTGGATCTATTTAGCCAAACACTTATACCCCTGCTTCTTTTGTATGTCCTCCTCACTAGTTTAACTGGGATTGGAGACTGCACATCTGGGGTCAAATGAGGGAGGATCTTGGATCCCTTCATGAAGTCTTCTCTTAGGAAACAGATCTGATCGGTGTCCTCTAGTTTCCCAGGTGGCGATCCCCCAAGCCAGTTGAGACACCTCCTTAAATGAGGGGACAAACTCTTCCTTCCCACATCCTCAGCCAGAAGTGGACCTGATGGTGCAGGATTCCTGCTTGAGGTGTGGTTTGTGCCCTCAGGTGAAAACAACCTGTGGACTGACAATGTGTGCTGACTCAAGAGGCACTTGCTGGTGAGGGGTCCAAGTGAGGGGCGGCAAGAAAAGGAAGGAGGCAGATCTGTAGGCTGCACAAGATCTCCCCTTATGGGGAGCATTCAAAGGGCTCACTAACATCTTCACAGTCTATTTTCACACCGTTCCTGGAGGAGGCATAGGGTCCATTCCCATTTGGTCCACTTTTAGGGAATGAAGTGGTCCCAAGGCCAGGACTACTATCCGCACCCCAATCACTGGTAGACTTCTACACTGCAGGTAACAAAGCAGACAGGCTTTGTGCCTTCTCCTAGGTGCCAGGCATGCAGGCAGACCCCATCCAGAGAAAGCAAAGAAGGGGAGGTGAAGCCCACCAACATGAAAGCTCGTGGAATCTACCTTTCTTTCCATCTCCAGAGGTAAACTCATTAGGGAAGTGCTCCTGTGAAGAAAGAGCAAGATAAGAAGAATCTGTAGTTGGCACCACCATGGCATTCATTCTAGATCACCTGGCCAGACCAAGAACAGCAAGGAGGCTGAGGGGAGTTAGCTAAGAAAGAGTTAAAGTGAGATAAAAAGGGTCTGTACTCACTGGACAATCAATTGGGCAATTGTTAAATGTCCTGATGGGCAGCCAGCAGGGAATTTGACAATGAAGGTAAAGACCTGGATTTTGCCTTTGAGGAATTTGTAATCTGGGAGGAAGAAAGACACTGGACACCCATAGTTATCAGAGCTGAGGAAGGCATATGAGGTTGGTTTGCTTAAAGTACTAAGACTGGCTAACTAAACCATTGGGTTTCTTTAGGTTGCCAGAAGTCAGATAGACTTAGTGTGGAAATCTTGGTTATCTCAGACTGATCAGATGTTTTGATAAGAATTTAACATCTGATTAATAAAAATGAAGGAAAGAATTAGAATGTAACAAGTACATTGTTTGGTAGTCAAAAATGTTCAGTGCATCAGGTCCTAGCTTTTGTGGCATACACCACAGTGAACAAGGAGAAACATGTGATGTGTTCCCACTAGGGCCATCAGTCAGTAACTCCCTGACTCAGCCAGACCTAAGAGACTTACCTGGCCCACACGGTTAATGGCACAAGTGAAACAGTGATTGGCAATGGCTGCATTTCTGGCTTCTATTGGCCACAGGGACTCACTGTAAGAGAGGATCAGGAGGAACAGGTTGTAGACTTCCAAGTCAGACTCATTGGATGCTCAGTTCTAAGCTGTAGCCTGGCTGCTGTTGTGGGGATAGCCAGGGAGACTCATTATACCTATAGGTAGACTCAAACCTGCAAGCATAGCCAAGCATGGTGGCATACATTTATAATCCCAGCTTTTGGGAGACTGAGACAGGAGGATCATGAGTTTAAGGTCATCCCAGGATATTTACATAGAGAATACTAGGCCATCCCGGGCTACATACATTTTTAGACCCTGTCTCAAAAAAAAAAAAAACCCTATAAGCAGACTGGGTTGTCCTCAGCACCTTCCTTAAGCCCAAACAGCTCTCTGGGGAAAGCCAGTTGCAGGCAGAAACCAGCTGTGATTTATTGGGAGAATCAGATAGCCATGGATCAAACATTCATCCTAAAAGCCCCAGTTGCGTTCTTCAAAATTTCCCCAAAAGAAGGCTGTAGGTGCAAGTGTAAGCACCTGACATACATCATGGCAGCCAGACATTTCTTCAGGGCTACAGCAACGTGGGCCAGCTATGCGGCCCCAGAGCTCACAGACCCCTCCACTCTTGGAAGACTCCTGGTCCCAGACTATACAAAAAAACAAACAAACAAACAAAAAAAAACCCCAAAAATCCAAACAACAAAAACCAGTCATGAGGGTGCCAAGGGTAGCAAAGATGGTATGGTCAGTGAGACACAGATGGACCCAGCGGTGTGCACAGACTTGTTCAGCTCACCACACACACCATAAAGTGTCAACGCCAGGATGTGGTCCTGAAGCTGGATGCCAAGTAGCTGTTTCAGCTGAACATGGACCCCTACCACCACCCGAGATGCTGGAGAAGCTGTACCCTGAGAGCCCAGCAGCTGCTACACAAACAGAACATGTGGCACCACAACTGGTCAAGTACCAGGAAGTTCTAGCAGAGGAACCCAGCGGCCCAGTAGAGTGAGAAAGCAGACTTCAGGGCACCGAAGCCCTAGCCTGAGTTTCTGTACAGCCTACAGTGTAGCTGGGCCAGGGCCCCCAGGCCAATAAACACTTAGTGGACCCCAGGGAGGGGAGGAAGAAGACTGTGAAGATTAAAGGAGCATGCAGACGAAGCTGCACATGATGGGAGTTCCATAACTGCCATGTTCTCCAATCCCTTTCCTCCCCCTGGGAAGCCACCATCCAGACTGGGCTGAACTTCTCCTGCAAAATGTCAGAGGGGAACTGGGAACCTGGGGAGCTTGTGCCTGGCCTCTAAGGGCTGAGCACTGGCCCTCTTTGCCCTACCCCAACTCTACTACCTTGCAAAGCAGTTTGCAAAGGGTGAGACTTCAGACAAGAGTAAACCAGAAAGGAATTTCAGTAATGGTGTTGGGGATCACATTCTGCACCTAAGTTACTACCTCTGAGCTGATTCCTGTTTCCCAGCACCTTGCAATTTTCCTCCTCTGGACACTGGGTCTTCTAACCAGGGGCTCTAAGGGAACCTAGTTCTTTTTTTTACTGACCACTCCACAGGCATAGCTCAACTGTGGACTTTCCTCAATCTAGCACCCACCAAAGAGAGTGCAATGCAAGAGCTTGCCTATCCTTCAGCCCACCAACTAAAATGTGCCATGGAATTCAGTAGGTCTTCTGGTCATTGATTAACTCTTGTTTAAGGAACACCATCGTTAAGATTCTAGATTACTGGAATGCAGAAGCAATGCCCACGTAGAACAGTGACTGGGAGGAAAATGTCCTGGAAATTCCTTCCTATCAGCGAACTTCTGGTTTCAACCAGGGATTAGGTAGAGTACTGCTTGTCACAAGCCTAATCCTCTGAAGGATTCACAAGTTTGGAGGTGTGTGGGGTGGGGGATCACAGGCTTGACTGAGGGGATTCATTTTGCTGTTTCTTCCCCTAGGTGCTAAGACAAGCGGATGAAACTTTTAAGAAAAGGAGTTATTACAGAAACATACAAATAGCCACTTGCCTGGGGAATGCTATAAACTATCTCTTATGCAATTCTCTAGGGAAGTGTTCTGCATAGGACTCAAACCTGCAATTGACAGTGGAACATATGCTCCCAAAACCACAAAGGAAAAGGAAGCAGAAGGTCTGTGAGAGTCCAGTGTGTGCAGGAACCATCAAGAGTCTGATGGGACAGAGACATTTGCCATATTCCCAGTGCAGTATACAAAAACCCCTAAAAATAACCACAGTGGGAAGGCAAGATGTGGCAAAGGAATGAGATGGTGACTTTTGGACAAATAAACATACAAAGCAGAAATTGTCAGCCACTTGGGCTGGTTCTCCATGCATCCTGGGATTGTCAGGATGACTCAATTAATAAAAAAGCACTGAACAGTGTATTGTTGTCTTAGAACTACGGGACACAGAAAGGAGAAAGGACACCTTGCTGACCCACAGACCAGGCAAGTTATGTGTCTGTGTGTCTCTGGTATAAGATACCAGAGAAGGTGATGGATCGTTCTGGACTGTGACACAACATGGGGGTTTGCCTGGCAATGTATTAAAAAAAAAAAAAACACTGCCAACTATGCAAATCATCACCTATCATTTTAACTGTATCACCCAGAATCCCATCATCCTAATAAACTATCTGCTGTCATCTTTCCATAATCTTATCACTGTCCTTGTCCATAAGCCAAAAATTTTATAGAATTTTAACCACAGCATTGATACATCTTTTAATTGCTCATAGGCTTTTTGTCACAACCCTGCATTGTCTTTATAATGATTCTTTTTAGTGACAATGATCATTATAGGCTAAATTTACTTAACTTTACCATTTCTCTCCCTGTCAGCTTTTCTCTTATTATAAATAATGCTGTCACAACTATTTTCAAACGCACAACCTCATCCTCCTTTTACATCACTTCCACAGGCACAGTTCTGGAAGCTCATCTGACTGATGAGCTGATGAAACATGCTGCTTTTCTAAAGACCTCCTATTGTTTTTACTGCTGGCCTTGCCATACCCTTGAAAGCTGAGTGCTAGACGATCCTTGGCCCAGGAAGGAAAATCAATCATTTTTAATAAGCCTAACAGGCTGTAGAGAACATAAGCGGTCATGTGCATATCACATTAGGTTACATCTGTTTGCTTAATTGGGGCTAATAAGAGCCCAAGATTTCTACGGTGGTCAAGGAGGACCTCGGCATGCACCTGGTGAAGTGGCTGTCTGGATCTGTGGCCACAGCTTTGTCTGGCCTGGCCCAATAGCCAGTTCAGTCCCAGGTCCCCAGGGGCTGGACTTCAGGTTCCTGTGGAGGAGATGGAGCTCTGGGAAT
The DNA here is from genome assembly GCF_047511655.1 of Castor canadensis. NCBI lineage: Eukaryota > Metazoa > Chordata > Mammalia > Rodentia > Castoridae > Castor > Castor canadensis. Next base: position 10,719,454 of record NC_133403.1, on the reverse strand, counting down.
GTTGGCACAGCTAGTAGAAGGGGGATACTTTAGCAGGTGGCCCCAAGATTCCAGTAATCACCTTGCCCTGCAACTACCAATGGATGTTGTTACTTATGTTCATGACCCCATGAGACCCTGGTTCTCTGAAGGGACAAGCTAGAGGGAAGATTCAAGGTCTGCTTTTCTCCTACCCAACAGTAACCCTCCTGAACCTGTACCAGACTTCTGGGTACACAGACAGGGCAATGGACCAGAGGTAACTGACTGGTATTGAAGGGAGGGCTGCATGCTGGTTTGGTCACAGACCTGCTGGGCAAACTCTGAATACAAGGGATGTCATTCTTAAAAATGGGCACTGAAAATGGGACATTCTACTTAAACAAAAAGGTAAAATAAACATCACATTCTGACATTTACAAGATAGTCACCCAAAGTTTCATTGAGAGACAAGTGTAGGCCAACAGAGAACACAAAGCTGCTCAACACTTTCTTGGCTGCTCCCATCCCAGTATTGGGACCAGCCCTGGTGGCACCTCAGGCACCAGGACCACCAAGTAGAAGCCAGCCCCCCTTTTGCTGCAGGCATTGTGCTTTGGAGGGAGTTGGAGAGCAAAATAACTGGACATAAATTCCAGAGCTCTGCTACTTGTAATGATGCAAACCTAGAAACCAGCCAAATGCTTAGCTATAAGAGAAGAGTGAAGTAGAACAAGCATGGCTATGTGGTGCTGTCTCAGCTCACTGACCATCTTTTATTACTGTTTTTCTTTTTAAACTGACATGTATTAAATTGTACATAGTAAGAGATCCCATCATGACATTTCCATACATGCGTATAATGTGCTCTAACCTGCTGTCCTTATTAAAGAGGGGCCCTACGGTTGCTCAGGAGCTCAGAAACTGCCAGGGCTACCCACATTTGGCCTCCAATGCTACTTTAACCAAGGCAGTCTTATCTGTTTAGGGGAAACAGTGACACCCAAATACTTGTTACACGTTATTAAAGGTAAACACCTTGCTAGTTAAAAACAAGTTCCCTGGAGATAGTAAATCCCATCCCAGCAGAGGCACTGCAGTTTCAGAAAAGATGAGGAGTGACAGAAGTGGAGTTCTCCCCAAGAGCAGGTCAGAGGCCAAGTAAAATAGCACTCCAGAGGCTTGCTGGATATGCCCCGAACAATAACCTTGTCATTGAACCGGGGACCAGGAGAGAAAGTGCATCAAGGAAAAGATTGACTAAGGATTTTCCAGGGCAAAACATCTGTATGATAAGGAAAATGTGCTTAATTCTGTGGCAAATTAAGCTAGCATTCAGATTACTAAGGAGTGATTCTGATGAAACATATCACTTTCTAAAAAAATAATGATCATGACTGTGAAAATGGCTGACCCTCTGGAAGAAGCAAAGATGGACCAAGAGGAAAGGGAGTGGGGAGAAATTCTGCTTCAGCCATGTCCTAAAGAAAAACATGACATCAGCTAGCATTCTCAGCCTCTTGAGGTTCAGCTACTACCAGGATTAAAGACAGAAAATCAATTGGAACTCTAAACAGCAACAGCTAAAAACTCACATGTCTTCTCTATCTCCACTTTCTTCAGTTCATTTTCTTGTTACTATTCAGAAGCTGATGACAAATGTCCTAATGTTTGACTAAGTACTCTTCTCTAACAATTTTTTCTCTTTAAGCCCTACGTTGGAGAGGGGATTATAGGATACTGGTCCAGATTTCTTTTTATAAATATAGTCTGAAGGAAAATTGTCCTTTATGCATAGAATCGAGCCATTGGTAACATATGCTATGGTTTGTACTGAAAGAGAGAAGAACAGATCATTTGGGAGCAACAATGACTTTAAGAAGGCACTTGATATTGTTTGATTTTTGTTTAATAATAAAAAGGGCTTCTTATCATGAAAAAAAAAAACAAGTTCCCTGACTTATCTCATAAAGAGCCTCTGTGCTCCACCTTCATCCCCTGATCCTTCTCTCCTCTGGGCTGCTACCATGATCTGCTCAGCATTACAGACTTAAGGATCAGGAATCTGTAGATCCCCATCCTGGAGCTAATGCTGACTAAGAATCTACCGTGATCCAGGACTTAGAAGCAGGGCTTTGTGCATCCAGACACTCATGCAGGAGGGTGGGGAAGGGGTATTATTTTAATCTCAGTGTTCAGAATCCTAGCAACGGTTGGTGTCCAATGTAGACCGAGCGGCTCTTTGTGTCTATGTGTGTGTTTTGGGGGAAGGAAGGGGTTGAAATGGTCATCCTGACAGTTCTTTTCACTGAAAAACTGGTTAAATGTACAACATGCAAGCTGGGCACCAGTGGGTCACACCTGTAATCCTAACTACTTGGGAGGCTGAAATTGAGAAGATCACAGCTTGAGGTCGGCCCCTGGCAAATAGTTCTTGAGACCCCATCTCCAAAAATAAGCAGAGCAAAGATGGACTGGAAATGTGGCTCGAGTAGTAGAGTATCTGCTTTCCAACTATGAAGCCCTGAGTTTACACCCCAGTCTCATTAAAAAAAAAAAAAAAGGTATAACACACAATCCCAGCACTTGGACCTGTTAGACATCCTGGTGGCCGCACCTGCCTGCTGCAATTTACCAAACCCACTTCTGAGTCATTCAGCCTGGACTTGCTGGGCCTAGAAAACTCCCCAGGTCTCACCCCCGCCAAGTGACCTGAGTTCACCAATGGTGGCTGAGGGGTTGAAGATGATCTCAGCTCCATTGATGCTGTACATGAGCCAGTTGAGGGGGTGGTGTCGCCCATAGCAGATGTTCACTGCAATCCTGCCAAACTGGGTCTGGAACACAGGATGGCCCAAGTTTCCTTCCATGTAGTAAGTTGACTGAAAAATAAATAAAGAAGTATATATCGATACCTCTGAGCTGTAAGAATTTTCCTTTTCTTAGACTCAGAAGAAAAAAAATACAAGACCAGTAATCCAAAAGTAACACTACTTTTTAGAATAGTGTGACTGACTTCCACAATTTCAGTTTGTTAACACACACACACATACACACACCAAGACACAGTAACAACCAACCCCAAGGGGAAATCACCTTGACTTTAGCACTTATCCACAATCTCCTTTGTGACATGTAAAAAATTCCCAAAGCAACTTTTCACATTTTAAGGATAAACTATCATGAGGTTTCAATCGTTGTACAAGTAAAGCTGAGATTTGGTGAATGTTAACATTCAGTTGATGTCCTCACCAACGACATGGCCTTGTACAAAAAAGAGCTGAAGGGACTCAGACTCCAGAGCAATCCTTCAGGTGGAGAAAACTGTCTGTTTCCTGAGCGGGCATAGAACTACCCCAGCTGATTAAGGTCAAATCTGCAGTGGAACTTGCACCCTCCACAAAGCACCTTGCATATCCTGCCTGAGGTTAAGGATACTCAAGAGAAGGCAGAACCAGAACCCCATTCTCCATCTCTGTCCTCTGCCTGCTCTCTCAGGGTGCTAGTTCTAGAACATTATCAAGGACAGCAATGAGGGAGGTTAGAGGATAAGTTGGGTCTCAAACAGATCTGCTCCTGGAGCCTTTTGTCTCCTCTCATTAATTTCAAAATTGACCAAGGTCAGGCAGCAACCAGGATGTGTGTATGTGGTGGACAATGAGCAGATCCTGTTGTACTGAGTCCAGCCCTCTGCTATCTGCAGGGAGCTAAAGATTAATCCCAGGGTAAACAGGTGAGGGGCATGTCTTCCCGACCGCACCTCCACCTGTTACTGAGAAACACTGGGTTCTTCTCTCTCCTGGGGACCCCATCTAGCTCTGTAGATGGATTCCTGCCTGCCTGACCAGCCTAAATCCTCATAATCAGGAAGGGAGGTTGAAGGACCGGGGATATCACATCCTGAACAACTCTAATGACTGAAAACTCAGGTTTAGATTTAGGATCTTAGGCATTAAGTAGAGTTCATTTCCCTCTTTCAAACATCCAACCATCTGTGACACAGATCTATAAATTGGAATTAACTGCTCAAAACAGCCCATACCTTATGACTTGATCACAGCCATGAGAAGTTCCCTGTTAACATCTGTATACACAAACAGGCACATTTACCTACTGTCACTTGACATAGAGATATGGGGCAACTCACACACTATGTGAACCACGGACAAGGAATCCTACCTCCAAAACTAGCACTGGACAATGACTGGCTAAGGGCACAGAGCCTGAAAGGGGCCACAGAAACCATTTCACATTTGTACACTATTTGTCATTTTTTAAATTTACGTACCAATTATCGCAAAGGAGGATTTCAGAAAGCCAAATCAGGGTACAGTAATAAAAAACATTTATAAAAACCTCACTGTGATAAAGGGACCCCAGAGTGCCACCTGAAACCCTGGATGCAGGGCAACACCATCAGACCCTGTGAGCACAAGAGTAACACTGCTTCATAGCCACATGATAGCATATTGTCTAATGCAGAACTTCCCCACGGAAAGACCCACTGAGATATCGGCACCAAAGGGGAAGCAAGCTGAGCTGGTCATCTGACAGGCAGCTCACCTCATTGAAATCACCCACTCTGGGGATGTGGTTCTTCCTGGTCTTTCCCATGACTGCTCCAGAATTTGAGATCACCACAGCCGTGTTCCACAGGACGCCCCCATGATCTCTGTCTCGTTCTAGGATGGGTGACACTACTACCATGTCATGCTTCTTTGCCAGCTGGAAGAATGAATACCATGGAGATCTGCTTTCAAATCAGTTGTCTTAGTTTCTTTACTGGAGATGAATTTTATGAGCGCTCTAAATAATTAGGCTTTGCTGTAGCTGTCTGAAATACTAAATGCCAGCGTTTTCCTGAAGCTCATGCTTAACTAATAAGAATAGTAATCATCCTTGTGCACTGTTATTGAGGCTGTAAAATGGTACAGCCACTGTGGGAAACTACATGGAGGTTCTTCCGAAAGTTAAACGTAGAATTACAACATGGAGCTGGTGGAATGGCTCAAGTGGTAGAGCACCTGCCTAGCAAGCATGAGGTCCTTGAGCTCAAACCCCAGTACTACAAAAAAAAGAAAAAGAAAAAAGAATTATAACATGACCCCATATCTTGGTATATTATCTAAAAGAAATGAAAGGAGGGACTCAAAAAGGTAACTCTACACTCCTGTTTATAACAGCTTTATTCAAAATAATCAAGAGGTAGAAGGAAACCAGGTGTCCAAAGATGAGTAAAATGTGACATATACAAATAATTTTCATCCTTTAAAAGGAAATCCTGTCTCACTTTACAATATGGATGAACCTTGATGATGTTGGGCTAAATGAAATCAGTCAGTCATGAAAAGAAACTCTGAAGTAAGCCAGGTTCAGAAACACAACAGGTGGTATGTTTTCTTTCATATGTGGAAGATAAACATATCCAAAACATAAACATATACACAAAAACAAACATGATCATATAGAAACTTATATGTAAAACATGTTTAATAGTAGAACTCTGGAACTCTGGGGAGGAGGGAAAGAAAAGAAAATGACAGAAAGTCAACAACATTGAAACACATAACATCTGTGCAAGTAGAGGATATAATGGCATGTAGTGAAAGCTGTTGAATAGTGGGGTTGGGAGAAAAGGGGTAAGGGAGAGTAACGGAAGGGGTTGAACTGACCAAAATAAAGTATACTCACAGTGGGGATACATCAAGAAACCTCTTTGAACATTGACTCTGGAATTAATAATGAAAGATGGGACTGTAAAATAATAGTGTGGAGGAGGTGTTTGTGGGAGGGGAGGGTGACTAAAGGAGATGAAGGTGAAAGAATATGGTTGATGGGCTTCATATATACATACACAAAAATAGAACAATGAAACTTCTTATAATTGCTTTAAGTGGGGCAGGAAAGGGGCGGGTGGTGGGGGCGATGGTGGACAATGGAGATAATCTAACCAATGCACAATGTAAGCCCATTTGGAATTCTCACAATATATGCCCCTATACAATGAATATATCCTAATAAAAATGAAACAAGAAAAGAAACTCTAATTCCACTTATATAAAATACCTAATCAAATGTAAAGTAACAGAAAGTAGAATGGTGGTGCCAGGGGCACAGAGGAATGAAGAGCTATTGTTTAATTTGTACAGAGTTGCGAGATGAAAAAGTTCTAGAGACCTGCCACACAACAATGTAAACATACTTTATATATTTAGCTGTACATGCAAAACTGGGTAAGATGGTAAATTTTATGTCATTTTTTACCACAGTTAAAAAAAATCATTGTACTTCTATAACAACAACAAAAAACCCTAGCTCTTTGACACTGTCTATTTTGTGTTGCTATAACCAAATACTACAGACTGGATAATTTATAAAGAACACAGATTATTTATTTACAAAGTCCAAGATGGAAGGGTCAGCATCAGGCCAGGGCCTTCATGCTGCATCATCCCATGGTGGAAGGCAAAAGGGCAAGACAGT